>NC_090319.1:147359730-147972330 GCF_040869045.1 Eurosta solidaginis | reverse complement strand
GCATCCCAGATACATTAGGAAAATCCCTTCGTTTACTTCCCTGCCTTGAAATATAGCACACAAAAATAAAAATTTAACGTCAACAATGGGAGAACGCGAACGAAACTGAAATGATCACGGCACCAATTGAAATTAATTGGTTTACACCTTTCTTTGATTACACCGTAAACTTATTTAGCGTTAGTACAAACATAGTTCAACTTTAAATATGCTTTTCTCACAATTGTGCTTATAATTGTTAAATCAAATCGGTTTTCGTTTGTTATCATATTTTTTTTCGGCAACGTTAAGGGTTGGCAAACAGGTGAACATATACATGCTCCAATGCTTATATGGCCGTCACAGCGGAAATGTACTGTGTCGCGCTTCTGACCACCTTCAACCATACCTGAAACGTTGCCTCTCCGCAAACCAATACCATGTTCGCCTCTGGTTCATCATCATCGAATAGCACTTGCATTGCTTATGACCTATGTACCAACTACTACACATAAAGTTACTCACCGTCAAGTCAAATCTCAAGCTATACAAGCGGAACCAGCAACCTCTTATAGCAGGCAGGCGTGTCTCACATTCGTGTGCTCAATTTGGCCGCCGCTATAGCTACAAAAAGAGATTCCCATTAAGTCTGCACCACTACAGCATTCTGTAATTTTTGCATAGTGGATTTTATTAATTTGCGTTAGTGCACGTTTATTAAACGGGCAAATAAACAATTCCATAATGAATCTCCGACGTCCACACGATGGCGATGAAGAAGGTTACGATGAACCTTCTTCATCGCAATCGTAAACGTGGACGAGCCTCAGAGAATCAAGAAATTGAGGATCGTTTAGAGTTCTTAATTTTCGTGTTGGCGAGCGTAGCACCTCTTCTGTGGAATCAAATTTGGAAGGCCTGGTGTTTGCACTGGACGCAGATTTGGGTACTATTCGTTTGAAAATTTTACTTATACTCTCATATTGTATTATAAAGATGCCTGAGAACTGTACCATCCACACTAGATTAGTTGGTTTATTAAATGCCAAGAATTACAAATTTGGCGGAGAGTTCGTTGATCATACGATGAAGACAAATGATTCATCCAATGGATATCTGAAAAGAAACAAAAGAAATAATTATAGAAATTTATCGTACCGCAGGTAAAATACCCATCACAGGGTTTTCTTCATAATGAAAATTCATTCAAAAATGTGTGTATACTCATTTCCATGAATGAATGACATTTTGAATGAACGAAACAAGGTTGCCACTCGATGAAATTTGCTCTTGTCTTTTCTTACGCCGTAAACACATTGCGCGCGATCCCATGGGATCACAAGTCGGATCCGTCGGATCCAACCAAATCGAGTGTTAGTACCCGAACAAAAAACAAAAACTAACGAAACTTACAGCCTAGTTCATTGAAAACAAACGAGCCAGTTTGTATTTCGATAGAGTTTTGACATTCGGCCGTTTTATCTTTATTTTTGCTGACAAATGAAAATTTCGTTTTAGTTTGAAAATTTGGTGCATAAAAACACAATCAAAATCAACTTTCTTGTGAAAAACGTGCACCACTCGAGACCGAAATAATTTTTGCGGGTTATTTGCATTGTTTTTATTGTTGAAAAGGTTAATGAAAAATAAAATGTAAAACATAAACAAAAACATGTCATAGTCGTCAGTCCTTTTAGCTTGGAATCCAAGCAAGAATAAAGTAATGTCATATATGCTTTAGATACTACAAACAAGGGGAAATAAAAATTTTTAGGAAAGACTATACATTTTTTGTCGCTCAACTCTGTGGTAGAGCTAACAGCTGATCGTTCCACCAATTACCACACTCAGTAAGGTATTCTATTCCCGCCAGGGTTATGTTGAAATCAACAAACACACCACAATTTGTGATTCTCATTCCAAAATTGCCAAAATCAACACGAATTGTGTTCCAGGTAGGCGAATGAGGAACACTTTTACGCCTGTAGCACATTTATTTTTAACGACGCCGCTTAAACGACAATCTTATTAACCAGCTCTGAATCACAAAGAGCATTGAAAATACACGGGTGACGCGTGATACCATATTTTACACAAATGATCGCGCATATAAACGCTGATTGCCTGCATCAGGAAAGGAAACACATGGGAAAAAACACAATTGCCTTAGTTTATGTTCGATAACCTTATCTTCACTGTTTTTGATTGTTTTCAATATAAAAATTTTCACTCTGTTGAAAATAGTCAACAAAATAGAATATACATTTATACGTACTATCTATATAAAGGTTTTTATAAAAGTCTAATAGTGGTTTCAACCACCACAAGCATATAAAATCTCTGCAGAATAACCTAATAAGATTATGCATTCCTCATGAATCCCTTATCCCGAGTACACCAACCACAAGCTCAACGAATTAAGCTTCTAGTCTCCGCCCATACGCCAGCCAACCCCCCTAGAATGCAAAACAAATAATAACAAGTTCCCGTTCCAAAATGACGGGTTTCTCGGTCAAACGCAACAAGACGGAGCGACGCGTTGACTCCTTCACCGTTTCCTGCCGGTTGTGCCAGAAGAATCATGGCATACGACTCTGCCCGCTGTACAGGGGAATGTCGGCAGAAGAACGCCTCCGGGCCGTCCTCATACACCGGCACTGCCCCAATTGCCTATCGCCGTTCCATCGGCTGGAAATATGCCCTAGCAGCGACCGGTGCCACCGCTGCCGGAAACCACACCACACTACGCTGCATATGGAGGATGAGCAACCGCAGCCACGCCCTACCTACCACGACAAGCACGACGAGGAAGCAAGCGCCGACGAGGTGCTCTCGATATATATAACGGAGGACACCCGGTCATGGGCCCAACAGGTAGCAGATGAGGAGGAAGAAATGGAAGAGAGGTGCAGCAGCTTTAGCTATCGCCCCAGCTCCCAACGGTGAAGCACGATCCTTTCGACCGCTGCTACAACAGGAAAAGCGGACAGCAGTCCCAGACCAGGAACGCGACCAGGTATGAAAGAAACATGGGGATGGCGCGGAGACACGTCCTTTCCGCCCATCGCACCGCAATTCCAGTGGGCGACGGGGCGGTGCGGAGCCGCGTCCTTTCCGCTCGACCCGACTCTCCACTGACAGAGCGGCCCCGTATCCACCACGCAAGGAAGGTACTACCACGACTCTAGTCCCACGACAGGCGATCCCAACAGGCTTCCGAACAGGGAGACTGCGGGCAACCAACGACGCGACGACGATTACCCGATCATTTACAGCTATTGCTCCTACCGCGATAGAAACAGGAGGTCGCCTCCATTTGGTGCGCGCCCTCCTTGATCCCTGCGCGCCGACATCCGTGATATACGTGCACTTAGCCAACGACCTTCAGCTCGAGCGGCTTACCATGGCCAGAGTTACGAATGGTACCTTAGTGTTACGCGGGAAGTATGGAATTACGGATAGGATCACGACCCAGGCTACCGTGGTAGCACGACATACACGTCTGAGCCCAACCGCAACGATTAACTCCTCGATCGCCTCATCATTTCAGTTCATGAAACTCGCTGACCCGACGTTTTACCGATCCGCGCCGGTGCTGCTAACACTTGGTGCCGACGTCTACGCCACCATCATGGTCAGTGGCACAACCCCGGCTAAGGTCAATGGGCTTCTCATGCAGCCCACTGTCTTCGGACTGGTAATATCCGGAGCTTTCCAGCAATAATGTTCTGACATCGCTTTATTTATCATTTAGAGTTATTCTAATTTCCTACCAATTTCAAAAGTACATCTAATTAACCAGGTGCATTAAAACCAAGCAACCCCACGTACTTCAACACTAACGCTTTTCTATTTCATCCACAGTTCAGCGAGGCTGCGTTATTGAAAGCACGGATGTCCACCGGAGATCGTACCTACCATACAACCATACATACATATATTTTAATTTATTTAGTTTATCCTGCCTTGTGAAGGTTGCTGACGCACTCACCGAGTTTCAAGTTGCTCGCCGCAAGGGGGCCGGCATGTTTAGGCCACCAGCCTAAATATTTCGGACCACCCTAACGCGCGCAATAGTTATTTTATTATTAATACCGGTAACGGCTAAAACCAGTCGAGAGCTAACTTTGATGGGGAAAAACTCAACGAAAGTTAGCTATCGGCAGGTGCCGCGGACTTTTTCGCGGGCTTGTCTCTTTCTTCTGTTTTAGAACGTTCGAGCGCCAGCAGCTATCTCACAGGTGAGTTATCCGACCAAATATCCATTTTACATATTTTTACCTTAGTGATTTGAGAGTGTAATTTTAATTAATATTAAGAATTTGAGATTGTCATTTAATTAATATTCGCATTAATAATTCTCATACATGTTAACTTGCCAAGTGCATTGCGAATTGTGCAGTGAATTAATTACATAAATTTATAATTTCATTACTCTCGGCAAGTAAATCACTTTCATAAGTTGGAGTTTGCCAATTGTAGTGTGAATTAAATTTTCTATCTCGTGCATTTAATATTTCATTTCCATTGTTTATAAAGTGAATAAATATTGTTATCTACTCGTTACTAATTCTCTTTATTTATTTTTCTTTTATTTGCATGCGATCGCGCCCCACGACCCGGGTGCCACATTCCCCCGCAAAGAACGGTAATTTTCTTTTGTGTTTTTGATCGCTGATATGGTGAAACTTCTCATTGATAATAAAAACAAATGTTTAGTAGATCCATTAACAAATTTATCAGTTAACACAATTTCGTACCATTGTATTGTCTCTGTTTCAAAATTTGTTTCGATAGAAGATCAATACACAAAATTGTTGAAAGAATTTCCTTCCCCCTTATAGCAGAGCCAAATTATTCGAAACCGGTTAAGCATATCACAGTTCATAGACTTGTTACAGAAGGCAATCTTCCTTTCTCAAAGCCCAAACGTCTAGACCCAATCAAATTTAAAGTAGCTAAAATTGAATTTGATTTTCTTGAAAAAACTGGAATTTGTAGACCATCAAATTCCTTTGTAGCATCACCACTTCATTTAGTACCAAAAAAGAGAGTAATGATTGGCGCCCCTATGGTGATTTTAGAATACCTCATACAGTTACTGTTCTTGACCGCAATTCTTTACCACATGTTCGGGATTTTAATATGAATCTAAGAAATAAAAAATATTTTCAAAGTTAGATCTTGTTAAACCTCATCACCAAATTCCAGTGGCAGAAGAAGATATTTATAAAACGGCGATTACTACTCCTTTTGGCATGTTTGAGTTCATTCGGGTGCCTTTCGGCTTGAGGAACCTCAGCACAAACTTTTCAAAGATTCATCAATGACGTTGTAGGTGAATTAGATTTTGTTTACACGTTAGGTTAGGTTAGGTTGAACTGTCCGGTCCCCTTTGTTTACACGTATATTCATTATCTCTAACTTGCAAGTGAGAGTGAAGAGGAACATTTTAAAGATCTCTTGAGGAACCAGCACAAACTTTTCAAAGATTCATCAGTGAAGTTGTAGGAGAATTAGATTTTGTTTACACGTATATTGATGATCTTTTAGGTGCAAGTGAGAGTGCAGAGGAACATTTTAAAGATCTCCGTATACTTTTTTAACGTTTGTCTGAATATGGTTTGAATGTTGAACTAAATAAATGCATTTTTGGTGTTACTAGAATTGATTTTCTAGGGCATAGTATTTCTGAATTAGGAATACGTCCATCTGAAAATAGAATAACAGCTAAACGAGATTTTGAACTACCAAAATCCATTAAACAAACACAAAAGTTTATTGATATGGTTAAGTATTACTGAAAACTATTACTGGAATGAAATATAGAGTGCTTTTGATAGAGAACTATTAGCAATTTGTCTTAATATTAAACATTTTCAATTGTTTTTGTTGTATCTGCCTATTGGCAAAGTATTCAAAATTCGAAACGAGCTCAAGGCCAGAGCAATATTTTTTTTTGTTCTGGCCTTGAGCTCGTTTCGAACCTTGAATATTAAACATTTTCGATACCTATTAGAAGGACTAGAATTCACTGTTTTTACTGATCATAAGCCCTTAATTTTCGCCCCCAATTCAAAAACTGAACGAAGTCCACGACAAACCAGGCATCTTGAATTTATTGCACAATTTACAAGTGATATTCAGCATATTACTGGACAAGCAAATGTGGTAGCTGATGCTTAATCTAGGGCATTTCAAATAGAGGCAATTCAAAATTCAGAACTTAATTTTAAAATTTTAGAAAAGGAACAGCAACTAGATGACGAACTAAACAATATTTAATCTCAACAATCATTTCAAAATTTAAAATCAATTAAAATTCTTATTTTAAATTTCAATATATGGTGTGAATCATCCGGATTGTCCTAGACCGTTCGTTCCAAATAACTTACGCAAACAGTAGTTGATAAGTTACATGTGATAGTCCATCCGGGTACTAAAGATACTCGCCGTCTACGTATAAAAAAATATTTTTGGGCAAATATGAATAAAAGAATTAATTGTTGGTCAAGGAATGTATTAGTTGTCAAAAATCTAAAGTTTATCGACATACGAAGTCACCAGTTAGTAAAATTTCAATACCGAACAAAAGATTCGAACATATTCATTTAGATATTATAGGACCTTTACCTATTTTAAACGGACATCGCTATATTTTAACTATTATTGATAGGTTCATACGTTGGCCAGAAGCATACGGATTAAGGGAAATTTCTTTTCCAAGAAGCAATTGCAAATAATTTTTTACGTGAATATATACATCGGCTTGGCGTACCTCTAGAAATAATTACTGATCAGGATGCTCAATTTACTTCAAAATTGTTTACAGAATTAACAAAGTTATTAGGCAGCCATCAAATTACGTCAGCTACATCATCCTCAAGCGAATAGCATTGCAGAGCGATTTCATAGGCAATTGAAATCTTCTTTAATGGCTACAAAAGGATCCAGAGATTTGTATGGTGTTACCTCTAATACTGTTAGGCTTGCGATCAATATTTAAAGAAGATATTTCGGCTACACCGGCTGAAATAGTTCTTGGACAAAATTTACGATTGCCCGGTGAGCTTATTGTTTCAATATCTGAAAATTCATCGTGAAATGAAATTTTGGGTAAATTACGTGAAAAATTTTGAAATGTTCATTCGAGTTTAAATCATCACAACTCCAATGTTGGTATTTTACGTTCCGAGAGATTTAAAAACATGTAAATTTGTTTTTCTTCGTTTACATAATAAGCGTTCTTTACAACAACAACTCCATACAAGGAACTTGAAAAAAACAAGAAATATTTTAAAATTGAAATTGATAATAAGATCAAAACTATTCCGATTGATAGCATAAACGAGCAATTATTGAATCGTTACCTAACAACTCTAACACTTATCACAATAACATTGGAATAAAAAAGAAGTTCACATTTAATTTATTTAATGTTAATTCTCTGCAAGGGGAGAAATGTAGGGTTCCTTTTAATATATTATACATTTTACCTGTTAACTTTATATACTTTGCGAATTCAATAATTTATGTTCAATCATTTTATTTTCATTATTTTGAATTTTTAAATATCAAAAATTTCCATTCGGTTAAAAAGCATAATCATATATAAATATACTTTTAGGCGTTTATCAATAAAAGTTTTACTATAAAATATAATAGTGGTTTCGACCAATCTATTGAATTTGTTAATATGGTTTCGAATACTACAGTGACCACAACCATTTCTTATGGAATTTTTTTTCTTTACAGCGAAAATTAGTTCAGAATATTTCCAACAACTTTCGTTCAGACAGTTTTTCTTCTTTCGAATTCGTTTTAATAGAAAAAATATTCAAAAAAAACCTATACTTTTTCTACTAAAACGAATTCGAAAAAAGAAAAACTGTCTGAAAGAAAGTTATTGGAATTGTTCTGAACTTATTTTAGCTGTAAAGAAAAAAAATTTGCATAAGAAATTTGTTAAAAATTATAATATAGTAGTTAAAAGTTCAATTTAGGCTAATTTCTCATAATTTAAGCCTGATATCTCTACTAAAATTCAAAAACACTAAAGTTATTAATACAGATTCTGAAATGTTCGTAAAATAAATTTAAAGTAAGCCCAATACGATATTTTTCCTATAATTCTATTAGAAGCTATGAAGATTTTTTAGCCAAACCCTACCTTCAAATGCAAAATATCTATTTTACAAAAGTGGGAACCTCGAAATCGGTGTAGATTACGTTATAGTCCTGATGGACAAAAAATTTGACCCGCTCTAATGTATATACATATATGGATATTTATATAGGCTTCATACTTATAAATGAAGATGCCCATGAGACCAATGAGCTTAAGTAAAATTAAAATTTTATAGATATCATGAAGATAAGTTGGAAAGCTATATAGTTGCAAAATACAGACAAACCAAAGAGGGTCCCAGGGCATATGGGAATAAATGGGAATGAAAAAGCGGACGAACTACCTAAAAAGGGCGCATCACTTGAAGCTTGCTCCGTAGATGTCCCAATTAGACTGGGCGAGATTAAGCGAAGGCGAGAGGTGCACATGATCGACCAATCGGGAAAGGCGTGGGTTCAAGCTCGGGGCTGTAAAGTGTTGAAGATTATGTGTAGGTCTTACAACCTTAGACTAACAAAGTTACCTCTATCATTAAAAAGAGAGGACTGTAGACTCATGGCGGTTATTCTGACTGGACAATGCCTTCTGGCGTCACATGCCTTTAAATTAGGCTTGGTCAGTGAAAGCAGATGTAGGAAGTGCGGGTTGGAGGAGGAAACGATCGAGCACGTTCTGTGCTCGTGCCCTGCACTTGCCAGGCTAAGTCTCCAGCTTTTAGGAGTGATACAGCTGCCAGATCTAGAAGCAGCAAGTGGGTTAAATCATAGGAAGCTTCTAGTATTTGCCAAGCGGACGGAGTTATTTTATAACATAGGTCCTGGTTTTTGATAGGGTTTTTCAGTTTGGCCGTTAAAATGAACTTCTGGTAACACTACGGACTCAATCAGTCTATGTGAGGTCCTCATGGACCGGCCAGTTCAACCTAACCTAACCTATGGGTATCAGCAGGAATAGGCCGTATATTGCGCATATATTTTCGGTCCTTTTCCAAAAAATTTTGTGGATCGATAGTTTTGTCTTGGTCTTCAAAAAACTCATTGGGTTATCTGATTGGACCACCATAAAACATGTGTGCATTGGAAGCTCGAAGATCCTCGTTATAACATATTCGTAATCCGAGTAACACAGTCGGTAGAAGATCTGAACATGGAGTCGCTGGGTCATACATGACCACATGAAGGATCGATGCCATCGCTCTATCATCCCATTAGATTGGGGATGATAGGCTGTGGTGTGGATGTGTTGACATCCGATTATGTTCGTGAGAGCTCTAAAAAGTGCTACTCAAATTGTGTGCCGTGGTCAGTTGTGATTGTCTTTGGACAGCCAAACCTAACATACCACTGAGTCCAAAAAACTTTTACTATAGTCATCGCAGATATGTATTGCGGGGGGGGTTGGCTTCAGGCCACCGTGAAAATCGAGGTATCATCGTCAAACAGTAACGATAATCGTTTACCTGGGGCATTACAACAATTTCAATGTTTACGTGATCAAACCTATTGTCCGGCATGCCGATTTTATCCGGTAAAATAGAGTTTTCTCTATGAATCTTTGCTCGTTGACAAGGTAAAGAGGCCTTTGCCCAAAGCGGCACATCGACCTACAAGTGCTCAAAAAAACGGATGGAAATGCCTTGATAGCCTCATGGGAACATTAAATTTGATCTCGCTATGTAAAAAAGGGCTATTCAGCATTCCTCTCAATAATTTCACCCTAAACAACACACCAAGCATTTCCCTGCTACTCTCGAGAGAAGGTAGGTTTTTAAGCTTTGACCGACTGTTGTAAGAGGGAAGATTTCTTGTTGGATCCCACGCCAAATGACTCAAAGCAAAAGGAGGAATTGTTTTTGAACCAATTCAAGCTTGTAGGGGTCATTAAATTCCTTAGACCATCGTTTAACAAAAGTAAGAACACCTTTCGATCGGGTCACGCAAGTTTCAATATGAAATTTAAAGTCAAGTTTTGGGTCAAATGTAACACCCAGGTCAATAAATCCAGTAACTTGCTCCAGCTGGTAGTCACCGACCGTGTAATTGTGCACTTGAAATGATTTTCTACCAAAACTCATGGATTTAAATTTATTTAGGTTGAGGCTCATATCATTAATATTGCACCACTTGATTAAACTATCGAGATCTTCTTGAAGGAGAAATCTGTCTTCCGGAGTGAGTATAGGTTTAAAAAGCTGTACATCGTCAGCATACATCAAAATCTTGGAATGAGTTAACGCGCTTGGAAGATCATTAATAAATAACAAAAATAGCAAAGGACCAAGGTGACTACCTTGCGGTACTCCAGAAGTAACCCTAATGAATTGAGATTCGTGTTTTTAAATAACACCTTTTTTTCCTTCCTTTTAAGTAAGAGGAAATCCAACACAGCAGTTGAGGTGGAAACCCTAAACCATTAAGTTTATAGGTGATATTGTGTGGGAAACCTTATCGGAATGCAGGTTATTTCTAAAGTTTCTGGAGACATGAGTAGTAAATTCCAACAGGTTCGACTCAGTTGACTTGCCTTTGCTGAAGCCATGCTGAGCTGGGTTAATGATAGGATAAACTGAATGAGGTAGTTGTTTAGTTATAATGGATTCGAAAATTTATGTATTTCGCTAAGTTTTGCAATGCCTCTATAGTTTGCAACACATGATTTACTGCCACTTTTGTACAGTGGTATAATAAAAGACTCTTTCCAGAAGCAGGGAAATACACCTTGCTTTAGAGAAGCATTAAAAACATTCGTTAAGGGCCATTACAAATATTCCGCGTAACTTTTTGGAACAACAGAAGGAATGCCGTCGGGACTACTAGCATAAGAAGTTTTTATATTTTCTAGGTGTAAAAACACGTCACAGGATATTGAAGTGGCTCGTACACTGCACGTACACGTCACTCGAAACCAGGTCTTTAAATTTCATGACGGATGGGAATCCAGTAGTCTTGCGTTTAGTGTTAACAAAATTGAAGAACGACTTGGGATTAAAAGAAAAATGCAGCTTAATCTTATTAATGTAGTCTTTGTAACGCTCTTTGTTCAAATAATTATATTTATGACGTAGAATAGAATATCTGTTATAGTCATTTGGAAGTCCAGATTTTTTATACGCGTGTTCTGGTTTTTCAAGCAGTTTAGTGCCTTGGTGCACCAACGTCAACATCTCCACTATAATCGGGCCAAACTATAACGGAAAGCTCATTTCTTAACTTCCTGAAGTCAGTTTTCCTAAATAAAAACCTAGCAGCACACGAATTATTATAGGTGTTACATTGTTTTGGACTGGTAAAGGTTTCAGCAATTAACTCCAATCAGGCAGTACCAACGGGTCAGTTCGGACTAAAGAGAATCTAGAATTATCACTGACATATATAAGGTCCAAGCATTTACCAAACTTATTCATAATGCCGTTGACCTGAAAACCCCACTATCTGCAAGGTTGTTTAAGAACTCGTTAAAGATTTCTCGAAAAGAACAGGGAAACAAGCAACCATCAATCATATTCCACGTTACACACGGTGAACTAAAATCACCAAGAACTACAATCAAGTCAGAAGAAGTAGCCAAAGAAGTCACAGACATTATAATCGAAGCGTGTTTTTTGTATGACTGTAGGTCAGATTGCGGAGGAACCTAGCTAATAGTAATGTATAAATGCACAGATAAGAGTTTGATATGAATACAAATTCGGATACAAAGACAGCTTTTCTTAGAGGAACAACTATAAGTTGTCTTCCAACCGTTATTTCTGCATTATTAGGGCTTGGTAAATTATGATTTGATGGAGCAATTAAAGTTGTCGTATATTCTGAAACGCTGGGTCGTAACAGCTGATTTCTAAAAGTTATGGGCAAAATAGGGGCAGATGAGGTCGACGGCGTCATCGTTAATACCGTCGAAGAAGGTGTAGGTGGTGAGGGATACCCCTGATTAACATCGTTGCCAAGGCTAGGGGTAGAGACAGGAATAGGTAAAGCAGAAGATATTGAGTTCGAGGAAGAAACCGGAAGAGGTACAATAGAAGCAGAAGAAGTTGAATTCGATCTCAGGGCATCATCCGCAAACTTCCGCTTTTTAGTAATGAACAACTGAGGTGACCAGGTAGCTCAGAGGCACCACAATTGTGTTTTCGATAGTTTAAATAATCAAGAGAAAAGAAAGAAAGGCGAAATATTTCTCGTTATAATAATGATTAATTTGAAGTGAAAAGAAATTGTATAAAACAAAAATGAATTACCTTTTATAATAAAAAATGTGGCGGGGCTTCTCGGGACGGCTGGTTGTAGTTCGCTCAACGATCGCTGGAAAAGTAAACGTTTGCCTTCCAAACATATGGTTTGTAAACTTAGCGAAGTGCTTCCCTGTTGAAGTGGAGGTAGCTCAATATCTTTGGCCTGTGCCTCCGCAAGCTCCGAATAATTACCACTGGTTGGCATTGAAGTAGCTTTCAGACGTGACAGAGTGTCAGCTACTGCGTTAGAGTCACCTGATTCGGGCATAATCATCGCAGAGAATTGTGAAATATAGTCCAACTGTCTTAACTGTCTCGGGCTTTTGCTTAAAAACGTGAATAAGTGGCTTATGATCTGTCCTGATGACAAACACGTGTGCTTCCAACATATGTTTAAAATACCGTATGGCTTCATAGACGGCTAGAAGACCTCGATCATAAGTACCGTAATTCCTTTCACTACTAGTAAATTTTCTTGAAAAAAACCCTAAATGCTGCCAAATGTCATCACAAAGTTGTTCTAACGCCACACCGATCGCTATGTCTGAAGCATCACTTATGAATGCAAGCTTTGCATCTGGAGCTGGGTGTGCCAAGCTCGTAGCTTCTGCTAAACTACGCTTGCAATCATCAAAAGCGTTTCGCTAGTCAATTTGATTTTACGTTTGTCGTTCTTTCGCATGTTGCGTTTGAACTCACTCAGTTGCGTCTGTAGTTGTGATGCCTTTGGAATACACCGACTAAGGAACCGGCTAAGTTCACAAACTGTGTCAGGTGGTTTGTAATTCCTTAACACTTTTACTCGATCGGCGGTTGGACGTACGCCATCGCCGTTGATGACATACCCCAAAGTAATTTTCTTAGGTTCTCCATTACATTACATTAATTTTCAAACCATGCCGCTGTACATAGGTAGATTTTAGACATTTAGGCGGCCATAATTGAATTTCTGAAAGTTGCCACAATTACAAAAAACAAGCACTCCCACGGCTTAAGAATAGACAGGGAACAATAATTATACCCCTTTCCAGCCATAGCATACCTGGTATTAGCTGTCAAGTAATCGGAATTTAGCTATTTCTGAAACCCGTGTTATAGATTTAACCTACGTGAAATCGTATGTTTTAACGTGAACATTTTAAGTTTTGAGACAATTGAATTGAGTAATTGTGATAGATTCTGATATTTCAGGTAAATACTGACATTATTAATGGTATTTGTGATTTTTACAAGTTATAAATTGATAAAGAACCTATTTTATTTAGGATGTTAAAAAATGTTTTTATTTTTTTTTTTTATTTTGGTGTTAAAAACCAGTTTTGTTATGTTTCCAAGTCCGTCCAAGTGAAAATTAGTCTTGAACATGGTGCTTGGCACAATTAGCTTGCCAACTGCATTAAATTTAGCTGCAGATACTTGCAGATAGGGGCTTAGATAGAGGGTTTGATACACCCTTGTTGCTGTACACCAAGAATAATAGCCTCACTGCGCAGGTTTTTTTAGTGTTACACAGTGTAATATATATTTTTTAATATAACCGATTGATTACACAAATTATTTAATATTTCATTTATTAAACAGTTTTAAGAAGATATAGGCAATAAATATATTTGCCCGCCTAAAACTTGAAAATTTGCCTATGTGCGCTGTAATATGGAAATAAAATAACTAAAAAAGTTAAACGGTTTTATTGAAAACAATACTTACATTAAGTAATAATAATACTAAAAGCTAGAAAATAATAAGGTAGGTCCTAGGTACTAGTCACTGCACTCCTCATCAATCTAGGGCGTGGATCAGACAACTAAATAAAAGCGTCGGGCGCGCGCGTTTCTAAAAATTTAGCATAACTTGATTAAGATTCAGTTGGTCTTACTTATGACTATCTTTTACTCAATTTTATTTAATTGTATGATCAACGCCCCAGATTGATGAGGAATGCGATGACTAGTACCTAGTATTATTATTACTTAATGTAGTTATTGTTTTCAATAAAACGGTTTAAATTACAATTTTTTTAGTTATTTTATTTTCAAATTTTTAGTCTTTATTTAATTCCCCACTATTTCTCTTTCTACTTAATTCATTTAGTGACTCATTATTAAAAGGAATCTTTCTTGACAATTTCTTACAATGTAAGTACTCAATACATAATCCTTACAAAGACTTTATTCGACTCGGCGCCACGTACGTTTTTGCCTCCTCGAACTCCAAAGTATTTTGATGTACTTCTAGACTGTATGTAATATTTGTTCCAAGTAAGAGCCGAATCGGACCACAAATACGAGTATTTTTAAAATCTCGATCCTTGCGCCACCTGGCGGAATTTTTTTTTATAAGTCGCGTTATATTCATGTATGTATTATATGTTCCAAATATAAACCAAATCGGAACACAAACACGATTTTTTGAAATATTTCGATCCATGTGCCATCTATCGGAGTTCTTTTTCTTATAATTGGATTGTCATCCGGTTCTGAACTATATTCCAAGTTTCAAGCTTATCGGGAAGTTACTTAAATTTTAATTACAATATTCGTAAACAACGCGCTACACAGAGTCAAGCTAAATAAAACCGTTTAAAAAACTATGTGAATGTGATCTTCATGCTCGCGTACTGACGTGGACATGACTAGAATGTCATCTATATATACGTACAAAAAATCGATGCCTTTAAAAGTATCATCCATAAACCTTTGAAAGGTTTGAGTAGCGTTCTTAAGCCAAAACTGCATGTAGGGAAATTCATAAAGCCCGAATACTGCAGTTTTTTCTATGTACGTTTCGTACATGGGGATTTGATAATATGCGCGTACCAAGTCGAAAATATTTGTTTTCCGTATAATTTCTCTGATAGGTCATGGATGTGGGAGATCGATCTGATCGCATTGAATTTACGATAGTCCCCAAAAACTTGCCAACCTCCCAACATTTTTTCGACCATGTGGAGAGGACTTGCCCATGGACTTTTGATGGTCAGCAGATGCCATGTTCGAGAAGAAAAATAATTTCTTTCTTTGCACGAGAAAGCTTATCCCCAGCTAAACGTCGGGCCGATCAGCAATTCGATTTCCCTTTGTTTCTATATGGTGTCGCACGTTGTTACTGCTACTATTATAGTTGAATTTACATAAGAGTTTCGTAATCTCTACAAATGGTGTCAGAAGTCCTTCAGAATCGTTAGCGCTGTTAAATGTAGACATATCAAACTTGGCAGTCTCGACTAATTTTCTGCTTGTGGTAAGACCAGTGGTCTTGTCAATTAGACGTTGTTGATTTAAGTCAATTCATAAATTATAGTGAGTCAGAAAATCTGCCCCAATAATCGCTATATGAGTAAACGTCCAGTCGAACGCTCGTCTTAACCGTAATTCCAGTTGAGGACATGGTTTCCGTATGTCTGGATGACTGTTTGGTTATCCGCATACAGCTGAAGCTCATTTGGTTTTACTTTAAAATTAGTGAATCTACGTGGTATGACGGAAATCATCGAACCCGAGTCGGCTAGGAACTGAAAGCAATTGTGACGATCGTATACATGTAGTCGTGTTTCATGAAGTGAATCGTCAATCGGTTTAGTTCTGTAGCTGGTCGTGTTATCGCTGCTGCCCACCAGCGTGAGTGTCAGAATCGGCTCTAATTTACGAATTAGTGTACGTGCAATTTGAACGAGAGTTACGTGCTTTATCGCCAAATCTGGTATGAAAATAACAAAGATGTTTCCCTGCATCATTACTAGCTGTTGTTTTGTCCCTACTGGAGGAACGAGCCCGGGAGGTTGACCGTTTTGTCGTATTATTCTTAATTTTATTGATGTCGATCTGCAGCTTCTTGACCGACTCAAATAGTGACTTAAGTGTATTGAAAATTTCCCCTAAGGACTTGCCGTCGCTCGATACCTTGTTAACTGAAGATGGAGCAGCACTTGATACATTTCTCTGTACCGCTATCATATTAAGAGAATTAGAGCTTACTGCTTCTAACATCTTGTCAGCAATAAGCGCTAATTTTCCGAGATTGTCTTCTTTCCATACTGTTAAAAGTGGGCGAATAGAATTAAGCATTTGTCCTAAAAACAATGTTCTAATAGGGGTTCCCTGCCTGGGTCCGTTGGGAGGCCTTCATGTACGATAAACTCTCAGACTGCTTCATAGTTTACTCTGTGAATATTCAGAAAATTTCGATTGTAACCAAATTTTTAGAGCGAGGTGTATATTTTCATTTGGAGGCTGAGTTACAAAATCTTCTACTGCTAGCAACATTTCTTGATCGAGATGTATAGTTACCCAGTAATTCGATGTTTGTTTGAACCTGCTGCAATTGCTGCCTTACTTCATTGCTCAATTCCGCCATCACGCTGTTGTGTAATAAATCTTCTTCACTAGAATCTTTATTTGTAGTATTACGAAAATCGTATGGGCCGGCAGACATAACCCTAATTTCATCTGAGTTAAAAATTACCAGTTTAAAATAACTCGTTCAACCGCAAAATCAAACAAGCAAGGAAGGCTTAGTTCGGGTGTAACCCAACATTACATACTCAGCTGAGAGCTTTGGAGACAAAATAAAGTATGACATGGGTATCAAATGGAAGGTATTAAAGAGTATTTTAAAAGGGAGTGGACCATAGTTCTATAGGTGCGCTCCCTTTCGAGATATGGCCATAAAGGTCGACCAGGGGTGACTCTAGAATGTGTTTGTACAATATGGGTATCAAATGAGAGGTGGTAATGAGTATTTTAAAAGGGAGTGGGCCTTAGTTCTATAGGTGGACTCCTTTTCGAGATATCGGCATAAAGTTGAACCAGGGGTGACTCTCCAATGTGTTTGCACAATATGGGTATCAAACTAAAGGTATTAATGAGGGTTTTAAAAGGGATTAGCCCTAATTTGTATATGTAAAGGGGTTTTTGAGATATCGACCAAAATGGGGACCAGGGTGACCCAGAACATCATCTGTCGGGAACGGTTAATTTATTTATCTATGTAATACCACGAACAATATTCCTGCCATGATTCCAATGGCTTTTGATTTCGCCCTGCAGAACTTTTTCATTTTCTTCTACTTAATATAGTAGGTGTCACACGCATTTTACAAAGTTTTTTCTAAAGTTATATTTTGCGTCAAAAAACCAATCCAATTATCATGTTTCATCCCTTTTTTCGTATTTGGTATAGAAATATGGCATTTTTCGAAATTTTAGATATCGAAAAAGTGGGCGTCGTCATAGTTGGATTTCGCCCATTTTTAATACCAAGATAAAGTGAGTTCAGAAAAGTACGTGAACTAAGTGTAGTAACGATATACTGATTTTTGTTCAAGTTATCGTGTTAACGGCCGAGCGGAAGGACAGACGATCAACTGTGTGTAAAAACTGTGCATGGCTTCAACTTTGCCCATTTTCACAGAAAACAATTATCGTCATATGAGCTTACCAAATTTCACAAGGATTGGTAAATTTTTGTTCGACTTGTGGCATTAAAAGTACTGTAGACAGGTTAGGTTAGCTTGAACTGGCCGGTCCACGAGGACCTCACATAGACTGAATAAGTCCGTAGTGTTACCAGAAGTTTGTTTTAATACCAAGATAAAGTGAGTTCAGATAAGTACGTGAACTAAGTGTAGTAACGATATACTGATTTTTGTTCAAGTTATCGTGTTAACGGCCGAGCGGAAGGACAGACGATCAACTGTGTATAAAAACTGTGCATGGCTTCAACTTTGCCCATTTTCACAGAAAACAATTATCGTCATATGAGCTTACCAAATTTCACAAGGATTGGTAAATTTTTGTTCGACTTGTGGCATTAAAAGTACTGTAGACAGGTTTGGTTAGCTTGAACTGGCCGGTCCACGAGGACATCACATAGACTGAATAAGTCCGTAGTGTTACCAGAAGTTTGTTTTAACGACCAAACTGAAAACCCCTATCAAAAACCAGGACCTATGTTATAAAATATCTCCGTCCACTTGGCAAATACTAGAAGTTTCCGAGGACTTAAGCCTCTTGCTGCTTCTAGATCTGACAGCTGTATCACTCCTAATAGCTGGATTCTTAGCCTGGAAAGCGCAGAGCACGAGCCCAGAACGAACTCGATCGTTTCCTCCTCCAGCCCGCACTTTCTACATCTGCTATTACTGACCAAGCCATTTAAAGGCATGTGACGCCAGAAGGCAGTGTCCAGTCAGAATACCCGTCATGTGTATACAGTCCTCTCTTTTGTTAGTCTAAGGTTGTAAGACCTACACATAATCTCCGACACTTTACAGTCCCGCGCTTGAACCCACGCCTTTCCTGCTTGGATCGATCATGTGCACCTCTCGCCATCGCTTAATTTCGCCAAGTCTAATTGGGACATCTACGGAGCAAGCTTCAAGGGATGCGCCCTTTTTAGCTATTTCATCCGCTTTTGCATTCCCATCTATTCCCATATGCCCTTGGACCCAATATAGATGTATGCTTCTCCCTGTCCCGATTCTCTCCAGGGACTGCTTACACTCTAACACGCATTTATATGCTGTGCTATGCGAGATTATTGCCTTAATTGCTGCTTGACTGCTTGAAAGCTATGAACTTTGCTACCAGGTCTACATGTGGAATGTGCAGAATGGCATACAGTGCAGCCGTCGAGTTTGTTTGTAATGCTAAACATTGATAGTCTGCATACCCCATTTATTTTTTTTGAGGTAGGTTGTTTTTGTGTGGCTTTCCACCAAACAAAAACTCCATAGTATAGGATAGGGCTTACAATCTCTGTAAAAACACAGTGAGAAAGAGAGGGCGATAAGCCCCACGTACACCCCAGCATTCTTTTACATGCATAAAGTGCCGTTGAAGCCTTCTTCAGGCTCTCCTCCACGTTGAGCTTCAATGACAGCTTACTGTCTAGGATGATTCCTAGATATTTTGTGAAATGTTTCTCCTGTAGGGTCACCCCTCCTAACTTAGGCCTGATCCAATTTGGGACCTTGTACCTCGTTGTAAACAAGACCATATCTAACTTATCCGCTTTGGCTTTCAACCCGACATTTGCTGCCAAGGTATGAATATCCCGAAGCGCCCGATCCCTAGTTGGAAGGCACTTTCCACTTATGATAATTGCAACATCTTCCGCGTAAGCCGTAATTTTTACGGGTCCCTCATCGAATCGCCTGAGCAGTTGGTTGATGACCAGCTTCCACAGCAGAGGTGATATCACCCCTCCCTGCGGCGTTCCCCTGTCCACTGATTTCGTGGCCTCGTACAATCCCCATTATGGCGTTATCTTCCTTCAATTTAACATGCAGTGGATCCATCTCGTTAAGGCTGGATGTACTTTAATCTAATTAAGACCATCCATAATCGCATGCATGTTGTGTTGTGGAGAGCAGCTTTTCATCCACGTTGGACTTTAGTACACTCTCTATCCGCCTCTCAAAGATTTTTAGCAGAAATGATGTTAAGCTAATTGGTCTATAGTCTTTGGGATTCACGTGAACGATCTTTCCCGTCTTTGGTAGGAAAGCTACACGAGCAGCGGTACATGATTCAGAGTTATGCACTCATGGAATATTATTTTAAGCCATTTCACGACCGCCCTATTTGAAACTTGTAGCATGGCCGGCAATATACCATCTGGCCCCGCGATTTAAACTTAGAAAACGTCTTCACTGCCCATTAGATCTTGGAATCGGTCACCAAGCCCGTCACTATTCGCTCCGTGATCGAAGAGTGAGTGCTGTCTGCTGGCTCTTCTAAACCATATCCCGATGGGAAATGTGTGTCGAGAAGCACCTCAGGGCTTCCTCACTATTACGTGACCATTCCCCGTTCACTTTCTTTATTAGTCCCTGGACTATGTTCCCCTTGCTAGGACTTTTCTCAACCGTGCTGTTTCGCTGGAGCACTGTATATCCGCACAGAAACTTTTCCATGAGATTCTTTTCGCCCTGGAAATTTCACGGTTGTAGATCCCTGTACTCGTCCCGACACGCTTCGCTTTCCGCCGTCTTTGCCAGCTTAAACATTTCTTTTACCTGTCTTCTTCCTTTTCCACTGAATCTTCTTAGAGGGCAAGTTTTGTTATACGCAGTCATAAGCTTCCTTGTTAGGAATTCATTGGACTCCTCCAATTCTTCCACATTGGCAGCCTCTTTGGGTTGTTCCAGTATAGTTTCTACCTTTTTCTGGAATTTAGTCCAGTTTGTTGACCTAGGGTTTCTAAAGGTTCCTCCCTTCTATACCCTCTTAAGGGGGATGCTGAAGCTGATATACGCATGGTCGGAGAAGGATGGTCTATCAAGAACCATCAAATCATACCTTGATATATCACGTTCGCAGCTAAGTGCAACATCCAAAACACTGCTGGATGTTGAACCAATATATGTAGGGAGATTACCCCTGTTGGCTATCTGCAAATTGGTTAGCAGGTTATAACAAAATAGAGATTCGCCTCTCTCGTTCATATCTTCTCCTCCCCACGAATTGTGGTGCGCTTTTGCATCCGCGCCTATGGCCAACCGCCATTCGTCCTGTACTAGCGCCTTGCACTCCATCGGTGAACCTTCCGCAGAATGGCCATGTATCAGGATGCCAGGATAAATGCCTGCTTATTCCTTTGCTTAACGGCCACCACTACGAGGTCCTCAGTAGTGTAATTAGGCAGCATATATGAATGCAGCTGTTTCCTTACCATTACTACAGCTCGCACCCGTCCTTCCGTTTGCGCATAGTAAACGCCAAATCCGCGCGCGAGTTAAGTGTCCGCGTGGAGAAAATAATAAAAAATTATATTTTTCTGAGCGGAGCTCCTTTTTGAATTCTTTTATTTCCCGAACTAATTTATATTTTTATGCTTACATCTATTTATACTATTTCTAAATATTGTTTGTTTGGTGATAAAGTTGTTATTCGAAAGATGTTTACATGTTAGGTATAATGTTATCATAATGCTTTTTTATACTCAGATGAGCAGAGCTCACAGAGTATATTAACTTTGATTGGATAACGGTTGGTTGTACAGGTATAAAGGAATCGAGATAGATATAGACTTCCATATAACAAAATCATCAGGATCGAAAAAAAATTTGATTGAGCCATGTTCGTCCGTCCGTCCGTCCGTTAACACGATAACTTGAGTAAATTTTGAGGTATCTTGATGAAATTCGGTATGTTTGTTCCTGAGCACTCATCTCAGATCGCTATTTAAAATGAACAATATCGGACTAAAACCACGCCCACTTTTTCGATATCGAAAATTTCGAAAAACCGAAAAAGTGCGATAATTCATTACCAAAGACGAATAAAAAAATTTTTTTTTAAGTCAAATTTTAACAAAAAATTTAATATCTTTACAGCATATGAGTAAATTATGTCAACATTCAACTCCAGTAATGATATGGTGCAACAAAATGCAAAAATCAAAGAAAATTTCAAAATGGGCGTGGCTCCGCCCTTTTTCATTTAATTTGTCTAGGATACTTTTAATGCCGTAAGTCGAACAACAATTTACCAATCCCTGTGAAATCTGGTAGGGGCTTAGATTCTGGGACGATAACTTATTTCTGTGAAAAAGGGCGAATTCGGTTGGAGCCACGCCCAGTTTTTATACACAGTCGATCGTCTGTCCTTCCGCTCGGCCGTTAACACGATAACTTTAGCAAAAATCGATATATCTTTACTAAACTCAGTTCACGTACTTATCTGAACTCACTTTGTATTGGTATAAAAAATGGCCGAAATCGAGCTATGACCACGCCCACTTTTTCGATATCGAAAATTAGGACAAACGAAAAATATGCCATAATTCTATACCAAATACGAAAAAAGGGATGAAGCATGTTATTTGGATTAGTTTATTGACGCAAAATATAACTTTAGAAAAAACTTTGTAAAATGCGTGTGACACCTACTATATTAAGTAGAAGAAAATGAAAAAGTTCTGCAGGGCGAAATAAAAAACCCTTGAAATCTTGGCAGGAATACTGTTCGTGGTATTATATATATAAATAAATTAGCGTTATCCAACAGATGATGTTCTGGGTCACCCTGGTCCACTTTTTGTAAGATATCTGGAAAACGCCCTCACATATACAACTACCACCACTCCCTTTTAAAAGCCGCATTAATACCTTTTATTTGATACTCATATCGTACAAACACATTCTAGAGTCACCCCTGGTCCACCTCTATGGCGATATCTCGAAAAGGCGTCCACCTATAGAACTAACCCCACGCCCTTTTAAAATACTCATTAGCACCTTTCATTTGATACCCATATCGTACAAACATATTCTAGAGTCACCTCTGGTCCACCTTTATGGCTATATCTCTAATAGGCGTCCACCTATAGAACTAAGGCCCACTCCCTTTTAAAATACTTATTAATACCTTTCGTTTGATACCCATATTGTACAAACGCATTCTATAGTGACCCCTGGTCCACCTTTATGCCGATATCTCGAAAAGGCGACCACCTATACAACTGCCACCACGCCCTTTTAAAACCCTCAATAATACCTTTAATTTGATACCGATATCGTACAAACACATTCTAGAGTCACCCCTGGTCCACCTCTATGGCGATATCTCGAAAAGGCGTCCACCTATAGAACTAAGCCCCACGCCCTTTTGAAATACTTATTAAGACCTTTCCTTTGATACCCATATTGTACAAACGCATTCTAGATCATCCCTGGTCCACCTTTATGGCGATATCTCGAAAAGACGTTCACCTATAGAACTAAGGCCCACTCCCTTCTAAAATGATCATTAACCCCTTTCATTTGATACCCATATCGTACAAACAAATTCTAGGGTCACCCCTGGTCCACCTTTATGGCGATATCTCGAAACGGCGTCCACCTATGGAACTAAGGATCACTCCCATTTAAAATACTCATTAACACCTTTCGTTTGATACCCATATCGCACAAACAAATTCTAGAGTCACACCTGGTCCACCTTTATGCCGATATCTCGAAAAGGCTACCACCTATACAACTACCACCACTCCCTTTTAAAACCCTCATTAATACCTTTAATTTGATACCCATATCGAACAAACACATTCTAGAGTCACCCCTGGTCCACCTTTATGGCGATATCTCGAAAAGGCGTCCACCTATAGAACTATGGCCCACTCCCTTTTAAAATACTCATTAGCACCTTTCGTTTGATGCCCATATTGTACAAACGCATTCTAGAGTCACCCCTGGTCCACCTTTATGCCAATATCTCGAAAAGGCGACCACCTATACAACTACAACCACTCCCTTTTAAAACCCTCATTAATACCCTTAATTTGATACCCATATCGTACAAACACATTCTAGAGTCACCCCTGGTCCACCTTTTTGGCGATATCTCGAAAAGGCGTCCACCTATAGAACTAAGGCCCACTCCCTTTTAAAATTCTCATTAACACCTTTCGTTTGATACCAATATTGTACAAACGCATTCTAGAGTCACCCCTGGTCCACCTTTATGCCAATATCTCGAAAAGGCGACCACCTATACAACTACAACCACTCCCTTTTAAAACCCTCATTAATACATTTAATTTGATACCCATATCGTACAAACACATTCTAGAGTCACCCCTGGTCCACCTTTATGGCGATATCTCCAAAAGGCGTCCACCTATAGAACTAAGCCCCACGCCCTTTTAAAATACACATTAACACCTTTCGTTTGATACCCATATTGTACAAACGCATTCTAGAGTAACCCCTGGTCCACTTTTATGGCGATATCTCGAAAAGGCGACCACCTACATATACAACTACCACCACTCCATTTTAAAACCATCATTAATACCTTTAATTTGATACCCATATAGTACAAACACATTCTAGAGTCACCCCTGGTCCACCTTTATGGCGATATCTCGAAAAGGCGTCCACCTGTAGAACTAAACCCCACGCCCTTTTGAAATACTCATTAACACCTTTCGTTTGATACCCATATTGTACAAACGCATTCTAGAATCACCCCTGGTCCACCTTTATGGCGATATCTCGAAAAGTCGTCCACCTATAGAACTAAGGCCCACTCCCTTTTAAAATGTTCATTAACCCCTTTCATTTTATACCCGATCGTACAAACAAATTCTAGAGTCAACCCTGATCCACCTTTATGGCAATATCCCTAAATGGCGTCCACCTATAGAAATATGGCCCACTCCCTCTTAAAATAATCTTTAATACCTTTCATTTGATACACATGTCATACAAACACATTCCAGGGTTACCCTCGGTTCATTTTCCTACATGGTTATTTTCCCTTATGTGGCCACCATAGCTCTCAATGAGTATGTAATGTTCGGTTACTCCCGAACTTAACCTTTCTTACTTGTTACTTATGAAACAAACAAAGAATATGTTTCTTTGTTTGTTCTTTATTATCCGTTGAAGGGACAAAGGGTATATTATTGCTTACAGATATTAGCTGTGTTTTTTTTCTCATCTATATACATTTACGCTTAAACTTTATATGGACTGCTAAGCGACAACTTTTAAATACACCTCTGAAATTTCTACGTATAAAATTAGTACTACCAAATTTCAACACGCATTATACTCAGATGTAACTGAAATATGTGTCTATGTTTCACCCTCTGTACTAATTCTATGTATTCTATGCGCGTCCACTATTTATCACAACTGATTCAGCTATATTTTATACACAGAAATACAACAGAGGGTTGTGTCTCCGCTTTTCGGTACACCCTGTTGCTGTAGCTAGTTGTTTAACCACAGCCGCTAGATGGGTCTCCTAAGCATTATCTAAGCGAGGATAGGCGTTTTTTTCACGCGCAAACGAAACGTATACGCGTGTAAAAAAAAAAAACACGGCTAATTTAAAACAAAGAATGTGTTATTGTTTACATATATTTTAATTCGTAAACAATAATTATGTGCCTGTGTGTGGTATGTACGTATGTATGTTAGCTCTCCCCGGTGTTTAAAATGGAATGTCCCCTGCTGTAGTCGGAGGAGTTCGGCTTCATATGCTCTTTGGAATGTTAAGCGTCTCTTTTCCTCTCGTTGGTTTCATTGATATTCGCTTAATTTTATGTATAAGTAAATTGTTAAGGTAAACGTTATTATGAATAAAATAATATACAGTGTAAGTTTTAATGGATGCTCTTCTATAGGTATAATATATTGTAACGAATTTACTTGCAAATCCTCGTATTTGCAATCCTCTGCTAAGTTCGAATCACTAAACTGTTGAATAAATAACTCCAATTTGTAATACTGCAAAATGGCCTTTATTAAAGTACTTCACAATAACACTCAAACTGTGCAACGAATAGCTTGCTTAATAAACAAACTGATTGATAGCTCAAATCAAACTCTACTATTTAAAATAAACTGCTTGACAACTCAAATCAAACTGAATTCCAGCGCCTCTACAATTTTCGCCTTTTATACTCTTTGATTTCAACCTTAGATCTTCTAGGCGCTTCCAGAATCTACTAGTCCAGCAGCTCTCTAACTTCTCAGCTGTAACTACAATTGCACAATTTTATACATCTTCTAGGCGCTTCCAGAATCTACTAGTCCAGCAGCTCTCAAACTTCCCAGCTGTAACTACAATTGCACAATTTTATAGTTTTTCTCATTGCATACTTATAGGAGTATTTCAGATATATGCATGTGTTTGTGCATTGACTCTCCGCTGATCGTATACGTACACGGTACATATATGTAGACGCAGTTATTGTTTCATTTATGTAGATACATAATGATTGAATTATTGATGTGCATTCCCGTCACTGCTTAGCATCGGCTTAGAGATAGCAGCACTCCTTAGTTTTGCTAATATTCGTAACACTGCCCTCCACCTAAGTCTGATCGTCCCGATTAGACAAATCTCCCGATCTAAACGTTGCCAGCCTTTCCAAATGGACCACTTTCATTTTGGTTCGTGGTTTACCTATGGTTTGTATGCGGTACACTACATCATTGATCCGTTTTACAACTTTGTATGGGCCTTCCCAATTACACCGCAATTTCGGGGACAAACCTTTTTTGCGTTTTGGGTTGTATAACAGCACCAAATCTCCTTCCTGAAAACCTTCTGAATTAATTGTTTTATCGTATCTGGCTTTCATCTTGTCACTCATAATCTTTGTTCGTTGCCTTATCAGATCATGTATTTCTCTTAGCTCTTCTTCCAAATTACTAGTGGATTTCTTGACATTTCTCTCCGCATTGGCATCTATCCCAAACTTCAAATCATCTGGCAGTCTAAGGCCATTGCCAAAAATAACTTTTGCAGGGGTTTGGCCCGTTGTCTCATGCACTGCTGATCGGTAAGCCATCAAGAATAATGGTATGCGGGTATCCCACTCTTTATGGTACTTGTCTACTACTTTCCTTAAGTGCTCCTCCAATGTTCTATTGAATCGTTCTACCATACCATCGGATTGAGGATGCAATGCAGTTGTTCGTGTTTTTCGAATGCCCAATGATTTACACATTTCCTGGAACACAGCTGATTCGAAATTCCTGCCTTGGTCAGAATGTAACTCCATTGGTACACCATACCTTGCAACCCAATTGTTTACAAACACTTCTGCTACCGTTTCCGCTTCTTGATTTGAGATTGGGTATACCTCTGGCCATTTGCTGAAATAATCCATAACTACCAGTACATATTTGTTTCCGCCGTTGCCAGTAGGAAATGGA
Organism: Eurosta solidaginis; assembly: GCF_040869045.1. Taxonomy (NCBI): domain Eukaryota; kingdom Metazoa; phylum Arthropoda; class Insecta; order Diptera; family Tephritidae; genus Eurosta; species Eurosta solidaginis. The sequence continues at coordinate 147,945,315 of NC_090319.1, read as the reverse complement.
CCGGCGACATACATAGCGATCCTTTCAAATGGCGCACCTGAGTTATATTGCTTCATCTGGCCATGACTTCGGGTTCTGGACCCTTTCGCTCTGCTGCAAACCTCGCAGTTCGCAATCCACTCAGTGACCGACTGACGGCAACCAGCCCAATAGAATCTCTGTTTAATCTTCTCGAGCGTCTTCGTGATTCCAAGATGACCTCCGCTCGGACCATTATGCAGCTCGCTGAGCACGTCAGGAATCCTCTTTCTGGGAACAACTATCAGTTTCTTCTTGCATTTACCATCCTCACTCTCCCATACTCGATGAAGGCAACCGGATATCAATTCTAAACTGTTCCACTGTGCCCAATATGACTTCGCAATGGGACTCTCTGCTGACATCTCTTCTCTGTTTGGTCTTTCGTTTCGTTCGAGCCCTTGCATAACACGTAACAGATCTGTATCCTCTAGCTGACACTTTCTTAGGTGTTCCTTATCCTATTCATCTGTACATGTTATAGTCATTAGCCGGACATCTATAATGTCTTCTTTAGCCTCGGCCCTTGAACAGTGCTTGCATTCCAAACTACATGTTCTTGGTGACATTGCATCGGCATTCCCACGGGTACTACTTTGGTGCCCCTGGAATCGGATATGCTAACATTGGGGCAGTGCACAACGCTCCTTCAATGTTTGGAAAGCCACTTCTTGCTCCTTCTTCCATTCAAAAGCTTTATTTTTTCTTGTAAGCTCATGGAGGCTATGGGCTACGCTAGAAAAATTTGGTACAAATCGGCGGTAATATGTGCACAGCCCAAGGAAACTTCTTAATTCATGTAGGTTCTGTGGTCTTGGCCAATCATTTACAGCCTCTATCTTTTCATTCGCAGTGCAGATGCCCTCTGTCGTTACCTTGTGACCCAAATAATTTACTTCCTTTTTAAACAGCGCACGCTTTTTGGGACTTAACTTCAGACCAACGCCAGCACAACTACAATTGCACAATTTTATACATCTTCTAGGCGCTTCCAGAATCTACTAGTCCAGTAGCTCTCAAACTTCTCAGCTGTAACTACAATTGCACAATTTTATAGTTTTTCTCATTGCATACTTAGAGGAGTATCTCAGATATATGCATGTGTTTGTGCATTGACTCTCCGCTGCTCGTATACGTACACGGTGCATATATGTAGACGCAGTTATTGTTTCGTTTATGTAGATACATAGTGATTGAATTATTGATGTGCATTCACGTCGCTGCTTAGCATCGGCTTAGAGATGGCAGAACTCCTTAGTTTTGCTAATATTCGTAACAATATTTATATAATTGTTGGATATTATTAAATTTATAATTCCAGTTTGATGCTAGTATTTTCAAGACATCTACTTGTTCATTATTATGTACGTGAATAACATTTTTAATATCTTCTTGATGGTTCACATATGTTTTATTATCTATACTTGTAGAAATCTTAAACTGTACTAAATGAGGCCCGTTTACTTTTAAACCATTCCAAGCGCCGACAGAAGAGAAAGACGATGAGGTTAAAGACACTTTTTGTGAACAATTAGAACGCACATACGAGCGCTGCCCCCGTCATGATATAAAAGTCGTGCTTGGCGACTTTAACGCCAGGGTGGGTAAAGAAGTTGTTTTTGGCCCTACAGTCGGAAAGTTCAGCTTACACAATGAAACTTCTCCTAACGGACTGAGGCTGATTGACTTTGCCGGTGCTCGAAACATGGGCATATCCAGCACGAGGTTCATGCATAAAAAGATACATCAAGCTACATGGCTATCTCCTGATCGAAATACTCGCAATCAGATCGATCACGTTGTGATAGACGAACGGCATGCCTCCAGTGTTTTAGATGTGCGCACGATCCGAGAACCTAACATCGACTCGGACCATTATCTCGTTGAAGCCAAAGGGCGCACCCGCCTCAACGCGGCTAAAACCAAGGAACAAAAAACACAAGGAAAGCTAGACGTCGAAAAGCTTCAATCACAATAGACTGCCAATGATTTCGCAACTCGACTCTCACACCTGCTCTCTGAGAGCACAATTCATCCTGAAGGAATACAGGAGCAGTGGGAGCATAACTCCAAAGCACTTCGTACTGCCGCCGAGGAAAAAATTGTTTACCGGCGCCCACGAAAAAACAACTGGTACGATGAAGAATGCCGCGTTGAAACCGAAAGAAAAAACGCTGCCTACAGGGCACCGTTAAAAGCGAGCGCGACAAGGGGAGTGTGTGAACGCTATCGTGAGATGAAAAGGGAAGCGAGACGCCTTTTCAGGAAGAAAATAGCAGAAGCAGAAAGCCCTGAGTGCGAGAAGCTTGAGCTGCTAGCCACCAGGAATAACGCCCGAAAATTTTACCAAAAAATACGACGACAGACGGATGGTTTTAAGACCGGGGCAAACTCCTATATGAATGAAAACGGCGACCTTGCAACTGATGTCCAGAGAGTGCTTAGATTATGGAAGGAATACTTCTCTGCTCTCCTAAATTTAGGCAGCAATTCACCGCGCAAAGATGAAAAACACGATCCCGCAATCGATGATGATGGAATATATGTCCCCCCGCCCGATTATGACGAAGTGAGAATAGCAATAACCAGATTGAAAAACAACAAGGCCGTGGTCGCTGATGGATTGCCTGCGGAGCTATTCAAGTGCGGCGGCGAGGAGTTGGTAAGGCGCATGCAGCAGCTTCTTAGCAAAATATGGGCGGACGAGCGCATGCCCGACGGTTGGAATCTAAGTATTCTTTGCCCAGTCCACAAGAAGGGGGATACTGCAAAATGCACCAACTATCGTGGAATCGGCCTTCTTAATATCGCATATAAGGTCCTTTCAAGTGTATTGTGCGATTGGACTGATCGGCTGATTGGACCTTATCAGTGCGGCTTCAGACCTGGTAAATCTACCATCGAAAAGATTTTCACAGTCGACTTTAAAGCCACCTTCGACAGCACGAAAAGGAGCTGCCTATATGCTGCTATGTCTGAATTTGGTTTCCCCGCAAAACTTATACGGCTGCGCAAAACGACGTTGAGCAACACCATCAGCTCAGTCAGAATTGGGAAGGACCTCTCCGAGCCGTTCGAAACTAAACGAGGTTTCAGGCAGGGTGACCCCCAATCGTGCGATTTCTTTAATTTGATGCTGGAGAAAATTATACTAGCTGCAGAACTTAACCGCACTGGAACAATATATTATAAAGCGTGCAATTACTGGCATATGCTGATGACATTGATATCATCGGCCTAAACACCCGCGCTGTTAGTTCTGCTTACTCCAAACTTGAAAAAGAAGCGGTAAAGATGGGTTTGATGGTGAATGAAGACAAAACGAAGTACCTGCTGTCATCCAGCAAAGAGTCAGCGCATACGCGCCTTGGCAACCACGCTACTGTTGGCAGCCATAATTTCGAAATAGTAAAAGACTTCGTTTATTGGGAACCAGCATCAACACTAGCAACAACATCAGCACTGAAATCCAACGAAGAATCAGTCTTGCCAATAAATGCTACTTTGGTCTAGGTAGGCAATTGAAAAGTAAAGTCCTCTCTCGGCGAACGAAAATTATACTCTACAAGTCACTTATCGTACCCGTCCTGCTATATGGGGCAGAAGCATGGACCATGACAACAGCAGATGAAGCGGCTTTGGGAGTGTTCGAGAGAAAAGTTCTTCGAGAGATTTATGGACCTCTACGCGTTGGCGATGGCGAGTACCGAACAAGATTTAATAATGAGCTGTACGAGCTATACGCAGACATCAACATAGTCCAGCGAATTAAAACGCAGCGGCTGCGCTGGCTAGGCCATATTATGCGAATGAATGATGATGATCCGGCCAAGAAAGTGTTTCTATCGGAACCCGCCTATGAAAGCAGAGGTAGAGGGCGCCCCCCCCACTCCGTTGGAAGGACCAGGTGGAAAACGATTTAAACTCCCTTGGTGTGATCAATTGGCGCCGGTTGGCGGAGCGAAGGAGCGACGGCCGTACCCGTTTAGACGGTTAAGCGCCAATTAAGTAAATAAGTAAGTATGTTCATTAGTTATTACAATATTGCCGTGGTCTAAAATTTGTATTGGAGTATTATTTTCTTGTATTATGTTTCATTGAGCTTGTTGATTTGATAACAGTGGAATTGTGCAGTTATCCTTTAATTCTTGTTTACAAATACTAATGGCTAGGTAATATTTACATAACAATAAGAACATCTAACATTATAAAAACAAATAACGTTAATGGGTTAACATCGTCAAGATAAATCGCAGTCGACTTTTAGGATGAAAGTGTTATCTATATATACACATGTGCAATTGTATGTGCCGTTGTTATAATTGATGGATATAATTGTTCTGCTGTGAAACACAATCGTTACATCCTCCTCTGACGCAGAAATCGTCACGATGATGCAGTCATCATTTACGGTATCATTTACGTGGACGCAGAACTTTTGTTGGTGCATTTGCAATGTTAATGTGGGTATCGGATGCATTGTTGTTGTATCGCATAGGCAGTTGTGTTTCCGCGCTTGTTGTATTATGTTCAGGTATATCTGTTGTTTGTGGACGACCACGTTTTCTATGAATGTATTTCGGGTTTACATTTAGACCTTCATATGGAGTCAGTGCTGTTGCACGAAGCTTTCTGAATCAATTACTTTTTTCAAGTCATAATGTGCTTCGAGTGGGCTTCTTAGCTCTCTTCCAAATGTAAGGTATGCTGCTGAGAAACCAGTGCTTTCACATTTAGCTGTGTTCATGGCGAATCGTATTGGGTAAACATCCGTCCCAAATAGTATGCTCTTTTCCGACGTAGATTGACAGTTGAGTTTTTAAGTCCCTGTTTTTTCGTTCAACAGGATTAGCTACTGGATGGTACAGGGGAGTAAGCGTTTGCTGTATCCCTAGGAAATATGCTAATTTTTGCACTACAGCTGAAATGAACTGACTTCCATTATCGGCATGTATACGCTTTGGTACACCACACCTCGTTATAACTTCATTTAACATAGTTGTAGCGCACGCTTCTGATGTGGCTTGTCTCAGTGCAAATAGTTCCACCCAACGACTACACAAGTCTTCAACGACGAGGATCCAGCGGTTACCTTTCGCAGTAGGAAGTAAAGGGCCGAATAGGTCCAAGTAAATGATTTAGAATCTCTGGTTACTCGAAACTGTTTGGAGCAATCCAGGTTGTTTCAAATTTGTAGGTTTATATTTCTTGCATTCAATACACGACTTTACATACTGTGCGATTTGTGTACGCATACCTGGCCAAAAATAATGTGGAGTTATCCAATTTGTAGTACGATCAATACCATAATGTTCTGCGGTTGGATCAGCATGAAACTTCATTAAAATTGTTGACCGTTTTCAGAGTCTTCTTCTGAGCAGAATCTATGAAGCACACCGTTTACCATTATATAGCCTCGTTTTGTATGTCTAGTTACGTTCTCGTCATCATTTTCAAATGATTGAATAATCTCTTTCAAATCATCATCTTTTAGCTGCTCCTTTCTTCAACTCTTCAGCGCTCTTTCTAGGAAAATCGATTTCAAATGAATTAAAGTTAGTGCTGTTTTCGTGGGGACAGGGAGGACGTGACAGCATATCCGCCACAATGTTTTCTTTTCCTGCCATATATTCTAGTTTTAAATTATACATCTGAAGTTGTAGAGCCCATCTCGCAAGCCATTCTGTAGGAGTTTTTAAGGTCAATAGCCATTTGAGTGGCTGATGGTCTGTTAAAACTTTAATTCCTGGACATTCTATATAGCCACGAAATTTCTGTAGAGCCCAAACTACCGCGAGTGCTTCTCTTTCTGTCGTAGAATAGTTCCTTTCTGCTGGAGGCAATAGCCGGCTCGCATATTCTATGGGGTGTCTTTCTTCATTCTCCCCCTGCAGTAGAACAGCTCCGAGCGCATAATCGCTGGCATCCGTTTTTAAGGCGAAAGGTTTTGTTTCATCCACTTGTTGTAGTATTGGCGGAGATGAGAGCAGTCTTTTTAAATTATCGAACGCACTTTGTTCCTCTGTGGACCATTTCCATTGCGCGTTTTTCTTCGTTAGTTTGGACAATTGTTTTGCTACATCTGCGAAATGTGGGATGAAACGTTTGTACCATGAACAAGTTTGAAGAAACGATACGAGTTGTTTTAAGTTTTGCGGGTTCGAGCGCCTGAGAATAGCATCTGTCTTCTCGCAATCAACTTTAAGACCTTCTGTAGTCAAAATATGACCAAGGTACTTTATCTCTTCTCGACAGAAAACGCATTTTGCTCTATTCAGCTGAAACCAGTATTCATTAAGTTTTGAAAAAGTATGTCGCAAATCTTTTATATGAGCCTTACTCATTGGAGCATATGATAATATTGTCTACGTATGCTAAGATATGTGGCAATTCAGACTTAAATTTGTCGATGAAACGCTGAAACGTCGCCGGTGCGTTTTTCAGACCGAACGGCATCCGGTTGAAAACAAAAATTCCAAAAGGTGGTGTAAATGCAGTTTTCGGTTATCTGCAGGTGCCAATATTATTTGCCAATATCCTGATTTTAAATCGATAGTAGACATGTAAAGTGTTGCCTTAGCGGCGTGTAATAAATCGTCCATTCTCGGCAAAGGGTAAGTATCTGTTGTGGTAATGGCATTCAAGCGTCTATAATCAACGCAAAACCTAACTCCTCCATCTTTTTTGGGAATTAACACAACGGGAAAGGACCACGGTGATTTACTCCCCTCAATTATACCTTTCTTCAACATGTCGTCTAGTTCGATCTTACGTGTTTTCTTCATTGCCGGTGACGTACGATAAGGTTGTGAACAGAGGTCTGCTTTTAGTACTAATAAAATTAGTGCACTTAATCATGAGCCAAAAAATTGTGTCTAAATGTGTACTTAGTCAAGTACAGACAAATACTATGAGTGACTAGCACATAAAATAGAAAATACATACGAGTGCCCTGCAACACATATGTCCCATACATATATGACATTGTTGAGTATAAACTGAAATCATAGTCGCTTTAACTCAGTAGCATGTTGATTTCGTGTGTAATACACTGTATACTTCGTTTATTATCGGTTTTTCTTTAGCGCTGTATTCAGTTTAGTTTCGTGTACATCGCTGTGTTGCTAGCGTCAGAAGACTGATATGACTATATTCATTTTATTGTACTGTTAGTCATACTGATTCAAATTAGTGTTTTCGTATAACACAGTTGACTTTCTTGCTCAATAAGACAATTGAGTTCTGAACTGCTTCGTGGCTTATGAGCGGTTATTCATTTTACGAAGCATGACTATGTAAATGTGTTTTAGTGGATATAAGTGCTTGATATTCTTTGTTTGTGTACGCACTAATACTAATTTTTTGGTTAGTCCACTAAAAACCTTAAAACATGAATAATTGCAGCTCACTGGTTGTGAAGCAATAGGCGTTTGTACCGTAGTCTTTATATAATGTTCAAAATGCGGTACTCGAACTGCCGCTTCTTCAAAGATTTTTTTAAATAATTTTTTTTATTAGATTTTTCAAACTCGTTTCTTCATCTTCATTCAAAAGTACACCTTCATTATGACGCAGATCTATTTCCATTGAATTTATTTCAATCGAGCAGCTAAATCTCCCTTCAACTTTATTATTCGGTTTCAGTTTTTTCATTGGTGGAAATAAATTTTTTTCTTCCAGTATCTCAAAGTCTGGTGTAATACTGCCTTCGAAAATTTCAAGTATACCTCTTTTCGAATATTGATTTGACGACTGGGAGTTAATGTTCGGTACCCCCGCAATATTATTTGTGTTTTCGAACCAAGACGTAAAACTATCAATTTTATTTGTTTCAACTTTATGTGTTTGAATCTCTGCTTTAGCTAACGATAAAGAATCAGTCGGCTGTACTTTTTGCATTGTAAATTCAAATATGATACTAGGGTCATCCTTGAAATGCCACGTTCGCTGTGATAAATCCATTCCTATATTTGCCTGCTCAAGAAAATCTATGCCTAGAAGCGTTCGATTGTTTTCTGCGCTTGACAAGCATATAAAGCGTATACGTTTATATCGTTTGCCAATTACGATATGGACGATCGTGGAGTAAACCATTTCATGGCGAGTAATGCCCTCCGCTAATTTAATTGTCACGCTTGTTCTAGCAGCTGTGTCCCAGTAGGCTTCACCTTTCAAACCGTTAATATTTATGTCTATTGTTGGCACGTCTCGACCTATAACTGTGGCTTGTATGGCGTTAAAGTCCAGGTTTTCGAACTACGTAACGGGCCCTTCTGATTGCATTTTGGACAATTCGACCTATAGTATCCTGGTGCACCACAACCATAACAGTTCATAAACGTTTCTTTCATTTTTCCTGTCGTCTTTTTCTCATTTTCCATCTTTTTGTAGCAGTTTTCAGAAAAGTTATTTTTCTTTCTACAATACGAGCAGCGGAGCGGAGTTTTGCTGGTTGCTTCGTTGGTTTTATAAACCTCTTTGTTCTCCACGAGAAGCAACTCGACCTCACGATCTTTTTCCAACAACTCGCTAAAATTTCTACCCGTTTCGCGAGGAACTTCTTCACGTATTTTGAAAAGTAATTGGGAAAATATCATGTCTATCATGCTTAGTTTTTCTGAAAGCTGTGCGAATAATTGGCGTTTTCTGCATATAAATGAATCAGTGGGCTCGGAAACTTTTGCTTTTCTTGGCTTATATCAGAAAAAATTTGTCAATCTGGTTTCGGGGGAGAAATGCTTTGCGAAGCAATTCAATGGCATCATTGACGATGCGTAGCCTTCTAACAGAAGTGGTAAGCTGTGATTGTTTTTGTGTCTCTATATTAGTGTTGCTGTTAACATTAGGGGTCGCATTCCTTCCTGTCTCCATTTCTCCTTCTATCAAATCTGGATTTAGCCTCGGACTTTTTCTAACCATAAATATATTGAACGTCTAATGCCAGGTGGAATTCACCTTTTTGTATTTAATATACGGCATATAAGTCAGTTCTAGCCGAACGATTTGGGAAAATATACAGGCGAAAATATTAAAACAAAATCTAGCAGTGGAACACTTATGCCTAAAAGTATGCAACGAAGTTTATTTATCTTTCCAAAAAAAAGTAAAACGCTTTAAATATTTTTAGTGCGATGTGTCCTCTTTAATAGTCGCTATACTAATGATAGAAATTGCATTTGAGTAGGCCTATAAATATCATAAGTTAAATGTATAGAAATGAAAAGGATTACAGATATATACAATCGTAAAATTGAGAGACAGAACATTTTCGTAACCCTAAAATTAGTACATATATCAGTTATATTTAGAGTGGATCTCTCTACCATCATTTTAGATAATTGAGCTTAACAACAATAAGAACATTTAACATTATAAAACAAATAACGTTAATGGGTTAAAATCGTCAAGATAAAACGTAGTCGACTTTTACGGCCCGATTCTTAGCGTTGGCGGTAAAATAGTACCCAGAACATTATATAACCGAAAATCGTTACCAGTTGTTTTATTCGCGATTCTGGCCCAAGTGGTAAAGCTGTCATCACCGAAAAACTCACCAGTGTCTGTGGAGAACTTTGAAGGGTAGTTTTCTTCGCTTTCACGGTTGCCACTTTGGTCCATTTGGACCAAAAATGGTCCCTTCCAACCCCATTTGGTCCGCTGGTCCCTTTTCTTCAATTTTAGTCCTTTTTAGGCAGTAGCCTCGATTGGTACTTTTCTTTCTTTTTCACTCAGGTAAAAATTCACAATATTGCCCAAAAATTCGCCACTTTTTCGTTAGCCCCCATATAATTTTGAATTTACTTCAATGGAACTCTCACCATAAAAAATTGCTCAGTCAATAAAATATACCAGAACAATAATATTTCACCTAGGATGTAATTTATTCCAGGCATTAAGAAGAAGAGTGTTGGCAAACACATTGTCGTTAATTGTTGTTGAAATAACCGACTAATCAAAAAAACTCTTGTTTTATAATAATAGTAACGGCTAGATATTTCGATCGATTATACAACTTACTTACTTACTTAATTGGCGCTTAACCGTCTAAACGGTTATGGCACTATACAACACTATGTAAAATATATGAAAATGAAAATTGCTTCTCGCCTAGCATAGATTATAAAGAGCACTCTGCCGTGAGCCTAATACTTTCAAAACTTATACAAAGAAATTCCATGCATTACTTCTCATTTGGCACGTTGACATTTAAATCTTTCTCATCCTGTTCAATGAGTTCAAGGAATTCCAGGACTATTGTGGTGTTAAGCCATGCAAGGTAATTGAAAACTAAGTATCTTGGCAAATAAATATTTTAAATCGAAGACAGAAGGAAGCAAATGCAAAAGAGATTTGATTTCGGAACAAATGTTTTGTATAAAATTATTTCCGTAAGTGGTAGCAGATCACCTGAGGCATGGTATCAAAACACACACTTACTGAATCTAGGCTCTGATATGAAGTGTAAACGTTAAGGGAAAAATTAAGCATCTATAAAAATAGCACTAACAAAATTACCTAGTTTCATTTCTAATTAACTGAGTTTTCCACATACATAGTTCGGCAACATTAGATCGCAAATTTTGAACCATTTCTTACTAAAACCTAACTGCACTATACATTATATTTCATTGCAATCAACAACATAATGCTAGAACCAAGAGCTTTGTGACCAAAACTAGGTTCACAACGTTTGGTTGGTGGAAGACATATACTTATCCTATGTCAAAATGTAGTACCATTTTTGGTTGCATGCACATATATTTGTTTGTTCAGCTTGAATTAAAGGAAAGTCTTCACTATGTTTAGTAAAATTTTATATGGAAACATCCCAAAAATTTGTATTTTATACTAATAAAATAAAACAAATATTTGGTCCTTTTTTCGATGAATTTTGGTCCCGAATGAAAACATGGTGTGGCAACCATGTTCGCATTACCGAAAATGTCTCACTTGTAGATACGAGGTTAAGGAATAAACGCGACGATGTGTATGTTTATGCATATTATGCATGATAAGTTTCTACATAGGTATATTGTAATTTATTCTGTGAAAATACATAATGTAAACAAATATGTATATCAAACGGCAACACTTTTTTACTATTATCTTCAATTATTTGCTCTTACAATTCTTAATTTTTCAATTTGTCCGTTTTCTAAACAACAGCTGTTGTGTGGTTATTTCGATGTAACCACCTACTTTTGTGGGTAAAAAATTAACTGGCTACTTTCGCGGGTAGAATACCAAAAGGGTGTAAAAGTTGCCACATGGCTTCGTTACCATGGTGAAGAATGTTGTTACCACACTAGAATCGGGGCATTAGGATGCAAGTGTTATCTATATATACACATGTGCAATTGTATGTGTCGTTGTTATAATTGATGGATCGTTGCTATAATTGTTCTGCTGTGGACACAATCGTTACAAATATAATATATTTCGTTGTTGATTACTTCATTTATTTCTTTCAAATTTAACGTTCCTGAATAAAAGTTTCCTACCTTAGCAAAATTTATTGTATTCGTAATACTTTCCAATTCTTTCAGGACTTCTGTCATAATTAGTTCCTCTGTAATATATTTAGGATCAAGAGTTTCACGGATCTTTTCGAATTGTGAATTTATTTTACGTTGTTCATTATTATTTTCTGTCAATTGGTTTAATACTGTTTTAATTTCTATTAAGTCATCGTGATCTGGTGTCCCTCTTACAAATTTAAGTACCGAGCCAAAAAAATTAAGAGCTCTTTTAGAACGATACTCTGGTGATACTAATTGTGTTTTTAAAGTTTCTATTCTGTTTATATGTATTTCCTCTTGTTGTGATTCCTGTATTTTATAGTGTGACGACATAATGTTTTCGTATGGGGCTAATATATTAGATAAGTTTGCTATATGATACAGGTAAGCTGTGTTGTCAAACATATACACCGTGTCTGATTCTACAATCACACATTTTTTCCCTTTTAAGTCCGCTATTTTGTCGGAAGAACAAGATGAAAGAATAAGTAATAATATAAATCCAGTAGCTTTCATGTTGCTTGCTTCCTGATATTGTCTTTGTGAATAATTTTCCCTTTTACTGTCAGAATCTTGTCACCTAGATCTTCTTTGACTTGATGTTTGATGTATTTTTCCGAGGTTTTATTCGATCTGTCCTAATGTAAATCGTATCGCCTTCTTTGTAGTTGATAATCTTTCGATTTGTATTATGGTACCTTAAAAACTGGTACTGCTTCTGTTCAAGTTTTTCACGAATATCAGGATATTTTTCACGATTAAAAAACACGTCCTCAGGTTTATGTCCTTTACTTGAGTGAATTGTTTTGTTGTATTGGCGAACTGCGTTGTATAATTCGTCAGCGGGAGCTGTCTTATTCTCTGCAGCTAAAGTTTGACAGAGTTCGATAATAATGCTATGTACCTGTTCAATTTGAGCGTTTGATGTTGAATGGCGCACAGGCGTGACGGAGTGCGTTATTTGTAGTCGACTGTATACCGATTTTGCCATATTTCCTATGAATATGCTCTCGTTATCAGTCACAAGATAATGTGCGTTGGAGTAGACTTGTGTGAGAACTTCCTCAATATACTCGTAGCAATGTAGTTTATTTTCTAGTTTTCGAATGAAACAGTATTTTGGGTATCTATATATTGAACTGAGATATATATTGTTGTTCATACGAAATATGTCCATTTGTATGTATTCCCCTACTTTTGTTGGTATTGATGTTCTTCCTATAGGTTGTCTGTTTGGTTGACGTTCATATTTATGTACAAGACATATTTCGCATGTATTTGTCCCGTATTGCACATTTTTTTTAGGTTTGGCCAGTAGTAGTTTAAAAGTATCCCTTGAGCGTTGTTTTTGTAATTTCTCTGAGCTTTTCTGTGAGTTTGAATAATAATCACTTTTTTTCTATCGATATTCGTAATATCAGTAAGGAGTGTTTGTGCTTGTACAAACGTACAATTTGGAAATGCACGAATAATATCTTTTCCAAAGTGAAATATTTCTTCATTTTCTACTCTTAAAGCGTTTGTAACGTTAAGTCTGACAACCTCTTTCAACTTGTTGTATAAAATTTGTGGATCGTTGTAATATGTCGTGTGTCTAAAATGGTCGGAAAATATTGTCTGAGATACGGTTTCTTTCTCTTCATAAGTTTTTTATAATAATTATTTGGTTTTTGAATGATTTGAATGGCTGTTTCACTTTTTTCATTATTTCTGTTGGTGAGCTTTGTGCGGAATGGGCTGAGCAATCCGTAGATGTGTTTATTTGTTGTCGAGAAAGCGCATCGGCTATAAAATTTTGATGACCAGGTTTGTAAACTAATTTTGCTCCGTATACCTCTATTAAATATTTCCATCTTTTTAGTTTGCTATTTGGATTTTTTTCCGATATAGAATAAATTAATGAGTGGTGGTCTGTATAAATCGTCAAATCGGCTACTCCGTATAAGTAATTTCGTAATTTTTGTAGTGCCAACACTATAGCTAAAAGTTCTTTTTCATTGGTACTATAACTTTTTTCGGTATCGCTAAGAATTCTGGAAATAAGCGATAGGTTTTCTATTTTGCGCAAGTACAGCTCCTATAGCGAAATTACTTGCGTCAGGCGTGAGTTCAAAAGGTTTTGAAAAATCTGGTTGATACAATTCTACCTGTGCTTGTAATTCTACTTTAATTTTTTCGAAGGCCTGTATTGCAACTTCGTCTAACTTTATTTCTATTTTTGCGCTTTTATTCTTTTTTACCATACCTTGTTCTCCTCTGAGATGTATTGTCAAGGATTTTGTTATTTTTGCGACGTTTTTAATAAATTTCCTTTAGTTACTAGCTAGTCCTAAAAATTACCTCAATTCTTTTAAAGTTTTTGGTTAGGAGAACTTGTTTATTGTTTCGATTTTATTTGGGTCTACAGTCACTATATTGTGTTTAATGATGTGTCCTAAGTATTCAACAGAATCTTTGAAAAAATGCCATTTTTCGTTCGAGATATTCATGTTGGCATTATGGAGTGCATTGGTTATAGCTTGGATATGTTCAATATGTTCGTCGGTTGAGGAAAAATATATATGTAAGTACGTCATCAATTTAAACATATGCAAATTTTCCAACATATTCGCGCAAAATATCGTCAATGCATCGTTGACGGTGCATTTTTTAAACCAAGAGGCATCCTAACAAATTCATATTTTGCACCATTTACTGAAAATGCTGTCTTTTCTCTATATTTCTCTTTAATGAGGATTTGGTGGAATCCTGATTCTAAATCTATTTTTGAAAATATTTTTGCTTTCCCTAGATTTGGTATAGTCATGTTTACATCGGGTATCGGGTACCTATCTGTAATTGTATTGGAATTTATTTTCTGGAAATCAACAACCATCCGTCTCTTGGGTCTGCCTTGGTCATCGGTGCCCTTTTTAGGAACAGTCCATATAGGAGAATTATACGGGCTTTTGCTTGGTTGAATAATTCCTTCTTTAAGTAATTCATTTATTTCACTTTTCACAAACTCATTGTCTGCGATAGGATAGGTATTGCTTAGTCCATATGGGGTCGCCCGACTGAGTTCTAATTGAAGCTTGAATTGTTGTTGTGAATGGTAAAGATTTACTTATATAATCGTTTCTTTGCATAATTTGACAAATTTCCTTATTATATCTCTCATCATCTAAGGTGTAATTAATTTTTTGTTCTTCAACCTTCTTTTTATATTGCAGGCTATAATCAAACAAATACACTTCTGCTTTTATTACACGTAATCCCTGTTCACCTAAAATCATACCGTAGTCATTTAGTTCATCAATTTCATAGAAAGATAAGTGGTTCCGAATAGTATAATAACTTTTTTGATTTTATTACTGAGTTTCCATGCAATATTTTTGTGTACGTTGGCTTAATTTGGACAGATTTCCCTATATCACAATTGAAACTAATATAATTATTTGTGGCTCCTGTATCTACTAAAACTGTTACTGGTTTGCCAGTCATACCGCATTTTGTTACAATACATGGTAAACCTTTTACACGCCTCAAAAAGTGCTTCCTGTTTACTATTTTTGTCCTCAAAATTGTCTAGATTTTCTACTCTATTTTCTTCTTCGACTGTACTATTTATCCCCTGTAATTTTTGAGGATTTATATTTTGGTTTGATGACACTCTTTCTCTCTTAAATGGGTTATTATATTTACCATTCTGTGTAGTCCGAACGAATTCTCTTGAGTTGTCGACTTCCATGGGGACTGGTCTCTGCGGCAGCTGCTGGTGCTGGAATCGCTGATTATGCCCGTGTACCTGTATCCCTGGGTTATATCGATTTTGTCTGCCTTCGTATCGTGGTGTTGGACGATTTTCGGAATAATGCTGACGTGCTGGATTTGATCGCTGGGGCTGTACATCAAATTGTTAATTAACATTGTCGTGATATATTGTACATGCAATAGCATAGGCTGTCTCCAAATGTTTTGGGTTATTGCTGTATAATGTCCCGCTAGTGTATTTCCTGTTTAGTCCTAGTATAAAGGTACGCACAGCTTCTTAGTTAGCATATTCTAACATTGCTGCATTGTTTTGGCTGGCAGACATCTCGATTTTAGACAAGGCTAAATTTAATGCATTGCTGACCTCACTGTGGAATTCGGACAATGTACGTCTTCCTTGAACTATTCTCTTCATATCGCCTAGTATCTGATCTGCATACGTATAATCTAGTCGGTTGACTATGGAGTAGGAATTTAATTTGGTATTGTGGTTTGTTAGTATATCAGCTGCCGACCCAATAATCTTCGTGCGTACTATTCCCAAAGCCGAGTAATAACGAGGGTGTTGCATAAACTGTTTAATGGACTCCATAAATGGTTTCTCCAGGAGCGGTATTGCGTTTTATCGCCATCAAATTTTGGTACCGCTTTAAATAACTCCAGGTCAATATCCTTAAGGTCGGTTAATGCCAAACCGACCTCGTTATGTTGAGTTACCGGAGTTAATTGTTGAAATGATTCTCTTTTGGTGGTTTCAATCTGTTGCACGTTTATTGGTAATGCAGTTATTTGGGCTTTCAGGGCTGCTATTTCGGCCTCCATCTCGTTTTCTATATTCCGATGACTGTCGTAGGTACGTTGTTTTTTACCTAGCCGTAAGGCTTTAAAGTGCTCCAGTTTTTCCTGATATCAACAGGCTTCACCTTTATAATTTTTGTTTAAATTTTTCAGAAACTGTTTTTGTCTTTCTTCAAGACCGTGAATTTTTAGATGGCAAAACGTATTGTCATCCCGATTGATCCCAGTTAAGTGTCCGCGTGGAGAAAATAATACAAAATTATATTTTTCTGAGCGGAGCTCCTTTTTGAATTCGTTTATTTTCCGAACTAATTTACATTTTTATGCTTACATCTATTTTACTTAAATATTGTTTGTATGGTGATGAAGTTGTTATTCGAAAGATGTTTACATGTTAGGTATAATGTTATCATAATGCTTTTTTACTTATGAGACAAACAAAGAAACATATCAGTTGAAGGGACAAAGGGTATGTTATTGCGAACGAGTTAGTCTTAACTGTCGGGGATCATCAAATCACCTCAAAGGATTCCTTAAAATACTTAGGAGTGCACATTGACTCTAAGTTAACTTTCAAAGAGCACTTTAGAGCGGTGGGGGAGAAAATTACCAAAGTTAATGGATCACTTATGCGAATAATGCCTAACATTGGTGGTCCGAGCGAAGCTATACGTCAGCTATTGTCCACAGTAACCAGCTCAATAATACTATACGCAGCATCAGTGTGGTATGGATCTAAACAGACCCATCAAAAATATATATTAGCAGCGTACCGACTTGCTTCTTTAAGAATAGCAAGTGCTTATCGGACGGTGTCCGACGACGCGATCGTGGTTCTAACCCGGAAAATCCCAGTGGACTTACTGGCAAGCGAAATGGCCGATCTGTATAACACTAATATCGAGCGACCATCTGAAGAAGACAAGAAAAGAGCAAGGACACAAACAATAGCTAAGTGGCAAGAACGGTGGGAGGCCTCGAGTAAAGGGCGTTGGACTTTCACACTAGTTTGGAACGTAGCTCAATGGAATGAGCGGAAGCACGGCGAACTGAACTACCATCTCACGCAGATAATGAGTGGACATGGCGGTTTCAAAGAGTATTTATGGAAGCGTAGGATATAGGAAGATCCTCATTGCCCAATGTGTACCACAGAGTTAGAAAACGCAGAACACGTCATGTTCTACTGCCCCCGTTTCCACGAAGAAAGACTCACCTTGCATGGAGTCTTTGGGGAGGAACTTACCACGAGAAATTTAGTTTCACATATGTGCAGCAGGAAAGAATGCTGGACTGCAGTGAGCAAAATGGCATTTATAGTAATGACACGCCTGATGGATGCTGAGAGGGAGCGCAGAGAAATGCGCATGCGAAGCAGTGGCGATTAAATGGACACTCAGAGCAAATAGCGGGAAACTGGACGCAGGGACAACAGTAGGCTCTTAAAAAATGAGAAATATGGAACGCCACCCTGAAGTAATGCGAAAGTGGTGCCGGGGTGGGCGACGGTTCCAGAACGGGGCTGTTTTTTTAGTCTACGGACACACGGTTGCTGCGACGGCAGCAATTATGGTGCATTAGGCATTTTTCAGCCTCCCCGCAAAAAAAAAAAAAAAAAAAAAAAAAAAGGGTATGTTATTGCTTAGAGATATTTTAAAACACAGAGTGTGTTATTGTTACAGATATTTTAATTCGTAAACAATAGTTATGTGTTTGTGTGTGGTATGTATGTATGTATGTATATATGTATCTGTGTAGTGTATGTGTCAACGTCGCTAACTCGCGCTAAGTCCAGAAACCTTTCCTCCCGATTAGAGCCATGACTTCTGGATCAGCGCCACGTCAAACGAACCCTCCTCAAGGGTTAGAAGGAGTTCGCTCGACGCCACTTTACTGTGTTGGAGCTTTATCTGTAGGACTCGCAGCACCATTGGGCTGTTTGCCACCCTCCGGCACCTTTATCTTGACGTCGTCGTCCTCCCCTTCTCCTTTTGGTTTAGAATGTTCGAAACCCCTTCAGCCTCTTGTAACTGTTGTGCCGGGTGTTCCTCTGTGCGATTCACAGCACCATCTGCCTGTTGGTCCTCTTCTAACACCTTCGTGGTGACGCCGGCTACCTCCACCTGTCTTTCTTCCCTTAGGCTTCTGAGGTCCTTTTCGACTTCGCCCACTTCCAGCGTCTTAGGATTTTTATCCTCGGGACTTCTTTTCCTGAGTCGCATATATATTTTGCCTGTCCCAAAGGACATTTTTCCAAGCTTCGCGTGCAATATATCCTTCGCCTGCTTGTTTATTTGGAAGATGTAGAACTGACCTTCCTCCGTAGGCCTAGATACAGTAAGTACCTTCCAATCCTGTGCCGGTATCTTCGGATTCTCATTCTGCAGAAGACGCAGTGTATCGTCCGAGTTCATCACGCACGGTATCCATACCTTAACTTTTGGTACCGTGGGGATTTGCGCTTTATCCACCACCCCAAACCGCGCGTTCGGGCCTTGAATTTGGACATTTGGAACCACTTCCTCCAGTCACCACAAGCTCGCAATGTTGTCGCACGCTATCATCTTCACACCATTATACCATCCCCCCGAAGCAGAGGTTGGAATGGCCTTACTTGGTTGTTCCCGCATCATCTTAAGCATTAAGCTAATAAGCTCCCTTTCTTCAGATCTCCACCTTTCAGTAGTCATCTCTCTGAAAGGACTGCTACGATCAACTAGCGCCATAGTCAGTGACTGCTTTGCCACTTCACTCATCTTCTCGGGAAAAGCCGTAGTGTTATTGGTAACTCCCTTTGGCACCTTCGAGAACAGGTCAATACCGCTTGCCAGTCAAACTGTTTATTTATTCCTGCGATGTTTATTTTCATGGTTAACATAAACAGTTTGACTGGTATTGTTAACAATATAAGAAAAAGTGCGAGGGCGACCTTTTATGTTTAGAGTTTGGGCTGTTGGCCTAAACAGCCGGAGTCTTAGTTTTAACTCCCTTTGGCACCTCCGAGAAAGCCGGAGTCTTAGCGTTATCTCCCTTTGGCGTATCTCCTTTTTCCGTAGCTGGAACTTCCTTCTGACTCGCAGCTTTCGATGTAGTTGCTACCTCGCTATTGGGGCCCATCTGTGTTGCAGCTTTGGGCCTACTTGTCACGTCTATGCTACTGCCTGCCTCGCGGCTCTGGGACTGGGTCCTTTATGCCTCTTAAAGCTGGCTTGTCGCCTTCCGCCGAACATTGCCTCCTCATTCTGCCATTCGACGCTTCTTCCTCCTCGTACCGGTTGCTGAATCGAGGGTTTCTCGCAGCACTTCTGTTGGGTCGACCACTGCTCCCAGGCGTTGGACAATTCTTAGTGCTGCACTGTACTGCGAGAGAGCTCTTTTACTTCCTCTGCTCCGTACCCTTCTCCACTCTTCTACTCCGTTTTCATTTGTGTGCTTTTCCAACACGGAGTTCATTGAATCAGCACTACTCTCGCTCCCCGAGTCCGACGCATCGCTCAGTCCTCCTCTTATCATCCTCCTTATTACAATTGGTAATGAGTCGTTTATCTTGGTCGTTCGACCACCTGCCCGACAAGGCGGGCTCAGCGGTCCAGTATTATATACGGGGAAATAACCGTCAGCCACAACAGCGCCCCTTACTGTGGTAAGGCCATCAATACTTCCCGAGGTGGCCCGGTATCGGGAAGAGTCCGTTCGAATACAGCCGAATTTATCCCCTGGCTGCAAATCGTCTAATGGGCACGGTCCGCATAAAAGCCTGGATTAGGGGGTTGGCACCGACATCCCGTCGCCCTCCTATGAGGCGAAAAGGCGTAGATGCCAGTCTTAAACAGTTCCGCCTCATAATCGGGCGCTATGGAGATCGGCTAAAATCTCACACCAACGGCAAGGTGCCTACCCTAGTGAGGGATTATTCTAGACAAATTAGACGAAAAAGGGCGGAGCCACGCCCATTTTGAAATTTTCTTTTATTTTTTGTATTTTGTTGCACCATATCATTACTGGAGTTGAATCTTGACATAATTTACTTATATACTGTAAAGATATTAAATTTTTTGTTAAAATTTTACTTTTAAAATTGTTTTTTTTTTTAGTGGGCGTGTTCGTAATTCGATTTTTCTAATTTTTAGTAAGAACACATATAGTAATAGGGGTAATGTTCCTGCCAAATCATCACGATATCTTCAACGTTTGCCAAATTACAGCTTGCAAAACTTTTAAAGTACCTTCATTTAAAAGTGGGCGTTGCCCAGCTCGTTATCAAACTTTTACTAATTTTATATTCTGCGTCATAAAGTCAACCCACCTACCATCGCTTTATCCGTTTTTGGTAACGAATTATGGCACTTTTTCGGTTTTTCGAAATTTTCGATATCGAAAAAGTGGGCGTTGCTATAGTCAGATTTCGTTCATTTTAAATAGCGATCTGAGATGAGTTCCCAAAAACTTGCATACCAAATT
Organism: Eurosta solidaginis; assembly: GCF_040869045.1. Lineage (NCBI taxonomy): Eukaryota > Metazoa > Arthropoda > Insecta > Diptera > Tephritidae > Eurosta > Eurosta solidaginis. Next base: position 147,924,766 of record NC_090319.1, on the reverse strand, counting down.
TGATTAAGATATCTCAAAATTTACTCAAGTTATCGTGTTTACGGATAAACGGACGGACATGGCTAAATGAATTTATTTTTTTGCCCAGATCATTTTTATATATAGAAGTCTATATCTATCTTGTTTAGTTTATGCCGTTACGGGGTACCGTTATGCGAACAAAATTCATATACCTCTGCTCAGCTGAGTATAAAAAGAAAATACTCTAGAATGTTCAAAATATTCTTCCCACGTTGAATTTTCTGTGACGATGCACAGTGTAACGATGCACAGTGTAACTTTTTTCACTTTTAGGGTTCCAAAATTAATAACAGCAAAACCAATGGAGCAATTCATTTGAAATTTTGCAGTGTGGTAGCAGATACCTAAATCTGATTTGAGAATAAAAATGGGCGTAATCCGCCCACTTTTTCTCCCTGCCCTCATATAAGGTGAAATTTCACATAATCATATTTTCTACTTTAAAAGCATTTTCCAGTGCCAATATAAATAAAAATTGTTTAGATTTCTTAACTTTAACTTTGAGGCTTTTAATTAATATTTAAAAAATTGTATTTGCAAAATCAAACTCAACATAGGAACATATATTTGTAAAAATTGAACCGAAATACATACTTATAAATAAAAAATGATATTTTAACTGGTATAAATTTAGCCGGAATCAATATGTCGACATGCTCTGGTTCAGATAATAATCCAATAACTTCACTCCTTTATGTTTGCCGCTTTGACCTAGGAGTTTCCGCAAACAGTTTATGAACGGGTCTGGCGATATCAGCAATCGTGCAGCAAATCCAAGTTACTACAAATTCTTGACTTTTTTGCGGCGAAAAGTTCACAATAGTTTCGTGCATCTTTGTTTCTGGACTCTTGAGTTTCTTCCGAAAGTTGACCAATAGGAAGAATAGCAGACACGATTATACTCTTTCCATGAAACCGAATTTTATGTACGCTCACTGGCATATTGTACCAAGCATTTTCCGATAAATATAGTACCCTTGTCTCTGTCACATAGTGGTCAAAAGCTTTAGAATTTATTTGAAACCCACATCCTATGCATGAAAATATTGTATGAAACCTTTTCAAAATATTGAAGTTTAGCCGGTTATGCCTGATGTTATTTCATGATCTCCAAAGAATCTTCTCGCAGTGTTGCCGGCTCTTTGTTTTGGCATATCAATCAAAAGACCAACTTCTTTCCTGACTTTATTTTGGATATGTTCTTTTTCATCTTTTCCTTATTTTCTTCGCCCCGCACACACCAGGTCTTCATTTCCATTCGATAAGCGATGTGTGACATACATTCCATACATTGTATCCAAGAATGTAAAGGGGAAATTCCGAAAGCAAGCATACTTTTGTCAACATTTCGCTCTGACAGGGCTCGCATATTGTTCATATCTTTTGGAGAAGCCCCACATATGTAGCACTTTTGCAATGATGTATATGCGGACAGAGCGTTGCAAACTTTGCCATCAATCATGCACAACACACACGTTCATTTTACCAGTAAGTTTAGGCTATCTATTTGAATAGTTGTAGGACGAAGACTGGAAATTTGGTCTTTGACAGATTGCACCTCCTTTGAAATGACATCTCGTGTTTCTTTTGTAAAAACCAATTTTATAGGACGACAGTATCTAGTGGAAGATGGAGCAGGATTACTACAAACTATAACCTTTCCTTTGTCAACCATTGTATAAATTTGAAGGAATACTAGTGAAATGAAAAACATACTAGGGTCCAATTTGTTTTTTCCGAAAATTGTTGTTTGTATCAGCTATGCTCAGCTCCATCACATCCCCATTTTATAATTGCATTTAGTTATTTAACCTCAGGAATAGAAAGAAATACCTCTTCTTGTGCAAGACACAATCTTCGTAAGCTGTGCTCAATTAGGGATTGCAATTCAATTTCATCATTGGTTTCCGTTACGGTTATTTTTTTAGGATAGCATAAATTCTTTGATTCTTTTCAACAATTATATGAAGGATATATTTTTCTGTTAATTTCTTAAGTGTGCTGCCGGATCACGGAGTATTCATATGTTGAAAATTTTGAGTCAACTATCATTGCAATTGCTTGCTCTGATGACAAACTTTTCTTATTTTCATATACATATGTATATTACCGAAGCACCCAATTGCTTAGAAGTATCACCCATAATAGACGATCCTCAGGTAGGCGTGCATATATAATATAAGTTGATGGGATAAGTGCACAACTCGTTAACTATGGAAAAACTCATATGACAAACAATGAAGGCTATTCAGGCAAAAGTTTCCCTTTTCTGGGTTTTTACCATTTCAGGTTTAACTGTCTTTTTTTGGGATCTAGTATTGTAGACTTGAATTGAGGACATTCCATTGTTAGGTCACTGCGCTTCATACGTGAGTTGGCGTTTGCAAAGAAAAACGCAAAATTTCGCAATGGTTTTTTCTTTTATCTGAAACTATATTAAATTCCGTTTAATGTTTATGTATTCGTTCAATGGAATTAGGCGGAATCAGGCAAGTTTTATTCTATTGAAAACGCAAAAATTTTCTAGGCTTACCAAACTTTTAGTGGCTGTCTAAGACAAAAAAAAAATTTAAAAAATGCCTACGTGGCTGAAATTAACCAATGCTGTTGTAAACTACCCAAGTATGTGAAATAAAATAGTTTGAAGTCAAAACAGCTATCGAAAAATCCACCACGTGGCCACAAAATTGGTAAAAAATTTTGGACTGTGAAATGCTTTTTACACTTCTTTCAATTATCCAAGTTTCATAATGCTTATCATGGTGACAGTGGGTTTTTTACTTTACTTTGTATACATTTTCTTAACAGTTGGTTATTAATCTGTTGCATGTCAAAACATTTTTGAGATTGGAGAACATTGTTTTTTGAACTTTTGGTATCCTAAAAGTGAAACAAGTTACACTATGCGATGTATGTGGGTATACGCTTCCTCGCAAATTCGTTGAATTTAGTGTTGGGAATTTTCCGTGATTTTGCACTGTCGTTGGTAAAACGCCCTGCAAACGTGGCGAAAACTGAAAAATCTTCTTGTTGAAGATCACGTCAGGGTCACCACTATGGTGCTCCATTAAATTTATTCAATAACACCTATTAATAATTAGAAATATTAAATCAATTCAATTTAAAGTTAGTCGACACGTCTGGTCGCTAAGAAAGTATAAGAAGAAGAATAACATAGCAAGATCAAATGCAATGTCAAAATGTATTGTTGTGGTTGTTCGTTTACTATTCGCTGATAGGTGGCTGGCAGGGCTGCCACAATCTTTGGTGTTTCATTCAATTTATTCAACAACACCTATTAATAATTACAAAGATTAATATAATTCAATTTTAAGCTACTCGACACGTCTGGTCGCTAAGAAAGTATAAGAAGAATAATAACATAGCAAGATACAATGAAATGTCAAAGTGTATTGTTGTAGTTGTTCGTTTACTACTCCGTGCTAGTCGTTGATAGGTGGCTGGCTGAGCTGCCACAGTACTCCCCTTTTAATGACTAAAGGCTCCATTACTGATACTTAGCATAGACTTGACTTGACTTGAGAACTGTCACTTACAGTTCTGTTAAATGAACAGTGCATGTTAATGATTACTCAAAACTTGGCAACACTTAACTTGACTTAGAAGTCTGTTGAATTTTGATTTTCTATGTAAGTTCTAAGTGACGTTTACATTTTGAGATGCCATTTGTTTGTTTCCATGTCAGTTTGATATTTTGTCATACAAATTGACATTTATTTAAAAGTAAATTTCAAACCTGATTATGATGCCAGATTGTATGCGCTAAGTGGAGTATAATCGTGGCTAAGTTGCCAAGTTTACGCCAAGTCAAGTCAAGTCTATGCTAAGTAGCAGTAATGGAGCCTTAAGTCACTGTTGGTTCAGAAATCGTACGCGCCTTGACTTCTTGTATGTTCGAGGGATCGGTTTCGTAACTGCCTCATCGGAACTGGTATCTGTATCTTCACGTATGATGAAAACTGGCTTTAATCTGTCAACCGATACAGCAACATTCTTGTTGTTCATCTTCACGTTAAAAACTCTATCAGTGGGACGATCTATAACCTCGTAGGGGCCGGTGTAAGGAGCTTCTAAGGGCTCTCGAACTGCATCTGTTCTCACCAGTACGTGCGAACAGTCATATAAATTTTTGAGCAAAAATAAACTTTTCTTCGAGTTATGATGAGCAGCTGCAATAGGCCGAGTGTTGCGCATATATTCTCGGTGCTTTTCCAGAAAATTTTGTGGATCGATAGTTTTGTCTAGGTCTTCAAAAAACTCATTGGGTAATCTGATTGGACCACCATACAACATTTCTGCAGTGGAAGCTCGAAGATCCTCCTTATAGCATGTTCGTAATCCGAGTAACACGGTCGGTAGTAGATCTGGCCATGGAGTTGCTGGGTCACACATGAGCGCTGTTTTGAATGATCGATGCCATCGCTCTATCATCCCATTAGATTGGGGATGATAGGCTGTGGTGTGTATGCGTTGACATCCGATCATGTTCGTGAGAGCTCTAAAAAGTGCTGACTCAAATTGTGTGCCCTGGTCAGTCGTGATGGTCTTTGGACAGCAAAACCTAGCGATCCAATGAGTCCAAAAAACTTTTACTATAGTCATCGCAGATATGTCTTGCAGGGGAACGGCTTCAGGCCATCGTGCAAATCGGTCGATCATAGTCAAACAGTAACGATAATCGTTTACCAGGGGCATTACAACGATGTCAATGTGCACATGATCAAACCTGTTGTCCGGCATGTCGATTTTATCCGGTAAAATGGAGTTGTGTCTATGAATCTTTGCTCGTTGACAAGGTAAACAAGCCTTTGCTCAAAGCGCCACGTCTTTGCACATCGAAGGCCAAACATACTTTTTTCGTAGTTGTTTTAGGGTTGCCTTACCACCCGGGTGTGAAAGTCCATGTACCGATGCAAATACTTTGTGACGCAACTCTTTAGGTACATATATCCTTATATTTCCAGTAGAAATGTCGCAGTAAACGCTGTTGCCTTCGAAATGCATGGTCTGTAACTTTAACGAAGTGCTTCCCTGTAGAAGTAGATGTAGATCAATATCTTTGGACTGTGCCTGCGCAAGCTCCGAATAATTTACGCTGGTTGGCATTGAAATGGCATTCAGACGTGACAGAGTGTCAGCTACTACGTTAGAGTCACCGGATACGTGCATAATCATCGTAGAGAATTGCGAAATGTAGTCCAACTGTCTTAACTGTCACGGCGACGCTTTCTCGGGCTTCTGCTTATAGACGTGAATAAGTGGCTTATGATCTGTCTTGATGACGAACACACGTGCTTCCAACATATGTTTAAAATACCGTATGGCTTCATAGACGGCCAGAAGCTCTCGATCGTAAGAGCTGTAATTCCTTTCAGTACTAGTAAGTTTTCTTGAAAAAAAACCCTAGACGCTGCCAAATGTCATCGCAAAGTTGTTCTAACGCCGCACCGATCGCTATGTCTGAAGCATCACTTACCACTGCAAGCTTTGCATCTGGAGCTGGGTGAGCCAAGATCGTAGCTTCTGCTAAACTGCGCTTGCAATCATCAAAAGCTTTTAGAGTTTCACTAGTCCAGTTGATTTTACTTTTGTCATTCTTTCGCATGTTGCGTGTGAACTCTCTCAGTTGCGACTGTAGTTGTGATGCCTTTGGAATACACCGCCGATAGTAGTTGATGATACCGAGAAATCGGCTAAGTTCGCAAACTGTGACAGGTGGTTTGTAATTCCTTATGACTTCTACTCGCTCGGCTGGTGGACGTACACCATCACCGTTGATGACATACCCCAGAAAATTTACTTCAGGTTTTCAAGTTGACACTTATTCACATTAATTGTCAAACCATGCCGCTGTAATATGGAAAACTGTGTAAAGGTGATCTTCATGCTCGCGTACTGACGTGGACATTACCAGAATATCATCTATATATACGTACACGAAATCGATGTCTTTAAAAATACCATCCATAAACCTCTGAAAGGTTTGAGTAGCGTTCTTAAGCCCAAACGGCATGTAGAGAAATTCATAAAGCCCGAAAGGGGTGCATACTGCAGTTTTTTCCATATCCGTTTCGCACATGGGGATTTGATAATATGCGCGCACCAAGTCAATTGTTAGGTCATGGATGTGGTCATCGATATGGAATGGTGATCGCATTTAATTCGTAAAGTCCCCACAAGCTCGCCAATCTCCCGACTTTTTTTCGACCATGTGGAGTGGACTTGCCGACGGACTTTTTTATGGTTGGCAAATACCCTGTTCGAGAAGAAAATTAATTTCATTCTTTGCACTAGAAAGCTTATCCCCAGCTAAACGTCGCGGCCGATCGGCAATTGGATTTCCCTTTGTTCCTATATGGTGTCTTATGTTATTACCACTACTATTATTGTTGAATTTACGTGAGGATTTTGTAATCTCTACAAAACATGTTAAAAGTCCTGCAAAATCGTTAGCGCTGTTAACTGTAGAAATATCAAACTCGGCAGTGTCGACTAATTTTCCGCTTGTGGTAAGACCAGTGGTCCTGTCAATTAGACGTTGTTGATTTAAGTCAATTAATAAATTATAGTGAGTCAGAAAATCTGCCCCAATAATCGCTATATGAGTATCAGCAATGGTAAACGTCCAGTTGAACGCTCGTCTTAACCCTAAATCTAGTTTGAGGATATGGTTTCTGTATGTCTGTATGACTGTTGGGTTAGCAGCATACAGCTGAAGCTCATTTGGTTTTAATTTTAAATTAGTGAATTTACGTGACATGACGTAAATAATCGAACCCAAATCTACGAGGAACTGGAAGCAATTGTGACGATCGTATACATGTAGTCTTGTTTCATGAAGTGAATCATCAATCGGTTTAGTTCTGTTGCTGGTCCTGTTATCGCTGCTACCCACCAGCGTGACTGGCAGCAGCGGCTCTAGTTTGACGAATTAGTGTACGTACAATTTGGACGACAGTTGCGTGCTTTATCGTCAAATTTGGTATGAAAATAACATAGATGTTTCCCTCCATCATTACTAGTTGTTGTTTTGTCCCTACTGGAGGAACGAGCCCGGGAGGTTGAACGTTTTGTCGGATTATTCTTAATTTTGTTGATGTCGATCTGCAGTTTCTTGACCGACTCAGATAGTGACTTAAGTGTATTGACAATTTCCCCCAAGGACTTGCCGTCGCTCGACAACGCGTTAACTGAAGATGAAGCAGCACTTGATAAGTTTCCCTGTACCGCTATCATATTAAGAGAGTTAGAGCTGACTGCTTCTAACATCTTGTCAGCAATAAGCGCTTATTTGCCCAGATCGTCTTATTTCCATACTGTTAAAAGTGGGCGTATAGAATTGGGCATGTGTTCTAAAAACAATGTTCTAATAACGGCTGCACTGCCTGGGTCCGGTGCGAGGCGCTGCATGTACGATAACATCTCAGACGGCTTCATACCCGCAGTGCCACCGCCTTGCAACAATCGCCGTAATTTACTCTCTGAATATTCAGAAAATTTCGCTGGTAAACTACCTTTAAGAGTGGTGTATTTATTTTCGTTTGGGGGCTGAGTTACAAGATCTTCTACTGCTAGCAGAATTTCTTGATCGAGATGTATAGTTACCCAGTCAAACTTATCGGCGTCCGAACTAATGTCGCTCAAATGAAATTATCGCTCTAGTTGTGCGAACCATAACTGCGGATTCTGTTTATTGAAATTTGGTACGTGCATACGTTGCCAGTTTACTCTTGTTGACAAAGGCATGTAATTGTTTTGCAGTGATTCAATGCTTGTTTGAACTTGCTGCAATTGCTGCTTTACTTCATCGCTCAATTCCGCCATCACACTGTCATGAAATAAATCTTCTTCACTAGAATCTTTATTTGTAGCACTACGCAAATCGTATCGGCCGGCATGCATAACCCTAATTTAGCTTGAGTTAAAAATTGCCTATTGAAAAAACTCGTTCAACCGCAACATCAAAAAAGATAATATTCTAGAACAGAGCCGGCCACACAAATACTAAAATAATTGCATAAGTGTGTGTAAAAATTGAGTGAAAGCTCCCCACAGTGTGCTAAAAGAAAATGTGGACTGTGAAGTTTGAAATTAAAAAGGACTTTGGTTATTTGATTTCAAGCTAATCCTGACTATATTTACTTATATTCGTATAACTAAGAACGTGGAGGTCGAGCTAGTCATATAAAACTTTTTTAAAAAAGAAGGTATGGTGTTTATTCAAAGCAAAATTTACTTAAAAAATTCAATTTTTCATTAAGAAAGAACTATAAAACAAATTAAATGTAAAGATAGAAATAAATATTTTCAAAACATAAAGTTATTCAATAAAAAAAAATTTATGAAAATTAATAAAACTAAGTAGAACGTATAAAAATATATTTATTAACTAAAACGTATTAAAAGTCACTTTAACATTTTAGCATATTGTTATAAGCTTTTATTTACTTTCACTTTTGTTGTCTGTAATGGAATCTTGCAAGTTAAATTTGATACACTTCCCGGTGTCCGATTGAGCTGAAATTTTGCACACATGTATAACTCCGATGACAATGCAATATTACTTTGTTAGAATTCGATAAATTAATCGATAACACAGTTATCGGTAAAGATTTGTATTTACTTTGGCATAACTGCCTAAGTCCCATACAAAAACGCCGGTACCTATCCGTGGATTGTGATATTTGGACGTGGTGAATCACGTATCACGCGTGGTGAATCTCATCGCTTGCGAAAAGCGGAGACACAACCCTCTGTTGTATTTCTGTGTATAACCAACATAGCTGAATTTTTAAGGCTGTTTAACCCTGTAATCTTTTCTGTAATTTATTTTGCTTTTGGAAAAATTACCTATTTGAAAAAAGCTGGCTGAAAAATATTGGCATAACAGCTTAAGTTAAATCAAGAATGGAAAATCTTTGGAAAATTTGAGCAGATGTGGCAATTTCGCGCGTCCGTTGAACGAAATATTGACAATCTGCTGATCATCGCTAAGAAATTAGCGACATTCCATCAACTAAGCAGCACTTTAGCAATACTACTGTTATTATTTGGCCGCTCAAACACAAAAATATTAATTGTGCATTAAATCTAAAATATACAAATACACCATAATAATTTACACGGCCAAAGCCATAATAATTCACACGGGTCATCAATTCTTTCTCTGATTCAAAATCTGAACTACCAGCGCTACCGTCAACAGCTCAGTGTCATCACTGCCAGTAGCGCCAATAACACCAAACTCGTGCCTGACACACAAAAGTCGTTTCACTCAATAGCGCAAGTAAAATGTACTACGCACTCACTACTAAGAAGCGTCAAAAATTCGCTTGGAGTAATTTCGTCAATGAGCTACCATTGAGCTGGCACCGCATTGGCGCTGGCGCCATGCAATTTACATCACTAAAATTGCGCGAATGCCAAGGCTCATGACTTCAATACTTATATTTACAATGCTTTAAACTTTAAATACACCTCTGAAGTTGCTGCGCATAAAATGTGTACTAATAAATTCCAATACGCATTATACGCAGATGTAACTGATATATGTGTTTTTGTTTCACCCCCTATACTTATATTTAAAGCTTTTATAAGAACAAGCTTCTATTACTTGTTAATAAAACGAACTAAAAAGTAAAAAATAAAATTAAAGGAAAAAAAACTTTTTTAAAAATAAGCTTTTATTATTTTGGTTAATAAAATTAACTAAAAAGTAAACAATAAATTGACTCTAAAAATATATAACACTTTATAAGTTCATTGTAAGCTTAAACGATAATTAGGCTTTTTCGTCTGTGACAAAAAAATTCTATATTGTACATAATTATATATTTTTAACATTAAAACTTTACACCTAAATTATTAAATCTTACAGTTTATATCACAGTCCTAATTGTTCTAATAAAAGCGTGTTACATTGCGATAGCAAGAAAGATCCTAAATGTTCTTAATTATACCATCAAAATTTAACACGTTTTTTATTAGAACAATTAGGACTGTGATATAAACTGTAAGATTTAATAATTTAGGTGTAAAGTTTTAATGTTAAAAATATATAATTATGTACAATATAGAATTTTTTTGTCGCAGACGAAAAAGCCTAATTATCGTTTAAGCTTACAATGAACTTATAAAGTGTTATATATCTTTAGACTCAATTTATTGTTTACTTTTTAGTTAATTTTATTAACCAAAATAATAAAAGCTTATTTTTAAAAAAGTTTTTTTTTCTTTAATTTTATTTTTATTATGTGCCCAAAAAGTAGCATGGACTTTTCCTTTTGCATTCACTGTTGATTTTAGTGAGTGACAAGCGAAAGCAAACGATCGTGATCACACAACGTTAGTGTCGGTGTGAAAATACGAACTCAAATTGGACAATGTGCAACTTTTGGCCGGCTTTGTTCTAGAACGTTCAAAATGTTCTTCCTACGTTGAATGTGTGCATTCGCTTCTCGCTAATTCGTTGAACGTTGCTTTTCAAAATATTCTGTGCCGATGTATGTGTGTATACGCTTCCTCGCAAATTCGTTGAATTTCGTGATGGGAAATTTCCGTGATTTTGCAGTATCGTTGCAAAAACGCTTTGCAAACGTGTCGAAAACTGAAAAATCTTCTTGTTGAAGATCACGTCGGGGTCACCACTTTGGTGTTTCATTCAATTTATTCAACAACACCTATTAATAATTACAAGGATTAATATAATTCAATTTTAAGTTACTCGACACGTCTGGTCGCTAAGAAAGTATAAGAAGAATAATAACATAGCAAGATACAATGAAATGTCGAAGTGTATTGTTGTGGTTGTTCGTTTACTACTCCGTGCTAGTCGTTGATAGGTGGCTGGCAGAGCTGCCACAAATATAATCAGCGTTGCGCCATCTGTTGCAAATCACTAATAATGTTGGATTTTTGTTTATTGTTAATTAAAAAAATCGAGCTCTGTTCGCAGGTTATTGCGCCTTGCATTTATTTTTATACTCAGCGCATTTTGCACATGGAGTATATTAACTTTGGTGACATAACGGTTGATCGTAACGGCATAAACGAATCGAGATAATTATAGACTTCCATATCAAAATGCTCAGGATGAAAAAAGGAATTGATTTAGCCATGTCGTTCGTCCATCTGTCTATCCATACGATAACTTAAGTAAATATTGAGATGTCTTACCGAAATTTAGTATATTGGTTCCTTAGCACTCATCCCTTGTCGCTATTTAAAATGCGCGAAATCGGATGATAACCACGCCCACTTTTTATACACAGCTGTACTTGTAGTAGTATAACTTTGATTGGATAATGGTTGGTTGTACAGGTATAAAGGAATCGAGATAGACATAGACTTCCATATATCAAAATCATCAGTATAGAAAAAAAATTTGATTGAGCCATGCCCGTCCGTCCGTTCATCCGTTAACACGATAACTTGAGTAAATATTGAGATTTATTACCAAATTTGGCACACGAGCTTATCTGGGCCCAGAATACATTGGTATTGAAAATGAGCGAAATCGGATGATAACCACGCCCACTTTTTATATATATAACATTTTGGAAAGTACAATAAACCTGATTATTTACTAAATAATACACCTGGAATGTAGAAATTTGACGTGTAGACAATATTGAGACTCTTGATAAAAATTTTTTGGAAATGGGCGTCGCACCGCCCACTTGTGATAAAATCAATTTTAACAAGTAAGGAAGGTTAAGTTCGGGTGTAACCGAACATTACATACTCAGTTGAGAGCTATGGTGACAACATAAGGGAAAATAACCATGTAGGAAAATGAACCGAGGGAAACCCTGGAATGTGTTTGTATGACAAGTGTATCAAATGAAAGGCATTAAAGAGTATTTTATGAGGGAGTGGGCCATAGTTCTATAGATGGATGCCATTTAGGGATATAGCCATAAAGGTGGATCAGGGTTGACTCTAGAATGCGTTTGTATGATATGGGTATCAAATGAAAGGTGTTAATGAGTATTTTAAAATGGAGTAATCCTTAGTTCTATAGGTGGATGCCGTTTCGAAATATCGCCATAAAGGTGGACCAGGGGTGACTCTAGAATGTGTTTGTACGATATGGGTATCGAATTAAAGGTATTAATGAGGGTTTTAAAAGGGAGTGGTGGTTGTTGTATAGGTGGTCGCCTTTTCGAGATATCACCATAAAGGTGGACCAGGGGTGACTCTAGAATGCGTTTGTACGATATGGGTATCAAATGAAAGGTGTTAATGAGTATTTTAAAAGGGAGTAATCCTTAGTTCCATAGGTGGACGCCGTTTCGAGATATCGCCATAAAGGTGGACCAGGGGTGACCCTAGAATTTGTTTGAACAATATGGGTATCAAAAGAAAGGTGTTAATGAGTATTTTAAGAGGGAGTGGGCCTTAGTTCTATAGGTGGACGCCGTTTCGAAATATCGCCATAAAGGTGGACCAGGGGTGACTCTAGAATGTGTTTGTACGATATGGGTATCAAATTAAAGGTATTAATGAGGGTTTTAAAAGGGAGTGGTGGTTGTTGTATAGGTGGTCGCCTTTTCGAGATATCACCATAAAGGTGGACCAGGGGTGACTCTAGAATGCGTTTGTACGATATGGGTATCAAATGAAAGGTGTTAATGAGTATTTTAAAAGGGAGTAATCCTTAGTTCCATAGGTGGACGCCGTTTCGAGATATCGCCATAAAGGTGGACCAGGGGTGACCCTAGAATTTGTTTGAACAATATGGGTATCAAAAGAAAGGTGTTAATGAGTATTTTAAGAGGGAGTGGGCCTTAGTTCTATAGGTGGACGCCGTTTCGAAATATCACCATAAAGGTGGACCAGGGGTGACTCTAGAATGCGTTTGTACGATATGGGTATCAAATGAAAGGTGTTAATGAGTATTTTAAAAGGGAGTAATCCTTAGTTCCATAGGTGGACGCCGTTTCGAGATATCGCTATAAAGGTGGACCAGGGGTGACCCTAGAATTTGTTTGTGCAATATGGGCATCAAACGAAAGGTGTTAATGAGTATTTTAAGAGGGAGTGGGCCTTAGTTCTATAGGTGGACGCCGTTTCGAAATATCGCCATAAAGGTGGACCAGGGGTGACTCTAGAATGTGTTTGTACGATATGGGTATCAAATTAAAGGTATTAATGAGGGTTTTAAAAGGGAGTGGTGGTTGTTGTATAGGTGGTCGCATTTTCGAGATATCGCCATAAAGGTGGACCAGGGGTGACCTTAGAATTTGTTTGTACAATATGGGTATCAAAAGAAAGGTGTTAATGAGTATTTTAAAAGGGAGTAATCCTTAGTTCCATAGGTAGACGCCGTTTCGAGACATCGTCATAAAGGTGGGCCAGGGGTGACTCTAGAATTCGTTTGTGCAAAATGGGTATCAAACGAAAGGAGTTAATGAGTATTTTAAAAGGGAGTGGGCCTTAGTTCTATAGGTGAACGCCTTTTCGAGGTATCACAATAAAGGTGGACCAGGGGTGACTCTAGACTTTGTTTGTACGATATGGGTATCAAATGAAAGGTTTTAGTGAGTATTTTTAAAAGGGAGTGGGCCTTCGTTCTATACGTGTTCGCCTTTTCGAGATATCGCCATAAAGGTGGACCAGGGGTAACTTTAGAATATGTTTGTACGATATGGGTATCAAATAAAAGGTGTAAATGAGTATTTTAAAAGGGCGTGGGGCTTAGTTCTATAGGTGGACGCCTTTTCGAGATATCGCCATAAAGGTGGACCAGTGACTCTAGAATGAGTTTGTACGATATGGGTATCAAATTAAAGGTATTAATGAGCGTTTTAAAAGGGAGTGGTGGTAGTTGTATATGTGAAGGCGTTTTCCAGATATCGCCCAAAATGTGGACCAGGGTGACCCAGAACATCATCTGTTGGATACCGCTAATTTATTTATATATGTAATACCTGCCAAGATTTTAAGGGTTTTTTATTTCGCCCTGCAGAACTTTTTCATTTTCTTCTACCTAATATGGTAGGTGTAGCAACCATTTTATAAAGTTTTTTCTAAAGTTATATTTCGCTTCAATAAAACAATCCAATTACCTTACCATGTTTCATCCCTTTTTTCGTATTTGGTATAGAATTATGGCATTTTTTTCATTTTTCGTAATTTTCGATATCGAAAATGTGGGCATGGTCATAGTCGGATTTCGTTCATTTTTGATACTAAGATAAAGTGAGTTCAAGTAAGCACGTGAACTAAGTTCATTAAAGATATGTCGATTTTTGCTCAAGTTATCGTGTTAACGGCCATGCGGAGAGACAGACGGACGACTGTGTATAAAAACTGGGCGTGGCATCAACCGATTTCGCCCATTTTCACAGAAAACAGTCAACGTCATAAAATCTATGCCCCTACCAAATTTTAAAAGGATTGGTTAATTTTTGTTCGACTTATAGCGTTAAAAGTATCGTAGACAAATTAAATGAAAAAGGGCGGAGCCACGCCCATTTTGAAATTTTCTTTTATTTTTGTATTTTGTTGCACCATATCATTACTGGAGTTGAATGTTGACATAATTTACTTATATACTGTAAAGATATTAACTTTTCTTTTAAAATTTGAATTAAAAAATTTTTTTTTTAAAAAGTGGGCGTGGTCGTTCTCCGATTTTGCTAATTTTTATTAAGCAGACATATAGTAATAAGAGTAATGTTCCTACCAAATTTCATCATGATATCTTCAACGACTGCCAAATTACAGCTTGCAAAATTTTAAATTACCTTCTTTTAAAAGTGGGCGGTGCCACGCCCATTGTCCAAAATTTTACCAGTTTTCTATTCTGCGGCATAAGTTAAACTCAGCTACCAAGTTTCGTCGCTTTACCTGTCTTTTGTAATGAATTATCGCACTTTTTCAGTTTTTCGAAATTTTCGATATCGAAAAAGTGGGCGTGGTTATAGTCCGATATCGTTCATTTTAAATAGCGATCTGAGATGAGTGCTCAGGAACCTATATACCAAATTTCATCAAGATACCTCAAAATTTACTCAAGTTATCGTGTTAACGGACGGACGGACGGACGGGCATGGCTCAATCAAATTTTTTTTCGATCCTGATTATTTTGATATATGGAAGTCTATATCTATCTCGATTCCTTTATATATGTACAACCAACCGTTATCCAATCAAACTTAATATACTCTGTGAGCTCTGCTCAACTGAGTATAAAAATATTATTAATCAGAAATCAAAAACCATTAAACCTATCGTTACTAAATTAGGCAGATGAAGAAAAATTAACGAAATGTGAAGAAAGATTAACGAAATCGGTTAAAGACCACACCCACTTTTATATAAAAGATTTTTAAAGGGGTTGTGGACGAATAAAATAAGCTATGTCTTTGCAAAAAAAAGCTCCATAGCAATGGTATTCTTTTCCCAAGTCGAATTATAATAAGAAATGGGATAAAACCAAAATTTGAAAATGTGCGTGGCACCACCCATTTTTGGACTAAGTAATTTTTATGTTTCGGGAGCCATAACTCGAAGAAAAAATAAGATATCGTGATAAAATTGGGAATATGTACTTTCGATTAAAGACCAAGCCCTCTTTTATATAAAAGATGTTTAAAGGGTCGTAGACTAGAATAATAAAGTATAAGCAAAAAATTTTTACACCCGAACTTAGACTCCCTAACATTTTGGAAATAGTTTGAGTTTGAAATATGCCTCAATAGAATAAGAAAACTAGTTTATCTGAAATGAACTGTACAATTGAAACTCACGCTGAGTATATGATACTATATTCAAACAGAAAAATAAATTGAGGCAATATCGATTTAAATTGAGTGGTCGGCTCATCTCTACAGCAACAACATACAATTCTTCTCACTGTCAAAATGTGCGTGTTGGTATTACGCGAATGGAATGGAATGAAAACATAAAACTTTGAAATGTTTGTGTGTTGTAAGAAAATGTGTTCAATGTCTTGATTTCATTTTGAGTTTGCCATCTTTTTTTGACAATCCCTACTCCAAGGAAATGAAAAAAATAAAATCAGCTGATGAGATGAGTCAACCATATAGTTGAGCCATGCGTAAAACTGATATTTAAATCTATTCAATAAACACACAAGGTTGCATTTGCAGTTTGAAATAATTGATTACGCTATTTTTTTTTAAATTGGCAATTAATTATTACAATTTGTGCGGCCACCGTGGTGTGATGGTAGCGTGCTCCGCCTATCACACCGTATGCCCTGGGTTCAACTCCCGGGCAAAGCAACATCAAAATTTTAGAAATAAGGTTTTTCAATTAGAAGAAAATTTTTCTAAGCGGGGTCGCCCCTCGGCAGTGTTTGGCAAGCGCTCCGGGTGTATTTCTGCCATGAAAAGGTCTCAGTGAAAACTCATCTGCCTTGCAGATGCCGTTCGGAGTCGGCATAAAACATATAGGTCCTGTCAGGCCAATTTGTAGGGAAAATCAAGAGGAGCACGACGCAAATTGGAAGAGAAGCTCGGCCTTAGATCTCTTCGGAGGTTATCGCGCCTTAAATTTATTTTTTATTTTTGTTATATAATGAATTGCGTAATAAATTGCCCAAATGGTATAAATTGCCAATTTGGTGTGTGTTTGTATAATGTTCGGGTACACCCGAACTTAGACACCCTTACTAATTTTTTTTATGGCATCATTGCAACAAAACAAGTCCGTTGAAGGAATTTAGAAGTTCCTGAAATGAATCTATACAACGATGTTTGGCAGCTGTCTAAAAATGTTTCTTTCTCCTATTCCAATGTAAAAATTGTTTCAATTAAAGAAAAAAGGATTTCCTAACAATAGAAATTATATGAAATTATTGTTCGGCCTTAAGCTTGATTCGAACCCGCAATCCAAAATTTTTTTATTTTGTTTTTAGACCCTTGGAAAGAGTATAATTTTCTTGTTAATTACCACCCTAAAATATATATATTTCTTTTTTTCTATAATGGATTCCGCATAACATCACTTTGGTGATTTGAGAACAGTTGAAAGACACATTCAATTTTTTGTATTTATTTTCTAGAATACCCAGCGAAATGCTCTAGAGGAAACTTATTCGAAAGAACCGTGCAATACTATGACAAATAAACACATAGAAATACAAACAACATTTGAGAACAAAGAATTACATTAAACTAAAATTGGAAAAATATGACGGAAAACAATATAAAAATACAGATAAAATTGCATACTGCAAATATATATGGAATTTTATAAAATCCCGTGAAAAAAAATATACTGCAATACGAAGTTAACGCGCTTTACAAAAATAAGAAATATACTTAAGGAAAGTATTTCTCATATACATATGTACATATATCATACATACATATGTACAACACAAATATAAAAAAACACCCTCTGGTTGACAATACCAGCGATGTTGACATGCAGAATGGTTGATACAATACCTATTATAAAAGTGAACACCACGCATTTATTACAAACAACAAGCAGTAACTGCCCCGGGTTCAGGCTTTTAGATAAAAAAAAACTTGAATCAAATTCAAGTAGTGGAAAAAATTCCGTTTGCAAATTAAAAATTGATCTAATGTTTGATGACACAAGGTGAGTTTTACTGATTTCGACTGTTATAGATATACATGAATGTAATCCATTTTTTATACTCAGCGTGCTTTGCACACACAGAGTACATTAACTTTGACTGAATAACGGTTGGTTGTACAGATATAAAGGAATCGAGATAGATATAGACTTCCATATATCAAAATCATCAGTGTCGAAAAAAACTTTGATTGAGCAATGTCCGTCCGTGCGTCCGTCTGCCGGTTAACGCGATAACTTGAGTAAATATTGAGATATCTTCACCAAATTCGGTACATTAGCTTATCTGGATCCAGAACAGATTAGTATTGAAAATGAGCGAAATTGGATGATAACCACGCCCACTTTTTATATATATAACATTTTGCAAAATATAAAAAAAACTTATTATTTAGTAAATAATACACCTAGAATGTTGAAATTGGAAGTGTGGACTGATATTGAGAATCTGGATAACAATTTGAAAAAAAAAAATTTAAAATGGACGTGGCACCGCCCACTTGTGATAAAATCAATTTCACAAATATTGTTAATCATAAATCAAAAATCGTTAAACATACCGTAACAAAATTCGGCAGAGAGGTTGCCCTTACTATAAGGAATGCTTTGAAGAAAAATTAACGAGATCGGTTAAAGACCACGCCCACTTTTATATAAAAGATTTTTAAAAGGGTCGTAGACCAAAACAATAAGATATATCTTAGCGAAAAGAGCTTTGTATCAATAGAATTTTACTTTTTAAATTGAATTATAACATTAAATTGGAAAACACTAAAATTTTTGAAAATTATATTAGAAAATATTTCTAGTAAAAATGGGCGGGATCGGTTAAAGGCCACGGCAACTTAGATATTAAACAAGTTTAAAAGTGTCGTAGACTAGAATAATATGCTATAACTTAGCAAAAAATAGTTTTGAATCAATGATATTTCACTTACCAAATTTTATTTTAAGAGGAAATGGGGAGGCATTTTTTTAAACGGGCGGTGCCACGTGTTATGTATAAAAGTAATTTATCTGAAATGAAATGTGCAATTGAAGCTCACGCTGAGTATATAATGTTCGGTTACACTCGAACTTAGACGCCTTTACTTGTTAGAACTAAAAAAGCATGTTTTGATGCTGTTTTATAAAAATGAATTTTCTACATCAACCGCAATCTAATAATGCAAGGTTTTGGTATTAATTAGGGCCAATAGATTAATATTATTTAAATGGATTGCACCGCAGCGGAAAATGTAACCTTCAATACACATAATGTCGACGAACTTAAATTTTGAAATTTTAAAAACAGCTTATCAGAAACAAAGCTATAAAGAAAGTGAGCAATTTAAAAGTTGAAAATATTCTTCGTGACTAAGTTTCCAATCTAGAAGGACTTTTGGTAATTGCGCACTACCTTTATAAGCTTTTAAAATCAAAATTCATCAGCATTGTAGGTATCTGTGTTTAAGGACACAATTTCCGCCGCATTTTAACCCATTTATTTAAAGAAAATGTTTAAAAATTTATTGAATTCTTTTGGTTTTGCCCTTTTATATTATTGTCTGTAACGGCAGCACTTATATAATATAATAGCTTTAATTGCAAGTAGGCGTACACCAGAATGCATCTAACATTGCAACTAAATGTTAAGCAGGATTCTGATCGACGCGCTGTTGACTGACATGCATTAGTATGTTAGCGGTGGCTACACGTCATTCGGGTGATGCTTGCGTATATGTGTATTGGAAGATACATCCGTGTATGCGTGTATATGTTAGATTTTACAATACTGCCTGGTTCGCTCACACATGTTACTATGCCAAAAGATAGAATTTTACAGCAAAATTGCCGGTGGCACTGTTATGCCAAAAAACCGCTCTGCCTCACACTATAGTCATCATTTGCTATAATTAACCAAATTGGGGATGTAATCGAGTGGTGTGCCAGTGCTAAAATTTCAAGTGAACCTAAAATAAATAAGAAGACAATTTAGAGGAAAAAATCCGTAAACATAAATAACGAGGTGCAAAAGAAATGGTGCAGAACCAATCGATGTGACGGACACCGGTATAAATCCGCTAGGGAAAAATGACAAGCACCAGGATTCATTTGTAACAACTAGCAACACTAAATTACAGTTTGACACACAACATCATTCATCACCTTTCACCTGATCAACATTGGTAACACTCATTCAATCCTAATATAAATCACAGCAACCCATCTTTAAATACACGCACGCATATAACTTAATCCATCGTAACACCAACTGCACCGAGCCATCACATACATCAACACACACCTCTACACGATCGGTAACATCCAGTTAAAATATCCACTCATCTATCCTAGACCACATTCACACACCAACGAATATTCTCCAGCAAAGACCTGAAATTTTTACCAACAACACGCAAGTAACATGATTTTAAAAGGGGTTGGCCATACCCATACTAGCCAGAATTAGTGGCCGTGTAGCGGCAGCAGCGCGATCATCCTGAGGTGACTGAGCAAAAGCGGTCAGCTGTAATAAAACTTATGTACGTTCTAGTACATGGAAGGCCAATGACCTCAAATCGCCCATTAAACCACCACAAAATCATCAGATTCAGCACTGAGTAAGGGCAGGCTTTCATATTCTCGGCAGCACAAGCTGTGAGACCAGCACAACATACATTTGCACCTATATACACCACTCTTATGCAGCGGGAAACAGGGTGATTGAAAACGGATGACCGGCACTAACCAAATCATAGATTATTTTTTTATAGGGATTAATTGTTTTTTTTTTTATAGTTTAAGTTTATGCATAAATAATGATTACGGAACATTCTGTCCCTAATTTTGTGCATGAATTTCTATCTTCAGTTTCTTTTACACTTGCACACATATCACCATATTCCATCTTAAAAGTTTTTTTGTTGAAACATTTTTTTGTTGAGACATTTTTTTGTCCCGATTTCTTTTATTATCCATTTTATTCAAAATCATACTACCCTAGTACGACACTTAATTTACATACAGACACTGCAATAATTTTATTGCACTTTTATTCAGCCAGAGAGGACCAATATTGCATATGTGGGTAGGGTTGTTGTTTTGATCTCTATTTCTTTGAAGTACACTTTCAGATGGTACCATTAGAGTGCTGACAGCGAGGTGAGTTTCAACAGTTGACCCATATGATATGTATGTATATGAATATGTATGCTCAATAACCTATTTACGTCAATAATTCTCATATCAGAACACATATTTTTACATAAATATCACTATGTACAAATGTGCCTGCATTGCGGAGAATAATCTATGCTCGCACGTATGTACATACTTATATTAAATCACACGCTCATATACGATCGATTTTAGATACTCAGCTGCAGCACTTTGCGTAAATTTTTATTATTGGTATTTTTTGCTTCTATTATTTTCTTTTGACACAAATGATTTTGCGGTTACTGAGTAGTAATTTAAATTAAACAATGTATCTGTACTAATTGCATGGAGTACATAGTATTAAGTATAGAATTTTTTTTTAACTTCTTTTAGTTTCAATTTTTAAATCTCTTGATATTAATACCCAATGCCAGGTATTATTTGCTGGGCAGAATATAAAGCAAGATACTAAGTAATTATTGTAATAAAATTGTAAGCCAGTATAAACGAATACTTGCTTTGCTTTGTTTCAAATGATTCGTTGAAAGTATCTAAAGGTAAATATGGAGTAGTTTAACTTTCAATGTTAGTGTGGGTGTGGCCCTTGAGAAAATGGGTGACTGTATGGCGGTTGTTGGACGGAAATGAATAAATGACCATGAACTTAGACGCCCTTTTGACGGACGAACAAGTGTCTGGCAAGGGAACTCCACTCGGATTATAGAGCCAAAGTAGAGTTCAAGGCTGTTCGCGTTTAGAGAACAGGTGGGGTGGGACGGCTCCCCCATACAAAGACAGGCTTCTTCCGGTTTTTCATTGCTTACTTCTATCATCTGATCCTCCTAAGGTATGCACTTTTTTGTTGCTGTAACTGTGATTATGTACTGTGGCAAGAACAGCGACCCAATACCGACGAGCTCTAGCCGGGCGGCCACCATGCCTGCCGTGCACCGCATCTAACCCCTACAGGCAGTTACACAACAATGGCGCCCAACGGAATAGCCTGTAATGACAGCCTGTCTCCATACTGGCTTAAATGAGTGGCAGAGTGTATATGCGTCTATGTGTTTATGAGTTTTGTGTCCAGGTCCGTGCCTTAGCCGCAATGTTGCCATTAACATACTATCAACATAATAACATTAACTTTGACAACATTGTACCGAAAGTGAACACAATGTTGCAGCGGGAATGAGATGTTGCGCTTGGCATCATGCTGTTATAATAAATAAAATGTCACCATGCTGCTAACAACTTAGCAACATTGATGAATGCCATGCACCTATGTGTTTGTTTTGTTCTGTATTATGTATGTGGGTGTGTATTTGTGCAAGGCTATGAGCGTGTGAATGCATCAGTGTCAGCGGTCAAAGCACGAACCGAGTGTATCTGTGTAGGTGTTCGGTTTGTGGAGCGGTAAGCGTATGAATGTATGAGTGCATGATTGTATAGATGGAAAATACGGGAAAGCCGAAAAGAAAGTTTGGCATGTATAGGTAGGAATTTTCCGTTTCTGGGTAACGTTCCTTACCACGGCGGTGGCTATAAGAAGGGGAAAAATCAGTCAACGGGCCAAAGTCTTGTTTCAACAGTGCCCAGTACAAGTTAAGTGCAATTGAGTCAAAAGTGAAGTGCGCGCTTCTAAAACGAAAGCGAAGAAAAAAAAAGGTTCACAAAGTTTGTAGTGCGCGAATTTAATCGCATTTTTGAAAGATTTGTGCGCGTCGAAAGTCTCCGCGATACGTAAAAAGGGGTAGCAGTTTCCAGCAAACGTATGTTGCGAAAGAGCGCAAAATTTAATCTCCGTTGGAAAAGACTCACTGGGAACTGGATTTGGCTACATACCGCCCGGCAACAACTACCACGCAATACACTACATTTTTAATTTGGTGCCGCACACCACAACAACAACAACTATAGCAGTTTTATATTGGCAACCTACGGCCGCAACAACCACAACGGCATCGCCTTTTAAACCGACGGCACAGCACGCCTACAACAACACCACCCATTTCCTCACTTAGACGGCGCGAAACACCACACAACAGCCACACATATTTTTTGATTTTTATTCATTCAACACCAACCGCCACCTGTATACATTTTTATATTGGCGACATACCGCCCGGCAACAACTACATCATCTTGGTAACATCGCACACAACATTTTTTCACCGGCGACGTTGGTCTACAATAACTGACGGCACAAACCACAACAAGAATAACAACTGAATCATCTACAGGTACTTGGTAACTTAAAACATAAAATTTCGCACCGGCGGTGTCGGGGTACAACAGCAACAACCACAGCCATTGCCTATATTTTGTTGGCGATACACCGCCCAACAACAAGTACCACACACACCCACAAACACTACATTATATTTAATTCGTTGCATGCGCACACCTCAACAACAACTACAAGAAATTGAGTATAGCAATTTCATGAAGCGGCACAACATCCGCATTGCTGCGATTCAAGATACTAAACTCACAGCAAGATCTGCATTGCAGACCTGCTCTGGGTATAATGTCCACAGGAAGGACCGCGAGAGCGGAAATGGAGGCGGCCTCGCGTTTATTATACACCACTCTGTGCAATATCATATATTTGATCCTGGCATCGACCGCAGGGACAATGTCTTAGAACGTCAAGGCCTATCTGTCCGGTCAGGCGATGCAAATCTAGAAATCATCAACATCTACATCCCTCCTGTCACCTGTTGCCCCAGTGGATACCGCCCTAAAATCGAGGCCTTACTCACTGGCAACAATCGCATTATATTAGGCGATTTCAATGCCCATCACGACCTATGGCATTCAAACTTGCGGGCGGACAGTAGGGGTGAGATGTTGGCGGATCAAATAGAAGAAACGACGTTCTGCACAATAAACGGAGACGCCCCCACACGTATGGTAGGAAGCTGTCATAGCTCGCCAGATATCTCAATCGTGAGCGCAGAACTCGTAAACTGCGTCAACTGGCAGCCGATGGTAACATTGGCATCCGACCACCTGCCCATACTTATTTCGTTCGAGCGTACCGCCGACTTCATCGTCACCGAAAAACGCATTTTCATAAACTTCAAAAAAGGAAAGTGGGAAGCATATAAATCTGCAACAGACAGCAGCTTTGCTGCCCTCCCTATCCCGACTGATGCCCTCCAAGGGGAGCGTGCCTTCCGTAAGGTCATTGAATCCGCCTCGGCACATTTCATTCCCGCCGGGAGAATTCCCGAAATCCGGCCCACTTCCCGGCGGAGGCCGCGAGCTTAGCGAGGGAACGCGACCTTATAAGACAGCTTGATCCAGGCGACCCCCAAATAAGGGATATAAACCAACGCATCAGATTGCTTGTGGACGAACACAAGCGGGCGAAATGGGAAGAGCACCTAAGAGGTTGTAACCTCTCTACCGGTGTAGGTAAACTTTGGTCCACCGTAAAGTCCCTATCGAATCCGACTAAGCACAAGGACAAAGTTTCCATCGCCTTTGGCGATAAGGTGCTGTCGGATGCGGAAAAATGCGCGAGCGCTTTCTGCCGACAATATATAATGCATCCTACGGTTGACAAAGATAGACGGAGAGCCAATAGACACGCACATAAACACAAATTCAGCGCGTCACCAATCACCATCACCGCTAGAGAGGTTGAGGACGCCATTGGTCGTGCTAAACCAGCCAAAGCAGTGGGCCCAGACGGCATAGCCATGCCGATGCGGGTGGTGTCCTATCCCCACTTTTGTTTAATTTCTACATATCTAAGCTACCTTCACCACCGGAAGGAGTCACAATCGTTTCCTACGCCGATGACTGCACAATAATGGCCACAGGCCCAGGCCCAGAGATCGATGAGCTATGCAATAAAATAAACGGCTATCTCCCTGATCTCTCCAGTTTTTTCGCCTCGCGAAACCTGGCATTGTCACCGACTAAATCTTCCGCGACCTTATTTACAACATGGACGCCCCAAATGTCGACCATTCTGAACATCCACGTCGATGGCACTACGCTACCGACTGTCCCACACCCCAAAATTTTGGGTGTGACGTTTGATCAGGATCTACATTTTGGTGAGCATGTATCCCCAATTGTACCGAAAATCCAGATCCGTAACAGCATCCTCAAATCTCTTGCTGGCAGTACTTGGGGAAAAGACAAAGAAACGCTCTTGACCATATACAAAGCAATTAGCCAGCCGATTACGTGCTACGCATCACCCATATGTTCGCCAAGCCTAAAAACCACCCACTGGAAGAAACTACAGGCCTGCCAAAATACTGCTCTCAGAATCGCCACGGGCTGTCTTCTTATGTCCCCAGAACACCATCTGCATAATGAGGCGAGAATACTCCCCATCAGGGAGAGAAATGAGATGCTGACCAAACAGTTTATGTTGAATACCCAGAAACCTGGGCATCCCAACAGACATCTGATTGACGAACCAGCACCGCCTAGGGGCCTAAGGAGTCATCTCCGTAAGCATTTTGAGGAAATACGGCACCTGAGAACCCAGCCGTATGAAGCGAAAAAACACAAGCAGGTCCTTGGTGAACTCCATAGACAGGCGTCGAACCTTTATGTCCGGTGAATCCAGTACTTGAAGAAAAATATCCAGAACTCGCGGAAGAGGAACGCATACTCCCCAGGGAAACGCGTGTCACTCTTGCTCAACTTCGTTCTGGATACTGTAACGGGTTAAACTCTTACCTATCCAGAATCAACCCCGACATACAAAATGTATGCCCCGCTTGCAATGTGTCCCCACATGACACCAACCATCCCTTTAATTGTAATGTGGAACCAATGCCTCTAACACCCCTTTCCTTATGGTCCACCCCTGTTGAAACGGCAAGTTTCCTTGGACTCCCGTTAGAGGATGTTGATGACAATTCGTGATCGGTCGCGGCTATTAGGTGGGGCGAGCATTGCTACAACAACAACAACAACAACAGTATAGCAATTTTCACCGGCGGCATTGAGCCGCAACAACAATAGCCACTACACCATACACAACAAAAAAAAATACACAAAAAACACCGGCGGAGGGAGGAGCGTTCCTGCAGTATCGCGGATGAATACTATTGCTTTCATATATTTTTTACATACTATTAACTGTATTATCTGTAGATTGTCACCAGGGGCATAATTAGTTCATAGGAAACGGGAAAAAAGGGGGGTATTCTATTTCCGGGGCTAAGCATCTTTTTGTTCAAATATAAAATTCGGACACATATTTTATAAGTTAATGGTGGCACTTTTGCCTCCATCATTTTTTTCCTTTTCGTTTCTTCATTTTCTCCTTTTTTACTTTTCTTCTTCGGTTTGACGTTTAATTTTTGTAGATATTTTCATATCATTATCTTCTACCATATACACAATTTTTTTTTGCACATGTTTTCTGCTACCTATGGTAGTATCAACTCAAAATCTTTGAATTTTGAATTTTTTCTGCCATAATTTTTTTGTTATTTTTTCTTGTACTTACTTTTATTATTGGCAAAATCAATCGCAACATTACACATCGAGATTACGCATGATTTTGTGCCTTCAGCACTAAAGACATTTTTTTTCTGTCGAATATTAATTTTTTTATTTTCGCATTTAATCATCACGCTGGTAGATTTGATACTACCAAAGCACTCATTACCAAAGATCGCTAGCGAGTGCTCTTGGTTGAGTGATTGAGGGTGGCTACCGTGAGCGTACGTATGCATGTTATGAGTTTTTCAGCAAATTCAGCACATCCACTCAACTGCACCGGCGCCGTTGGATTACGAGTATATGGGTGAGTGAAATTTGAGCACAATATTTTTGCTAATACACATATTTGAATGTATTTACATATATTAACATATGATGCCTGATCTTCTTGAGAAAATAGAAGAAGGAAACCTAAACTTTGGGAATATATGTACATACATAACTACAAACATACACACCTTTTGTTTATAATATGCCAAACTGGTTTTTTTTGCTTTACTTTGGTGACCTACTTTTGTTTTATACAAAATTGATCTTATATTTACTTGAGCGGTTGCGATAGGTCAGGGATTAGGGTACTTGAATTTTTTTGTTCGTCCTCTTATTTTATTTTGTTTGAATTTGTATCTTTAGGATTTAGAGTTAGCTCCTATTAATAATATTGCATTAGGGTGGCCCTAAAAGTCTTAATTTTTTTCCATTTGAGTTCAGACACTTGGTCTATTAGTCGTAGGTATTCTGTATTGAATTGAATTCAGAATCGATTGAATTGAATTTGCAATTTTAATTAATAAAGTTTAGCATTAAATTTAAGCTTTTATTTTAATTTTTTTTGAGTAAATAGAAACTTTGCAAGTGATCCTAGTAGCTAAGCCTTTTGAAATCATTGTCACATTATTTTGTATTAAACTCTGAGTTTAAAGTTCCCTTTTTTGTAGAAATCATTGAACTAGTAGTAGGGTGGTATTTGCTAATTTGTAAACCAAGAACTTTGTAAATAAATTATAAGAATTATGTTTGGATGAAAATCTTAGACCTTTTCATAATGCAGGGCTAAATTCCCACTTTCGGTGTTGGTGCTGCGCTTGTGCGTGGCAAGGTAAGGTGAAGGTGAGTGATAGGGAAATGACTTCTTGACGGACGGACAGACTTATGTCAGGCTTGGGGGCACTGTAAGTAGATAGGAGTCAGCACAGTGCCCACGGTGCATTGCAAGTTGCACTGCCGATGGAGGGTAGACTCCACCTGGCAGGACAGGCCTCCAGCTTTTTCTGTCCCTTATGCTTTCCCCTTCTAACTTTTCCCCTCACGGTTATTTCTATCTTTTTCAGCTTTTTCTCTCATTTTATACACATGCAGGTATGAACCCTCTTTTTGTTCATGTGGCTGCGGGTGAGGTCGGTGGTGCAATACCCCGCCCAAGAGGACGAGCTAGCCTGGGCCCGCAAGCATACCTGCTTGCCGCCGCTCCTCACCACCCAAACAGTCAGCTACGTAACAATGGCACCCAACGGTAATAGCCCGATCACCTTTTTCACTCTTCCATTTCAATTTTTTTTAATCTTTCTTAAATTTGTATTTTGTCTCGCAGTTTTTTTTATTAATTTTTCAAGTTCCGTTTTATTTCTTATTTAGCCCTTTTAGTTTCCAAAATTTTCTTTCAGTCTTTAGCCTTTCTATTCTCAGGGAAAATAGCCCGTGCATTTTTATGTAATTTTTTAGTTAGTTATTTATCTCGTATTTTAAATCTCAATTTTCTCTCGTTCTTTTGAGCACTTAATTCTTATTTGCTACTTTTAATTTTCTTAACTTTTGCTAAATCCTTCTCATCTTTCCAAACCCAATCCCTATTTCCGTCTTTTGACAGAACAGGGACAGTCATGATGGCAACGCCGATTGGGCTCGCCTGGTCGGCTAGTGTCGTCATGACAAAGGTATAGGGAGTGGCTGAGTATTCATGCCAGGGTTCCTTCTTTTGGTTTCTACAACTGGACTAAGTGGTACCTGGTATGACACTCAGCCAGAAGACGGACGTTAGCAGAAGGTCGTGGCGAGCTGTTTAAGCTACCTTACCGGGAGTCCAGCACTGCCGGTAAGTAAGGTTTACAGTCGTCGCCACGATATTTAGGAGTAGGAGGTGTGGTATCAACGCTTAGGAATAAGTTCTTGAACTAGACTAACCACTTTCGCTGAACCTTCGCCAAGGCAGCACCACGGACACCAATACAAATACATTAAATTTCATTTGTAAACTTTTTAATTCGAAGTAAAAATTAAATATTTTTGAAGTTTCTATGTTATAAACTATTTTTGTTTTTTTTTATATTTTTACGGATTATTTTTGTATTAGGATTGTTTCCAAACATTTTTTTTGAAATTGTGTTGTAAAATTTTTGGGTTTGGAGTAATCCACTACAAATACAACCACTAACAAAGTGCCTGGATAATAACAAACTTTTTCTTATTTTTATTTAATTTTAAGATTTTAACTATTTTGGGTTCATAGAAGGGTTAGAGTAGTACCGTTGTTTTTTTTTTTTTGTTCTTGGATTCGGAAGCATTTTCCCTATTTATATATTTTTTTATTTGTTTCCTTCATACCTTTGTATCGAAGTTTACCAACTTGAATTTCAATATTTTTTGGTTTCAACTACATATACCCCCGGTTATTTTTTTTTTCGGCTTTGGGGTAATTTTTATAGGTCTGCCTACTGGACATATAAGGCATAAAATTTAATCTTTTTATACACATACACTAATTGAATTACATACACATACACACTAAAATATTATTTTTATACATATAAGCTGAATTTTTTTGGTATCTTTATATTATTTATTATTTTTTTGAATCACATTACCTGGTTGTTTTATATTTACTTAAGCCTATTTCGATCTGCAAATATACACAGTTTGTTCTTATTGAAATTAATTCTTTGGGTCACATTTTTTAATTTTCCTTCTTTTTTCCATTTGAGTTGAACGTCGGTGGGTACTCGCAGTTTGGGATATCGTGCCCGTGGATACATTAGGGCGTCCGGAGCAAATTTTTTAGTCCATTCGTTTTTATTTTTCCAATTTTACTTGGGTTTACTTTTGTTTTTGGGTTTCCTTCAGACAGTGAATGTCTGACAAGGACGAGGAGGCCGAGAATCGTGTTGCAGGGGGTTTAGGTATACTAAGCACTGCTAGACCAGTCACTAGAAGCGTTGCGAGGGCTGCACTAGAAAACCAGATAGCTGGTTCGGTGTTCAATCAAATCGACACTGGTATTCCCAGGGCCGTCGACTTTGTGCCCACAGACTATTTCAATAGGTGCGCGTCGCGGATTTTCGGATCGTTTGGCCCTGAACGTCCGCTGAGGGTCACTTTCGCGAACGGGGTGTCGTTCAACGACTCGGAAAATAGTTTAAATTTCTCCCAGAAAATCGATTTGGTGTGCCAAATGTCCGATAGCGAGAACGTGGGTGCACAGGGGGGTGATGTTCCATCGCGAAACGCACCAGCAATAGTTCACGGCGGCCTGAATGCTCCTCGCACCGACGCCAGTGAGCATGCAACCAATGTTGAACAACTGAGCCGCATGATGGCGATGATGGCGCAACAACAAGATCAGGTGGTGCAAATGGCGGGTGAAGTGCGAAGCATCAAGACCAACGTCGATCATCTTGGTTATCGCGTGGCAGAGATGGAGGCATCCAGTCACGCGGTGGGACATCGGTCCGCTGTGGCATCCACGCCCGAGCCTCAGAACCGTAGGGGGGAGCCTGCTACCCGCAATGGTATTCCGAGTGGCAGTCGGATTACTGAGCGAGATGGTAGTGACCCTCCAAGGTGGAAAAAATTAGACCTCGAAAAATGGCACATCAAATTCGATGGGACCAACAAAGGGATGAGCGTCGAAAGCTTCATCTTCCATGTTGAGCGAATGCGGTAACAACATGCTATTTCCTTCTTCCAGCTTTTCACGCACTTTCATTGTCTGGTGTCCGGCGGTGCCTTGAAGTGGTATTGGCAGGTCCCCGAAGACCATGCAGATGAGCCCGATTTCGGTTACTTCGAGCTGAAAGCCGAGATGCTAAGCCACTTCAAGTCCGCTGAGTCCGATTATGAAATAATCCGTGAAATAATGGAGAGGAAACAGCAACCCGCCGAAGCTTTCGACGACTTCTATAGCGAAGTACATAATTTGACATTCCGTTTGCGGAAGAGAATCCCTGAGAGGGAATTTGTTGGCATAATTAGGGGAAATCTTAAACCGTACCTAGCCAACCTGAACTTTGCCATTAAAATGGACTCGTTGGCGGAGCTCAAAGCTGAGTGTAAGAGAGCAGAAAAACTCATTAAGGAAAATAAAAGCCGGTCCAGACCAGTTAATGAGATAGGGTTCGAACAGCCCGATATACTATGAGATAGAAAGTTAGAAGCTTTTGATAGGAAGCCTCAGCGTACACCCCAATACCAACCACAACCTCAACCCCTACACCAAACCCCAGACAATCCTAATAGTGTTCGTCCTTCTGTTAGTCCTGCGTCTAAGTCGACTGTGAATTCCTTTTGTGCTTCTCCCTTCCACTTAATGTTGTGTTTTTCGTGTGGTATGCCGGTGGATCACTTTGTGAAAAACCCGGCAGAACCACAAAAACCAAATAAATGTTCGTCTTCGTTCCACAATATGGTATGTTTTGCGTGTGAAAGTGATTCGTCCTTTTGTGTTCTTAAACCGAAGCAGGGAAACCCCAGACTGGCGGAGTTGACCGGGGACTTCAGCCAGAAGACAGGCAACCCGGCAACACAACCGTAAAGATTTTGAGGGAGATAGAAGAGTCGAAAAGGTAGAGGGAAAGTTGAAAAAGCGCGTAAATGGCGTAATAAAAAGCTTACACCAGAGAAAGGTAGAATATGAAGAAGCTAGGAGAAGAATTTTTTGTGAAACAATAGATATTAATAGAAAGAAGAGACATTTTAAGAAGATAGCGAAAATGCGTGAGAAGAGGAGATATTTTAAACGGCTGAAAAGTAAAATAATTGCCACCATAGTCACCGTGAAAGGTGATAATAGATTTTTTGCAAAAACCGCTATAGGAGGTAGGGAAGTCCTGGCTCTCTTGGATTCAGGGGCGAGTGCCAGCTGTTTAGGGAAAGGCTCAGCGGCACTCCTGTGCGGTAAAGAGGCCTTGATTGTGCCAATCAGGGGCCAAAATATCCGAACCGCGAACAGGGAGGAAACCGCCGTGGTAGGGGTCATAAAGTTACCAGTCGTGTGGGATAATACGACCAGGGAACTAGAATTTTTAATAGTTCCTGATCTGCAACAGGAAGTATATTTTGGGATAGACTTTTGGCAGGCTTTCGGTATGAGTGTTGTGAGTAAGGGTGTGAGTGGTAGTGCGAATGTTGCCAGTGTGGCGGAGCTCGTGCCCGCCGAGGGTGACTTGTCTTTCGATGCTGTGCAGCACGTTTTAACGCCGGAGCAAAATAATAGGTTGGAACGTGTAAAAGCCCAATTCCCGTCCTTCGCGTTATTAGGGTTAGGCCAAACAGATAAGGAGGAACACGTCATCGAGGTGGTTGACGAGAATCTGCCAGTAAAGCAGCGCCATTACCCGATTTCACCAGCTATTCAAAAACTCATATACGCAGGGTTAGATCGAATGTTGGACACGGGAGTCATCGAGGAGTCCAACAGCAGCTGGAACTCGCCGGTATTAAAAGGGACGAAAAACCGCTTGTGCCTTGACGCTCGCAAAGTCAACGAACGAACAATTAAGGATGCCTACCCCTTACCCCATATTGATGGAATCCTTAGCCGACTACAAAATACACGATTTATTTCCGCGATAGATTTGAAGGACGCTTTCTGGCAGATTCCTCTGGAGAAGAAGTCAAGAGAAAAGACTGCTTTTACTGCCCTTGGCCGACCCCTTTACCAATTTACTGTCATGCTTTTTGGGTTGTTCAATGTAGCACAACGAATGTGTCGTCTGATGAACAAGGTCATTCCGGCCGCTTTACGTGAATGTGTTTTTGTTTATTTGGATGATTTATTAGTGTGTTCTGAAGATTTTATGTCCCATATGTGTCTGTTGGAAAAGGTCGCTCGGTGTCTTCGTGAGGCTAAGTTAACTATAAATGTAGAAAAGAGCAAGTTCTGTTTCAAAGAAGTTCGATATCTAGGGTACGTAGTCGGGGATGGTTGCATTAGAACAGACGCCAATAAAGTGGTAGCTGTGAGGGGCTTTCCGGTTCCGAAAACCCCGAAGCCACTACGACGGTTCCTGGGTATGTCGGGCTGGTACCGACGCTTCATACAGGACTATGCGACTATTGCAGCTCCGCTGCACGACTGCCTCAAGAAAGAAAAAATTAAGAAATTCACTATGACTGAAGAAGCAATAAAATCATTTGAAATTTTAAAGCAGAGCTTGGTTTCTGCACCGGTGCTCACACATCGTGACTTTAAGCGTCGTTTTTATATTCAATGTGATGCATCAACGGACGGAGTGGGAGGGGTTTTGTTCCAACTAGACAATGACCAGAACGAAAGACCGATTGCCTACGTTTCGGCAAAACTAAATAAAGCGCAGAAAAACTTCAGCATAACAGAACTAGAATGCTATGATGCGATCGTGAGTGTCAAGAGATTCCGACCTTACGTGGAGGGAACCCCGTTCACCATCATAACTGATCATACCAGCCTCAAATGGCTCATGAATCAGAAAGACCTTTCTGGGAGGTTGGCAAGGTGGAGTTTGAAACTCCAGGGTTATGATTTCGATATCCAACATCGAAAAGGTGCGCAAAACGTGGTTCCCGACACACTCTCACGAATGCGCATGGACGAAATACAGACGAACGACAGAGCCATCGACGTGTGTCTCGAGTCACCGTGCTTCGAGTCGGCGGAGTATACGGAGTTGAAAAAAACGGGACAAAGACAAGTTATCGGATCTGTGTTTATCGGACGATTACGTTTACAAACGGACGCAATCCGACAGGGGGGACGATCTTCGAGCGGACCAGACCAGGAAACTCTGGGTACCGTCGGAATTGCGACCGGGGCTGGTAGAGTTGTCTCATAGCTCACCGTCCGCTGGTCATGGTGGCATCCACAAGACACTGTCCCGACTACGTCATAAATATTACTGGCCAGGAATGGTCACAGATGTATGCGCCCATATAAAAGATTGCGAAACTTGCAAAACAAATAAGACACAAAACGTTTTTAAACAACCGACCTTTCCAACGTTTATTCATTGATTTTATGGGTCCTTATCCACGTTCTAGTGATGGTAATGTGTATGTCTTTGTATGTTTAAATCATTTTTCAAAGTTCGTGTTCTTAAAACCAATAAAAAGGGCAACTTCAGCCGAGGTAGTCAAGTTTTTGGAAAAGGATGTTTTTCATGTTTTTGGCGTGCCCGAATATGTCCATTCGGACAACGGAAAACAGTTTGTATCTGAGATCTTCAACAAATTTTTAGAAAAGTATGGCACCAAACATGTAAAAACAGCTTTTTATTCACCTCGGGGTAACGCTGCAGAGAGGGTAAACCGATCTGTCCTACAGACCATTAGATCATTTATAAAAGAGAATCAGAAAAATTGGGACAAATGCGTCAGTGACGCCGCATTTGCACTCCGCAGCGTTACACATGCAGCAATCAACATGTCGCCGTACTACGCCACTTTCGGTATGCCTATGATACAGCATGCTGCATCATATGAGCTATACCGAAAGCTGGCAGCGGTGAAGGATGTTGATTGCGAGGTTGAGGCCCCGGGTGATAAACTGCAACTAATTCGGAACAAAATTATGAAAGAGCTGAAATTGGCCCATGAAAGAAGCCAAAAGTTATACGACACTAGGAGTAGGGATGTTAAGTTTCAAATTGGACAAGTGGTATACCGCCGAAACTTTAAGCATAGTTCCCAGGTCGATAGCTACAACGCCAAGCTAGCTCCGAAACAAGTAAAATGCACCGTACTTAGTAGTGGGAAAAAGATCGGCGTATACCACGCTAAAGATATTTTTGCAAAATAGTTATGTTTTTTTTTTAGTGCTAGTACTTTTGTTCTATGTTATTTATTTATTTATTGACGTATTGTATTTATTAATTTGCGGACATGTGATTATTTTATTAAATTATTATTATTTTTTTTTACCATTTTATTTATTTGATTATTTTTGCATCTATTTATTTTTTTATTTTATTTATTTATTTTACCTACTTGACTACACGATCTGTGATATTTTTTTTATAATTTTTCCGCCATCTGTCATATTTGATTTCATAAATTTTTTTTTTTCATAATTTTTCGGCTAACTGTGATATTTTATTTTACTTTATTTTATTTTATATTTTTAATTTAGGTTTTATCTGTGATATTTTATTTACCGTTAGATATGTAGAATAGTATCTGTGATATAGGTTTAAGTAGTAGCATTAGCCCAGTGATTTGATTTGTAAGTAAACAGAACAAAAGTTTAAAGGCGTGAAAAAAAATAGGCCCGGCATTGAGTCGTGGGTCGAGGCCACACGTTGGACGCGGAAAATAATACTTAGCAGGCTGCGTTTGAATTCTTTACGCCCACGCTCCATAGTGCAGGCACCATCGGCGGTTGCGAGCCTGTAACGACAGCCTGTCTCCATACTGGTTTAAATGAGTGGCAGAGTGTATATGCGTCTATGTGTTTATGAGTTTTGTGTCCAGTCCGTGCGTTAGCCGCAATGTTGCCATTAACATACTATTAACATAATAACATTAACATTGACAACATTGTACCGAAAGTGAACACAATGTTGCAGCGGAAATGAGATGTTGCGCTTGGCATCATGCTGTTATAATAAATAAAATGTCACCATGCTGCTACTATTTAGCAATATTGATGAATGCCATGCACCTATGTGTTTGTTTTGTTCTGTATTATGTATGGGGATGTGTATTTGTGCAAGGCTATGAGCGTGTGAATGCATCAGTGTGAGCGGTCAAGGCACGAACCGAGTGTATCTGTGTGTAGGTGTTCGGTTTGTGGAGCGGTAAGCGTATGAATGTATGAGTGCATGATTGTATAGATGGAAAATACGGGAAAGCCGAAAAGAAAGTTTGGCATGTATAGGTAGGAATTTTCCGTTTCTGGGTAACGTTCCTTACCACGGCGGTGGCTATAAGAAGGGAAAAATCAGTCAACGGGCCAAAGTCTTGTTTCAACAGTGCCCAGTACAAGTTAAGTGCAATTGAGTCAAAAGTGAAGTGCGCGCTTTTAAAACGAAAGTGAAGAAAAAAAAAGGTTCACAAAGTTTGTAGTGCTCGAATTTAATCGCATTTTTGAAAGATTTGTGCGCGTCGAAAGTCTCCGCGATACGTAAAAAGGGGTAGCAGTTTCCAGCAAACATATGTTGCGAAAGAGCGCAAAATTTAATATCCGTTGGAAAAGACTCACTGGGCACTGGTTTTGGCTACATACCGCCCGGCAACAACTACCACGCACTACACTACATTTTTAATTTGGTGGCGCACACCACAACAACAACCACTATAGCAGTTTTATATTGGCAACCTACGGCCGCAAAAACCACAACGGCATCGCCTTTTAAACCGACGGCACAGCACGCCTACAACAACACCACCCATTTCCTCACTTAGACGGCGAGAAACATCACACAACAGCCACACATATTTTTTGATTTGTATTCATTCAACACCAACCGCCACCTGTATACATTTTTATATTGGCGACATACCGCCCGGCAACAACTACATCATCTTGGTAACATCACACACAACATTTTTTCACCGGCGACGTTGGTCTACAATAACTGACGGCACAAACCACAACAAGAACAACAACTGAATCATCTACAGGTAGTTGGTAACTTAAACATAAAATTTCGTACCGGCGGTGTCGGGCTACAACAGCAACAACCACAGCCATTGCCTATTTTTTGTTGGCGATACACCGCCCAACAACAAGTACCACACACACCCACAAACGCTACATTATATTTAATTCGTTGCATGCGCACACCTCAACAACAACTACAAGAAATTGTCAAATTTGAGTATAGCAATTTTCACCTGCGGCATTGAGCCGCAACAACAACAGCCACTACACCATACACAACAAAAAAAAAATACAACAACAAACACCGGCGGAGGGAGGAGCGTTCCGGCAGTATCGCGGATGAATACTATTGATTTCATATATTTTTGTACATACTATTACCTGTATTATCTGTAGATTGTCACGAGGGGCATAATTAGTTCATAGGAAACGGGAAAAAGGGGGGTATTCTATTTCCGGGGCTAAGCATCTTTTAGTTCAAATATAAAATTCGGACACATATTTTATAAGTTAATGGTGGCACTTTTGCCTCCATCATTTGTTTCCTTTTCGTTTCTTCATTTTCTCATTTTTTACTTTTCTTCTTCGGTTTGACGTTTAATTTTTGTAGATATTTTCATATCATTATCTTCTGCCATATACACAATTTTTTTTGCACATGTTTTCTGCTCCCTATGGTAGTATCAACTCAAAATCTTTGAATTTTGAATTTTTTCTGCCATAATTTTTTTGTTATTTTTTCTTGTACTTACTTTTATTATTGGCAAAATCAATCGCAACATTACACCTCGAGATTACACATGATTTTGTGCCTTCAGCACTAAAGACATTTTTTTTCTGTCGAATATTAATCTTTTTATTTTCGCATTTAATCATCACGCTGCTAGATTTGATACTACCAAAGCACTCATTACCAAAGATCGCTAGCGAGTGCTCTTGGTTGAGTGATTGAGGGTGGCTACCGTGAGCGTACGTATGCATGTTATGAGTTTTTCAGCGAATTCAGCACATCCACTCAACTGCACCGGCGCCGTTGGAGTACGAGTATATGGGTGAGTGAAATTTGAGCACAATATTTTTGCTAATACACATATTTGAATGTATGTACATATATTAACATATGATGCCTGATCTTCTTGAGAAAATAGAAGAAGGAAACCTAAACTTTGGGAATATATGTACATACATAACTACAAACATACACACCTTTTGTTTATAATATGCCAAACTGGTTTTTTTTGCTTTAACTTGGTGACCTACTTTTGTTTTATACAAAATTGATCTTATATTCACTTGAGCGGTTGCGATAGGTCAGGGATTAGGGTACTTGAATTTTTTTGTTCACCCTCTTATTTTATTTTGTTTGAATTTGTATCTTTAGGATTTAGAATTAGCTCCTATTAATAATATTGCATTAGGGTGGCCCTAAAAGTCTTAATTTTTTCCCATTTGAGTTCAGACACTTGGTCTATAAGTCGTAAGTATTCTGTATTGAATTGAATTCAGAATCGATTGAATTGAATTTGCAATTTTAATTAATAAAGTTTAGCATTAAATTTAAGCATTTTTTTTAAATTTTTTTTTTGAGTGATCCTAGTAGCTAAGCCTTTTGAAATCATTGTCACATTATTTTGTATTAAACTCTGAGTTTAAAGTTCCCTTTTTTGTAGAAATCATTGAACTAGTAGTAGGGTGGTATTTGCTAATTTGTAAACCAAGAACTTTGTAAATAAATTAAAAGAATTATGTTTGGATGAAAATCTTAGATCTTTTCATAATGCAGGGCTAAATTCCCACTTTCGGTGTTGGTGCTGCGCTTGTGCGTGGCAAGGTAAGGTGAAGGTGAGTGATAGGGAAATGACTTCTTGACGGACGGACAGACTTATGTCAGGCTTGGGGGCACTGTAATTAGATAGGAGTCAGCACAGTGCCCACGGTGCAGTGCAAGTTGCACTGCAGATGGAGGGTAGACTCCACCTGACAGGACAGGCCTCCAGCTTTTTCTGTCCCTTATGCTTTCCCCTTCTAACTTTTCCCCTCACGTTTATTTCTATCTTTTTCAGCTTTTTCTCTCCTTTTATACATATGCAGGTATGAACCCTCTTTTTGTTCATGTGGCTGCGGGTGAGGTCGGTGGTGCAATAACCCGCCCAAGACGACGAGCTAGCCTAGGCCCGCAAGCATACCTGCTTGCCGCCGCTCCTCACCAACCAAACAGTCAGCTACGTAACAAGCCCAGTAACTTTTCTTTTCTAATTTTTCTGTAAATATCTTTAAACCTTACCTAAATTTAGTGTTGTCCGCAGAATCGGGGTTCCTGCCTGGGTCTTCAAAGGCCTTAGTAAGTAGTATCCGAGTCCAAGGTCAGTACAACATTATATTTTTTTACGCGAGCGTCAAGCTATTCAAGATACCATATGAGCAGTCCAGCACAGCACATATGTGAGGTTTATAATTTGTCACTCTGGGGGTAATTCTGGTATTTTGTGGGATAAGTGTGGCAACCGCGCGGTTAGCTTAGGCTTCGAGCGTAGCTGTGTCACATTTAAATAAAAAGGGGGATTGGTTGACTTGACCTATGACAGTAGTTCAATGGACTGAAACAACGCCCATGCCGTTAACCCTACCAGGTCTACACCAACAACACACTAACCATGTTTAAAATAAAATGACAATTATTTTCCGCCTTTCAAAACACCTGTGTAATTCGGTTTATTGATAGATATCTGGATTACTTTTTTTATATAAAAATTAAAACTTTTGAAATATACCGCTACGAATTAATCTGTGCGAAAAGCTCGATTTCTGATTAATTTTTTTAATAAATTTGTAGTTGAAAAAAAAAATACGGTTTTGTTTTTCTAGTTCAATTTAATTATTACAATCCATTATAATTAAGTTTTGCTAAGCGGTTATCTTTAATTGAATGCGCTTGTTGAACTTTCCATTTAACATCAAATAGAATTGACCTATAGAGATCGTTTTCATATTACATCCGAAATTTTATATTCTGCGTTGATTAGAAACTTAAGCAAATACTTTTACTGGTAGGTTAGGTTAGTTGAACTGGCCGTTCCATGAGGACCTCACATAGACTGAATAAGTCCGTAGTGTTACCAGACGTTTGTTCTAACGACCAAACTGAAAAACCCTATCAAAAACCAGGATCTATGTTATAAAATAACTCCGTCCTCGTGGCAAATACTAGAAGCTTCCTAGGACTTAAGCCACTTGCTGCTTCTAGATCTGACAGCTCTATCACTCCTAATAGCTGGAGTCTTAGCCTGGCAAGCGCAGGGTACGAGCACAGAACGAACTCGATCGTTTCCTCCTCCAGCCCGCACTTCCTACATCTGCTATCACTGGTCAAGCCTAATTTAAAGGCATGTGACGCCAGAAGGCAGTGTCCAGTCAGAATACCCGTCATGAGTCTAGAGTCCTCTCTTTTTAATGATAGAAACAACTTTGTTAGTCTAAGGCTGTAAGACATACACATAATCTTCGACACTTTACAGCTCCGCGCTTGAACACACGTCCTTCCTG
Source organism: Eurosta solidaginis (assembly GCF_040869045.1). Lineage (NCBI taxonomy): Eukaryota > Metazoa > Arthropoda > Insecta > Diptera > Tephritidae > Eurosta > Eurosta solidaginis. Next base: position 147,885,135 of record NC_090319.1, on the reverse strand, counting down.
CTAGGATCTGCACCTTTCGCCATCGCTTAATTTTGCCCAGTCTAATTGGGACGTCTGCGGAGCAAGCTTCAAGGGATGCGCTCTTTTTAGCTAGTTCATCCGCTTTTTCATTCCCATCTATTCCCATATGCCCTTGGACCCAATATATATGTATGCTTCTCCCTGTCCCAATTCTCTCCAGGGACTGCTTACACTCTAACACGCACTTAGGTGCTGTGATATGGGAGATTATTGCTTTAATTGCTGCTTGACTGTCAATATAAAAGTTAACACGATTGCAGCTAGGGCTATTTTCTTCCAGGGTTTCTACTGCTTTGGTAACGGCTACTATTTCCGCTTGGAAAACGCTACAGTAATCAGGCAGCCTGTAGGATCTGTTTAATTCAGGATAAGCACAGTATACCGGAGACCCTACTCCTTCCACAACTTTGGAACCACCTGTGTATCGCCTCGTCCGCCATTTGAGCACCCTTGCGCCAACCGTCCACCTCTATTGTGGCCTTAAGATCGCCCTCTAAGCGCAAATAGGGAATCAGCTAGTATGTTCGTCTCGTGATTGATGACGCTATACTACTATGGCCGTATGGTCGGCGCTCAAGCTGCCCCGAGGCACCGAGCCTGGTTGCAGTTGTTGACGCTATGTTCTTTGCTATCAGGTCTACAGGTGGAATATGCAGAATGGCATACAGTGCAGCTGTCCGAATTGTTTTCAGGGCTCCCGTAATGCTAAGCAATGATAGTCTGCGTACCCCCTCAAATTTTTTGAGGTATGTTGTTTTTTGTGTGGCTTTCCACTAAACAAGAACTCCCTAGTATATAATAGGGCTTACAATCGCTGTAAAACCCCAATTAGAAAGAGAGGCCGGTAAGCCCCACGTATATTCCTGCATTCTTTTACATGCATAAAGTGCCGCTGAAGCCTTCTTCACCCTCTCCTCCACGTTGAGTTTCCATGACAGCTTACTGTCTAGGATGATTCCTAGATTTGTGCAAGGTTTCTCCTGTAGGGTCACCCCTCCTAACTTAGACCTGATCCAAATTGGGAACTTGTACCTCTTTGTAAACACTTATACTGGTAAATTTCAAATTTTTTTGGTTTATTGATTTAGCTATTTTAAAAATTGGATTACCTTATTTAATTGAACTTTTTTTTGCTTACTATTCCTTGAATTGAGATCCTATTATTTTATTTTAGGGGTTATCGCATATGGTATAAAATTAATCTCTTTATACAACAAATTTACGGTGATTGGATTCTTATTATCTTTTTTATCATAAGTTTTCATTTAACATTTTTATTTTGCTATTGGCATATATTTAAATTACTTTCTATAGTTTTTTGACAAACTTACTCAAATTTTTATTTCCTAAATTTATTTATTATTATCATCAATCCCTTTTATCGTTAGCCTTCTCTCTGGAAGAACACATAATTTTGAAGTTTCTTTGATTTTTATTTATTGATATACCTAATTTTAAGAATACCTGCGTGGTTATAAAACTGAATAACCTACTTGAATTTTTCTCGGTAAACTTTTACCATACCGTAGAATTAAAATATTAATCCTGAGTAAGTTGCCGTGATAGGATCCTTTCATTAATCTCTTTATACCGTGAGATTTGGATATTTTCGAATTACAATTTGAATACTTTTACGATCTTATAAAGTTGTATTATCGTATTTGAATTTATACTTTTATTAATTTTTTATGATTTTGTTAGCAATTTTGCAAGAGAAATCGATTAATTTCTTTGACGGTTCTGTCACTGTTTGATATATAATATCAAAATTTAATTTAATAAGATTTGTCATCTTAAGTTTGTTTTTCATAATCGGTATTGTTGTCTTGGAAAGTTGTGTTTCAAGTTTATTTGGAGACAACATTGAATATTGATTTTGGTTTGAAGAGTGTATGGAGGGTGAAAAAAACAGTGACACACCAAGACCCGAGGATTATTCTCTAGTAATAGGATCTTAACAAGAAACTAGCGGAGAGCATTAGAGAACCAACAGCGGGGCCTCTGTTCACTCAAATAAACACAGGGATAGAACATCCAGTAGATTTCGTACCAGTCGGCTAATTTAACATTTGTGCCGCTAGAGTACTTGGAAATTACGATACCTTAAGAAGGCAGGAACAGGAAAATCCACCTTTTAATAGTGTGGGGTTAGATTCAACGCAGGTATCACTGAGTTTTGGAAAGAAATTACGACAGGCTATCGAGATGGCCAACAAAAATAATGGAGAGTCAGAACGAGGGCAGTTGGGAGTTCCACGGATGATGCTACGAATAATGCGGCTGCGGTTGGCACTGGAACCGGACATCCTGTACCGACAATAGATGATCGAATTGAACAATTGAGTCAAGTCATGGAAGTGATCATGCAGCAGAATTCCTCCAATACGAAGCATCTGGATGAGGTACGGGAGATACTGTTACGAATATTAGCAACACTAAGTGGTACTGTCATCTCTAAGCGATGCTAAGCAGTGACGTGTATGCACATCAATAATTCAATCATTATGTCTACACATATGTACGTACACGCAACGGAGAAGCAACGCACAAGCACATGCAACTGGAATCGCAGGAGACACGTATAACATCCAAGATAGAGGAACAAGAGAAGCGCTTATCACTGCAGGTGGCACAAATGTCTTCGCAGTTAGAAGCACAGGAAGCAAGGGTAACATCAAAGCTGGAAGCGCAGGATGCAAAAATCGCTCAATTTCAGGCAGAAGTCGATGATTTAAAAGGTCGTATGGAGCAGTTACAACTAAATCGGCCAGCAGTTTCAGCGAGTAATCCAAAGGTAAAAACACCATCCTTTGACGGTTCTGTTCCTTTCTTTAAGCTACAGTTTGAGAAGACCGCAGCAGTGAACAACTGGAATGCTGAAGATAAAGTTGCAGCTCTATTCGTAGCATTGAAGGGGCCAGCAGCCGATATCCTACAGACTATTCCCGAAGGAGAGCGGAACAACTATGAAGAATCGATGGCCGCTTTCGGGAGATGTTATGGAAGCGAGCATAGAAAACAGATATACAAAATGGAGTTACTGAACCGCTTCCAGAGGCCTGGTGAAACATTGCAACAGTTTGCGTCGGATGTTGAAAGGCTGGCAAATTTAGCGAATGCTGACGCACCCGTGGAATACACTGAAAGGGTAAAGATTCAAAGCTTTATAAATGGCATTCGGGACGTCGAAACAAAGCGAGCTACATACGCAAACCCAAAGCCAACATTCGCAGAAACGGTATCACATGCTCTGATTCAGGAAACAGCGTCGCTTCTGTGTAAGCCAGCTTTCAAAGCACGCCGTGTGGAAGTAGAAAGGCCAGAGTAGGTAGACGCAATATTGGAAGCGCTGAAAGGATCTCAAAAGCGGAGTGAAAGAGTTATCAAATGTTTCAAATGCGTGAAGCCCGGTCACATTGCACGTCATTGCGATCTTGATCCTAGTGGTTTCATCAGCATGGGTGGTCTTAATAACAAAGCTGGAGGGGATGAGCAAGAGCGAGTAAGATGTAGAGATCGAGAGCTGGCTCCAGCTATTGAATCTCCTGTGATATCTTTGTCTCAAATTGGTAGAAAATCTAGCAGTCTTACCGTCTTAGCTTTACTTTCTTATCTTTAAATTCCTTTATTAGTTGAACCGTTATTATTTATTATATATTAATATTATCTCATAATACTATATAACTATGAATAGCATTATTAAAACAAGAAATTCAAACTTTAATGAAATTAACACAATAAGCTTTGAAAAATATTCACTCCGGTGTGGTTACCTAAATACTAGATCTCTTCGGAAAAATTTTCATGCGCTCCTGGCCCAATTTTTGGATATTATAGATGTAATTGTTTTGGTTGAAACGAACATAAAAGCAGAAGAGCAAGACGTATTTCTTATAAATGGATTTAATACGGATTTTTATAATCGAGAGGAGCGAAGAGGGGGCGGAATTGCAATGTACATAAGAGATAATCTGGCCTACGAGTGCATTGTAGCTCCAGCTATCTCTTTTGAAAAAATCGTAATAAAACTCTTTGATAAGAGAAACAACTTTGAATACACAATACACGCTATTTATCGACCTCCACATTCAAACGCACACACCTTTGTATGTGAACTCGAGAGCTTCCTACGTAAGTCAAGCAAGGGAGAATTCGAAATTATAAGAGGAGACATTAATATCAACACACTTAACGTAGATAGCGATATTGTCACTTTGTACTTAGATATGCTCTCCTCATTTGGTATGGAAAGAGTAATAACAGAGTGTACTAGGGTAGAAATTAAGCGAGGGACAAGTACCTGTATAGCAGGCATCGGCATTTTGGAAATGCAGGTGTGTTAGTGAGAGCGCGATAGTCGCGCACATCACTTGATGCATCGGTTTGCTTAGTTAATTCGCTTATTAGAAAGCAACAAGACAAGATCGTTTGTTATTATATTTTTAATGCGCAAAATGGGAAGCAAAAGGTTTATACAATTAAATACGTTGTATTTGCGCAAAAGGGTTGGTCAACATTAATATTTTTCGCTTGTGCGCATAGAAAAAATTAACAAACGATCTTCGCTTGTTGCTTGCTAATAACATTCGTCAACATTGCGAGCGACGCATACAATCGATGTTCCTGCGCCAAATGCTCAATGACTACTAAACTAGAGAGAATAAGAATACGTGTGAATTGAGTGTGCACAATTGTGCTACTAAATGCCGATGCCTGCTGTATAGACTAGAGTCTAGTCTCAGTCTGAGTCTCAGGTACATATGTATATTCACAGACATATATACGTATGTACTCTGTTCGCTTGGAAGTGCAACGGATTTGCAAATGTAAACAAATATGAATAATGCACATAGGAATACATAAATAGTTATTGGGTTCGAGTTGATTGCATGTATGTAATATGTATGTATAAATGATATTTAATGAATTTAATTTTAATGTAATGTAAGCAAAATGATATTTAAGACATACTAAACTATCCGCATTTGAAAGAATCGCCATATCTTGGTAATTATGTATGGCTATTCAAATGACATTATTAAATTTTTAGTGTGTTTGGTTTGTGTTTTACTTTATGACCTACTTAAATTTGCTTATGTTTACAACATTTCTATGGTTCATGCATATTCAATTGTTGTGCGGCAATAATTTATGATATAATTGTAAGTTGATTCCAAAAAGAAATAAATTTATTCAAAATGTTGTTTTTTATGTTCTTTGTTTTTGATATGTTTACGTTTGTTTTTTATATGTGTACCTATTTTTTTTACAAGTACTTGACAAAATTATGAGTAAACTGGAATGCTTTTATTTATTGAAACTTATGCTTTTGTACTATGATTTTGTTATTAATTAGGTTACGACTATTTTATTTATCAATAATTTCGATTTATAGTAGTTTAAGTCTATTTTTATGAATTATTATTTTCTTATCCTTATTTGTGCTGTCGCTATTTTCTGTTCTATGAGAAATTAAATTAAAATTATCTTTGTTATCAATATTTTATACTCTATAGGGAATTAAAATATAGTTATTATTCCTCTCGATTTTTCTACTCTATAGGGAATTAAAGTAAAATTGTTTTTCCTATCGATATTTTTTTTTTCCATAGGGCCCTTTATAACTGTTATTTAACTTATGACCGGTAAATACATCTGAGGCATTTTCTTCTGATGGAACGTATTCAATTTATATTTGATGAGCTTCGTATTTCTCATGGATATTATGATAACGTATGTCTTTATGTTTGCTCTTCTTTTGTACTGTTGGGTTTTTCACCATAAATTGAACTTCCTGACAATCGCAGTATGTAATTGTTAGATTTTGAACTTGTTCAACGAAACCGATTTCTTCAAGAATATTTGGGATAAATATTTCCTCGTTGGCCCCTTGACATACCGCAATGTATTCAGCTTCCATTGTGCTTAATGCTGCCACTGATTGCTTTTTAGATTCCAAAGCCACAGGCCCACCTGCCATAAGTATAGCATATCCTCTGTAAGATCTTCGATCACCTGAATCTGAACCCCAATCAGCATCTGTGAAACATACCAATTTGCCATCATTAGTATTAAATGTTATTTTACCCATCGGCTGCTTTCTTAAATATCTCAATACATGCTTCACTGCTTGCATATGTTCCTCATGCGGATGAGTATTATATTGTGATAACTTTGAAACTACATGAGCAATATCTGGTCTCGATATAACTGTCAAAGACATAAGAGCACCTATAAAACTTTGATAACTCTTAATCGTTAAATTTTTGCATTTTTGCATACAGTGCCGGATGCACATGGAGTCGCTACTGGCTTACAATTCGTCATACCCCAGCGTTTCAGTATCCCTTCAGTATAGCTTTCTGTCGAACTTTTATATCACCATCTTGCCCATTTCTCTGAACTTCCATACCTAAATAAAACGATATCGGACCTCGATTAACCGCCTCTATAAGCACATTAAGATTATTGATTATTTCTTCCATCTCCTCCTGACTTGAACATGGAATAATTATGTCATCGACATAAAGCGCAATAATATTAATAACATCTTTACTTCTCTTTACATACATATCCGGTATCTCTTTACATACATATCCGGTTTTCATCTTTTAAATTGCATTTCAACCAAATTTCAGTTATTTTTTATTCCATTCTCTGCCAACCTGTTTCAAACCATATAAAGATTTTTTTAGTTTGTATACTTTTTCCGGATGCTTTACATCTTCAAACCTTGGATGTTGTTTCATGTATACTTCCTCCTCCAGCTCACCATTCCAAAGATGATAAATATAGTAAGAGCCACTAGTCTGCTACAAGTGATACCTAATGTTTTCTAAGAGGGAAATTTTTAATTGTCTCGCATTTATCCATGCCGTGTAGGCACCTTATGCAAATGTGGTTTTTGGAAAGAGAATTAATTAATTAATTAAATACAGTCGGAAAAATAAACAAAAATACCCTACGAAAATGTATAGAAGGCATTTATGCACATCTCGCCCAAAAAAAAAACATACACTACCATAACGAAAACATTATACAAAGTAACGAGTGCCGTCTCTGATTATATTTATCCTCTTCGGCCATTCAGATAAGCAGCAACAATATCTAGATGATTGGCTAGCAAACGATATTTTGCAGACAACGCTAGTATAAGCCTTATAGTGGAATGGCGAATCACAGAAGCGTATGTCTCTTCATAATAGACACAAAACTTCTGGGAAAAACCACGAGCAACAAGTCTTCCTTTGTATTTTTCAATAGATCCATCCGCATTGCGTTTAATCGCAAATAGCCATTTACAGCTTATAACGTTTTTATAATTTGGTTTGTCAACCAAATTCCAGGTTTTATTTTTTATAAGGGAAGAAAACTCAACTTGCATTGCATCTTCCCAGTACTTAGAGTTTTCAGTATTCAATGCCCCCGCTGCAGTAGCTGGATTCTCAATTATTACGTTCAAAAATTCAGGACCTGTTTCACCACAAAACACTTTCCTTGGTCTTCCCCAAATACCTGTTCTAACTAACTGTGGTCGACCTCTCTTTCGTGTGTATTAACCTGAACCTCTTCATTTTGCTCTTCTTTTACTATATCTTTTGGAAATTCGTCATTACAAATATTTTCAATGTTTTCATTAACATTGTCAACAACTTGAACATCAACATATTTGTTCATGATTTCACAACTGTTGGTAAAACATTAATAGTAATTAAAATTTTCGTTACCTCGTTTTCAGGTTAAGTAAAAACGCGTGCGTAAGTTTCAGTATCCAGAATCCAAGAGAGTTAATTTTATTACATGTATAAAAGTTTCGTATATGTTAGCAAAACATTGCTAGTGGTTTCATTGTTGTCTTTGATAGGTAGCAAACAGACTTTGGAAATTGGCCTCTTCAGCATTTTTCCATTGCAGTACAGCGTCACGACCCTTACAAGACCATCTGCACCCGGATGCATCTGCTGAACGCCACCGTGTAGTGTTTGGTGATGAGCTTCTGTGAATATAAGAAACGATAAAGGTGATTCTTTTGACAATAAAAGTGGATGTTTCACATCAAATGTAGCTTTTGCCTTCGAAATTCTTCCTCCTACTCGTAGCAACTGTTGGTTATCCAGAATAGGAGCTAACTGAAGAATTTTACTGCCTTTGTTAATAACTTCTTTATTTTTCAGCGAATTTATTTCTTGAGCAAAGTCAACACCTTGCACTTGCTTTATTGTTACAATGAGCGCATTCCTAATCTCATGTGACTTTAAAAAAACTGTTTCGAGTAAATTATTTTCCTTGTTTTGTTGCTACAGTTTTGCTCTTAAGCTATAATAAAATCGTAGAATATAAGCGACGACTCGCGTAAGCCGAGTGAGCGAAGAGAATTGATATAGAAAATCTGGGTATTTGTTTGCATCTTCTGCCAATGTAGTTAAGTGAGTAGCGACATATGACTTTCGTTCTTCCAAACACGTTTTGAGTGCAATGTTCTGAGTCGGCCAGTTAGATATGGACTCAGTTATAAATGTCGGACCGAACCACCACAATGAATGAGACTTAAGCTCTCTTGGAGTCAATCCACGCGTTAAGCAATCTGCCGGGTTATCACTAGTTGGCACATGCCTCCATTGACTTACATTAGATTGGCGTTGTATTTCCGCTACTCGATTGGCAACGAATACGGTCCAGCGTGCGGAATGGCATCGTATCCAGCTCAAGACAACAGTGCTGTTAGTCCAGTAGAAAATAAGGGAATATTTGTGGAAATAGGTTTTCACTCTTGCCATTAGTTTCACCAGTACTACCTTTGTTTTCGCTTGTATGAGTGCTGTTACAATAGATGAGTTGTTGTAAACGACGGCATATATAACCGCACCATATGCAGCCTGTGAAGCGTCGCTGAAACCATGCAACTCAATTTTGTCAAACTTTTCGCATCCAAACCATCGTGTAATCTTTATACCTTCAAGTTCATGAAGAGAATCTCTGTACAGTAGCCATTCAGCATTTAATTTAGTTGGAAGGGGGTCGTTCCAGTCTAATCCTTCAATCCACAAATTCTGAAACATGATCTTGGCGATAATAGTTGTAGGCGCCAGCCAACCAAGGGGATCGAACAATTTAGATGCATCAGACAGCATACTGTTTTTTGTTATAGAAGTGGAAAAACTAAAGTTGATTTTAAATGACAATTCATCTTCTTTAGGACTCCAAAATAGACCCAATGCCTTTACAAAATTCTCGAATTTGAGTTCAATTCGATCTGTGTTCTCTTTATTCTCAGAGGGAATTGTTTTTAGCAGCACATCAGAATTTGAGTGCCACTTTCTGAGATTAAACCCACCACTATTTGAGAGCTTAATGAGTTGTTTTTGTAGCTCCATTGCTTCTATCTCCGTGTCTGCGCCTGAGATGATAGCAAGCTGTTTATGTTAGCAAAACATTGCTAGTAGTTTCATTGTTGTCTTTGATAGGTAGCAAACAGACTTTGGAAATTGGCCTCTTCAGCATTTTTCCACTGCAGTACAGCGTCACGACCCTTACAAGACCATCTGCACCCGGATGCACCTCTTGCACTCTTGCCAAAGGCCAATAGCCTGGTGCACTTCCTTCATGGATTAGCAAAACGATATCGTTGACTCGAAGATTTCGATGAGGTTCCATCCACTCAGATCGAGCTTGCAGGGTATACAAATATTCATTAGACCACCGAAGCCAGAAATGTTGTTTTAGGCGCTCAACTAGTTTCCAGCGCGAAAGTCTCTCAATATTGGAGTCGAGTATACCTGCCTCCGAAATGCAGGTTGTGGGTTCCCCAACCAGAAAGTGTGCGGGTGTGAGCGCTCGTTGATCAGCGGGATGTGCTGGTAATGGACATAGCGGACGTGAGTTCAAGCAACTCTCAATTTGTGCAAGAAGAGTACTAAGCTCTTCGAATGTAAGTATTCTATCTCGCATTATTCGTCTTAAGTGATGTTTAGTCGACTTGACTGCCGCTTCTCATAAGCCCCCAAAATTCGGCGAAGCTGGCGGAATGAAATGCCAGGTCGTACCTTCATTTGCCAAAGTAGCAGCCAAATGTTCAGGTACCGATGCCCTTTGACGCTCAAAATTAATGTTTAGTTCTTTGTTTTCTCCTACGAAGGTAGTACCGCAATCAGAGTACAAGTCGGAGCATCGACCTCTTCTTGATATAAATCGCTGGAATGCAGCTATAAAGGCATCCGTGTTTAAACTAGAAACTAATTCAAGGTGTATGGCTTTCGTGCACATACAGATGAATAAACATATATAGCCTTTCGTTGTTAGTGCTTTCCGCAGTGTAGACAACTTTATAGTAATTGGGCCAGCGTAGTCGAGCCCACTGTGCTGAAACGGTTTAGAAGGTCGAAGACGAACTGCTGGTAAATTACCCATTTGCTGTTGCTGCGCCTTCGCTTTGTATTTAAAACAGATTACACATTTACGAAGCACTCTTTTCGCCAATATGCGGGCTAAAGAAATCCAATAATGTTGTGATACAAACGATAGCATCTGATGAACGCCACCGTGTAGTGTTTGGTGATGAGCGTCTGTGAATATAAGAAACGATAAAGGTGATTCTTTTGACAATAAAAGTGGATGTTTCACATCAAATGTAGCTTTTGTCTTCGAAATTCTTCCTCCTACTCGTACCAACTATTGGTTATCCAGAATAGGAGCTAACTGAAGAATTGTACTGCCTTTGTTAATAACTTCTTTATTTTTAAGCGAATTTATTTCTTGAGCAAAGTCAACACCTTGCACTTGCTTTATTGTTACAATGAGCGCATTCCTAATCTCATGTGACTTTAAAAAACCTGTTTCGAGTGAACTATTTTCCTTGTTTTGTTGCTACAGTTTTGCTCTTAAGCTATAATAAAATCGTAGAATATAAGCGACGACTCGCGTAAGCCGAGTGAGCGAAGAGAATTCATATAGAACATATGGGTATTTGTTTGCATCTTCTGCTAATGTAGTTAAGTGAGTAGCGACATATGACTTTCGTTCTTCCAAACACGTTTTGAGTGCAATGTTCTGAGTCGGCCAGCTAGATATGGACTCAGTTATAAATGTCGGACCGAACCACCACAATGAATGAGACTTGAGCTCTCTTGGAGTCAATCCACGCGTTAAGAAATCTGCCGGGTTATCACTAGTTGGCACATGCCTCCATTGACTTACATTAGATTGGCGTTGTATTTCCGCTACTCGATTGGCAACGAATACGGCCCAGCGTGCGGAATGGCATCGTATCCAGCTCAAGACAACAGTGCTGTCAGTCCAGTAGAAAATAAGGGAATCTTTGTGGAAATAGGTTTTCACTCTCGCCATTAGTTTCACCAGTAAAGCCGCCGCACATAACTCTAACCTAGGGATGGACACAGTCTTGAGAGGTACTACCTTTGTTTTCGCTTGTATGAGTGATGTTACAATAGATGAGTTGTTGTAAACGACGGCATATATAACCGCACCATATGCAGCCTGTGAAGCGTCGCTGAAACCATGCAACTCAATTTTGTCAAACTTTTCGCATCCAAACCATCGTGAAATCTTTATACCTTCGAGTTCATGAAGAGAATCTCTGTACAGTAGCCATTCAGCATTTAATTTAGTTGGAAGGGGGTCGTTCCAGTCTAATCCTTCAATCCACAAATTCTGAAACATGATCTTGGCGATAATAGTTGTAGGCGCCAGCCAACCAAGGGGATCGACCAATTTAGATGCATCTGACAGCATACTGCTTTTTGTTATAGAAGTGGAAAAACTAAAGTTGTTTTTAAATGACAATTCATCTTCTTTAGGACTCCAAAATAGACCCAATACCTTTACAAAATTCTCGGATTTGAGTTCAATTCGATCTGTGTTCTCTTTATTCTCAGAGGGAATTGTTTTTAGCAGCACATCAGAATTTGAGTGTCACTTTCTGAGATTAAACCCACCACTATTTGCGAGCTTAATGAGTTGTTTTTGTAGCTCCATTGCTTCTATCTCCGTGTCTGCGCCTGAGATGATATCATCAACGTAAGTGTCGTTTAAGTACACTTTACTCGCGAGAGGATATTTTGTTTGCTCGTCTATGGCCAATTGGCGCAAAGTACGGATCGCCAAATATGGAGCCGATATCGTTCCGTAAGTAACAGTGCAAAGTCTATATATCTTAATTCTCTGTTTAGAATTCTTTCTCCAGAGAATGCATTGATAATCTTGATGCTCTTTACAGACATTGATTTGCCTAACATTTTCTCTAAATCAGCTGTAAAAGCTATTTTGTGTGATCTCCATCAAGAAATAATACTTGGCAAATCGTTTTGTAATGCCGGACCTGCGGCCAATTCCTCGTTTAAAGAGGTTTGTGGAGAACAACGATTCCCCCCATCGAATACAACACGTAATTTGGTTGTAGTGCTGTGCTGGCTAATGACTCCATGATGACAAAAAAAGTATGAATTATCTGGCAAATTTTCAGGGTAGCAGCCAATTTCTTGCATGTGGCCTAAATCTTCATATTCTGCCATAAAATTTTTTAAAGCTTTTCGAACCGCACTTCTAGCTGTCTTAGTCGCTTAACAGCGTTGTAGTCAGTACCACTAAAGGTTGGCAACTTTCCGTGTGCGATTAGGCTTTTAAAAGGTAAACAAACAGTGTATCTTCCGGCTTCATCTCTTTTGTGAGATTGCAGAAAGTGATTTTCGCAAGCTATTTCATCTGCGGAGAAAAGTCGTTCCTCGCGCAACTCCTCCTGCTCCCAGAATAAACGCAGCTGATCATTAAGTGTACATAAATTTGCTTGCAAATGGTGTTGGGAAGAACATGCAGCAGTTGGGCCGGAAATCATCCAACCAAAGTGTGTTTCTTGCAGGAAAATGCTACGTTCATATTTTTTCATACCAAAGAGTAATATATCGCCATAGACATCTCCGCCTAAAACTAAGTCGATCTTGACGGGTAATGCAAGTGTAGGGTCGACAAGAAAGATGTCAGATAAATTTGGCATACCCCGCCATGTATGAGGTGATGGCTTGTAAGAAGTTAATTTTGGTAAAATAAACGTAGTACACTCCATTTTAAAATCTTTCTCGTAATTAGAGCGCAAGCTTAAGGATATGGACTTTCTGACTACAAAATCTTTAGCCCCACCAATTCCCGCTACCACAACGTCGGTGTGTCGTTTTGGCAAGTTGAGAAGTTGAGCGGCATTCTCAGTAATGAAGGAGGCTTGAGCGCCTTGATCAACTAGAGCTTTCAATTGATATCGTCGCTCAGGTAATTCCACAATCACCTGCACAGTAGCGAGAAGGATTTGTCCGTTGTTTGTAGCAGAGGGTGTTTCAGCACAAGTATTTTGGGTATTAATTGCAAGATTTACAGAGAGTTTTTCTTCATTAGTTTTGTTGTTGTGATTAGCGTATGCATTGTGTAGAACCGTATGATGAGGTTGTTTGCACGCCTGGCAGCGTGAATTAATTTTGCACTCACCATAGGTATGACCCTTACCTAAACAATTTAGACATAGTTTATTTTGTAGAACAAAGTTTTGTTTTTCAGCAGCAGGTAGTGCAGAAAACTTAAAGCATTTATATAGAAGATGATGCTTTTGACAACAGGGACAGACAGAACTCGAAGGTGTGGAATTAGCGGCAGTAGCGGCGGCGTTAGCATGTACAGGTTTGCGAAAAGCTTGTTGCTGTTTTTGTTTGTCGCTATAGAAGCGGTGTACAACCTTTTTTGAGGTGTCCTCTTCTTCGATAAATTCAAGGGAACAGTAGGTAGTTTCGAGAAACTTGAGCAAAGTTTGTACTGAAGGAATGGCACTGGAACCACCTAGAGATTTTTCCCATTCCTTTCTGGTTTGCTTGTCAAGCTTAGAATCAGATCCCAATTAAGAGTGCATATGTCTAAAATTTTCAAAAGTACGAGGCTGTTTCGAGTGAGATCGAGCAATAATTTTACGCTTTTCAAGCCCCCGTCAGTAGTTTGGCTTTTGATAAGCCTTTTAAGAATTTGATCCACTAATTTCCTTTTATTGTGAAACATACTTACCAGGGCTGCCCAGGCAGGTTCATAGCTAGCATCTGTTGCTGGATATTCATTCAGCATTTCCTTAGGTGTACCGGTGCAAGATCCCTTTAGGTAAAAATACTTTTGTACCGGGGTTAATGCGTCGTTATTATGTACCAGAGATATAAACAGATCGCGAAAAGGTATCCACTCCAAGTAGTATCCAGAGAAAGTTGGTAATTCTATTTTAGGCAAGCGTGCTGATGCTGTGGTAGTGTCATTTCTTGTAGTGGCAGTGGCGAATGTACTGGCATGGACCCCTGGCGATGTCCATGGTGCGAGTTCATTTTGTCGATCAAGCAAGCTGGACTTGAAAGTTATGTATAAATCGTAGCAGGTATAGAAAACATCCTCCTTCAGATAGGGAATGTCGTCTTCTTGAAGCGAGGCGTTGCGTATATGTGCGTAAATTTGTTCGTGACCGCGCTTAAAGTCCTGGAATACATTGTCAATCTCTGTGAGTAGGCTCTGAACGTAGCCTCTCGTTATTTCAGACGACTGCTTTGTCTCGAACGTAGTCTTGATTCGAATTAGATGGGCTTGAGTTCTGCGCTGGTCCTCAATAGCGCCACTTAGATAATCCACCATTTCTTTTATGTTTTTAAGTGAAATTTGCAGAAAGGAAATTCTTCAACAAGCTAAGCGTAGAAATAGCTTGTAATTGCTTGTGTTTGTTTTCCTTTCCGGTTTTCGGCACCAATTTAATGTTGGTAAAACATTAATAGTAATTAAAATTTTCGTTACCCCGTTTTCAGGTTAAGTAAAAACGCGTGCGTAAGTTTCAGTATCCAAAATCCAAGAGAGTTAATTTTATTACATGTATAAAAGTTTCGTATATGTTACAGGGTTGTAGAATAATAAAGTAAATTGGTAGTATAATGAACACAGTTGCATCAGAAGGAAAAAATGTTAAAAAATAATTAAAATATTGTACACACAACAAAATATTTCTTTAGCAAAATTATCTCTATAATTTATATCAAAACTTTTATTTACTTCGAATGAATTCTCAAGAAATTCAACATTACGAGCAATTTCAATCTTCCTCGTATTAATATCGTACGTCCTATATCCTTTCGTGTTCCACTGATAGCCAACAAATTTCATTTGTTTACCTTTAGGTTGAAATTTACTCCCTTTTGGCTTTGAACTCTTTTGCGAAACAACAGCATCACAACCCTACACCTTTAAATGATTAACCGATGGTTTTTTACCACCCCATCTTTCAAATGGAGTTGCATCTACTAGTAATTTACTAGGGGATCGATTCCGAACATAGACCGCTACATTTACCGCTTCCCCCCACAAGCATTGTGGTAACTTTGACACTTCCAGGAAACAACGAGCCATTTTCACAATGGTTCTATTTGCTCTCTCCACAACACCGTTTTGTTGCGGTGTATAACTTACGGTAGTTTGATGCGTGATGTCATTTTTTGAAAAATATTCATTGAGTCTTGAATTAATGAACTCTTTACCATTATCACTGCGTACTGTTTTTATCTTACGACCGAACAAAATAAAATAGAACGATCGTCCTACCGATTTTACACACATAGGATCACATAAGTCCATGTGCATCAATTCCAAAATAGCCTGAGTAAAAATATTTTGTTAACTTTTAAATGGTTTTAGGTATGTGTATTTTACATACCATACACGTCAAACAGTCAATATCTTTTGAAAAATTTACATCAAAATTTCGGCACATATTTTTATAGTCAGTTGAGCAGAGCTCACAGAGTATATTAAGTTTGATTGGATAACGGTTGGTTGTACAGATATAAAGGAATCGAGATAGATATAGACTTCCATATATCAAAATCATCAGGATCGAAAAAAATTTGATTGAGTCATGTCCGTCCGTCCGTTAACAAGATAACTTGAGTAAATTTTGAGGTATCTTGATGAAATTTGATACGTAGGTTCCTGAGCACTCATCTCAGATCGCTTCTTAAAATGAACGATATCGGACTATAACCACGCCTACTTTTTCGATATCGAAAATTTGGAAAAACCGAAAAAGTGCAATAATTCATTACCAAAGACAGACAAAGCGATGAAACTTGGTAGGTGAGTTGAACTTATGACGCAGACTAGAAAAGTAGTAAAATTTTAGACAATGGGCGTGGCACCGCCCACTTTTAAAGGGAGGTAATTTAAAATTTTTGCAAGCTGTAATTTGGCAGTCGTTGAAGATATCATGATGAAATTTGGCAGGAACGTTACCCCTATTACTGTATGTACGCTTAATAAAAATTAGCAAAATCTGAGAAGGACCACGCACACTTTAAAAAAAATTTTTTTTTAAGTAAAATTTTAACAAAAAATTTAATATCTTTACAGTATATAAGTAAATTATGTCAGCATTCAACTCCAGTAATGATATGGTGCAACAAAATACAAAAATAAAAGAAAATTTCAAAATGGGCGTGGCTCCGCCCTTTTTCGTTTAATTTGTCTAGGATACTTTTAATGCCATAAGTCGAACAAAAATTTACCAATCCTTTTGAAATTTGGTAGGGGCATAGATTTTATGAAATGCGTTTTAAATCGTTTGTAGTTTTTCATACGAAAAAAGTTTTTTTTAGACCACAGGTTTCGGAGATATCACTAACGCATCTCAAAAAAACTAAGAATGCAGCAATTTGGAAGCACTAAAAGTACTTTTCCTATAACTACAAACGATGAAATTGATTGTAGTAAAATTAATTTTTTTGTAGTTTTTATAGTTACTCCGAAAATATAATGCATTGTGCGGAAACCAAGCAATTTAAGCAAATTTGGGTTTTTTCTTTTTGAAATACGTTTTAAATCGTTTGTAGTTTTTCATACGAAAAAAATTTTTTTTTTGCTCCGCAGATTTCGGAGATATCGCTAACGCATCTCAAAAAAACCAAGAACGTAGCGATTTGGAAGCACTAAAAGTACGTTTCGTATACTTACAAGCGATGAAATTGTTTGTAGTGAAATTCATTTTTTTGTACTTTTTATAGTTACTCCGAAAATATAATACATTGTGCAGAAACCAAGCAATTTAAGCAAATTTGGATTTTTTCTTTTTGAAATACGTTTTAAATCGTTTGTAGATTTTCATAGGAAAACAAATTTTTTTTTGGTCCACAGGTTTCGGAGATATCGCTAACGCATCTAAAAAAAAAACCAAAAACGCAGCGATTTGGAAGCACTAAAAGTACGTTTCCTATAACTACAAACGATGAAATTGATTGTAGTGAAAATGGGCGAAAACGGTTGAAGCCACGCCTAGTTTTTATATACAGTCGTCCGTCTGTCCTTCCGCATGGCCGTTAACACGATAACTTGACCAAAAATCGACATATCTTTACTGAACTTAGTTCACGTACTTATCTGAACTCACTTTATCTTGGTATAAAAAATGAACGAAATCCACTTGATCACGCCCACTTTTTCGATATCGAAAATTACGAAAAATGAAAAAAATGCCATAATTCTATACCAAATACGAAAAAAGGGATGAACATGGTAATTGGATTGGTTTATTGACGCGAAATATAACTTTAGAAAAACTTTGTAAAATGGTTGTGACACCTACCATATTAAGTAGAAGAAAATTAAAAGTTCTGCAGGGCGAAATAAAAAACCCTTGAAATCTAGGCAGGTATTACATCATTATCATATATCATTTATTGCAAAAATAGTATTAGTACAATAAGATCTAGGATCTTTTATAGTACAACAAAAAGATAAATCGCAATGCAAAAAAGAACAAAAGTCATAACAGAGGATTATGTAGGTTAAATAATCACATCAAACATAGAGAATTATCGTAATTTACTAGTATCTAAAATAAACAAATAATTAAATTCAATAACAAAACATTGTATACACTCATACATATTGATGGCGAAAACTCAAGAAGTATAATGGTTTCAACTAAAATGAGCATAAAGAACATTTTTAAAGTTGCTTTTATTTAGACTACTACGTACCGATACTGGAATAGAGTTCCATAGGCGAATGGCATTGACAAAGAATAGCCGTCCAGATGTTAGATAGTTATAAGTTGGTACTATTAGGTCGTTGATTCGAGCAGACCTGGGGAATATTAGCTTATCATATAGGTAACTAGGCTCCTTATACATGATAAGTTGACAAAGGAAAATGCTGTTCCTAGCTTTCAGATATTCGAAGATTTCGCAGCCCAGTAGACGCGCTCTCCAGCTGGATATATGATCAAATCTGGCTAAGCCGAATACATAACGTGTAACATGATTAAATGCTACATCAATTTTATGAGCAGACTGGGAGCTCAGTTTACTGTATACTAGCTCAGAGTAGCAAATGATCGGCATAATCAATTGAATTGCAAGTTTTCTTCTAACATTGACCGGAGTGTAAATAGCAGACATTCGTAAGTTTCTTAAGATATAGTATACTTTCTTAACCACCGAATTTACATGATCATCACAGGACAACGTCGTGTTAATAACAAAACCAAGATTAGTCACTTTTGAAACGAGTTTGAGACATTTACTGGCAACGCGCAAGGGCGGAATACTTGAGAAACTTATTCGTTTTTTAGATATAGGCAACACGTATGATTTCTCACTGTTCATGCATAAGTCATTTTTCCTAGCCCATTCAAATATGAATGTTAAGTCATTATTCAATCTTGAGCATAAATCGTTTGTCCCCTCATGATTTCCCGACAAATATAGTTGGATATCATCAGCATATGCATGCATATGAGCATGCTGGCATGCATTAAATATGTCATTAATAAAAATACTAAAAAGTAGTGGACCCAAGATAGAGCCTTGGGGTACCCCTGCCAATAGTGGTTTTAGACCTGAAGTTTCGGAGCCGACTTTGACAAGCTGGGATCTACCCGTCAGATAACTTCGCATGAGCCGCACTGCGGAGTCATCAAAACCAAAATAGCACAGCAGGTCATGGTTCACAGAGTCGAAGGCTTTTGAGAAGTCAAGCGGGCATAATAAAGTCAACTGGTTTTTGTCAAAGGGTGCCCTGACGTCGTCTAAAATTTTTATGATAGCCGTGGAGCAACTGTGCTTTGATCGGAAGCCTGACTGGAATGGTGATAGCAGACTATGTTTGCAAACATGGTCTTGAATTTGTTCCGACAACAATATCTCAAAGACTTTCGAGAGTGCTGGCAAAATGCTGATAGGCCGAAAGTCACTAGGACAATCTGCAAACTTAGTTTTTGCAATAGGTATAACCGTGGCAATCTTCCACATATCAGGGAAGCAGGAGGTAGTAATACTGTGGTTGATAATATGCGTCAATGTAGGAGAATGTACGGGGCAATTATTTTAACAAATTTGAGCGGTATATTGTCCTGACCGATTGCGTTGGATCTTATTTTATTTATGCATCTCGCCACATCAAGTTCCGAAACAGCTGTAAACTCAAATACTTGACAAACAGGAACCACATATAAAGGAGGGGTTGAGAAACGGGTATTAAGACAAGACGAGTTAGCTTGGCTCACAAAAGCTGCATTAAGATCTTCAGGATTAAGGAAACAGTCAGAACTCTCACTCACATGTACACGAAGTTTTTTCAGATTACGTCACAAAACATGATTAGGCAACGATATATTCAACATTTTACTGTAGTATCTGCATTTTTCTCTCCTAATATAGGCTGTGGTCTTATTTCGTGTAAGTTTGTATGCACGCCAATTTGCGTCCCTTCGGTTTTTCTTCCAAAGGGAATAAAGCTTATTGCGCTTGATAATCATAGCACGGACGGATCTATTAAACCAAGGGCAAGAGGAAGATCTGTTGCTATATACCCGAGATGGAACGTGAGTTGTATAGAGGTATAAAATAATTTCATTTAAAAATCTCATATATTACATATATAAATAAATTAGCGGTATCCAACAGATGATGTTCTGGGTCACCCTGGTCCACATTTTGGTCGATATCTGGAAAACGCCTTCACATATACAACTACCACCACTCCCTTTTAAAACTCTCATTAATACCTTTAATTTGATACCAATATCGTACAAACACATTCTAGAGTCACCCCTGGTCCACCTTTATGGCGATATCTCGAAAAGGCGTCCACCTATAGAACTAAGCCCCACGCCCTTTTAAAATACTCATTAACACCTTTCATTTGATATCCATATCGTACAAACAAAGTCTAGAGTCACTCCTGGTCCACCTTTATTGCGATACCTCGAAAAGGCGTCCACCTATAAAACTAAGGCCCACTCCCTTTTAAAATACTCATTAAGACCTTTCGTTTGATACCCATATTGTACAAACGTATTCTAGAGTCACCCCTGGTCCACCTTTATGGCGATATTTCGAAAAGGCGACCACCTATACAGCTACCACCACTCCCTTTTAAAACCCTCATTAATACCTTTAATTTGATACCCATATCGTACAAACACATTCTAGAGTCACCCCTGGTCCACCTTTATGGCGATATTTCGAAACGGCGTCCACCTATAGAACTAAGGCTCACTTACTTTTAAAATACTCATTAACACCTTTCGTTTGATACCCATATTGTACAAACACATTCTAGAGTCACCCCTGTCCACCTTTATGGCGATATCTCGAAAAGGCGTCCACCTACAAAACTAAGGCCCACTCCCTTTTAAAATACTCATTAACACCTTTCGTTTGGTACCCATATTGTACAGACGTATTCTAGAGTCACCCCTGGTCCACTTTTATGGCGATATTTCGAAAAGGCCACCACCTATACAGCTACCACCACCCCCTTTTAAAACCCTCATTAATACCTTTAATTTGATACCCATATCGTACAAACACCTTTATGGAGATATCTCGAAACGGCGTCCACCCATGGAACTAAGGATCACTCCCTTTTAAAATACTCATTAACACCTTTATTTTGATACCCATATTGTACAAACAAATTCTAGGGTCACCCTGGTCCACCTTTATGGAGATATCTCGAAACCGCGTCCACCTATGGAACTAAGGATTACTCCCTTTTAAAATACTCATTAACACCTTTCATTTGATACCCATATCGTACAAACAAATTCTAAAGTCAACCCTGATCCACCTTTATGGCGATATCCCTAAATGGCGTCCACCTATAGAACTATGGCCCACTCCCTCATAAAATACTCTTTAATGCCTTTCACTTGATACACATGTCATACAAACACATTACAGGGTTTCCCTCGGTTCATTTCCCTACATGGTTATTTTCCCTTATGTTGTCACCATAGCTGTGAACTGAGTATGTAATGTTCGGTTACACCCGAACTTAACCTTCCTTACTTGTTATTTGTCAATTTATTTAAATCATTAATATATATATGTCCAAATCTTTGGTGCACATATTTGTAATATCTCTATCTTTTACGCTATTCAACTTTTCTTTCGATATATAATTATTTAAATTTGCAATAAAAACTCCCGCAGATATTACACTTTCGTCTTTCTTGTTTTTCATTATGGCTGTTTCATGAGAAAAAGTCACTGAATAGCCGTATGAAATTGCTTTAGGGTAAACGATTCAATACCTTCGCAAATACAGAACTGTACGCAGCCTAATATAATAACACGAGCTTATATGTACATAGTTTGGCAGTTCTCCTTAAATGCTCAGCGTAACAACACGTGTTTCAGTGATTTTCGAATGGGTGATGTGATGAATGAACTCTTTACCATTATCACTGCGTACTGTTTTTATCTTACGACCGAACAAAATAAAATAATAATCTAATATCTAATATATATTATAAATGGGAAAGTTTGGATGTTTGTATGTTTGTCCAGACGTTTGTCTTTGTGACTCAATCACGCAAGAACGGCTGGACGGATTTGGATGAAATTTGGCACACATATAGCCAATAGTCTAGAAGGATCTACTAGCTATATTTTTTTGAAAAGGGGGGAGGTCCCGCACACAGACAATAGTCTACTAGCGAAACTTTTTTCGAACATGGAAAGGGGGGTACGGGTCCCACGACCCCTTCAAACTATTACTTTTTAATAATTTTTACACATTATAACTTTACGTATACTGGCCTTCACCAATATTACAGACGCAATGGGTCAAATAAGTCGAGGGCTTACAAAGTGAGCAGTGACACCCTCCGGTCCCCCTCCCCCCTTCTCAACCCTCTGGTGTAAAATCTATAAATTGTTATAATTCAATATAAATTTTCTCCTAAATCAATAGTTTTGGTATCTGGCACATACAGATCGAGATCTAAACAATTTTGGAAAAACGAGCAGTGGTCCTCTCCTTCTCCTCCCGCCATCCACACTCCAACAATTGTTTTTATTAGCACGCTTTTATTAGCTTTACCTGTATGTTTCTTTGTAACTTTTCATTCGCTCCAACGCGCCTGCTGCCTTATTAACATGGTTCTATAATTAGCTTCACCTTATTTGTAATCCGTTAGGGTCATATCGAGACCCTTCTGGGATCATTTCTGGATGGTTTTCGGGATCCGTCCGGCATCCCGCCGGGGTAATTTCGGGATAATTTGCGAACCTTTGAGAGATAAATTCTTTACGGTTTCCGGGATCACTACGGACTTTTTCGGGGTCATTTTGGGTCCCTTCCTTAATCATTCCTGGATGGTTTTAGGGATCCATCCGGGATCCCGTCGGGGCCATTTCGGGGCTATTTCGGGATCATTAGGGGTATCTTCCGGCATCATTTCTGGATGGTTTTCGAGATCCGTCCGGGATCCCGTCGGAGTCATTTTGGGACTTTTTCTCGACTAATACGGGATCATTTGGGGACCCTTTCGGCATAATTTCTGGATGGCTTTCGGGATCCGTCCGCGATCCCGTCAGGGTCATTGATCCCGTCAGGGTCATTTCGGGACTATTTCGGGATAATTTGGGGTACCTATCGGCATCATTTCTGGATGGTTTTCGGGATCCGTCCGGGATCCTGTCGAGGTCATTTTGGGACTTTTGCGGGATCATTTGGGGTCTCTTCCGGCATCATTTCTGGATGGTTTTCGGGATCCGTCCGGGATCCCGTCGGGGTCATTTCGGGACTATTTCGGCATCATTTGGGGTACCTTCCGGCATCATTTCTAAATGGTTTTCGGGATCCGTCCGGGATCCCGTCGGGGTCATTTCGGAACTTTTTCTCGACTAATACAGGATCATTTGGGGAACCTTTCGGCATCATTTCTGGATGTTTTTAGGGATCCGTCCGGGATTCCGTCAGCGTCATTTCGGGACTATTTGGGGATCATTTGGGAACCTTTCGGGCATCATTTCTGGATAGTTTCCGGGATCCGTCCGGGATTCCGTCAGCGTCATTTCGGGACTATTAGGGGATAATTTGGGGACCTCTTCGGCATCATTTCTGGATAGTTTTAGGGATCCGTTCGGGATCCCGACGGGGTCATTTCGGGATCATTTGGGGTACCTACCGGCATCATTTCTGGTTGGTTTTCGGGATCAGTCCGGGAAACCGTCGGGGTCATTTTGGGACTATTTCGGGATCATTTGGGTACCTACCGGCATCATTTCTGGATGGTTTTGGGTATCCGTCCGGCATCCCGTAGGGGTCATTTCCGGACTTTTTCGCGACTAATACGGGGTCATTTGGGGACCCTTTCGGCATCATTTCTGGAGGGTTTTCGGGATCCGTCCGGGATTCCGTCAGCGTCATTTCGGGACTATTAGGGGATAATTTGGGGACCTCTTCGGCATCATTTCTGGATAGTTTTAGGGATCCGTTCGGGATCCCGACGGGGTCATTTCGGGATCATTTGGGGTACCTACCGGCATCATTTCTGGTTGGTTTTCGGGATCAGCCCGGGAAACCGTCGGAGTCATTTCGGGACTATTTCGGGATCATTTGGGTACCTACCGGCATCATTTCTGGATGGTTTTCGGGATGCGTACGGGATCCCGTCAGGTTCATTTCGGGACTTTTTCGGGATCATTTAAGCATGGTTTTCAGGATCCGTCCGAGATCCCGTCAGGGTAATTTCTGGTCTTTTCCGAGACTATTTCAGTATGATTTTGGGACCCTTCCAAGATCATTCCTGGATGGATTTCGGGATCTGTCCGTGATCCCGTTAAGATCATTTAGGGATCCGTTCGAGATCCCGTCAGGGTCATTTCGGGACTTCTTCGGGCCTATTTCGGGATAATTTTTGGATGGTTTTCGGGATCCGTCCGGGATCCCGTCGGGGTCGTTTCGGGGCTTTTTCTCAACTTATACGTGATCATTTGGGGTCCCTTTCGGCATAACTTCAGGATGGCTTCCGGGATCCGTTCGGGATCCTGTCAGGGTCAATTCGGTACTATTAGGGGATCATTTGAGGACCTTTCCGGTATCATATCTGGATGGTTTTCGGTATCCGCACAGTATCCCGTCGGGGTCATTTCGGGACTTTTACGGGTCATTTGGGGTCCCTTCCGGCATCTTTTTCGGGACTATTCCGGGATCATTTGGGGATCCTTCCGGGATAATTTCTGGATTGTTTTCGGGATCACTTTGGGACTCTTCCGGGATCATTTCTGGATGGTCTTCGGGATCCGTCCGGGATCCCGTCGGGGTCCTTTCGGGACAATTTTGGGATCATTTTGTGAACCTTCCGGCATCATTTCTGTATAGTTTTCGGGATCCGTCCGGGATCCCGTCGGGTTTATTTTTTTACTTTTTCGGCAAAATGTCAGGGTAATTTCGAGACTGTTCCGGAAGCATTTGGGGCTCCTTCCGGGATAATTTCTGGATGGTTTTCGGGATCCTGTCGGGATAATTTGGGGACTTTTTCACGACTATTTCGGGGTCATTTGCCCTTAAAGATCATTTCTGGGTGCTTTTCGGGATCCGTCCGGGATCCCGTCAGGGTTATTTCGCGCCTTTTCGGGATCATTTTGGGACCCTTCCGGGATAATTTCTCTGATTTTCGGGATCTGTTCGGGATCCCTTCGTAGTTTTTTCGCGAATTTTTCTGGGATAATTTGCGGATCCTTTAGAAATCAATTCTGAATTGTTTTCGGTATCGGTCCGGGATCCCGCCAGGGTCATTTCGGGACTTTTTCGGGACTATTTCGGAATCATTTTAGGACCCCTCCGGGATAATTTCTGGGTGATTTTCCGGATCTGTCCGGGATCCCGTCGGAGTTTTTTCGGGACTATTTCCGGACTATTTCTGGATTATTTGCGGACCTTTCAGAGCTCAATTCTGGATGATTTTCGGGATCTGTCCGGGAACCCGTCGGAGTTATTTCGGGGTAATTTTGGGACCCTTCCCGGATAATTTCTTCATGATTTTCGGGATCTGTCTGAGTTTTTTCGTGACTTTTTCCGGGCTATTTCCGGATCATGGCGGCCACCGTCGTGTGATGGTAGCGTGCTCCGCCTACCACACCGAATTACCTGGGTTCACATCCCGGACAAAGCAACATCAAAATTTTAGAAATAAGGTTTTTCAATTAGAAGAAAATTTTTCTAAGCGGGGTCGCACCTCGGAAGTGTTTGGCAAGCACTCCGAGTGTATTTCTGCCATGAAAAGCTCTCAGTGAAAACTCATCTGTCTCGCAGATGCCGTTCGGAGTCGGCACAAAACAAGTAGGTCCTGTCCCGCCAATTTGTAGGAAAAATTAAAAAGGAGCACGACGCAAATTGGAAGAGAAGCTCGGCCTAAAATCTCTTCGGAGGTTATCGCGCCTTACATTTATTTTTATTTTATTTATTTCCGGATCATTTGCTAACCCTTCAGAGATCAATTCTCGATGGTTTTCGGGATCTCGTCAGGGTCATTTCGGGCTTTTTTCGGGACTATTTCGGAATCATTTTGGGACCCCTCCGGGATAATTTCTGGGTGATTTCGGGATATGTCCGGGATCCCGTCGGAGTTTTTTCGGGACTTTTTCCAGACTATTTCGGGATCATTTGCGGAACCTTCAGAGATCAATTCTGGATGGTTTGGGGACTTTTCCGGGATCATTTGGGGATCCCTCCAGAGTCATTTCTGGATGGTTTTCGGGATCCCATCAGGGTCATTTCGTGCCTTTTTCGTGACTATTTCTGAATCATTTTGGGACCCCTCCGGGATAATTTCTGGGTGATTTTCGGGATTTGTCCGGGATCCCGTCGGAGTTTTTTCGGGACTTTTCCCGGACTATTTCGGGATCATTTGCGAACCGTTCAGGAATCAATTCTGGATGGTTTTCGGGATCCATCCGGGATCCCGTCAGGGTCATTTCGGGACTTTTTGTGACTACTTCGGGATTATTTTGGGACCCTTCCGGCATCATTTCTGGATAATTTTCGGGATTTGTCCGGGATCCCGTCGGCATGATTTCGTTACTATTTTGGTGTCATTTAGGGACCCTTCCGGGATCATTTTAAGTCTCTTCGAAACCGGTAATTCAGCACACATTGCCGTGGATTTACTGCAAATTATTCGTAATTAAAATTCGGTATTTGTAATTGATATTAGAGAAAAATTGTAAGTTTACAAACGGTGATGGTTACTAGGACATGTTTCTGAATTTCACTTCTTCATCAGCTAGCTTTTCGGGAGCTGAGCGTTGAACTCGAGTCTCCAACATTCATATCAGTGCAAGCCTTTTTAGCTGCTACGCCATATGAATGTTCCGTTGTTCGCTGTACAATTGGTCTCTAA
The DNA here is from genome assembly GCF_040869045.1 of Eurosta solidaginis. Classification (NCBI taxonomy): domain Eukaryota; kingdom Metazoa; phylum Arthropoda; class Insecta; order Diptera; family Tephritidae; genus Eurosta; species Eurosta solidaginis. The sequence continues at coordinate 147,858,416 of NC_090319.1, read as the reverse complement.
GAGTTGCCTTTTTTGTTTATATTCCTTTTGATCACCATGTAGGCACATACACTCTGTATGTAGTTTATTCCTAATGGTGTGGATATGATTTTTAGGCGTGCTTTTGAAAGCTTAGTAACATTTGTTCGGATTTTTACAGTATTTGTTTTTAATACTTCCGCTGTTACTATTATATCAATATGATCATATGTATTTAATTAGCGAGCTTTGCTCATATTGCTTTATACAATGGTTTTTGTAATTGATATTAGAGAAAAATTGTAAGTTTACAAACGGCGATGGTTACTAGGACATGTTTCTGAATTTCACTTCTTCATCAGCTAGCTTTTCGGGAGCTGAGCGTTGAACTCGAGTCTCCAACATTCATATCAGTGCAAGCCTTTTTAGCTGCTACGCCATATGAATGTTCCGTTGTTCGCTGTACAATTGGTCTCTAAGAGTTGCCTTTTTTGTTTATATTCCTTTTGATCACCATGTAGGCACATACACTCTGTATGTAGTTTATTCCTAATGGTGTGGATATGATTTTTAGGCGTGCTTTTGAAAGCTTAGTAACATTTGTTCGGATTTTTACAGTATTTGTTTTTAATACTTCCGCTGTTACTATTATATCAATATGATCATATGAATTTAATTAGCGAGCTTTGCTCATATTGCTTTATACAATGGTTTTTGTAATTGATATTAGAGAAAAATTGTAAGTTTACAAACGGCGATGGTTACTAGGACATGTTTCTGAATTTCACTTCTTCATCAGCTAGCTTTTCGGGAGCTGAGCGTTGAACTCGAGTCTCCAACATTCATATCAGTGCAAGCCTTTTTAGCTGCTACGCTATATGAATGTTCCGTTGTTCGCTGTACAATTGGTCTCTAAGAGTTGCCTTTTTTGTTTATATTCCTTTTGATCACCATGTATGTAGTTTATTCCTAATGGTGTGGATATGATTTTTAGGCGTGCTTTTGAAAGCTTAGTAACATTTGTTCGGATTTTTACAGTATTTGTTTTTAATACTTCCGCTGTTACTATTATATCAATATGATCATATGTATTTAATTAGCGAGCTTTGCTCATATTGCTTTATACAATGGTTTTTGTAATTGATATTAGAGAAAAATTGTAAGTTTACAAACGGCGATGGTTACTAGGACATGTTTCTGAATTTCACTTCTTCATCAGGTATGTTTTATCTTTAATATCTAACACAGCTTTTTCGTTCTATTTTTAAATGAATCCTGTAACGAACTGTTACAAATATAATTACAATTTTTGTAATATTTTAACCAACTAAACACACGGAAAAGCAACATTACTTTCATTAAAAAAATTCTTTTTGGTTTTAGCTAATTGTAGTTTCACTCCTTTGTCCTATGAGTAGTAATTCTTTCACCCTCTCATATCAATTAATTTAACTTAAAAACAAAATGTATTTGTTTAATTCGAAAAAAGTGTATTGTACTATTCATGTAAGCGTGCCTATCAGCTCATTTAGTTCTTTTTTTAATGTATTAAAAAATAAAATACATTGACAGAAACAATTTTTAAACAGACAACTTGATAAGCAGGCTAACGTGAATAGCACATATATTTTATTTTCTCCTTGCGGACGGGGCCGCGGGTAAACGCTAGTATCTGATCTAATATATATTATAAATGGCAAAGTTTGGATGTTTAGATGTTTGGATGTTTAGATGTTTGGATGTTTGGATGTTTGTCCAGACGTTTGTGACTCTATCACGCAAGAACGGCTGGACGGATTTGAATGAAATTTGGCACACATATAGCCAATAGTCTAGAAGGATCTACTAGCTATATATTTTTCAAAAGGGGGAGGTCCGCGCCCCCTACGAACAGTTATAATTTAATTTTTATATTTTTTAGTCTTTACGACTGAATCACGCCAGAACGGCTACACGGATTTTGATGAAATTTGGGACACAGACAATAGTCTACCAGCGAAATTTTTTTCGGATATGGAAAGGGGGGTGCGGGTCCAACGACCCCTTCGAACAATTACTTTTTAATAATTTTTACACATTATAACTTTACGTATACTGGCCTTCACCAATATCACAGACTCAATGGGTCAAATAAGTCGAGGGCTTATAAAGTGAGCAGTGACACCCTCCGCTCCCCTCCCCCCCCCCCACCCTCTACCCCTCTGGTGTAAAATCTATAAATTGTTATAACTCAATATAAATTTTCTCCTAAATCAATAGTTTTTGGTATCTGGCACATAATGATCGAGATCTAAACCATTTTGGAAAAACGAGCAGCGGTACTTCTCCTCCCGCCCTCCATCAATTGTTTTTATTAGCACGCTTTTATTAGCTTTACCTCTATGTTTCTTTGTAACTCTTCATTCGCTCCAACGCGCCTGCTGCCTTATTAAAATGGTTCTACAATTAGCTTCGCCTTATTTGTAATCCCGTTGGGGTCATATCGAGACCCTTCGGGGATCATTTTCGGATGGTTTTCGGGATTCGTCCGGGATCCCGCCGGGGTCATTTCGGGACTTTTTCGGTACTATTTCGGGATAATTTTGGGACCCTTCCGGGATCATTTCTGTATAGTTTTCGGGATCCGTCCGGGATCCCGTCGGGGTTATTTTGGGATATTTTCGGGACTATTCCGGGATCATTTCGGGACTTTTTCGCGAACATTTAGGGACGTTTCCGGCAACATTTCTGGATGGGTTTCGGGATCCGTTCGGCATCCAGTCGGGGTATTTTCGGGATCATTTGCGTACCTTTGAGAGATAAATTCTTGATGGTTTCCGGGATCACTACGGAACTTTTTCGGGGTCATTTTCGGTACCTTCCGTATTAATTTCTGGATGGTTTTCGGGATCCGTCCGGGATCTCGTCGGGGTAATTTCGGAACTTTTTCTTGACTAATACGGGATCATTTGGGGACCCTTTCGGCATCATTTCTGGATGGTTTTCGGGATCCGTCCGGGATCCCGACAGGGTCATTTCGGGATCATTTGGGATCCGTCCGGGATCCCGTCGGGGTCATTTCGGGACTATTTCGGGTTCATTTGGGGTACCTTCCAGCATCATTTCTAAATGGTTTTCTGGATCCGTCGGGATCCCGTCGACGTCATTTCGGGACTTTTTCTTACTAATACGGGATCATTTGGGGACCCTTTCGGCATCATTTCTGGATGGTTTTCGGGATCCGTCCGGGATCCCTTCAGGGTCTTTTCGGGACTTCTTCGGGACTATTTCGGCATCATTTTGGGGTCCCTTCCGGCATCATATCTGGATGTTTTTCGGTATCCGTCCGGGATCCCGTCGGGGTCATTTCAGGACTTTTCGCGACTAACACGGGATCATTTGGGGACCCTTTCGGCATCATTTCTGGATGGTTTTCAGGATCCGTCCGGGATCCCGTCAACGTCATTTCGGGACTATTTGCGGATCATTTAGGGACATTTCCGGCATCATTTCTGGACAGTTTTCGTGATCCGTCCTGAATCCCGTTGGTGTCACTTCGGGACTATTTCGGGATCATTTGGGGGGCCCTCCAGCATCATTTCTATATGGTTTTCGGTATCCGTTCGAGCTCCCGTCGGGGTTATTTAGGGACTTTTTTGGGACTAATACGGGATCATTTGGGGAGCCTTTCGGCATCATTTATGTATTGTTTACGAAATCCATATGGGATCCCGTCAGGGTCATTTCGGGACTTCTTTGGGACTATTTTGGGATCATTTCTGGGTGGTTTTCGGGATCCGTACGGGATCCCGTCGGGATCATTTCGGGACTTTTTCCGGGCTAATACGGCATCATTTGGGACCCTTCCGGCATCACTTCTGGATGGATTTCGGGATCTGTACGGGAACCCATCAGGGTAATTTCGGGACTTTGTCGGGACTATTTCGGGATCATTTGGAGACCCTTTAGGGGTCATTTCATGACTTTTTCTGTATAATTTCAGGGTCATTTGGGGACCCTTCCGGCATCAATTCTTGATGGTTTGCCGGATCCTTAAGGGTCATTTCGGGACCATGTTGGGATCATTTGGGGTCCCTTCCGAAGTCATTTCTGGATCCGTCCTGGAGGCCGTAGGAGTCATTTCGAGATTTTTTTGTTACTTTTTCGGGATAGTTTTGGGACCCTTCCGGAATCATTTCTGGATCCGTGCGGGATCCCATCGGGGTCATTTCCGGACTATTTCCGGATTTTGGGGCCCTTCCGGAATCATTTCTGTATGGTTTCCGCGATCCGTCGTGGATCCCCTCGGGGTCGTTTCGGAACTTTTTCTGGACTATGCCGGGATAATTAACGAACCCTTTCTGGATGGTTTTTGAGATCCGTCCGGGAGCCCGTCAGGGTCATTTCGGAACCTTTTCGGGACTATTTCGGGATCATTTTGGTACCCTTCAGGAATTATTTCTGTTCTTCCGGCATCATTTCTGGATAGTTTTGGGGATCCGGTCGGGATCCCGACGGGGTCATTTCGGGACTTTTCGGGATTTTTTGGGTTCCCTTCCGGCATCATTTCTGGGTGGTTTTGGGGATACCGTCGGGGTAATTTCAACACTTCTTCGAGATCATTTGGGGTCCCGTCCAGCACCATTTCTGTATGGTTTTAGGGATCCCTCCTTGATCCCGTTGGGGTAATTTTGGGACTTTTTCGGGATCATTTGGGTTCCCTTGCGGCATCATTTCTGGATGGTTTTCGGGATTCGTCCGGGATCCCGTCGGGGTCATTTTGGGACTTTTTCAGGATCATTTGGGGTACCTGCGGGCATCATTTCTGAATGGTTTTTTGGATCCGTCCGGGATCCCGTCGGGGCCGTTTTGGGACAATGTCGGGATCATTTTGGGGTACCTACCGGCATCATTTCTAGATGGTTTTAGGTATCCGTCCAGGATCCCGTCGGGGTCATTTCGGGACTTTTTCGGGATTTTTTGGGGTCCCTTCCGGCATCATTTCTGGATGGTTTTCGGGATTCGTCCGGGATCCCGTCGGGGTCACTATGGGACTTTTTCGGGATCATCTGGGGTACCTACCGGCATCATTTCTGGATGGTTTTCGGGATCCGTCCGGGATCCCGTCGGGGTCATTTTCGGACAATTTCGGGATCATTTTGGGGTAGGTACCTACCGGCATCATTTCTAGATGGTTTTCGGTATCCGTCCAGGATCCCGTCGGGGTCATTTCTTGACTTTTTCGGGATTTTTGCGGTCCCTTCCGACATCATTTCTGGGTGGTTTTGGGGATACCGTACGTGTAATTTCGCGACTTTTTCGGAATCATTTGGGGTCCCTTCCAGCATCATTTCTGAAAGGTTTTCGGGATTCGTCCGGGACCCGTCGGGGTCATTTTTGGACTTTTTCCGGATCATTTGGGGTACCTTCCGGCATCATTTCTAGATGGTTTTCAGGATCCCATCGGGTAATTTCGGGATTTTTTCGGGATCATTTGGGGTATTTTTCGGCATCATTTCTACATGGGTTTCGGGATGCTTCCGGGATCCCGTCGGGGTCATTTCGTGACTTTTTCTCGACTAATTCGGGATCATTTGGAGACCCTTTCGGCATCATTTCTGGATGGTTTTCGGGATCCGTTCGGGATCCCAGCAGGGTAATTTCGGGACTATTAGGGGATCACTTGGGGACCTTTTCGGCATCATTTCTGGATAGTTTTCGCGATCCGTTCGGGATCCCGTAAGGGTCATTTCGGGACTATTTCGGGATCATTTTGGGGTACCTTCCGGCATCATCTCTACATAGTTTTCGGGATCCCGTCGGTGTCCCTTCGGGACTTTTTCTCGACTGATACGGGCTCAAATGGGGACCCTTTCGGCATCATTTCTGGATAGTTTGCGGTGTCATTTGAGGACCTTTCGAGCATCATTTCTGCATAGTTTTCGGGATCCGTCCGGGATCCTGTCGGGATCATGTCGGGACTTTTTCGGGGCTATTTCAGGATCATTTGGAGTATTTTCCGACATCATTTCAGTATGGTTTTTGGGATCCATCCGGGATCCCTTCGGGGCCATTTCTTGACTTTTTCGGGATCATTTGGTGTCCCTTCCGGCATAATTTCTGGATGGTTTTCGGGATCCGATAGGAATCCCGTCGGAGCCATTCCTGTACTTTGTCGAGACTAATACGGGATAATTTGGGGAGCCTTTCGGTATCGTTTCTGGATGGTTTTCGGGATCTGTACGGGAACCAATAAGGGTAATTTCGGGAATTTTTCGGGACTATTTCTCAATCATTTTGGGACCCCTCCTGGTTAATTTCTGGATGATTTTCGGGATCTGACCTGGAATTTTAGTATCATCTTGGGACCCTTCCGGGATCATTTTAGGTCTCTTCGCAACCGGTAGTTCAGCACACATGCCTTTTTAAATTATGAGCTTTTATGGCGGTGGATTTGCTGCTAATTATTCGTAATTAAAATTCGGTATGTTTTATCTTCAATCTAACACAGCTTTTTCGTTCTATAATAGTGTAAGGAACTGTTATAAATATAATTACACTTTTTGTAATATTTTAGTCAACTAAAATCCGAAAAAGCAACACTATTTTCATTTAAAAAATTCTCTTTAGTTTTAGCTAATTGTAGTTTCACACCTTTGTTCTATGAGTAGTAATTATTTCACCCCTTTCATATCAGTTAATTTAATTTAAAAACAAAATATATTTTTTTAATTCGAAAAAACTGTATTGTACTATTCATGAAAGCGTGCCTTTCAGCTTATCTTCTCATTTAGTTCTTTTTTTTACTAAATTACAAAAATAAAATACATTAGACAAAAATAATTTTTAAACAGATAACTTTATAAGAAGGCTAACGTGAATAGCACATATATTTTAGTTTCTCCTCGCGGACGGGGCCGCGGATAAAGGCTAGTATATTATAAATGGGAAAGTGTGGATGTTTGGATGTTTAGATGTTTGGATGTTTGAATGTTTGTCCAGACGTTTGTCTTTGTGACTGAATCACGCAAGAACGGCTGGACCGATTTGGATGAAATTTGGCACAAATATAGTCAATAGTCTAGAAGGATCTACTAGCTATATTTTTTTGAAAGGGGGAGAGGTCCCCGCCCCCTAGGAACAGTTATAATTAATTATTGTAATTTTTCGTGTTTTTATTAGCACGATTTTATTAGCTTTACCTGTATGTTTCTATGTAACTCTTCATTCCAACGCGCCTGCTGCCTCATTAACATGGTTTGATAATTAGCTTCACCTTATTTGTAATCCCGTTAGGGTCATATCGAGACCCTTCCGGGATCTTTTCAAGATGATCTTCGGGATCCGTCCGGGATCCCGTCGGGGTCATTTCGGGACTTTTTCGGGATCACTTTGGGACCCTTTCGGGATAATTTCTGCATGGTTTTCGGTATCCGTTCGGGATCCCGTCGGGGTTATTTTGGGCCATTTTCGGGACAATTCCGGGATCATTTCGGGACTATTTCGCAATAATATGGGGACCCTTCCGGCACCATTTCTGGATGGGTTTCGGGATCCGTCCGGCATCCCGTCGGGGTATTTTCGGGATCATTCACTTACCTTTGATAGATAAATCCTTGATGGTTTCCGGGATCACTACGGAACTTTTTCGGGGTCATTTTCGGTCCCTTCCGTATTAATTTCTGGATGGTTTTCGGGATCCGTCCGGGATCTCGTCGGGGTAATTTCGGGACTTTTTCTTGACTAATACGGGATCATTTGGGGACCCTTTCGGCATCATTTCTGGATGGTTTTCGGGATCCGTCCGGGATCCCGACAGGGTCATTTCGGGATCATTTGGGGTACCTACCGGCATCATTTCTGGATTGTTTTCGCTATCCGTCCGGGATCCCGTCGGTGTCATTTCGGGATCATTTGTGGTCCCTTCCGCCATCATTTCTGGATGGTTTTCGGGATCCGTCCGGGATCCCGTCGGGGTCATTTCGGGACTATTTCGGGTTCATTTGGGGTACCTTCCAGCATCATTTCTAAATGGTTTTCTGGATCCGTCCGGGATCCCGTCGACGTCATTTCGGGACTTTTTCTTACTAATACGGGATCATTTGGGGACCCTTTCGGCATCATTTCTGGATGGTTTTCGGGATCCGTCCGGGATCCCTTCAGGGTCTTTTCGGGACTTCTTCGGGACTATTTCGGCATCATTTTGGGGTCCCTTCCGGCATCATATCTGGATGTTTTTCGGTATCCGTCCGGGATCCCGTCGGGGTCATTTCAGGACTTTTCGCGACTAACACGGGATCATTTGGGGACCCTTTCGGCATCATTTCTGGATGGTTTTCAGGATTCGTCCGGGATCCCGTCAACGTCATTTCGGGACTATTTGCGGATCATTTAGGGACATTTCCGGCATCATTTCTGGACAGTTTTCGGGATCCGTCCTGAATCCCGTCGGTGTCACTTCGGGACTATTTCGGGATCATTTGGGGGGCCTTCCAGCATCATTTCTATATGGTTTTCGGTATCCGTTCGAGCTCCCGTCGGGGTTATTTCGGGACTTTTTTGGGACTAATACGGGATCATTTGGGGAGCCTTTCGGCATCATTTCTGTATTGTTTACGAAATCCATACGGGATCCCGTCAGGGTCATTTCGGGACTTCTTTGGGACTATTTTGGGATCATTTCTGGGTGGTTTTCGGGATCCGTACGGGATCCCGTCGGGATCATTTCGGGACTTTTTCCGGGCTAATACGGCATCATTTGGGGACCCTTCCGGCATCACTTCTGGATGGATTTCGTGATCTGTACGGGAACCCATCAGGGTAATTTCGGGACTTTGTCGGGACTATTTCGGGATCATTTGGAGGCCCTTTAGGGGTCATTTCATGACTTTTTCTGTATAATTTCAGGGTCATTTGGGGACCCTTCCGGCATCAATTCTTGATGGTTTGCCGGATCCTTCAGGGTCATTTCGGGACCATGTTGGGATCATTTGGGGTCCCTTCCGAAGTCATTTCTGGATCCGTCCTGGAGGCCGTAGGAGTAATTTCGGGATTTTTTTGTTACTTTTTCGGGATAGTTTTGGGACCCTTCCGGAATCATTTCTGGATCCGTGCGGGATCCCATCGGGGTCATTTCCGGACTATTTCCGGATTTTGGGACCCTTCCGGAATCATTTCTGTATGGTTTCCGCGATCCGTCGTGGATCCCCTCGGGGCCGTTTCGGAACTTTTTCTGGACTATGCCGGGATAATTAACGAACCCTTTCTGGATGGTTTTTGAGATCCGTCCGGGAGCCCGTCAGGGTCATTTCGGAACCTTTTTGGGACTATTTCGGGATCATTTTGGTACCCTTCAGGGATTATTTCTGTGTGGTTCTCTGGATAAGTCTATAATCGTGTCGTTGTACTTCCGGGTTTTTTGGGACTATTCCGGGAACTTTTGGAGACCCTTCCGGTGCATTTCTGGATGGTCTTCGGGATCCGTCCGCGATAGCGTCGGGGTCATTTTGTGGCTTATTCTGAATAATTTCGGGATCATTTTGGGGATTCTATTAGGTTATCAGCTCATTTAGTTCTTTTTTTACTCAATTACGAAATAAAATGCATTAGACAGAATAAAATGTTTAAACAGATAACTTGATAAGCAGGCTAACGTGAATAGCCCATATATTTCATTTTCTCCTTGCGGACGGGGCCGCGGGTAAAGGCTAGTTAATATATATATGTCCAAATATTTGGTGCCACTTATTTGTAATATCTCTATCTTTTACGCTATTCAACTTTTCTTTCGATACATAATTCTTTAAATTTGCAATAAAAACTCCCGCTTCATAAACCGCAGATATTACACGTTCGTCTTTCTTGTTTTTCATTATGGGTTTTATGAGAAAAAGTCACTGAATAGCCGCATGAAATTGCTTTAGGGTAAAGTGGGGTACCTGTGAATATGGGGCAGCATTGACTTTAATATTTTTGGTGTAATGATTCAATAATTTCGCAAATGCAGAACTGTACGCAGCCTAATATAATAACACGTGCTTATATGTACATAGTTTGGCAGTTCTCCGTAAATGCTCAGCGGAGCAACACGGGTTTCAGTGATTTTCGAATGGGTGATTTAATTTTTGTTTAGCGCTACGTAAGCATTTTTTCAAGTAAAAGCAATTATTTTTTAAAAGCTAAAGTTATCAATTGGTGCGTCGAGATTTTAATCTTGAAAAAAATAAAAAATCGGTTAGTAACAATTCGTTTTTAAGAATAAAAAAATCAAAACCATGAATATGGATAAAGTCATTTGGGGCACATTTGACTTTTGAGTGTGGGGTACTTTTGACGAATGTCAAATGTGACCCATGTAATAATGTTAATATGTTTGGTAAATGTATAATGTATAATGTATAATGTATTTATTTATTACGGCTTTCCTAAGCCTAACTTAAATCTATTTTACATGTTTATAATTGTCTTCTGGACTATGCAATCTAGAATAGTTACATCTATGTCCTACCTTGGAGTACTATGGATGGTAGACTTCCAGATCATGCGAACAAAGCGTTGTGCTTGTGTAGTATGTAGGCATTTTACGCATGTTAGTAAAGCGCGAAGGCAACATCTGCACGGCGATGCACTGAGTTAATCGAGTGATGCGCTTCAGTATATGCTTCGGCAACCTTTTTTGTATGCGTACAAGAGCTTGGAAGTCTTGGCGCTACGTAGCAGTATAGAGTATAGTTTCGCTGCACTTCTATCGATGCTATGGAAGTCCGCCTGTCCAGCACTAAATTGGTAGTGTTCTGCAATAATTGTACAATTTTTGTTTATGTTTTGTAAATGTAAGTAGGTAATTTGGCTTATTAATATATGAATCAGTAATGGTACGAAACTATAAGAAAAGGTCATCTGAAAAAGAAATAAATGAAGAAGATATTAAAAAAGCCATTAATGATGTAAAAGATGGAGATGAGACACAAACTTCGGCAGCAAAAAAATACGGCATCAAAAGAACGACATTAATAATGCGGATGAAACGGGTCCACTTAAACTTACGGTGGACTCTGGTAATAGTCATTCGGAAAATGAATTATTGTACAACACTAAATATTCATCGCGTCAAATGTTCACAAAGAAACTCGAAGAGGAGCTAGCTGACTATAAAAGAAATGTGCGTTTTACGCATATGGAATGTCATACCAGACATTCAGAAAATTTGTTTATGATTATGCTAAAATAAATCAGATCACCGTTCCAGTTGGATGGGATGTTACTAAGGAAGGAAGTAAGGACTGGCTTTATGCTTTTCTCAAAAGAAACCCAACTATTTCATTGCGAAAGCCAGAGAAAGTAAGTCTGGCCAGACTTTCAGGCTTTACATAATCAGCTGTAGAAGAATTTTACTCAAACCTCTAGGCAGTTTATGAAAAATACTCCTTCCAGCCAAAGGATATTTATAACTTAGATGAAACTGTAGTAACTACGGTCTTAGAATCTCCTAAGGTACCTAAGTATTTCAGTTCATCTGAGACAAGACACATAGTACCTACCTAGAAAATTTATTATATTTCGGTTTACTGTTTTTTTAAATAAATTCTTGCTCGAAAGGGACAGAGAACAGTGCCTCAAACAACTTGAGCAGAGCGCGGAAGCCTAGTCACTATGGTTGGGATTGTATGTGCCAGTGGAAACCAATTGCCCCGGTGTATGTGTTTCCTCGTATACGATTCAACGAAAGATTCACATATGGATCCTTCCCGGATTCATTGGCTCTGAACTCAAAATCTGGCTGGATGACTTCAGAACTATTTATCGAAGTAGTGAAGCATATAAAATGCAACACTAATTGTTCGAAAGATAAGCCTATTCTCGTTTTACTAGAAAACCATTAATCTCATTGTAGTCTCGAAAGCGTTAATTTTTGCAGAAACAATGGAGTTGTGATGCTGTCCTTTCCACCTCATACCTCACATCATTTACAGCCCTTAGATGTGTACATATTCGGAACATTTAAACAACTTTGCTGAAAGGGCTTCAACGACTTTACTGTTTCGAACACCGGAAAACAAATAACTATTTATGATGTGGCAAAATTAACGAATCATCCTTTCCAAAAGTCATCCCCGTTAGAAAATATATTAAAAGGTTTTAAAAGTACAGGTATTTACCCCTTTAACTCACACATTTTTTAGTGACGACATGTTTGTGTTGGAAGACTTGCCGTAAGAATAATCTCCCCCAGTTATTAATGTCAGCGAAAACGTAGAAAACAGACAAAATATGATAAGTTTGCAAGAAAGCTCACAAAGCAATTCGGCCCAAAACTGAACTCCTGAAATGGTTCGTCCAATTACACGTTTCTGTGCATCTAAACAACGACCAGTAGTTCAACATCTCGTATCATAACTAGTTCAGCTGAGCAACAGAAGATGATGGAACATAACAAGAAAAAAAATGTAAATTCTCGAGCTCGAGGCCATACAATATTAAATTACACACAAAATACATACAACATCTACAGAAATTTGAAAGATAATTATAATAGTGAAAACAACAAATATACAACCCGCTATCAGAGCAGCGCATAACAATTAAGCAGGCTGACTGAGTCGATTAAATTCCTGGGGAAATGTAGAAAAAGTGGAATTATACTAAATTTTATCAACAACGCTTCTAAGAATATTTCCTAGTTCAGCTGCAACATCGGCAAAAATAGAATATCAACGAAAAATCCCCAATTCAGCTTCGCGATATTTAGAAAATGTGCACAAGAAGCTCCCCAATCTCATTATAGAAATAAAACATGAACTACACCAACAAAAAATAAAAGAGGTAAATACATCAACGTATAAATTACAACATAAACTTAATGGGGATGTTTCCAACATGTTTTTCGAGAGCGAAAAAGTGTTATCTCAAAAGGTTACCGCAGAAATAAAGAAAACAAACGAAAAAAAGATGATAAAAAATTCTAAGGACTGCCTTTATATAAATGGACCAAAAAATAGAAGGCAATTTTTCCTTTAATACAGACATAGTCTTGTTGAATTTTTACTAAAAAACTTTAATAGCTCTTGTAAAAGAATTTTTATTTTCAATTTTTTAGTACTGCCTACAAAAAGGCAATTGCAACTTAGATTAGTAATTTTAGTAATTCCTAAGACATAAACCCTTATGTTTATATGTATATTAGGGCGGGTCGATTTAAAAATCGCTCATTGCCTTGAAAATCGTATTCTAGGGATCAAAATAAGAAACTTTGCCGAAGGAACCATACCTCTAAAACGAATTCTGATGCCCCCCCCCCCCCCCCCCCCCCCTTGGGTCGAACTTTTGAGTAGGGGCAATTTCAATTCTACCTGATGTGTCTTGTGGTGGCTTAAAAAAACAACACAAGCAATTTTACGATCTGCAATTGTGTCACAGTGATACCTTCATTTTTTAAAACGGTTGAATAAAAAACCCACACAACTATGTTTACGACATGCAAATGCATCACAGTGATGCCTTGGTTTTAAAAGGGGGTTGTAAATACGCTAATTTCTAATAATCGTTTTTTTAATTTATTTTCTATTACTAAGTTAAATTCATTTTTTCATTTACATATGTTCTGACTAAATAAATTTCTAAAGAGAAAAACCAACTCCAAAAAGAAAAACATAGGCATTTCAAAGTGGGATTTTTCAAAATTTGCCCCTACGATCCAAAGGGGGGGGGGGGGGGACATCAGAATTCGTTTTAAAGGCATGATTCCTTCGGCAAAGTTTCTTATTTTGATCCCTAGAATATGATTTTCACAGAGCAATGGGCGATTTTTTGCCTCCACACAAATCGACCCGGCCTAATGTATATGGCCAAAAAAATGAAATTCGGTTTTGCAGCTGATTCTATGTTAAATTTTGGTGTTCTCGAGCTCATTTTAGACGATGTTGAAAGGGGGATTCAGCAAGTAAAATTGTCATCACAGGCTGATGTTGATGCGTTGTCGTCTCTCCTTTTCAAAAACAGTTCTGCTATCGCCTACCCTCTATGAATAAAAAAATAAATGTAAGGCGCGATAACCTCCGAAGAGATCTAAGGCCGAGCTTCTCTTCCAATTTGCGTCGTGCTCCTCTTGATTTTCCCTACAAATTGGCCGGACGGGACCTACATGTTTTATGCCGACTCCGAACGGCATCTGCAAGGCAGATGAGTTTTCACTGAGAGCTTTTTCATGGCAGAAATACACCCGGAGCTCTTGCCAAACACTGCCGAGGGGCGACCCGGCTTTGAAAAATTTTCTTCTAATTGAAAAACCTTATTTCTAATATTTTGATGTTGCTTTGCCCGGGGTGCGAACCCAGTGCATACGGTGTGGTAGGCGGAGCACGCTACCATCACACCACGGTGGCCGCCAACCCTCTATGGCTGCTTTTTAATAAATCCCTCGCGCAAGGGGAGTTCATTGATGCATGGAAAATTACGTTTATCATTCCCATTTTCGAAATTGGCAATAAAAACAATATTGTTAATTTTAGACCGATCTCTAAATTATCTACTGCCCCAAAAATTTTCGAATGAAGTGTAAAAGAAAAAATTATTTTCTCAATAAATCGTCTAACCTCTGTAGATCAGCATGGTTTCATGTTAGGAAGATCAACCACGTCTAACTTGGCAGTGTTTTCGGAATACTGCATCGTCGCTTTTACTAATCGAGCCCAAGTAGATACTGTGTATACCGACTTTTCGAAAGCCTTCGATAAAGTTAATCATAGTGTTTAAGCGACTTACGTCACTTAAAGTCTTCGCGTGACTTGCGCTCATGCACCCAAGCATCCCTGCAAAAAATTTCTTTACAAGCATCCCTGCTGTAATTGGAACTTCGAATGCGACATTGGAATTGCTTCCAGTGTTGCATAGTATATAGTCTATTGTCACTTAATTTTCGATCTCTTTCATCAACTACCATCGTCGAGGACACATCATAGTCAACGAATTATTATTTTGAGCAAATCACTACCGTCACATCAAGACGACCAGGATTAAGAGGATACATCTTCAGCGTCAGCACATCGAAGCCAACGTGATAAGTATCTCATATAAATCCATACATTTTGTACATTTTTCCCAAAATCCCAAAACTCCCGGTTCCATTCCTGTGACTTCGATATATATACATACATATGTGCATAGGTTCGCTCATGCACATATATAGCTATATACAGCAACATCAATTATCGTTTATATATTTTTCCATTTACCTAAATTGTTACCTGTTTCATGAATTCGAACATTTTCTTAAGTCGATAGTTACCTAGTTTAACTTTCATCATTGAAGTTTAATTTACTTTAAATTTAATTCATTGCACCTTCCTTTGTTAGTTCATAAGTTGTTATTGTTAATAAAAACCCTGAATTAATTCAAAGGAAGTTGTACCCATCAATTCGGAATACATACCCTGCGTGAGTATAATTCCCAATTTGCATTCAGGCACACCCCTAGTGTTCAACATGGTCCTTCGAGCCGGATTTGAATGGCCACACCGCATGTTCGAATTCATGGAAATTAGTACAATTTCCACCACTGCATCCATTTGACAAAATCACTTCCTCTTTTCTTCATGATTGGCAGCCATCGCGGGAAGCAGAACAAAAAATTCAGAAAAAATTGAAAAGGTGAACTAAAATTGTTTTAAACACAAAAATAGAGTGAAATTAGTAAAGAAAGTTAAATTAAAGTAAATTAGAGTTGTGATGCAATAAAAGTTAACGTAGACTAAAGAAAACAACAAAAACGAAATTTTAATTCTTGCTGCCCAACGAGGGAAGACCACTCAAGGCGCCACCATCAAGAATTTGCTGCGTCCAACGGGGGAGCACCTAATATGAAAGGGTAAATCAAAGGAAAGGCGTTTCTGGAGCACCCACGCCCAACGAGGGATCCTTTTGAAATTAGTATGTGCCAAAGCACGTAAGTTTTACAAATTTACTGTGACCAAGTGCGAATTTTCAGTTACCGTTTTTCAAACGGTAAATGTATATATGTATGTATGCAGTTATATCAGCTCAGGCATGCTTAACCAACGAACCGATATCATTTCGTTACGATAATTAACGTTAATAAACGAAACAAAGTCATTTCGTTTCGTTTATTAACGTTAAGAACGTCAAATTAACGAAATGATTTTGTTTCGTTTTCTGCCATATCAAAACGAAATCAAATCGTTTATGTTGATTATTAATTTCAAACTATGCTGGCAAAGCTGATTGATGGCGGAGTCATTAAAGGTGAAAGCATCAGGCAAGCTGATTGCAACTTTTCTCATGAATTTTGACAGTACGAACATTTCTCAGAGTATTTTTGACATTACCACCAATGAATTACACAAACAAATTACATGGAGTTTGTGTGTGTATGTCCGCTCGCTGTTACCACCTTACGGCTTCACGATGGCTATAGCATTGCCAGCACAATTCAAACATAAAGTATCACGTTTTTGTTAAAGTTTTTAACGATAACGAAAGCTTTTTGTTTCGGCTAAAATCGAGATACAATTTATCTTGATAATTTCTTTATCGATAATATTTCGAAGTGTTTCAACGGAAACGGTGGAAATTTTTGGATAAACGATTAGCTTAACGTTAAAGTGCATCCCTGTATCAGCTTCACCGAATAACGGAAAGAAACATACATATATACATATTCTCGCCAGCGTTACTCGCTGGGTACACATTTCTTACGCATATTCATACCTTTGATGGTGGAACTTGCTGCTTGCGCCAGCGCTAAGAGTCCCACAAACCTAGCTTGCGTTCATACGTATAAAAAATCAATCCCTTAGTTAGGCCTTACGTTATATGCAAGCATATCCGACATAACCTAAAGGGATTAAGTAAAAATTTTCACATCGAGTGTCTCATCCACATCAAATGTACGTAGGCATCGGATCATCCGAAGGAACGGTACACAGAATATTCAAGGATAGTGGGGATTGGAAGCGCTGCTGCGCCAGCAGAAGCTGCTCAGTCAGCAAGCGATTGTGTACCTTTACGACCGGAACACACCGTAGACTTTTGCAAAAGTTACTAAATTTTTTTTTTGGTTTCTCGTCACCAGCTAGGAGTAGAAAAAAGATCAATATCCCGTATTTGAACTCGACCACCGTCAAATCTTGTTTATTGCTACAAATCCATCTAATTTATCGTTTTGCACACGTATATTTAGTAGTTGGATTGCTTTATATAACCACGTATATAAACTTCTGGCAAGCTACGTCATTCTGACTAGCTAAAACATCTTTTCTGTGCACCCTAAGCGGTCTATTTTTGGGTGTAACAAAAGTACCTAATATTTCAGTGCGCTCAAATAATTTTCTTCATTTTAAACGATTTCGCCTCCGTGGTTGGCAGATTTCAAGTTTAATAAAGTCAAGAGTTTAAAGTTTTCATTTAAAGTTTTTTCAAACGAGCGTCATCATGTCCACTGATTCACCAATCATGGCTGATTTCATTTTAGATTCAAACAATCTTGTGTTGTTCTGTACACAATTTGACAAAGAAGATCCCGAGGATCAGACGGACACACTACTCGAAGTTAAACTTCAAGACCTTAACGCTCTTAGGGAAACCCTTCAAATCGCTTACCGAAAAGTGTGTCTGGCTGACGATAAAATTGTTCCGGCTGATTTTAAAGAAGAAGCAACTAAAAAATTTCAACTATGCACGGAGAGCTTCTACATTTGTAAGTCACAGATCATGGATCGACTAAAAATCTTGCAAGGCAATACATCTAGTTCAGCCAATACCAATCGACTTTCCATGCCTTTGGTTGAAACTCCTGCTCCATGTATTAAAATCCCACCCTGTGACACATAGACCTTTTACGGTAGCTATGAAGAATGGCCCGCCTTCCGTGACATGTTCACAGCAGTATACCTAAATCACCCTCAGCTAACTACAGCACAAAAACTGTATCACTTGCGGAACAAAACCAAAGGCAAGGCAGGTGCCATAGTCAAGCAGTACAGTCTATAGGATGAAAATGTCTCTCTAGCTTGGGAGGCGTTAAGAGCGCGCTTTGAAAACAAACGAATTCTCATTGACAAACAGTTGAAAACCCTATTCAATATCCCGTCTGCCAACTCGGAAAATAGCGAAGCTATCCAAAAAGTTCAATGTACCATAAACGAATGTCTTTCCTGCCTCAAAACTCAAGGGGTCTCGGTCTTCGACTGGGATCCCATTCTGGTCTACTTATGTTCCACCAAGCTACCTGAAGAAACCCTATCTCTATGGGAACAGTCGCTTAAGACACGAAAGTCCTTCCCAACTGGTCCCAAATGAATGAGTTTCTAACTAGTCGCTATGAAGTGGTGGAACGTCTACACGGGTATAAAACCACAAAAACCCAAAATTCAGTATCATCAAAACCCTCATCAAAAATTCATTCATATCATTCGCAGGAAAAACTGTCCCTAAAATGCAAACTATGCGAGAAAAATTACTCCTTGAGGTTCTGCACCGAGTTTAAAAAACTTAGTGTTCCTGATCGCATCAAGTTCATCGAACAAAACGGTTTCTGCTCCAACTGCTTGGCTTACAACCATCTCCTCACCGATTGCCACAGTGCATTCAAATGTTTCCATTGTAAGAAGTCCCATCATACCATGCTGCATCCGACTTCTACTCCTAAACCGGTTCCCAAGGGAACAGTTCAGAACCAAAACCCAAAATCAAAAAAACATGCAACCGCCTTGTTGCATACGGAAACATCAGAGGCCAAATCAAGTAAACCAAGAAATCCTATTTTTGATATTACAGAGGGTAAGGATTCTCCTAAGCCTTCGCCTGAAGCCGAATCCAATGTTCAAGCTAACTTTTCAACCAACAACGAAAAAACCTTGCTTCCAACCGCCCAGGTACAAATAGAACACTTGGGTCAGCTATATACGCTCCGAGCTCTAATCGATCAAGGATCTCAGAAAACCTTCTTCTCTGAAAAGATTCAAAATCGGTTGCAGCTCCCTACCGATCGAGGTAACTTTTCCATTAGTGGTATGGGCGGCAAGATTGTCGAAAATTCAACGCGTGTCTGCAATCTTACCCTTGTCGCCAAACGTCATAACATTCGTATTAGCACTAAAGTGAGTGTTCTCCACAAACTCACTAGCACGTTACCTACGTTCCAAATCAAAAAACCATCTGCCTCGGAAATTAAGGCTCTCGACCTCGCCGACCCATTTTTCTTCACACCTTCTCAAATCGATCTCTTAATCGGTAGCGACTTAATACCAGAACTTTTACTTCCGGGTGTCAAACACAAAGTGCTTGGTAGTCTTCTCGCACAAAATACGATATTCGGATCGTACTTAAGTGGGCCTTTAAAATCTACCGAATGCTCCGCATTCCACACCCATGTCGTGGACGATTCCAACGAAAGTCTTAATTCACAACTTAAAAGATTTTGGGAGTTAGAAGAAGTATCGGAGAGGCACCCGCCCTCCGAAGCAGATACCTTTTGTGAACATCTATATCACAATACCACCTATAGGCAACCAGATGGACGATACGTCGTTAGATTACCTTTCAAATCAGATTTTCC
This sequence comes from Eurosta solidaginis, assembly GCF_040869045.1. NCBI lineage: Eukaryota > Metazoa > Arthropoda > Insecta > Diptera > Tephritidae > Eurosta > Eurosta solidaginis. The sequence goes on along the minus strand of NC_090319.1, from coordinate 147,838,909 downwards.
ATCGAGCCTCTCCCTTGGTCCATCGCGTTCCCAAGCAATGTCGCAAGCCATTCGCATGGAACACTCGCTTAATAAAAAACCAGAACTCCGAGATGAGTATAATAAAGTTTTGGAGGAATATTTATCACTTGACCACATGAAGGCAAGTACTTCCAGGGAAATTCATAAAAATGATTATTATTTTTCATACTACTTACCCCACTACTCTGTCGTAAAACCAGACAGTAAATCTACCAAAGTTCGGGTGGTTTTTAATGCTTCAAAGCCAACAGCATCGGGAGTTTCTCTTAACGACACACTTCACATAGGTCCTTCTTTACAATCAGATCTCATGCTTGTCATTTTAAATTGGCGATTGTACAAATACGTCTTCAACGGCGATATTCAAAAAATGTACAGACAAATTCTATTGCATGAAGATGATCAACAGTTTCAAAGAATTCTCTTTCGCGGAGGAAACGAGGTCAAACTGTCCGACTTCGCACTAAAAACGGTAACCTTCGGAGTTAATTGCGCGCCATATCTGGCCATACGCACACTACACCAGTTAGCAAATGATTCCCAAACTTCCCATCCGTTGGCTAAGAGAATTCTCAACAAAGAGACCTATGTCGATGACATACTAACTGGGGGACACGACCTTCAAAGTTGTCTATTGGCTCAATCAGAACTCATTCAATGCCTTAATTCAGCTGGGTTTCCTTTAAAGAAAATACCTGCTAATCATTCTGAACTTCTACGTCGTATACCAACCGAAGACCTACTAGATTCCGATTTTCTTAAGATTGATTCCTCAAGCTCCACCAAAACTCTCGGCATCCAGTGGAATGCTTTAAATGATTCCTTTTCATATTCCACGGAATCATTCCAATAGCTACAGAGGCAACGAAAAGGCAAATCCTATCCTCTGTATCGAAACTTTTTGACCCCGCAGGGAGGCTATCGCCCATTATAATTCAAGCCAAAATACTTCTGCAGCAAATATGGTTAGAGGGAAATGGATGGGACGAATGCGTAAAACCACAGTCGCTTCAAAAATGGAATCAGTTTATTTCGGATCTTCCCAGTATAGGAGAAATACAAATCCCTACGTGGACGGAATTCACACCAAGTCATAAAATTCAGATTCACGGATTTTGTGATGCCTCCGAAAAGGCATTTTGCGCATCCATCTATATAAGAACTGATAATAGTAATACCATAGCTTCACATCTTCTCTTCTCCAAAACTAAAGTAGCACCACTTCAAACCGTAAGACTCCCACGCTTAGAGCTGTGTGGTGCCGTTTTGTTATAGAAATGTATCAAAAATGTTACAAAGGAACTTCCTCTAGGAGATTCGGAAATCTTTTTATGGTCAGATTCTTCCATAGTCCTTTCCTGGTTAGCAAAACCTCCTTGTACGTGGAAAGTATACGTAGCCAATCGCACTTCGCAAATCATTCAACATGTCGGAAATATCAAATGGCGACACGTATCCAAGAATCACAATCCTGCTGACCTGGGTACACGGGGTTGCCGTCGGCAAGACCTACTAAATAAATCACTCTGGTGGCATGGACCAACGTGGCTTTTGAAGCCACCAGAGCACTGGCCAGCATCGCACCCAAAAAAGGTCGCTTCTCTCGAAGAACGCAAAGTATACGCCTATCATTCCACGGAAACTGAATCAGACATTCTCAATCGTTTCTCTTCTTGGCCCAAAGCCTTGCGAGTTATAGCCTATATGTTTCGCTTCATCCATCGTATCAAACCAAATCCAATACAGTCCACTTCCGAAACACGGTACGAAACAGTAGTCCTAACTCAAAAGGAAATCCGTTGGGTAAAAGTGCGACTTATAAAGCTCGCCCAAGAAAGACATTATCCCAAAGAGTATAGCAATCTAACTAATAAACAACCAATTTCCAAGAAAAGCTCACTGCTGACTTTGAACCCTCTCTTAGATCAAGATCAACTCCTTCGAGTAAACGGCCGGTTGGCAAATTCCTTTATCCCCAATCGCGAAAAGCACCCAATCATCATTCCGGAAGCTTCACGGCTCTGTTACCTGTTCCTCCAGTTTTTGCACAACTTATTGATGCATGCCGAACACCAATTGATGATAAGGACCGCGAGGCAGGAATATTTTATACCCAGACTTAAGTCAAAAGTGAAAAGTTGCATATGTAGTTGTAAAACATACACTATCTTCAAACAAAATTCACGTTCACAGATCATGGCTGCTCTACCACCAGAGCGATCCAACTTTTCCCTCCCATTTACCTATACCGGAATTGACTTTGTATGTCCCTTCGATTTAAAATCATCCCCACTGCGAAACTCACCTGTTCTTAAAGGTTACGTCGGTGTGTTCGTCTGTTTTTCAACCAAGGCCATCCATATAGAACCTTGCTCGGATCTCTCCACTAAAGCATTCCAAGCTACCTTCGCTAGATTCGTCGGAAGACGCGGCCAGCCCCAGTGTGTCTTTTCGGATAATGGGAAAAACTTCGTCGGTGCCAGTCGCGCATATCAACGAGATTTCAATCAGTTCATCAAAGAATCATCAGATGACGTCAGGGCCAAGTACTGTATACATGGATTCGAATGGAGATTTCTACCTCATAACGCTTTCCACATGGGCGGCCTCTGGGAGGCCGGCGTCAAGAGTTTCAAACTACATTTCAAGCGAGTTGCAGGAAGCCATAAATTCACCTTCGAGGAGCTTGCAATCGTCCTTGCGCGAATAGAAGCCGTCCTAAACTCTCGACCACTTTTACCCATGTCTAGCGATCCCCAAGAGCTTTTAGCCCTAACACCAGGTCATTTATTAAGAGGCGGCCCTCTTCTTGCCACACCAGAACCCCACATCGACAATTTGTCACTTCAAAACCGTGTGGAGAAACATAAATTATTGTACCAACAATTCAGTCAGCGTTGGAAAGATGAGTATCTTAAGGAGTTACACCAAAGATATAAGTGGAAAGTTCCACAGAAAAATCGGGGAGTTTGTCGTTATTAAAAACGAACTACTTCCCCCAAACGAATGGCGATTAGGCCGCATCGAGAAGATCTATCAGGGGTCAGACGGGAACGTGCGAATAGCCGACATACAAACTTAACAGGGAATCATAACTAGACCTATCGTTAAACTTTGTCCGCTTCCTATTCAACCAGAGATACCTACGCAAAACTGACAGCCACACCTATCATATCTATTTACACACCTAGCCATAAGTGTATCAAGATCTTTACTAAGTTTCATCTCATTTACAGGCACGGAGTTGACCGTCCCGGCCGAGGCGGGCTTTCATCACGTACCTCGCGTATCGTTTCTGGTCGCGGTAGCTCTATATCCTCCAATCCGTCTCGCCCACGGCGAAATTTAGATGTACACCTCTGCCTTGTGTGCTACAGGTTCCATTCACTACGCTTTTGTAAGCAGTTCTGTGCACTGGAGTTGGAGGAGCGCTGGGAAACAGTACGCTATTTCAAGTACTGTCCGAACTGTTTGGCGCGTACGCATAGCCATGTGCGAGACTGTGCCTCGGAGATGAAATGTAAGATGTGCAATCAATGGCATCACACCCTCTTGCATCGCCCCACCATCGCCGAAGAGGAAGCCGCTGAACAAGGTGTAGCAATCCCGGACCCACAACTTGTAATCCAATTAGACCGTGTTATCTCGCTGCTCCAGAAAATGCGAAAACAACTTGCACCAGTGCAACGGGGCCAGCGTGTTTAAGCGACTTACGTCACTTAAAGTCTTCGCGTGACTTGCGCTCATGCACCCATGCATCCCAGCAAAAAATTCCTTTACAAGCATCCCTACTGTAATTGGAACTTCGAATGCGACATTGGAATTGCTTCCAGTGTTGTATAGTATATAGTCTATTTTCACTTAATTTTCGATCTCTTTCATCAACTACCATCGCCGAGGACACATCATAGTCAACGAAGTATTATTTTGAGCAAATCACCACCGTCACATCAAGACGACCAGGATTAAGAGGATACATCTTTGTACATTTTTCCCAAAATCCCAAAACTCCCGGTTCCATTCCTGTGACTTCGATATATATACATACATATGTGCATAGGTTCGCTCATGCACATATATAGCTATATACAGCAACATCAATCATCGTTTATATATTTTTCCATTTACCTAAATTGTTACCTATTTCATGAATCGAACATTTTCTGAAGTCGATAGTTACCTAGTTTAACTTTCATCATTGAAGTTTAATTTACTTTAAATTTAATTCATTACATCTTCCTTTGTTAGTTCATAAGTTGTTATTGTTAATAAAAACCCTGAATTAATTGAAAGGAAGTTGTACCCATCAATTCGGAATACATACCCTGCGTGAGTATAATTCCCAATTTGCATTCAGGCACACCCCTAGTGTTCAACACATAGTATTCTACTATCGAAATTACATTGTTTTGGTTTTCGTTCTGTTTTTTTGAAATGGATTAAATCATATATCTCCAACCGTAGTTGTACCGTGGCAGTTGATGGTGTGACCTCGTATCGTTTCATAACTTCTTCAGGCGTTCCTCAGGGATGCATACTGAGCCCTATTCTTTTTATGATTTTCATTAATGATATTGCTAGCTGTTTTGAATCTTCGCAATTCCTGCTATATGCAGATGATATGTAGATTTTTAACAAGATTATTTGCCCCTCCGATTCAATTAAACTTCAGAAGGACCTGGATAATATAGTTACTAGGTGCAAAAATAATAAACTTGCGTTAAGGGAACGTACCCAAATTACGTGACCCCTTTAGGGGGAGAGGGGTTTCTTTAGGTATTACACCTGGTCACAGGGGGGTGGGGAGGGATTGGGGCTTTGTCACGTAGTCAATAATCTCTAGAAAATCTTGCAATGTTTTTGTGGAATTTATTTCGCGTCAAAAATTTACATGAAAAATCTGCAGAAAAACGTGCACGGTAATGCACGGTGGAACAAAGCGCGGAGTGGATAGACGTCGAGGCTGTAGACGAGGAAAAAATAATCACGTCTGTGGAAACTCGTGATGCTACTGCTCCCATAATCTACGATGTATCCCAGTGGCTAGATGCTGGAAGCGTATTCTTTATAAAGTTGAATTAGATGAAAATAAATAAAAGGGAAAAATGCTTTATAAATTAAGTTGTTGTTCGAATATGTTTTTAAATACATTATTTCTTCTTAATAAATAATTCACTTCCCTTTTAAACAGCGAACACTTTTTGGGACTTAGTTTCAGACCAGGCAAGCTATTCTCTGAAAAACTTCCTCCAAGTTCTTAAGATGTTCATCAAAGTTCCTGCCCAATACGATGATGTCATCCAGGTACACAAAGCATGTTTTCCAATGTAGTCCTTTTAGTACCTGGTCCATGAGTCTCTCAAAAGTAGCTGGTGCATTACAAAGTCCAAAAGGCATCACTGTAAATTGCCAAAGACCATAACCGACACTGAAGGATGTTTTCTGTTTATCTGCCTCCTTCACCTCAACTTGCCAGTACCGGCTTTTCAAGTCCAGTGTGGAAAACCATTTCGTACCAAATAGCGAGTCCAGAGTATCGTCAATTCTTGGAAATGGGTAGATATCCTTTTTCGTGACGTAGTTCAACTTGCATTAGTCCACACAAAACCTCATTTTTCCATCCTTCTTCTTCAAAAAGTACCACCGCTGAGCTCCAGGGACTAGCTCATGGTTCGATGACGCCGCTGTCGCTCATTTCCAGTACGATTTGGCTCAAAACTTCCCGCTTCGCCAGTGGAAACGAAGGTGCTGGAGCGGGACAAACAGCCCAATGGTGCTGCGAGTACTAGAGATAGACCTCCAACACAGTAAAGTGGCGTCGAGCGAACTCTTCCTAATCCTCGAGGAGGGTTCGTTGGACGTGGCGTTAATCCAGGCGCCGTCGCTCTCATCGGGAGGAAAGGTTTGGCGTTTACTACGCTCAAACGGAAGAACGGGTGCGAGCTGTAGTAATGGTAAGGAAACAGCTGCATTCATATATGCTGCCTAATTACACCACTGAGGATCTCGCAGCGGGGGCCGTTGAGCAAAAGCATAAGCAGGCATTTATCCTGGTGCCCTGCTGCATGGCCCATGCTGCGGAGGTTCCACCGATGGAGTGCAAAAGGCTAGTACAGGAGGAAGGGCGCAAAGGGCGGTTGGTCATAGGCGCAGATCCAAATGCGCATCACAATGCGTGGGGAGGAGCAGATAGGAACGAGGGAGGCGAATCTCTAATTTGTTACATCCTGCAAACCAATTTGCAGATAGCCAACAGGGGAAATGTCCCTACATACATTGGTCCAACATCCAGCATTGTTCTGGATATTACATTGAGCTCCGAGCGTGATATATCAAGGTATGGTTGGATGGTTCTTGATAGACCATCCTCCTCCGATCATGCGTATATCAGCTTCATCATCCCCCTAAAGAGGGTAGAGAAGGGAGGAACCTTTAGAAAGCCTAGGTCAACGAACTGGACTTAATTCCAGAAACATGTAGAAACAAAACTGGGACAACCCAAAGAGTTTGCCAATGTAGAGGAGTTGGAGGAGTTGAATGAATTCCTTACAAGGACGCTTATGACTGCGTATAACAAAGTTCCCTCTAAGAAGATTCAGAGGAAAAGCAAAGCCGCCATGGTCCAGCAATGAGCTGAGTATTCTAAGAAGACAGGTAAAAGATATGTTTAAGCTCGCAAAGACGGCGGAAAGCGAAGCGTGTCGGGACAAGTACAGGGATCTACTGAGGATCTACACGCGTCATGGAAAAGTTTCTGTACGGACATAGAATGCTCCAGCGAAACAGCACGGTTGAAAAAATTCCTAGCAAAAGTCCTAGTCCAGGGACTAATAAAGAAAGAGAACGGGGAATGGTCACGTAATAGTGAGGAATCCCTTGAGGTGCTTCTCGACACACATTTCCCATCGGGAGACGGTTTAGAAGCGCCAGCAGACATCACTCACACTTCGATCACGGAGCTAGTAATGCCGGGCGTGGTGACCGATACCAAGATAGAATGGGCAGTGAAAACGTTTTCTAAGTTTAAATCGCCGGGCCCAGACGGTATATTCCCGGCCATGCTACAAGTTTCAAGTATGGCGGTCGTGGAATGGCTTAAAATAATATTCGATGGATGCATAAGGCTGAATCATGTACCGCACTCTTGGAGAACTGCTCGTGTAGGTTTCCTGCCAAAGTCGGGGAAGATCGGTCACTTGAGACTATAGACCCATTAGCTTAACATCATTTCTGTTCAAAACCTTTGAGAGGCTGATAGATGTGTACATAAAGTCCAACGAGGATGAAAAGCTGCTCTCCACAACACAGCACGAGTACACCAAAGGCAAGTCGGTAGACACCGCATTGCATACGGTGGTACACTCAGAAAAAAAATTTTCCCGATTGAAGAAAATGGGAATGAAATGGCATTAATTTTTCATCATTTTGAAGAAATTTTGGCCATGCGAAGAGGAAAAAATTTCTTAAGTGCCATTTCATTCAAGTTATTTCTGAGTGTAATAAGCACAGAGAAATCCCTGGAATATAAGGAGTATGCTCTAGGAGTCTTCTTGGAGATTGCCGGGGCTTTCAATAATGTTGCAAAATGGGCGATAATGGATGGTCTTAATTACATTAAGGTACATTCTGCCTTAATCAGATGGATCGGCTGCATGTTAAATTGCAGAAAGATTACATAACAATGGGGAGGCCACGAAATCAAGGGACAGGGGCACGCCGCAGGGAGGGGTGCTATCACCTCTGCTGTGGACGCTGATCATCAACCAACTGCTCAGGCGATTCGATGAGGGACCAGTAAAACTTACGGCTTACGCAGATGACGTTGCAATTGTCATAAGTGGAAAGTGCCTTCCAACGATTAGTTCTTTGATGGATCGGGCGCTTCGGGATATACATACCTGGGCATGTAATGTCGGGTTGAAAATCAATGCGGAGAAGACGAATATGGTCTTGTTTACAAAGAGGTACAAGGTCCCAAATTGGACCAGGCCTAAGTTAGGAGGGGTGACCTTACAGGAGAAACCTAACACAAAATATCTAGGAATCATCCTAGGCAGTAAGCTCTCATGGAAGCTCAACGTGGAGGAGAGGGTCAAGAAGGCCTCAACGGCACTCTATGCATGTAGAAGAATGCTGGGGTGTACGTGGGGCCTATCGCCCTCTGTTTCTCATTGGGTTTTTACAGCGATTGTAAGCCCTATTCTATACTATGGAGTTCTTGTTTGGTGGAAAGCCACAAAGAAAACAACATACCTCAAAAAATTAGAAGGGGTATGCAGACTATCGATGCTTAGCATTACGGGAGCCCTGAAAACAACCCCGACGGCTGCACTGTATGCCATTCTGCACATTCCACCTGTAGACCGCAAAAATAAAATTTTTCACCAAAACACTCCTCAAAACCCAAAAAATATTTTTTTTTTTTTCAATAAACTGTATCGCCAAAGTTTTTAGCGGAAAATTTTGAGTCCGACAGGGTATACAAAAAATGTTAAAATCAAATGAAAATTTTTTAAGTAGGTCCTGAAAAAAACCTTAAAAATCCAAGAAAAAAAGTCAAAAACCTCAAATTTTGCAGGCTCGAAAATTATATTTTTGGGTATGCTTAGTGGAACTTTTTTTCCTGAGCCCAAAACCTACCGAAAAATCGATGGCGCGATATCTTGATGAAATTTTTACCAAAGCAGGCATATTTTGATGGCGGATTTGACATTTGTCGGAATCGACCGGATCGGACCACTATAACATATACCTCCTATACAATCGATTGTTCAATAAGAGGGTTTTCGCCATTTCTGCCTCATTTTAACAGCTAGCAACATCAAATTTTACCACAAGCTTCCGTGTTGGCCATAGATTGTTGTCTGAAAAAATCATCAAAATCGGACTAAAAATCGATTTCGACAAAAATGATGAAAATCCTTATACACTGAACCAAAAATTTCATGAAAACCTCTCCAAAAACCGGTGTTCATAGAATTTCAAAAATATTTCTTAGAATATATATATTTTTTCTTATATTCTATGAATGGGTTCATAGATTTTAAGAAAAAATATTTATATTCTAAGAAATATTTTTTTAATTCTATGAAAACTGGTTTGTGGAGAGGTTTTCATGAAAAATTTCTTAGAAAACATGTACTTTTTTGGTTCAATGTATGGGATACAAGTATATTATAAATATGTCCGAATATAAATAATAAATAAATTTTTTCGCCAAAACACTCCTCAAAACCCAAAAAATATTTTTTTTTTCAAAAAACTGTTATCGCCAAAGTTTTTGGCGGGCGATTTTGAGTCGGACAGGGTATACATGAAAATTTAAAATCAAATGAAAATTTTTTAAGTAGGTCATGAAAAAAACCTTAAAAAGCAAAGAAAAAAAGTCAAAAAACTCAAATTTTGCAGGCTCGAAAATTATTTTTTTGGGTATGTTTTGTGGAACTTTTTTTTCCTGAGCCCAAAACCTTTCGAAAAATCGATGGCGCGATATGGATTAACTTGCGTCCATGCAAATCAACCCAGCTTAATGTACATACATATTTATGCAACATAAATGGTTAATGGTTAAGAATGCATACATCTCTTGAAAAATACTCTTTCGTTAAAAATATTGAGCATTTCTTTAAAATTTTTAAACAAAAGTTTTATTTATGTTTGTTTAATGGTGTGTTCAGTTTATACTTATATTTAAGAATTCATGAGCTTAACACCGTTTTATTTTTTGGTATTTTTGCATGTATAACTATCACTACATAGTATAAAACAAAGTCGATTTTTCTGTCCCTATGTCCCTTTGAATGCTGAAACCTTTAAACTACGCAACGGATTTTGATGCGCTTTTTTTTTAGTAGATAGAGTGATTGAAGATTGTAGATTGTATAACAACATCTATTAAATAGTGGAGAAATACTGTTATTTTTGAAGTTTCTAATGTAATGTATATATATAAAAGAAAATGGTGTTAGTTACACTATTTATAACTCAAGAATGGATGAATAGATTTGGCTGAGGGGTAGCTTAGAACCAGGAGACAGACATAGGATACTTTTTATCCCGTTCTGGATAGTGTCTTGAGATCAAAACGTGGACCTGGCTAATTCTGTTAATGTTTGTACAATATGGGTATCAAATGGAAGCTGTTTATGAGTACTTTGATATGGGGTATTTTTCGTACCCTTGTGTGACTAGGGTCTCGAGATATAGACGAAAACGTGGACACGGGTACCCCTAGAATGTGTTTATAGAATATGGATAACAAATGAAAGCTGTTGATGATTGCTTTAGTACAGGGTAGTTTTCATACCAATTGGTGACTAGGGTATCGAGATTGAGGCCAAAACGTGGATCAGGGTAACACTAGGATGTGTTTTTACATTATGGGTATCAAATTGAAGCTGTAGATGTGTGCTTTAGTACAGAATAGTTTATACCGCTGGGTGACTAGTGTCTCGAGATATAGGCCAAAACGTGGACCCGGATACTCCTAGAATGCGTGCGTAATATGGATATCAAATGAAAGCTTTAAAGTAATTTTCATTGTGATATTCGGGTTAGTCGCATATACCTGGCAAAACTGTTAAATATGCATGCGAAGACGAAATAAAGACATGAATTAATAATACCCACATACCTATTTACATACGTCTTATTCGAATTGCCTGAAATTTGGTATATAAATTTGGCTATATTAGTATTTACGACTGGGACTGAGACTCGGACTGGGACTGGGACTCGGAATGGGACTGGAGCAAAATGTATACCAACCTCTGGGACTGGCAATAAGGGATGAAAAAGAATGGGAAAAACTTGAGAGAAGAGAAAAAAGGGAAGGAGAAAGGGACTGAGAAAGAGATAGAGTGAGACGAAGATAGAGATGGATGAAGCGAAAAAGGCGGAGGGAGGAATGAATAAAACTATTAAGAAAAAGTGAAGAGAGGCAGGGCAGAGTTAGGCGTAAAAAGCTTATTAAAATGTATGCCGATAGACCAAATTTAGGGCAGAAAACGTCTGACGGGTCTGCTAGTCCGTAATACAAAATGACATAATAAGCTGATCAATAAACCCTGTAGGCACGCAAGTATTAAGCAAAGCAACAGTCCCTATAGGGTGCATAATTTTGCTTGCCTAACACTTCCACTTTTACTGACCAGTTTATTATTTCTATAAAGATGAAGAAACGTTTAAGAGCGACTTCAAATTATTGAAATTTACATTCTTCAGTGGCTTCGTGAAAATATCCGCTAGCTGTATATCGTTGGCACGTATTTAAGAGTGAACCCTTTGTTCTCGTATACCTCTATGATTAAATGAAACTTGACATCAATATGTTTGGTCCTCAGTGTAATTGTGGATTCTTCACCAGCTTAATAGCGCTTTGATTGTCCAGACAAAGTTCTTGTACCATCACATTTCCTGACATTTCCTGACATTTCTTCCAATAATGGTCGCCATATTAGCTCTTTTACTGATTAACAAGCGGCCATGTACTCTCTTCGGTCGTGGAGAGTGCAACTGTTTGCTGAATTTCTGACAACCATGACATTGGTCCACCAAAAAACATGACCACATAACCTCCAGTTAATCTCCTTATCCCCAAACCCCCAGCAAAGGCTGACTCGCTGAAACAAGTGGGAGGCAGATGTTTACCTTTTTCAAACAAAATACCTTCATTAAGAGTCCCTCGTAAATATCCAAAGATTCGTTTTAATAAGACGATGTGTTCACTAGTGTAACTGTCTTGGAACCGACTTGAACACGACACTGCATAGGCCAGATCAGGCCGTGTCACTGTAGGCAAATACATCAGAGACCCAACAGCCTCTCGATGCACTTGTTGACTGCTCTTTATATTTAAATTTACACCTTCTGCAAGAGTTGCGACGGGCTTGGCGTCGATCATTCCAAGTCTTTCCAATACTTTTGTTGCGTACGCCTTCTGTCCAATAAAAATTTTTACAGATAGTTTGAAAAATTTTAATTTCAAATTCTTTCATAAGATGATTTATAAATTCCCCTAGTGCTTCTGCTGATTGCAAGAATTAATTTCGCGCCTTTGAAACTACCAGTAAAAACGCATAGGTCTGCTGCACTGGCTTTAAGGCCATATAGGCTTTTATTGAGCTTACAGAGTAGCACCAGAGTAGTACCAGTAGGTTGGTACATGTAAACCTCCTCATCGAGAGTACCATAGAGGAACGCAGTATTCACATCAAATTGCATCACAATCATGTTAAGCTCAACTGACAATGCGAAAATTATTCTTATAGACGTAATTTTGGCAACAGGGCTAAAGGTCTCAAAATAATCAGTTCCGAACTTCTGCGTAAAGCCGCGTGTACTACTGAAACTGCTACTCTATCTTTAGGTAAACTCACCAATGACCAGGTTTGATTCGTTATCAACGATTTAAACTCTTCATCCATGGCAAGCGTCCACTGCGCACAATAATTACTAGGCATATCCTTCCCATAGCTTTCCGGCTCATCGATCTCAGCAACATACGCATAACTAAGTGCTGCTTTGCTTTCAGCGTCTTTACTACGTAAGCCTGTCCAAATCGTACGTACTTCGGGTTCATCAGTTTCAACTTCGTTATGGGAATCTTTACTAAAAGCGTCGCCATTACTATCAGTTGCGTCTTCTGGATGTTCAACTTTTGGGTCTGTCTCTTTCACTGCAGATTCTTTTTCTTCAGGCTCCTAATATACATATGCTGCATCTTTACATATCTCTCTTATGATGACATCTCTAGAGACTTAAATTTTTCTCTCATTATGTACCCAAATTCTATAACCTTTGCAGTTACTCTCGTACCTCACAAATATACCCTTTTTGGATTTCGTATTAAGCTTTCTTCATTTTTCCTGCGGTATATGCACAAATGCGTCTTACCCAAAAACTCGAAGTACAGATACGTCAGGTTTTTTATTGAACCACAATTCAAATGGCGACTTTCCGTCCAGTTGACATTTACCCGTCCGGTTAAAAGTATAGACCACATTCTTTATGGCTTCATCCCAGTATTTCAAGCTGAACTCTTTGGCATGGATAATGTATCGTGCCGCTTCGATGACTATTCTCATGTCCCTTTCGGCGCGACCATTGCGTTCTGGTGTATATGGAGTTGATTTTTGATGTACTACCTTTCGCCTACTAAATATAGCTTCTACATCTTTGTTGACGAATTGTAATCCGTTATCTGAACGGACACTTTGTACTTGCTTTCCTGTTTCTGCTTCAGCCTTGTCCAAAAAACGTTCAATAAATGCTGCCACATTGGCTTGGGACTTTATGCAGTACACAAATCGATAATTCGAATAATCTTCACAAAATAGCAACATATAGCGTGCAGCACCATATGAAATATGAGTTCGAAAAAATCGTTGGGAAAATAGCCATCAATGCGACGTTTCGGAAGCGTTTTGTCATCGCGGGAGACTTCAATGCATGGGCTATAGAATGGGGCTCACAGAGAACATCTCCCAATGGGCTGGCTCTGCTGGAAGCATTTGCATGCCTTGATGTAGTCCTTCTTAGCGTGGGCGTGCAACACACCTTCTCAAGAAACGAGTTCGGCTCCGTAATCGACATAACTTTTGTCAGCGCCAATCTCTACAGGTTGACCGAGTGGAAAATCAGTGACTGCTATACCCAAAGCGATCACTCAGCGATTGTTGTGGACATCAATCTTGAGGGGCGAGGGCGGTCCACTATACAGACACCCTTAAAAAACAGAGGTTGGAATATCAATATTTTTGACACCGACATATTCAACATATGAACGTATATTGAAAATGAAAGAGTAGCATAGAAATTTTTATAGTCTTTAATTTTTAATACACTAAAATATTAAAATTTGATATATTCTAATACTTTTCATTGGCCAACCAATAAATTCCACGTCGAACAAAAATTACAAAAGTTTCTTTAGATTTTAGATACGTACTTTAAGTTTTATTATTCAGACGCAATGAAAAATTGCGTAGTAAAACTAAAGAACGGCATAACAAAATTCAATATGCCGTATAGTAAAATCATGCGTCACGTCTACTTGTATCCCATGGTCGCATTCCGAACATGAGTGACATGTATTACACGCACAGTTACAGCCGAAATACATAAGATTTTTGATGCAGAATCGTGCGTTGACAGAAGAGTAGATTGCATGCGTTTGCATGTGGAGCTACAAATAGGCTATTTGGCGGTCCACATATAAACACACGCAATTCTTAAGATTGCGTTAAATACATATATATGAAACACTGCTTATGTGACGAGGATTTTAAGCGGAATTAAAATAGCGGAGTACGGTTGCCACTTTTAGACATTTGGACCACAAATAGTCCCATTTATTTGGGTATGAGTTGCTTATCGCCTTTCTCCTGGCTTTGTTCTTATATGAAATTATTAACAATTATTATAAGAAAGCCAAGCTACCTAGCTTTCAAGTAGCTTGGGACACTTAACACCACAATAGTTCTGAAATTTCTTGAATTCATTGAGCTACTTTGATGTGTGTGAGAAAGATTTCAATATCGACGTGCCAAGCGAGAAGTAACGTTTTCAAAATGTTACATAAAATTTCTTTGTAAAAAACTTTGAAGGTGCTACTTTTTGTGTGCCACGTTGATAAATTCCTGCACTAACTCTCGGTATACTTGAACATAAGTTAAGTGACTGCACTTAATATAAAACAAATAAGTTTCACTATTTTACGTAGTTTTCAATTCCTTTAACTCGACGGCCATCTAATAGCTCCATCAGTGGAAAGCCCTGCCAAATTTCTTAGAGGCACACGTGCATTTCAAATAATTTTTTTTAGCTCGACTGGCGATACAAATCTATCACGGAAAGTGTTTGATAACCGATCGAAATTTCCAGCCACTAAAACTATAATTTATAAGTCCGTGTAATGTATTTGCCCTAAGATCCAACACTTTTCTTTTTAATGCCTCGCCTTAATTATATCCTAGGTGAATTGTCATTCTTCTGCTCTATTTTATTGACTGATCAATTCTTGTGGTAAGTATTTCATTGAAGTAGCCGCCTGGGCAATTGCCCTGGGGCCCGGAAGGTTTTTGGGGGCCCGGCAAGGCAAAGCAGTATTGACAGTACTCTAACTAGGATTTCATAGATACATACATATTTTGTTGCTACAAAAAATCGTTTTAAAATTGAAAATCACTTAACTAAAATCATAAGCATGCGATCAAATACTATGGGGCAAAATCATAGTCGAAATAAAATGTGATTTTAAGTTAGATAAACGTTTTTGACACAATTTTATAAGCGCTATCTGTCAAAAATGCTTAAACTAACTTAAAATCACATTTTATTTCGACTTCCCAACGACTTAAGTGGTCGCTATTTCCTTCAAATCATACTCCATACTACTCTAAAAAAACGGAGAAAAAGTAAAGCGTGATTGGCTCGTTTGGGGTGCAACAAAATAAGTGCTTTTTTGTTTTCCATGCCGCTTTTCAGCAAAATTTTCGAAAATATCCGATCATATTTGACAAAATCTTCAGGATATTCTTAAGAGAGAGGTTGGAAGAGGTTACACGACGGAATTCCTGAACATGAAAATAGTCAAAATCATAAAACTTGCTATATAGAGTGGCGCCAATATGAAATGAGAATTCGAAATGCAAGTTCAGTGGATTTTCTCTTAGCGGAAACTCATAAAAATTAAGCAGCTCGCTGGAGAGAGATACTTCGCAGAATTCTTGATGTTGTTTTATTTCTTGAAGAAAAAGGATTGGCATTTAGAGGGGATAATTCATTGATCGGAAATCCAAAAAATTTTATCTTTCTTGGTATTTTGGAACTGATCAGCAATTATTATTTTATGAACATTTGGAGACGGTGAGGGAATCTCAAACGAAAAAGAATCGTCTCCAAGCACATTATTTGTCTGATGGAATACAAAATGAGTTCATAGAAATATGTGCAAGTCAAGTAAATAGAAAGGTAGAAAGCGAGAGAAATTCCGTCAAGTATTACACAGTAATAGTGGATGCAACCCCTGATTCGGCGCATATTGAGCAGACTGTTTTTATATTGCATTATGTTTTATTAGACAGGACTCCGCAAAATGGAAAATCCAAGAACGCTTCTTAGAGTTTGTCGATTGTAACGCAAAAACAGGAGAAGCTATCGTTGACCTGATTCGCAGCACTCTAAAAAAGCACAATATTCCACGTGATGACGCCGATAATGGCAGTAATATCAGCGGTCTTTACAAAGGAGCGCAGAGTCATATCTTGAGAGATAACTCCCTGGCAATATTTGCACCTTGTGCTTGTCATAGTTTAAATTTATGTGGAGTGCAAGCTGCTGAATGTTATGCAGAAGTCATCACAATTTTCGGTATTATGCAGAAATTTTATAATATTGTAACGAATTTACTTGCAAATCCTCTTATTTGCAATCCTCCGCTAAGTTCGAATCACTAAACTGTTGAATAAATAACTCCAATATTGAACAATGGAAAAATGGCCTTTATTAAAGTACTTCACAATAACACTTATACTTTGCTACTCGCTGGCTTAATAACCAAACTGATTGATAACTCAAATGAAACTCTACTATTGGTCGCCAGACCGCGTGCTTAATCAAACTGATTGATAGCTCATCTCAAACTGAATTACTTTTTACTCGCTTGTGCCGCTTTTATAGTTTACGCTGAATACATCTAGGCTCTTCTCTTTCCAGAACTTACCAACTATTGCGAGTGTTTGTAGTTCTCATATAGTTTCTACTTGTTTACAATTTTCTACTTTTAAGCGTCTCTCAGATGTATGTGAGTTTGTAGTTTACAGTCTCTCGCACACACATAGGCGTATAAGTAATTGCATATGTGTGTGACATCTCTCGGCTGCCTTATATATGTGTATACATGATTTGATTATTGACGTAAACACCGCTTAGCATAGCCTTAGCATCGCCTTAGTGATGGTATAGCTTAGTGATGCTAATATCCGTGACACTGCCCTCTACCTAAGTCTGATCGTCCCGATCAGACAAATCTCTTGATCTAAACGCTGCTAATCTCTCCAAATGAACCACCCTTCTATTTCGTGGTTTCCCAATTGTTTGTATGCGGTAGATGGCATCACTGATCCTTTTAACAACTTTGTACGGGCCTTCCCAACTGCACCGAAATTTGGAAGGAACACCTTTCCGCCGGCGAGGGTTGTACAACAGTACCAAATCTCCCTCCAAGAAACCCTCCGAATTATTATTGTTGTCGTACCTGTATTTCATCTTACTACTCATTATCCTGGATCGTTCCCTCGCACTCTGTTGCTTGGCCAATGAAGAACTACTTCGCAGAGCTTGATCTTGACGGATTGACTTTGCATCATCAGTATCGTCTTGACGTTTCCCAACAGTAGTACGCGCTGGCTTGAAACCACCCTTGCATTCTTTCTGGAAAATTCTTTCAATCGTTTTAGTGCGTCCATTAGGGTTTGTCAATGCCAGTGTTTTTCTCGCAGGTACTTTTGATTTCGCTTTATTTCGCCCATTCGATCCATCAACCTTTGCTCGATCTACTTTCCTTGACTTTCGTGGTCTCTGTCGAATATCCTCCACCAGCACTTGCTTACTGCTGAACCCTTTTTCCAAACTGAAGTTAAGTGGCACATCTTGGTTCCCATAATGCATCACCCTTCTCTGCATATCGATCTTGATGTCATGGTCAGCCAAGAAATCCACTCCCAATATAACTTCATCAACAATCTCCGCCACAACGAATTTGTGTAAAACCACGACCTTCCCAATTAAGACTTCACAGATCACTTCTCCCCGGACTTGGTTATACTCGCCTGTGACCGTACGCAACCTTGCTCCAGGTAATAACTTTACTCTCCTGTAGACCAAATCAGATCGAATCAAGGAATGAGATGCCCCCGTATCTACAGTCAGTACACGCTCTTTACCATCCAAATTCCCTCTGATGGCAAGACTGCTTGATTTCCTTCCAATCTGCGACACAGATATCACAGGACATTCAATAGCCGGGGCAAGTTTTCGTTCTTTACATTCGACACCTCTTGCTCATTTCCGCCAGCTTTGCGTTTACGGCCACCCACATTGTTGAAACTATTAGGACCAAGATCGCAATGACGTGCAATGTGACCTGAGTTGCCGCACTTGAAACATTTAAAAACTCCGGCATTCTTCTGTTGAGATCCCTTCAGTGCTTCCAAAATTGTGTCTACCCACTCTGGCCTTTCTACTTCCACACGATGAGCTTTGTATGCTGGTTTACTCAATAATGACGCCGTTTCCTGAGTCAATGCATGAGATACCGTTTCAGAAAATGTTTGCTTTGGGTTCGCGTATGTGGCTCGCTTCGTTTCGACGTCCCGTATGCCATTTATAAAGCTCTGAATCTTCACTCTTTCCGTGTATTCCACGGGTGCATCCGCATTTGCAAGATGAGCCAATCTTTCAATGTCCGAAGCAAACTCCTGCAAGGTCTCGTTAGCTTTTTGGTAGCGGTTTTGTAATTCTATTTGAAATATCTGTTTCCTGTGTTCGCTTCCATATCGCCGTTCTACAGCAGCCATCAATGCGTCATAACTGTTCCGTTCGTACTCTGGAGTAGTCTGTAAGATTTCGGCAGCTGGTCCTTTCAATGCTACGAAGAGTGCGGCAACTTTATCTTCCACATTCCAGTTGTTCACTGCGTCATAACTGTAGCTTAAAGACCTGGAAAGGAACAGAACCCTCAAAGGATGGTGTTTTTACCTTTGAATTATTCGCTGAAACTGCTGGACGATTTAGTTGTAACTGCTCGATACGTCCTCTCAAAGCATCCACCTCGGCCTCGATTTTATCCTGTCGACCACTGAAGTCTTCATGAAACTGTGTTAGTTTTTCTTCCATATGCGCTTCCAGTTTAGATGATATACGGGCTTCCTGCTCTTCTAGTTGTGTGGAGATCTGAGATGATATCTGTGCCGAAATTTGTGATGACATTACCGAAATACGCATTTCTTGTGCTTCAACCTTTGATGTTATACGTGTCTCTTGGGATTCCATCTTAGATGTTATATCTGTTTTCTGTTCTTCTAGTTGAGATGACATATACGTTTTCTGTTCTTCTAGTTGAGATGACATGTTGGTGGATATTTGCGATGACATTTCTGTTATACGTGCCTCTTGCGCTTCCAGTTGGGATGCCAATTGCGACGACATTGATGCTACTGTCGATGTTTGTGCAGATATTGCAGCCAATATCATGTTCAAGTCTGTGCTGGTAACCGTCTGAGATTTTTCGTTTTTCTCTTCAATTTTTGTTGTCTCCTCGCCATCAAGGTGAAAGACATACTCTTCCACATCAATTCCTTCTGCTTCCATTGCCTCTCGTAGCCGTGCCTGAAGTTCGAGTTTAACGCCGCTTGTATTCAATCCACGGCTCTCTAACTCCTTCTTCAGTTGCTGGATCTTTGATTCACTGAACTTTGCCATGTCCTTGTTGTCTTCTGGAATTTATTCAACAATTCCTCTTCTGACACCAATTGTAACGAATTTACTTGCAAATCCTCTTATTTGCAATCCCCCGCTAAGTTCGAATCACTAAACTGTTGAATAAATAACTCCAATATTGAACAATGGAAAAATGGCCTTTATTAAAGTACTTCACAATAACACTTATACTTTGCTACTCGCTGGCTTAATAACCAAACTGATTGATAACTCAAATGAAACTCTACTATTGGCCGCCAGATCGCGTGCTTAATAAAACTGATTGATAGCTCAACTCAAACTGAATTACTTTTTACTCGCTTGTGCCGCTTTTATAGTCTACGCTGCATACATCTAGGCTCTTCTATTTCTAGAACTTACCAACTATTTCGAGTGTTTATAGTTCTCATATAGTTTCTACTTGTTTACAATTTTCTACTTTTCAGCGTCTCTCAGATGTGTGTGAGTTTGTAGTTTACAGTCTCTCGCACACACATAGGCGTATAAGTAATTGCATATGTGTGTGACATCTCTCGGCTGCCTTATATATGTGTATACATGATTTGATTATTGACGTAAACACCGCTTAGCATGGCCTTAGCATCGCCTTAGTGATGGTATAGCTTAGTGATGCTAATATCCGTGATAATATCTTTAGCGCAAGCCCTCAGAGATGAGAAATTCTCAATCACGTCACAAACACGATGGCCTGCTCGTGTGGATAGTGTGCAACCTTTTGCAACTCACATTCCCCAAATATTGAAAGCTATTGATGAAATCAAGCTTTTGAATCTGAGTTCAGAAACAGTAACGGATTTGAAAGGTATTGAAGTATATATGGGGAAGTTTGAGTGTATCCTCTTAGCCTACATTTGGCTCAAAGTGCTGATGGTAATCAACCATCGAAATCTGGTACTGCAAGCTAGAAATGCCACACTGGACGTGGAAAGAGAAAATATACGTAGCCTGATTGATGATTTTAAGAAGTTCCGGGATCAATGGTCGATCATACTTTAAGAATGTAAGGTTCTGGCAGGGAGTATATGAGTTGTGAATACCTTCGCAGAGAAAAGAAGGAAGATAAGAAAGCGCCAGTTCGATAAATTACCTGGCGAATCACCTGAGTGTGATTCCGAAACTCAATTCAAACAGCAAGTTTTTTACCTTCTTTTGGACTGCTTGATTGGTAACATGACAAGACCTTTCGAAGCCGTAAATGACATTGCGATGAAATTTAGTTTTTTATGGAAGTATGAGGATCGTACGGAAGAAGAGCTCAGAGAAAAGGCAGCGGCATTCTGCACGATTTATGGTATCGATATTTCTACGGATCTAATAGATGAAATCGTTCATCTCAAAGCCATCCACTTAGCAAATTTGGGATGTGATTCGCTGCTACCATATCAACTTCTGAACAAATTTCATGACTTGAAGATGGAAGTATTATTTCCGAACATCTGCATAGCATTAAGAGTATTTTGCACACTTACAGTCAGTGTGGCTGAAGGGGAGCGTTCTTTTAGTCTATTGTACCGCGTGAAAAACTTGTTACGTTCTACTATGAACCAAAATCGCTTGACAAGCCTTGGAACATTGGCATTGGAGTCCAGCCTTGCTCGCAGCATTAACTTTGAATAGGTAATTTTCATATTTGCAGACCAAAAAGCACGGAAGGTTTGCCTTGGCTGATTCAAGCTCTTAAAATGTACATATTTAGAAAAAGTTAATGTAAGTAAATCAAACAATGAAATCTAACATTTCATTTATGTAAGTGCTCCAGTAAATCTTATTGTATATGAAATAAGACTGTCAGTGTGAGTTGAAAAATTTATATATGTTATGCTATTTTTTTACTGGATTGAGTTAATTTTTTAGGGGGCCCATAAACGCGAACTGTCCCAGGGGCCCGGCTCGGCTCTCTGCGGCCTTGATGATCTGAATGAATGTGGCATGAATCATTTGGAGCCCGTAATAAAAGGTAAGTAAAAAATTTAATTATAACTTATTATGCGAGCGTGCATATGTATGTATATTCATATCACTCCAATTTTTATTATATTTTAAAATTTTACTCATCAATCCACTACAGAAGTTTCACCATTGCCGCAATCATTAGAAACTTGCACCCAAACAGATATAGGGAGCCGTAACTCAGAAACAGCAAATTCTAACTCTTATGAAGATATACTGGACATAACAGAATTCACTTCAGGCAGTAATAAAAATAGATCTGGAAATTTAAATGGTATTTATAGTTTCTGATTCTTTTTAGAGTTGAAACACTTATTGTATTATATCTCTCTGTTCTAGATAGTGATACTGATCCCGGCCTACGAAAATTTAAAGTTAATAAAACCGATACTCCTTTCGTAAGTTAATTTAATTTTACCGCTACCCAAAATATATATTTTATTCAATTAGCTAAAAGTACATACTTTAAATTTATATTAATTACTAGCTTTACCAGGCACACGTTGTAACGCCTTAGATCGAATGGATGTTGCGTTATTTTTTCTGTTTTGTTTGTTGATAATTTAATTTATTGTTCTGTAAATTGAATTAAATTTTGTACGCATATTTGGTGAAATTTTCTGTTAAAACATTTTATTCTTGTATCTTATTTTATATTATTGTATTGCTTTTACCGCTGATGATTGTTGCTTTGATTACATTCCGAAGAAGCATGACTGGTGAGCCAATTTTCAAAGTTGATATATGCGCAGGCATTCCTTTTGGTTCTAAGGAGTATAGAAATTCATTTGGATAATTCACAATTTTATCTTCATCTGTAACTGTGTCGATCGATTTATATTTCGTTACTTCGCCAGGAAACTGATTTTGAAAGCGATCATTGATTTTGTTAACATGATAATTTTTGGGAGCTAAGATAGTTCTTTCGCATAGCCAAAAAACAAAAACATTTAAATTTAAAATTCTTAATTCTGAAATATGAAAAATTTTCGTCTTGATCGAAAGAACCTCGAGCCAAAATTTGGTGATAAACGAAGTATAGCAAACACGTTTTCATAGGGAACACACACAGAATTTGATTTTTATAGAAGATGTAGATAGACTGAAGTTAAACAATTTTTTTAACAGCGGCCGATTACTAAACGTCCAAAAGGTTTAACAGCTAAACTCAACAATGCAGTCAAACTTTAGGTGTTAAAATAACTTAAGTTTGTACGGCAGCCATAGTTTTTTCCCATTCCACATTTTACTGGAGGTTTTAGGACTTAACGTCACATAGCTCCTTACCAATTTTAATTATCCTACCATTACGACATCCAGATATATGCAGTATAATATATTCCATTTGTATGGGAGGTGCCACGCCCCCTTTTTCCCAATTCCATATTTTCTTGGTGGTGTTAAGGATTGACCTCAAATAACTCCTTACTGAATTTCAATGTTCTGGCATGTATACCTTAAAAGTTATGCAGTACCAAAGATTCCATTTGAATGGGAGGTTACGCGCCCCCTTTTTCCCAATTCCGCCTTTTCTTGGTGGTGTTAGGGATTAACCTCATATAACTCCTTACTGAATTTCAATGTTCTGGCATGTATACCTTCAAAGGTATGTAGTACGAAAGATTCAATTTGTATGGGAGGTACCACGCCCCTTTTATATATCGAAATTATTTTTAGCCTAAAACCTTCCCGTTGATCGAAGGAGCCCACAACCAAAATTTGGTGATGATTGATGTGTGGCAAAAACGTTTCCATAGCGAACACACACACACACAGAATTTGATTTATATATATATATGGCTAAACCGATTTGGAATTTCAAAATCAACTAACCATCACCTCTCCTTCCTGTATCTTTCCTAAAAAATTTATGGCAATCTGTCGAGCCGTTCTCGAGTTATGGAGTGACAATAAAAATGTACACTTCTTTTTATATATATAGATTCCAGATGCTATACGATAACCTCACTAATGACATTGACGGAAAGGCTATAATAAAAGCTTACGAGGGAAAAAATTGTAAAGCCAAAGTACGTAACATATTAGTAAGACGTTTGATCAATCGTAAAAAATAGAAGGCATTTAAAGAGGCTCAGTTGGATGAATCATCGACATTTTGGTATGCATTTTTTTGATAGAGTAGGGAATTTTATTTCACTTTGTTGAGCGTTTAATGAGTGATTTTATTATATTATTTACAAAGCCTTTCACCTGAAATACTAAAGCAATATTCAGCCGAAATTGCTAGAGTTTTTCCCAAAGAAAATCCATCAGTATATTGCATTCCATACGAAAATAAGAACGGTATGAAAATAGGACCATCAGGAAAGTTAGTATCACATTATAATTACATAGTTGGCGACTTGAATAGAAAGGGTTAATCAAGAGTGAACTATCGCTTAAGGATAAGTCGACCAGGGGAGCTCCAGTTGGACTTGCCACTAGGAAAACTTTCTGCACGGGTAATATGTACATATATAAGTTTTATGAATTTCATATGCACCTATAAGTTTTATTTCAGTTGATATAGACAACCACTTAACAATATTGGGGAGTTTAGAAAAACAACCAGACGTCGAAGTATTAAACAGTTGGCAGATCACTCTGCAATATCGCAGGAAACTTTTAACAGAAAATAAAATATCTTTGAATGATTACTATATCCAGTTTCCCTGTTTGGAAGGAGAGCTTGGACTGAGATTGGTAAGTTAGGTGGAAACATTCTTGCACTTATATACAGCTGTGGTAACACATTCTGGTGGTGTACATTATCGTCACTGCCGTCGATCGGTTTATCGTGATAGTCACAGCAAATTATAGTACATATTGGCTTGTTAAAATACCCCAGCTGTTACCAATTCAAAATTTTTCTTTCGGTTGAACTTTATCTTTTTAATTTTTCCATAGACTGAGTCTGACTTTAACCAACTTTATCCCAGCAAACAAAACAGAATAATAACAAATTGGAGCAACTTTAAACACAAAATAATAAACTTACTATTAACGACCCGATGACCTTAAGAAGTAGAAGAGGTAGCCATTATAAATACTTTACATCTTCTAAAGGCAAACGGTATTTTTGTAATTTACTTTTGTTCATTGAGTACCTTTTTTAAATTTTTTCACGTACTTTTGTTTTATCAGATAAAGACGCAATTATTTAGTACTTTTTACCACGGTTAATATCGGCGCCTTACATTCAAAAACTTTTATCAGATGAATTAGAGCGACTAGCGAAAAAAAAAAGAAAAGTTACTAAACGGAGAGTAACTGTGGCAGAGGCTCGTTATTCATCGATTTTGATTGTTCCGGTAATCTATTAAATCATAACAATAGCTATCAAATGTGAAATTGCTAGAACTCGATTTGATTGCTAAATAAAATGATTGTAATTGATTGAATCAATTAATCCAAATTGTTGTAACTAACTGAGAACATTTTTCTTTCTTAGAATATTTCAGAAATCGACGATATTGTGAAGCGCAGGCAGGAATATTTATCCAAAAAATATATCCTGCAGCTCTTTTCGGAGCTTTAGATAAAGTTGAAGATTCTGACGGGACAAACGGCACAGAACAAAATGGACCTTAGCAGCACTTGATTTTACATTTAAAAGTTTTTTTCTCTAAATTGTGAATATCCATGTGCTGCAATCCACGTCTGGACACTTTTACAAAAGATTCTGTATGAAATAAACTTTGAAAGAGAATTAAGTTCCATCAGCTTGAACGACTTTATAACTGACTTCAAACAAATGGAATAACTTGCGATTATTATCAGCAAATTATTTTGATTATAATTTTGTTATTATAAAGAGATTAGTCGCTGTTACTTAAGATACTAATATTAAGCTATCCAGAAAATGTTTATTTCTTTTAAATGTCAAGGAATTTTTGAAAGTAATAATATTTTGCTCTGTCATATAAGAAGTTTCCATTCAAATTTTAAAGAGTATTGGTGCTGCGAACCCGAATACCATATTTACTCTATACGTCATTCTTATTGCAAGCATCGGAAACGGGAACACAATCACCAAATAACTTTAACACCTTCACTTTCAAATGTGCGCCTAGTATTTCAATTCAAGACCCATTGATTGACTACAATTCAGATAGTGAATTTCAAGAGGTTTTAAATGAATACGTATGTATATAACTCATCTGATGCTTGTGAGGAAACTTATTTAAACTATTCAAGTGTTATGAACAACTCTTCTCAAAAATTTAATATACAGGGTGCATCTCATAGCAGATACATCGAATATTTCTAAAACATTTGGAAGTTTGTTACAAGAACGTGTTCTGAAGTTGACAACTAAATTGTATAGTCTTTCTGATTTATACAAAAAAAGAATTGAAATGATAATTCAAGATTATAAATCATTCGTTAATGATATTTGTTTTACACCGTTAAGAGATTAGATGTTAAGCTGTTTGGATGGGTCAGAAAAAAGCTTAAAACAGAAAGACCAAATTAAACAATCATTTGATATTTTACAAAGCTATTTTGAGGATTTTCGGACATAATACAGATGCTTTAAGCATTTTGAAAAAAATTGGTACTTTTAATAGGCCTATTCATTTAAATATTGGCTTAGATGAATACAACATGCAAAATAGTTCGCTTATCCTATGTAAATTTTCTTTAACCACTGAGTTTATACCGATTCATGATGTGCTTAAAAAATTTTTCGAACAAGGAACTATATTCAAGGAAACCTTAGATTATTTAAACGTATTAGAAAACACTAAAACCATAGTTTTTAATTACGTCCAAGGTGATTATTGTAGAAAGTTTAAAGAGACAAATAGTGTGACCGTGATACCCATTGCACTTTATTTCGACGATTATGAAAATAATAATCCTCTTGGAGGTCATCGCGGTATTCAGAAATGTGGAGCTTTATATTTTATAATTGTATGCCTCCCTCCGAAATACAGATCGAGACTTAGGAATATATTTGT
This sequence comes from Eurosta solidaginis, assembly GCF_040869045.1. Taxonomy (NCBI): domain Eukaryota; kingdom Metazoa; phylum Arthropoda; class Insecta; order Diptera; family Tephritidae; genus Eurosta; species Eurosta solidaginis. The sequence continues at coordinate 147,812,474 of NC_090319.1, read as the reverse complement.
GTTTCTTTAAACAAACACCTTAGATCGAAAAACAATTGGTAAAGCAAAAAAATTTCAAAGAGTAATAAGTGAACTAAATTTATTGGAGAGCTCTGGCATAACAATTAACATAAATAATGAATCAAAGCAAATATTTTTTAAGTTGGTAGTTATAATCGCTGATAATCTCAGCGTAATGAATTGTTTGGTATGGTTGAAAGTTTTTCTGCCAATTATTTCTACCGATTTGTCTGAAAAAGAAAGAAAACATAAACAGAATATTAGATGAGCAGGTTTGCACCCCTGCGTAATAGTTCGAATTATGCAGCTGGTTTGGCGTTAAATCAAACTTCAGAATCAGGTATTAAAGAAAAGTGTTGCTTTCAAGATGTTACCAGTTTTCGTTTCACTGAACACCTTGCTGTAGATATTATGCATGACTTTTTCGAAGGTGTTTGTCAGTATGATCTCGCTTTGATATTTGACTACTTTATTTTTAAAAAGTTAGTAACACTTGAAGTATTGAATATAAAAGTTAGAGGTTTTTTATTTTGCTATCATGATAGACAAATCAAACCACCAGAAATTTCTAAAGATCATATCAAAAATAACCAAATAATTTTATCTGCTGCTGAAATGCAAAGCTTAGTTCGAATTTTACCTATAATGATTGGTCATTTGATTCCCAAGTGTTCTGAGCACTGGCAATTGGCACTTAAAATGGCTGATATTACTGATATAATAACAGCCAATCAGTACCAACCAGAACATTGCGACTTACTTAAATGTGTTGTAAATGAGTACTTAGTTACTCTCCTCAAACTCTTTCCGAATAGCTTAAAACCAAAACACCACTTTTTGGTACACTACCCAACAATAATGAAATTATCGGGTCCATTGCGCAATTTGTCCTCTATGAGAGGAGAAAGTAAAAATAAAGAATCAAAGGAGTTTGCAACCGTAGCTACTAACAGAATTAATATATGTTATACAATTGCAACTAAGCATCAACTTAAACTCAATCACTATTTCTATAATTTTAAAACTCCTGATGACTTTATTACTGGGCCTATAAAAAATCGAATGTAGTTTTTGAAAAATTCCTTACGGATAACGGTCTTAGTAAAGATATGTTCGAAGTAAGTTGGTTGAAATTTAACGATTAATACTTGACTCAAAACTCAATCATTATGGTTCCAACTAAATACGGACCTGTTTTTTATAATGTACAAACTATTTCAATAGATAAGGACAACAAAGGTTTAGTTTTTTCCCAAGTTATTGAAGCTCATTTAGACGAGGATGTTCACGCATTTATTGTTATAAATTATAGCATAAGTTATAAGATTTTTTTTTGGAACGAACTAAAATATTGTATTGTTTCGCACAAAATCCGAGCTGGAAACGGGAATGAGTATATTCTAAAACGATGGATTTGATTTATATAACTTTAAGGATAACACTGTTATACATACATATACATATATGAATATGGGATGAGTTATATGTATAAAATATAAACAGTAGTCGAAATAATGCCGATTTCGAAGTAGATTAGAGTTTGTTTGACTGAATTATTATATAATTATATTAATTACTTTTATTATATTTATTACTTCATGACTAATTAAAAAGCCATTGTTACATATATATAAATATATGTGTATCTGTTTACAAAAACAAATATAACAATATGTTTTTATAATCCAAAACTTTTATTATTGGTAAATTTTATTAACTGGAGTAAGTTGAATTTTTCATAATGTATGAGCCAATTTTTCATTGCAGATTTAAATTTTTATAACCCGTGTAGTAAAACAGACCCCGGCCACAGTTTTTAGTATACCTTTATTTAAAAAGTAGAGACTATTCATTTGCAGATTTTAATTTTCAATAATCCGTAAACGAATTTTCAGTATACTGCTATGTAAAAATTACAGAATTCCCAATAAAAGTTTCTGTGCAGTCTTTAATATTTAATTACCCAAATAGAAAATTTACATATCAAACTCACAATTTTAAGTATGCAGTTCTTTAAAAATTAAAGAGCTCCTAATGAAAACTTATGTGACGCACCGTAAAATTTAATTTGCTTAACAACAACTCCATTATGCTGTTCTTTGAAAGCTAAAATATTATATCCAATTTCTAGTACGTCGTACTTGAAAAAATATAAAAGGGTATAACAAAATTAAATAAATTTGGAGTGGGGAGCACTTTGAAGAGCTAGCATACTAAATATTAAAGAAAATTTTCTCAGCGTGTAATGTTGCCAACAGTAGAACAAAGAAGAAGTGCTAACGAAATTGCGAATAAATTAATGGCGGATATTAGAGCAGCATGCCATGCGTCAATGACCAGAAAGCCCAAGCGCAAACATGGTTCCACATTTTGGTGGAACGAGCGCATACACTCCCTAAGGAGAGAGTGTATTCAGGCCAGGAGGTGCTATCAACGAGCCAGAGGGAGACCTGACTTCTTAGAATGCAGAGCTAACTACAAAGGAGCGCGACTCGCACTTAAGAGAGCAAGAAAAGATAGCAATCGCGAATGCTTCCTTAAGTTTTGCGATGACGCCGAGAATGACTAGTGGGGCACAGCTTATAAATTGATGTTTAAAAAATTAAAACACAAAGGAGAGGCGATGCCAACATGCCCGTGTTTTCTTAGAAACGTTGTAGATACGATACTTTATTTCCCACATCATGCGCAGCACTATATTCATTTGACGAGGCTACCGTCGTCGAGGTCCTTGAAGCGGTGAATAGACTGCAAGACCGCAAGTCTCCTGGCACAGACGGGGTATCAAACAGAGCACTCAAACTAGCTCTCACTTATAACACGCCAACATTTGTGAAACTATTCAATGCATGGTTGGCTAAGGGGACATTTCCTACAATATGGAAACAACAAAAGTTGGTACTGCTGCCAAAGCCTGGTAAAAATACGGTGGAAACAGCCAGCTATAGGCCCATCTGCCTGATCGACTCCGCCGGTAAAGTCCTGTAGCGAGTCCTCTATAATCGACTCGAAAAACAAATCGAAGATGTGGGGAGGGGGGTATTTCCGATAAAAAATTTGGATTTAGGAAAGGAAGATCTACCATCCGAGCTGCGAACATGGCGAAGGAAGTGACACAAGAGGCCATAAGTGGCACTAGATGGATCGAAGGCTCTAAGGAATATTGCCTTATCGTTACTTTAGATGTGAAAAATGCGGAAGGATCCCGAAAGCCAGCTAGAAATGATGCCGCAAGGTACCCCAAATGATCCAGAAATAGTCCCGAAATGACCCCGGATGGATCCCGAAAACTATCCAGAAATGATGCCGGAAAAGTCCCTTAATAGTCTTGAAATGACGTTGATGGGATCCCGGACGGATCCCGAAAACAATCCAGAAATATTGCCGGTAGGTACCCCAAATGATCCCGACATAGTCGCAAAAAAGTCCCGAAATGACCCCGACGGGATCCATGACGGATCCCGAAATCCAGCTAGAAATGATGCCGGAAGGTACCCTAAATGATCCCGAAAAAGTCTTTAAATGACCACGACGGGATCCTGGACGATTCCCGAAAACCATCCAGAAAAGATGCCGGAAAGGACCCCAAATGATTCCGAAATGACCGCAACGGGATTCCGAACGGATACCGACAACCATCCAGAAATGATGTCAAAAAGGTCCTCAAATGATCCCGAAATGACCCCGACGGGATCCCGGACGGATTCCGAAAACCATCCAGAAATGATGCCGAAAGGGCCCCCAAATTATCCCGTATTAGTCGAGAAAAAGTCACGAAATGACCCGGACGGCATCTCGGACGGATCCCGAAAACCATCCAGAAATGATGACGGAAGGGATCCCAAATGATCCCGAAATGATTCCGACGGAATCCCGGACGGATCCCGAAAACCATCCAGAAGTGATGCCGGTAGGTACTCCAAATGATCCCGCAATAGTCTCGAAATGACCCCATCGGGATCTGGGCGGATACAGGAATGATGCCGGAAAGGTCCTCAAATGATCCCCTAATAGTCCCGAAATGACCCTGACGGGATCCCGGACGGATTCCAAACCATCCAGAAATGATGCCGAAAGGGTCTCCAAATGATCCCGTATTAGCCGAGAAAAAGTCCAGAAATGATTACAGAAGGGACCCAAAATAACCCGAAGAAATCCCGTAGTGATTCCGAAAACCATCCAGAAATTATCCCGGAAGGCTCTCGATATGACCCTAACGGGATTACAAATAAGGTGAATCTAATTATAAAACCATGTTAATAAGGTAGCGAATGAAGCGAATGAAGAGTTACATAGAAACATACAGGTAAAGGTAATAAAAGCGTGCTAATAAAAACAATTGAAGGAGGGCGGATGCCGGATGGCGGGAGGAGAAGGAGCCGTTCTGGCGTGATTCAGTCACAAAGACGAAAAAGTATAATAATTAAATTATAACTGTTCTTAGAGGTCGGGGACCTCCTCCCTTTTGAAAAATATAAATGACCCTGACGGGATCCCGGACAGATCCCGAAATCCATCCAGAAATGATCTTGGGAGGGGCCCCAAATGATCCCGAAAAAGACCCGCAATGATTCCGAGGGGATCCTGATCGGATACCGATAACCATCCAGAAGTGATGCCGGAAAGGTCCTCAAATGATCACCTAATACCAAAATGACCCTGACGGCATCCCGGACTGATCCCAAAATCCATCCAGAAATGATCTTGGGAAGGTCCCAAAAATATCCCGAAATAGTCTCGGAAAAGTTCAGAAATTACCCTGACGGGTTCCCGGACGAATCCTGAAAGCCATCTCTAAATGATCCCGAAAAAGTCCCGAAATGACCCTGACTGGACCCCGAAAGGATCCCGAAAACTATCCAGAAATGATGCCGGAAATGTCCTCAAATGATCACCTAATACTTCCGAAAAGACCCTGACGGGATCCCGAACGGATCCCGACAACTATCTAGAAATGATGCCGAAAGGGCCCGCAAATGATCCCGTATTAGTCGAGAAAAAGTCCCGAAATGAACCCGACGGGATGCCGGACGAATCCCAAAAACCAGCCAGAAATGATGCCGGAAGGGACACCAAATGATCCCGAAAAAGTCCCGCAATAATTCCGACGGGATCCTGAGCGGATACCGAAAACCATCCAGAAGTGATGCCGAAAAGGTCCTCAAATGATCACCTAATAGTCCCAAAATCACCCTGACAGCATCCCGGACAGATCCCCAAATCCATCCAGAAATGATCTTGGGAAGGTCCCAAAATTATCCCGAAATAGTCTGGGAAAAGTCCAGAAATTACCCTGACGGATACCGGACGAATCCTGAAAACCAATCTTAAATGATGCCGAAAAAGTCCCGAAATGACCCTGATGGGACCCGGAAAGGATCCCGAAAACTAACCAGAAATGATGCCGGAAAGGTCCTCAAATGATCTCCCAATAGTTCCGAAAAGACCCTGAGGGGATCCCGAACGGATCCCGACAACTATCCAGAAATGATACCGAAAGGGCCCGCAAATGATCCCGTATTAGTCGAGAAAAAGTCCCGAAATGACCCCGAAGGGATGCCGGACGAATCCCAAAAACCATCCAGAAATGATTTTGGAAGGGACCCCAATGATCCCGAAAAAGTCCCGCAATTATTCCGACGGGAATCTGAACGGATACCGAAAACCATCCAGAAGTGATGCCGGAACGGTCCTCAAATGCTCACCTAATAGTCCCAAAATGACCCTGAGGGCATCCCGGACAAATCCCGAAATCCATCCAGAAATGATCTTGGGAAGGTCCCAAAATGATCCCGAAATAGTCTCGGAAAAGTCCAGAAATTACCCTGACGGGTTCCCGGACGAATCCTGAAAGCCATCCTTAAATGATCCCGAAAAAGCCCCGAAATGACCCTGACGGGATCCCGAAAGGATTCCAAAACCTATCCAGAAATGATGCCGGAAAGGTCCTCAAATGATCCCCTAATAGTTCCGAAATGACCGTGACGGGATCCCGAACGGATCCCGACAACTATCCAGAAATTATGCCGAAAGGGTCCGCAAATGATCCCGTATTAGTCGAGAAAAAGTCCCGAAATGACCCCGACGGGATCCCGGACGAATCCCAAAAACCATCCAGAAATGATGCCGGTAGGTATCCCAAATGATCCCGAAATAATCCCGAAATGACCTCGTCGGCATCCCGGACGGATACCGAAAATTATCCAGAAATGATGCCGGAAAGGTCCACAAATGATCCCCTAATAGTCCCGAAATTACCCTGATGGGATCCCGGACGGATCCCGAAAACCATCCAGAAATGATGCCGGAAGAGCCCCCAAATGATCCCGAAAAAGTCCCCAAATGACCCCGACGATATCCCGGACGGATCCCGAAAACCATCCAGAAATGATGCCGGAAGAGCCCCCAAATGATCCCGAAAAAGTCCCCAAATGACCCCGACGAGATCCCGCACGGATCCCGAAAACCATCCAGAAATGATGCCGGAAGAGCCCCAAATGATCCCGAAAAAGTCCCCAAATGACCCCGACATACTCCAGAAAAGGTTCCGAAATGGCTCCGAGGGAATCAACGACGGATCGCGAAAACCATACAGAAATGATTCCGGAAGGATCCCAAAATGATCCCGAAATAGTCCGGAAATGACCCAGATGGGATCCCGCACAGATCCAGAAATGATCCCGGAAGGGTCCAAAAACTATCCCGGAAAAGTAACAAAAAATCCCGAAATGGCTCCTACGGCAGCCCGGACGGATCCAGAAATGATCTCGGAAGGGTCCCCAAATGATCCCAAAATGGTCCCGAAATGACCCTGATGGTTCCGGCAAACCATCAAGAAATTATGCCGGAAGGGTCCCCAAATGATCCCGAAATAAAACAGAAAAAGTCACAAAGCGACCCCTAGAGGATCCCCAAATGATCCCGTATTAGCCCCAAAAAAGTCCCAAAATGACCCTGACGGGATCCCGAAAGTATTCCGAAAACAATACAGAAATGATGCCGGAAAGGTCCTCAAATGATCCCCTAATACTCCCGAAATGACCGTGACGGGATCCCGACAACTATCCAGAAATTATGCCGAAAGGGTCCGCAAATGATCCCGTATTAGTCGAAAAAAAGTCCCGAAAGGACCACGACGGGATCCCGGACGAATCCCAAAAACCATCCAGAAATGATGCCGGTAGGTATCCCAGATGATCCCGAAATAGTCCCGAAATGACCTCGTCGGCATCCCGGACGGATCCCGAAAATTATCCAGAAATGATGCCGGAAAGGTTCCCAAATGATCCCCTAATAGTCCCGAAATTACCCTAATGGGATCCCGAAAACCATCCAGAAATGATGCCGAAAGGGTTCCCAAATGATCCCGTATTAGTCGCGAAAAAGTCCCGAAATGACCCCGGCGGGATCCCGAAAACCATCCAGAAATGATGCCGAAAGGGTTCCCAAATGATCCCGTATTAGTCGCGAAAAAGTCCCGAAATGACCCCAACGGGATCCCGGACGGATCCCGAAAACCATCCAGAAATGATGCCGGATGAGCCCCAAAATGATCCCGAAGAAGTCCCCAAATGACCCCGACGAGATCCCGGACGGATCCCGAAAACCATCCAGAAATGATGCCGGAAGAGCCCCCAAATGATCCCGAAAAAGTCCCAAAATGACCCCGACGATATCCCGGACGGATCCCGAAAACCATCCAGAAATGATGCCGGAAGAGCCCTCAAATGATCCCGAAAAAGTCCCCATATGACCCCGACGAGATCCCGCACGGATCCCGAAAACCATCCAGAAATGATGCCGGAAGGGTCCCCAAATGATCGCGAAATAGTCCCGAAATGATTCCGGAATAGTCCCGAAAATGTTCCAAAATAACCCCGAAGGGATCCCGTAAACTATACAGAAATGATCCCGGAAGGGTCCCAAAATAGTCCCGAAAAAGTCCCGAAATTACCCCGGCGTAATCCCGGACCGATCCCGAAAACCATCCAGAAATGATCCCGGAAGGGTCTCGATATGACCCTTACGGGATTACAAATAAGGTGAAGCTAATTATAAAACCATGTTAATAAGGCAGCAGGCGCATTGGAGCGAATAAAAAGTTAGATAGAAACATACAGGTAAAGCTAATAAAAGCGTGCTAATAAAAACAATTGATGGAGGGCGGATGGCGGGAGTAGAGGAGAGGACCACTGATCGTTCCTCCAAAATTGTCTAGATCTCGTTCTGTATGTACCAGATACCAAAAACTATTGATTTAGGAGAAAATTTAGATTGAGTTATAACAATTTATGGATTTTACACCAGAGGGGGAGATAAAGGGGGGCGGGCGGAGGGTGTCACTGCTTACTTTGTAAGCCCTCGACTTATTTGACCCCTTGAGTATCTGATATTGGTGAAGGCCAGTATACGTAAAGTTATAATGTGTAAAAATTATGAAAAATAATTTCTCGAAGGGTCGTGGGACCCCCACCCCTCTTTCCATGTTCGAAAAAAATTTCGCTAGTAGACTACTGTCTGTGTCCCAAATTTCATCAAAATCCGTGTAGCCATTCTGGCGTGATTCAGTCGCAAAGACGAAAAAATATAATAATTAAATTATAAATGTTCCTAGGGGGCGGGGACCACGCCCCTTTTGAAAAATATATAGCTAGTAGATCCTTCTAGACTATTGGCTATATGTGTGCAAAATTTCATCCAAATCGGTCCAGCCGTTCTTGCGTTATTGAGTCACAAAGACAAACGTCTGGACAAACATCCAAACATCCAAACATCCAAACATCTTAACATCCAAACTTTCCCATTTATAATATATATTAGATATATCCCATTTCGACCAATTTTGAACCCGACCCCTTTAGAGTTGGCTGAAAGTTTTTCTTCTTTTTATACTCAGTTGAGCAAAGCTCACAGAGTATATTAACTTTGATTGGATAACGGTTGGTTGTACAGGTATAAAGGAATCCGAGATAGATATAGACTTCGATATATCAAAATCATCAGGATCGAAAAAAATTTGATTGAGCCATGTCCGTCCGTCCGCCCGTCCGTCCGTCCGTCCGTTAACACGATAACTTGAGTAAATTTTGAGGTATCTTGATGAAATTGGTATGTAGGTTCCTGAGCACTCATCTCAGATCGCTAATTAAAATGAACATTAAAATGAACGATATCGGACCATAACCACACCCACTATTTCGATATCGAAAATATCGAAAAACCGAAAAAGTGCGATAATTCATTACCAAAGACTGATAAAGCGATAAATCTTGGTAGGTGAGTTGAACTTTTGACGCAGAATAGAAAATGAGTAAAATTTTGGACAATGGGGGTGGCACCGCCCACTTTTAAAAGAAGGTAATTTAAAAGTTTTGCAAGCTGTAATTTGGCAGTCGTTGAAGATATCATGATGCAATTTGGCAGGAACGTTACTCTTATTACTATATGTATGCCTAATAAAAATTAGCAAAATCGGAGAACGACCACGCCCACTTTAAAAAAAAAAATGTTTAAAGTCAAATTTTAAAAGAAAAGTTAATATCTTTACATTATATAAGTAAATTATGTCAGCATTCAACTCCAGTAATGATATGGTGCAACAAAATACAAAAATAAAAGAAAATTTCAAAATGGGCGTGGCTCCGCCCTTTTTCATTTAATTTGTCTAGGATACTTTTAATGCCATATGTCGAACAAATCAATGCCAATCCTTGGAAACTTTGTAGAGGCTTAGATTTTAGGACGATAACTGCTTTGTGTGAAATCGGCGAAATCGGTTGAAGCCACGCCCAGTTTTTATACACAGTCGAACGTATGTCCTTCCGCTCGGCCGTTAACACGATAACTTGAGCAAAAATCGATATATCTTTACTAAACTTAGTTCACATACTTATCTCAACTCACTTTATCTTGGTATAAGGAATGGCCGAAATCGGACTATGACCACGCCCACTTTTTCGATATCGAAAATTACGAAAAATGAAAAAAAAATGCCATAATTCTATACCAAATATGAAAAAATGGATGAAACATGGTAATTGGATTGGTTTATTGACGCAAAATATAACTTTAGAAAAAAACTTTGTAAAATGGGTGTGACACCTACCATATTAAGTAGAAGAAAATGAAAAAGTTTTGCAGGGCGGAATAAAAAACCTTTGAAAACTTGGCAGGAATACTGTTCGTGGTATTACATATATAAATAAATTAGCGGTACCCGACAGATGATGTTCTGGGTCACCCTGGTCCACATTTTGGTCGATATCTCGAAAACGCCTTCATATATACAACTAGGGGCCACTCCCTTTTAAAACCCTCATTAATACCTTTAATTTGATACCCATATCGTACAAACATATTCTAGAGTCACCCCTGGTCCACCTTTATGGCTATATCTCGAAAAGGCGTGCACCTATAGAACTAAGGCCCACTCCCTTTTAAAATACTCATTAGCACCTTTCGTTTGATACCCATATTGTACATACGCATTCTAGAGTCACCACTGGTCCACCTTTATGGCGATATCTCGAAAAGGCGTCCACCTATAGAACTAAGGCCCACTCCCTTTTAAAATACTCATTAGCACCTTTCGTTTGATACCCATATTGTACATACGCATTCTAGAGTCACCACTGGTCCACCTTTATGGCGATATCTCGAAAAGGCGTGCACCTATTGAAATAAGGCCCACTCCCTTTTAAAATATTCATTAACACCTTTCGCTTGATACCCATATTGTACAAACGCATTCTAGAGTCACGCTTCGTCCACCTTTATGGCGATATCTCGAAAAGGCGTCCACCTATAGAACTAAGGCCCACTCCCTTTTAAAATACTCATTAGCACCTTTCGTTTGATACCCATATTGTACATACGCATTCTAGAGTCACCACTGGTCCACCTTTATGGCGATATCTCGAAAAGGCGACCTCCTATACAACTACTACCACTCCCTTTTAGAACCCTCATTAATACCTTTAATTTGATACCCATATCGTACAAACACATTCTAGATTCACCCCTGGTCCACCTTTATGGTGATATCTCAAAAAGGCGTCCACCTATAGAACTATGGCCCACTCCCTCATAAAATACTCTTTAATACCTTTCATTTGATACACATGTCATACAAGCACATTCAAATGTTACCTTCGGTTCATTTTCCTACATGGTTATTTTCCCTTATGTTTTCACCATAGCTCTCAACTGAGTATGTAACGTTCGGTTACACCCGAACTTAACCTTCCTTACTTGTTCTAGCTTACGAAAGACGTTTTTCAGAATTTTTAAAAATTTTTTCATCCAACTCAAAAAAAGTTATGATTTAAAAAAAAAACGGTATTTTTTTCAAAATGCTATAACGTTTTCAAAAATTGACCGTTTGGGATCTTTTTTTGAATTTGTTTTTAAATGTACTTTTCGGAAAAAATACAAACAAATTTTTTAAGTTTTTTTTTGTAATTTTTCAGTTTTTCAAGATTTTTCGAATTTCGCCATTTTTTTTTTCTCATAAAAAACTTCACTAAATTCTGCAATCAACCCCACTGCTATAACTTTTTAAAAAATTTACCGTTTGGGATCGTTTTTTTTTTACAAATTTGTTTTTAAATGTACTTTTCGGAAAAAATACAAAAAAATGTTTAAAGTTTTTTTTTCAATTAAATAAAAAAAAATTATCGGCCTACTCCGAATTGATTGAAGTTTTTTATGAGAAAAAAATGGCGAACTATAAAGTAAAGTCATAATGTGTAAAAATTATTAAAAAGTAATTGTTCGAAGGGGTCGTTGGACCCGCACCCCCCTTTCCATATCCGAAAAAAATTTCGCTGGTAGACTATTGTCTGTGTCCCAAATTTCATCAAAATCCGTGTAGCCGTTCTGGCGTGATTCCGTCACAAAGACGAAAAAATATAATAATTAAATTATAACTGGTCCTAGGGAGCTAGGACCTGCCCCCTTTTGAAAAATATATAGCTAGTAGATCCTTCTAGACTATTGGCTATATGTGCGCCAAATTTCATCCAAATCCGTCCAGCCGTTCTTGCGTGCTTGAGGCACAAAGACAAACTGTAGTATTGCGTGGAATTCACCTCACTTCAAACACGCTTAAAGTTACAAATATACTTACAAACAAACGTTCATATCTAATTGACCCAGATAACCACCATGAGTTCGTTCGCATTTGCCAAATCACCCAATGTGTTTATGCGTCATACCAAACTGCTCAAGCGCGGATCATATTGACAATATGTAGGTCAATACAATAATTTGCTGACAAACCATTTTTCATTATTAAGTCATGCATTTCTAGTATGTAAACATTAATGTAAGTATGTATGTGTAGGCTAAGAACTTTTTTATAAATAGAAATGAATTTCGTCAATAAAGTAGAATCTCGATTTAACGCTACTCATCAGCGTTTGAACTAAACCCTTTTGTGTTCACATATTACATGGCGATCCTGCCAGCCTGATCTTCAATTAGCTGAAAATTTGCTCATAAGCAAAATTTGCTAGATCTTGCCGAACAGAGATCCTGCCAAGTTTTTTAGTCAAATATTAAATTAAATATATTAGTCAAAAGTTAATGGACATACATTAGTGCCAAAGAGGACTAACAAAAAAAATCCGAGCAAAATATTTTTAACACTACTGAAGAGCACTGGCGAATATTATACTTGGACGAGGAGCATACACGGATATTACATTTTTTAAAACATATCAACTGGACGCAGCTGATTGCGCATAGAAGAAGTGGAATAACATTTCAACCAAACTGGCGACATACCAGTTTGGATGCAGATAGGATGCGCATAGAAGAAGTGGAATAACATTTCAATCAGACTGGCGACGTACCAATTTAGATGCAGTTGGATGCTTATAGAAGAAGTGGAATAATATTTCAACTCGACTGACGGTATACAACTTTGCACTACGATTTAGACTGGCAGCATGACTGGCGGAGAGCAAGTTTTATAAGTATATTTAGAATCAATTGAGTGGCCTTAGGGACGCTAAACTATGAGCAAAAGCACCATTTTTGCCTAGGAATTTTTTTAAATATGGTAGGATGAACAAATTTTTTTTCCCAAAAGTTTGATTTCAGCCTTGAAAATGGCACAAACTAAACCTAAAAATAGAGAAAAAATTGAAACCCAATGTGGCGTAAAAAAAAATAATAGCATAAAATCTAATTTTAAACAATACTTTGTAAAATAAATTCAACAAAAAAAAAAATAATAAATTTCAGAAAACATTCATCCAAATCCGTCCAACCGTTCGTGCGTGATTGAGTCACAAAGACAAACGTCTGGACATCCAAACTTTTGCATTTATAATATTACTAGCCTTTACCCGCCGCCCCGTACGCTAGGAGAAAATGAAACATATTGGCTATTCACGTTAGCCTGCTTATCAAGTTATCTGTTTAAAAAATTGTTTATGTCTAATGCATTTGATTTTTGTAAAAAAAAGATCTAAATGAGCTGATAACCTGATAGGATCCCCAAATGATCCCGAAATTTTCCATAAAAAGCCAAGAAATGACCCCGGCAATATCGCGGATCCCGAAAATCATCCAGAAATGCCCCGGAAGAGTCTCCAAAATATTCCGGAAGAGTCCCAAAGAAACCCGAAATGAAAACGACACGATTCTAGACTTATCCAGAGAGCCACACGGAAATGACCCTAACGGGATTACAAATAAGGTGAAGCTAACTATAAAACCATTTTACTAAGGCAGCAGGCGCGTTGGGGCGAACGAAAGGTTACAAGGTAACATCCAGATACAGTTAGTAAAAGCGTGCTAATAAAAACAATTGAAGGAGGGCGGATGGCGGGAGGAGACGGAGAGCACAACCGATCGTTTTTCCATAATTGTTTAGATACCGATCTGTATGAGCCAGATACCAAAAATTATTCATTTAGGAGAAGATTTACATTTATATTGAGTTATAACAATTTATAGATTTTACACAGGAGTGGGAGATAGGGAAGGGGGCGGAGGGTGTCACTGCTCATTTTGTAAACCCTCGACTTGTTTGACTTATTGTGTTGTAATATTGGTGAAGGTCAGTAAAGGTAGTGCTAAATTGTGTAAATATTATTAAAAAGTAATTTTTCGAAGGGGTCATGGGACCAGCACCCCCCTTTCCACATTGGAAAAAAATTTCGCTAGTAGATTATTATCTGTGTCCCAAATTTCATCAAAATGTGTAAAGCCGTTCTGGCGTGATTCAGTCACAAAGATGAAAAAATATAATAATTAAATTATAACTATTCCTAGGGGGCGGGGACCTCTCCCCTTTTGAAAAATATATATCTAGTAGATCCTTCTAGACTATTGGCTATATGTTTGCCAAATTTCATCCAAATCTGTCCAGCCGTCCTTACGTGATTGAGGCACAAAGACAAACGTCTGGAAATCCAAACATCCAAACTTTCCCATTTATAACATATATAGATATATTAGATTAAGCTTTAGAAAATATAGGGGGTGGCGCCAAAAAAATATTTTACCCGCGCGCAAGAAACCCTCACTACGCCACTGGCGCGTCCGATTTTTGTTAATTTTCCTAAAGCACAATTATAATAGCAAGAGAGCCTTTCATGCAAAATTTAAACATGATACCTTAAATTAGATTTTATTTACGCCTTGCAAAACTTTACAATTTTCTTCTTCTAAATATGGGCGGTGCCACGCCCACTTTACAATATTTCACTATATTTCTATTGTATTCTAGTTTTATCACTTAAGCTATCTTTGGTAATGAATTATCACATTTGTTACATTTTTCGCAATTGTGATATTGTTCTTGTTTAAATTGGGCGTGATCCGCAACCGATTTTGTTAATTTCATAAAGCTTATATACTATAATAGCAAAAAACTTCCTTGCTGAATTTCAACTTGGTATCTTTAGTGACGTTTGATTTACGGGTTTTGAGACTTTTAAATTTCCTTCTTTTGGATGTGGGCTGTGCCACGCCCATTTCACACGTTACTTATTCTCGTTATAAGGTCAACACACAAATAAGGTTTGATCATTTCATCGGTATTTGGCATTAACCTTCAAACGTGTAAGGCTGCCTTGAGGCAGCCTTTGTTAAAAACTCAAATTTTTAGCGGCCGTTGCAATTTTCGCAACGAAATACTTTAATGTTACTTCCTTGGAATTTAGTTATTATGTTATGCTCACTTTTTGATTTTTCTCCGGGCTCGGTGTGCTCATACTTTCATTTTAGAGCGCGATTCGAGTGAGTTCACGTCTAAAATTTTCTGTGGTGAAGATAAAACATTTAATTGAAAAATGATTCAAATAGTGCTTGTTTGCTTGATTCGAAAATGTAATAGATAGGGGACTCATGTAACCGTATAAATGCCTTATAAAGTGTGTAAACGTATAAATTTATCTAGTGCGTAAACCAGCTGTCAAATTTTGTATGAAAAACCATTTACACAATTTGTATAAATTTACGCGCACATTTCATTGTGTAAACGCGATAAACTCAAAGGAATGCAACCTTGCAGACATTACAGCAGGCATTTCCTTCAGAAATCTCCAATATCAGCAAGTAAAGGCGTTTTCACTTAATCTTGGCATTTTTTAATTTGTATAACAATCAAAAAAAATTTGTTTGGCAATAATACAGCTGATAAACAATCAAGTTTATCAAGAGTATTACTAGGTGCGTTCATATAAATGGATATAATTTTACACCTTATAAGTTTATATGCTTTCATGAGTACCCCTAGAAAGTTTTGACGAGTATAAACTGTTGATAAATATACACTGAAAGAAAAAGACCGGTAAAATCAATCGAAATAGGGGTCAATTAAACCGAAATTTCTGTCAATTTTTATCCATCGCAACAAGATGTTGAATCAACTGCGCACAAATTGTTGATTCGTTATTGACAGTAAAACGGTACTGAAATGAACAAAAAAAAGTTGTTGCGACAGCTTTGTATGAAAGTATCTATGTTGCCATATAAATAAATAAATTTAAGGTGCGATAACCTCCGAAGAGATTTTAGGCCGAACTTCTCTTCCAATTTGCATCGTGCTCCTTTTTAATTTTTCTTACAAATTGGCGGGACGTGACCTACTCGTTTTATGCCGACTCCGAACGGCATCTGCAAGGCATACGAGTTTTCACTGAGAGCATTTCATGGCAGAAATACACTCGGAGTGCTTGCCGAACACTGCCGAGGGGCGAACCCGCTTAGAAAATTTTTCTTCTAATTGAAAAAGCTTGTTTCTAAAATGTTGATGTTGCTTTGCCCGGGGTGTGAACCCAGGGTCTTCGGTGTGGTAGGCGGAGCACGCTACCATCACACCACGGCGGCCGCCATACAAATACGTAAATATGTGAATACATAAATACGCATGCTTTCTACATATACATTCATATGAATATAGAAATGAAAATAGTAGTCACAAAACTGATTCTCAATTCTTTCAGTTGCAGCTCAGCTCAATCTCAATTTCTCGCATGTAGTTGCCACACTTGATTTTTTCGAACAAAACTTGTAGTATAAATGTTTGACGTAACATTTTAAAAAGAGAACTTGTAAGTTATAGAAAAGTTAAGAATCAAATCGCAGGAAGGTAATTCACCACTGGAGTAACTTTACATGTAATTCGGCAAGTTTAATTTTCGTAACACTTTAAGTTGAAACGATTCCAAAACAACTCAAACTTTTATTTTGTCGGAAATATCAACATTAAAAAAGGATGTTTTTTTATTATCTTACTAGATTCGTTCGCGTGAGTGATAATTCATAAAAACTTGAACAAAATGTTACTAATTTTGGAAAAATGCTGTTCGTTCAAGCAAAACTTTTGCAACAAGAGGGCGCAATTTTGCATTTCGCTTGGACGAGAAGTTGAAAAATTTTACCCGATAAATAGGTGTCCAAGTATCTCATAATTTTTTGCTCAGTAAATTCAAAAGAGGGTTTTTTCGTTTTGTATTGATAACGGAAAAACTAGTTTTTTGTTGTTTTCTCATTTTCTGTGTTTTTTCGATTTGATGGTTTTCTTATTTTGGTGTTTTTTTTAACAAGTGGCACCATCGTCATAACTACAAAGTAGAGAGCGCAGTGAGTGTAAAATTATCTTTGAAATTTGCTCATGTATTGACAGTTGACCGCCGTTGAAATGACCTGTAAGATCAGTTGCGTTAACAGAAAAATCAGTTAGATTGATTAGGAATCTGTCAATTTTACAAAATTTTGTTAACTTAAGAGCGACAATTTCTCTTCTGTTGAAATGACTAAACTAATTTGTTCGCTTGACAAAGAACTCTCTCGAATTAACCATAATTCGATCAATTTCACCGAATCTCCGTTAAGTCAAGAACAACAGAACCGATTTGTTGATTTTACTAGCACCAGTAAATATTAGGTTGAGGTGTACGGCGGAAGTTTCATTCTCATAATTGCTGTTCGTCATGATCGTTTTTTGTTTTTGCATATGAAAATATGTAAGTATTATTTCTGTCTTTTCTAGAAATGGAAAGAAATGGTCGTATACTCTGAGAGAAAATGTTTGGCTTACCGATATTACTGAAGAAGACGTCATTCAACTAATGGAATCGGTAGATATAGAGGAAGATTGTGGGGACTTTAGCAGTGATGATGAATTCAGTGATCCAGATTTTAGCCTAGATGAAATATCTCCCGAAGACGTCGAATGTATTTCTAATTGTATTAGAGAAATTGATGCTAACGGGTCCAAGAATTTTGTTGATCAAAGTTTGGACAGCACGTCATCACCAAAATCATTAGTCTCTCAGCAGAATTCTTGAAGCCTCAGAAAAGAGTACGAGCCCCGTTACTATTGTCAGAAAGTTTTTTTATTGTTCGGTTGTCGCAACAATACCAAATTTTAGAAACCATATCCCTTTAATAAGTTTTACAAACGCTATCGTTATTGGTATATTTATGCGCACGTGGAATTTTTAGTCTAGGTACGATAAGGGTCAACTGGATTCCTAACTGTAAATTACCTTCAGTAGAGTTTCTTGCTTCATCGAATAGCGTTTAAATAAATGCAATGGAAATACAATAAAAGTGTACGATTAGCGTCAACATACGTTGGAACTGAACCATTTTACAGGTCAAATCCGACACTTCAGAAGTCAAAGGTGGCACGCTATGATCGGAAACAGAAAAAGTACCTCGAAGTAGACTGTTCTCAGATAATAAGAGAATATAATAAGCATATGGGTGTAGTTGACCTAGTGGACGATCTTATAGGCTGGTACCAAGACAGAAATCCAATGATCAGACTTTCTTATCATTTGATTGATATGGCTGCAACCAACTCGTATATTTTATACCGTAGAACGCTTTCTGAAAAGTAAAACGATTCTAGATGTAGTACAAGTGGAGAAAAAACCTATCAATTACCACAATTTCGCTAAGAAATCGCATCTGGTGTCTAATAGCTTACAGGTAGAGACGACCTCCGGGACGAGAAGCAAGTGCACTTCAAAAGGTAAAAGAAGGGATAGATATCGGAATAGTCAAGAGAGCAAAGCATCCGGTTGACAACGTTCGTTACGATAGATATAACCACGTTCCAATGTTGCTGGAAAGAGAACATTGCAAGAAAAAATGGTAGTTTTGTAAATCATCACAGACGCAATGCATTTGCCAAAAATGCCAAATAAACCTATGCTATTCGAGTTCGAAAAATTGTTTTGCCGAATACCATGCCAAAATATAATATCAAAAAGCTTTTACTCTGTATTATATATATATTTTTTTGAACAAAATTATATTCGATACTTTTCGTGCCTTTCTATTAAAATATATCGTAACAGGCAAGGATGCTTTAAGGCAGCATTCCTTTTTTCCCTTTTAATGCAAAAATGAAAATAGTTTTTACTTGAAAATCGTATCTACCTTACTTTTGGTATACAGTTTAACTTAAAAAAACAATTTGCACTTTTTTTAGTTTTGGAGATTTGCCTGTTTGCGGGTCAAATTATCGAATTTTTGCATTTTTCGAAATATTCGGTATCAAAAAAGTGGGCGTCATTATCGCTCGATTACGCTTACTTTCTATACAAAACTATTCTTGGTCCAGATAAGCTAATATAGGTAACAAATTTCGTAAACGGGGTAGACGATCAAACGGACATGGCACAATCAAATTTTTTTTCGATGCTGATAGCTTTAATATAAGAAAGTCTATATCTATCTGGATTCCTTTATGCGATTTCATACTACCATTACCCAACAAAAGCTATAATACCCTTGTATACATATACTCGCTGGGTAAAAAAATTGGGCTTTGAGCTCGTGAAAACTGAGGCGTTATAAAATTGATCGCCGAAAAGCAGTACAAACTAAGCTTAAAGAAATTAAATCACGCTCACGTCATTTTAAATTTGAATGGCATTTTTAAACGGTTTTATTTAGCTTGACTTGACAGGCTGGCACGAATTTTGTAATTGAAATTTAAGCAACTTCCCGATAAGCTACAAGCTTGAAACTTGGAATATAGTTCAGAACCCGATGACAATGCAATAATAAGAAAAAACTCCGATAGGTGGCGCATGGATCGAAATATTTCAAAAATCATATTTGTGGTCTGATTTGGTTCATATTTGGATCACATAATACATACATGAATAGAAAGCGACCTATGAAAAAAATCTCCGCTAGGTGGCGCATGGATCGAGACATACTTAGCCGGTTCCTTAGTCGGTGTATTCCAAAGGCATCACAACTACAGACACAACTGAGTGAGTTCAAACGCAACATGCGAAAGAACGACAAACGTAAAATCAACTGGACCAGCGAAACTCTCAAAGCTTTTGATGATTGCCAGCGTAGTTTAGCAGAAGCTACGATCTTGGCACACCCAGCTCCAGATGCAAAGCTTGCATTCATAAGTGATGCTTCAGACATAGCGATCGGTGTGGCGTTAGAACAACTTTGTGATGACATTTGGCAGCCTTTAGGGTTTTTTTCAAGAAAATTTACTAGTAGTGAAAGGAATTACAGTACTTATGACCGAGGTCTTCTAGCCGTCTATGAAGCCATACGGTATTTTAAACATATGTTGGAAGCACACGTGTTTGTCATCAGGACAGATCATAAGCCACTTATTCACGTTTTTAAGCAAAAGCCCGAGAAAGCGCCGCCGCGACAGTTAAGACAGTTGGACTACATTTCACAATTCTCTACGATAATTATGCACGAATCAGGTGACTCTACCGCAGTAGCTGACACTCTGTCACGTCTGAAAGCTATTTCAATGCCAACCAGTGGTAATTATTCGAGCTTGCGGAGGCACAGGACAAAGATTTGAGCTAACTCGCTTTCAACAGGGAAGCACTTCGCTAAGTTTACAAACCATATGTTTCGAAGGCAAACGTCTACTTTTCCAGCGATCATTGAGCGAACTACAACCACCCGTCCCGAGAAGCCCCGCCACATTTTTTATTATAAAAGGTAATTCATTTTTGTTTTATGCAATTTCTTTTCACTTCAAATAAATCATTATTATAACGAGAAATATTTCGCCTTTCTTTTCTCTTCATTATTTAAACTATCGAAAACACAATTGTGGTGCCTCTGAGCTACCTTCGAGTCACCTCAGTTGTTCATTACTAAAAAGCGGAAGTTTGCGGATGATGCCCTGAGCTCGAATTCAACTTCTTCTGCTTCTATTGTACTTATTCCGGTTTCTTCCTCGAACTCAATATCTTCTGCTTTACCTATTCCTGTCTCTACCCCTAGCCTTGGCAACGATGTTAATCAGGGGTATCCCCCACCACCTACACCTTCGACGGCATTAACGATGACGCCGTCGACCTCATCTGCCCCTATTTCGCCCATAAATTTTAGAAATCAGCTGTTACGACCCAGCGTTTCAGAATATACGACAACTTTGATTGCTCCATCAACTCATAATTTACCAAGCCCTAATAATGCAGAAATAACGGTTGAAAGACAACTATAAGAAAAGCTGTATTTGTATCCGTCTTATCAAGTGATACAACTGCAGACGATATAAATTATTTTATATCGTCAAAAATAAAGCCGAACGAACTGCATATAAGAAAATTTAAATTTGACCATGATAGATGCATCTCTTCTTTCAAGATAGATGTTTCTGCAGATTGTTTTAAGGTGCTTTTGGATAAGTCTTTCTGGCCAGATGGAGCGTTAGTCCACGAATTCACGTCTAGGTTCGAAATGTCGCTCGCACTCCACGACCTATTTCTGCCTCAAAAAACTAGTTGTAGACCTTGGCATCAACTTCTATTACCAGAATGTGAGGGGCTTGAACATTAAACTAATAAATCTTTTTCTTAGCTGCCATGACCTTACTTTTAAGGTACTGGCATTTACCGAAACCTGGCTAAAACCTCATGTGCTCAACTCTGAAATTCTATGTAATCGATACGAAATTTTTAGAAAAGATTGTCAAAGTAAAGTGGGTGGTGGTGTTTTAATCACCATAGATGCTTGCCTATATGCTGAAGAAATTCTGATTCCAGAAGCTGACGAAATCGAATTTCTTTGCGTTCATAACAAATTCTTATCTGTGCATTTATACATTACTATTAGCTAGGTTCTTTTGCAATCTGACCTACAGTTATACAACAAACACGCTTCGATTATAATGTCTGTGACTTTTTTGGCTACTTCTTCTGACTTGATTGTAGTTATTGGTGATTTTAATTTACCGTGTGTAACGTGGAATATGATTGATGGCTGCTTTGTTCCCTGTTCTTCTCGAGAAATCTTTAACGAGTTCTTAAACAACCTTGCAGATAGTGTGCTTTTTCAGGTTAGCGGCATTCTGAATAAGTTTGGTAAATGCTTGGACCTAATATATGTCAGTGATAATTCTAGATTCTCTTTAGTCCGAACTGCCTGATTGGAGTTAATTGCTGAAACCTTTAGCCGTCCAAAACAATGTAACACCTATAATAATTCGTGTGCTGCTAGGTTTTTATTTAGGAAAACTGACCCAGGAAGTTAAGAAATGAGCTTTCCATTATAGTTTGGCCCGATTATACTGGAGATGTCGACGAGAGCGTTCATCATTTTACTAGTGCTTTATACCTCATATTCCGTGCATGTATCCCCCAAACTAATAGCGTAACAGTTTCAGTAAATACTGGTTGGTGCACGAAGGCACTAAACTGCTTGAAAAATCCGAAAACGCGTTGGTTTAAGAGATATAAAAAATCTGGGCTTCCAAATGACTATAGCAGATATTCTATTTCACGTCATAAATATAATTCTTTGAACAAAGAGTGTTACAAAGACTACATTAATAAGTAACCGAAGCAGTAGAAACCCTGGAAGAGAATAGCTTAAGCTGCAACCGTGTTAACTTTTATATTGACAGTCAAGCAGCTATTAAGGCAATAATCTCGCGAAGAGAATCGGGACAGGGAGAAGCATTCATCTGTATTTGGTCCCAGAGCATATGGGAATAGAACTAGCTAAAAAGGGCGCATCCCTTGAAGCTTGCTTCATAGACGTCCCAATTAGACTGGGCGAGATTAAGCGAAGACGAGAGGTGCACATGATCGACTAAGCGGGAAAGGCGTGGGTTCAAGCGCGGGGCTGTAAAGTGTCGAAGATTATATGTAGGTCTTACAACCTTAGCCTAACAAAGTTGCTTCTATCATTAAAAAGAGAGGAGGCTTGGTAAGTGATAGCATATGTAGGAAGTGTGGGTTGGAGAAGGAAACGATCGAGCACGTTCTGTGCTCGTGCCCAGGCTAAGACTCCAGCTATTAGGAGTGATACAGCTGTCAGATCTAGAAGCAGCAAGTGCCTTAAGTCCTAGGAAGCTTCTAGTATTTGCCAAGAGGACGGATTTATTTTATAACATAGGTCCTGGTTTTTGATAGGGTTTTTCAGTTTGGTCTTTAAAACAAACTTCTGGTAACACTACGGACTCAATCAATCTATGTGAGGTCCTCATGGACCGGCCAGTTCAACCTAACCTAACCTAAGATTAAGCTGCAACTTTCCTCTAATCCCAAGTCGTTCTTCAATTTTGTTAACACTAAACTCAAGACTACTGGATTCCCATCCGTCATGAAATTTAAAGACTAGGTTTCAAGTGACGATGCCACAGTTGCCGATATGTTTGCTGATTTCTTTAAAGCAAACTGTGCACAAAATTGCGTGCCCGTCCAACCGAATCCCCAGCACATAACCCTTCCAAAGGCTTTACTCGACTCAGCGTCACCCAAATCGGACAAAAAATACGATTTTTTTAAGTATACCGGTCCTTGCACCAATTAGCGGCTAATTTTTTTCATAGGGGGCTTTCTATTCTTGTATGTAATATGTGTTCCAAATATGAGCCAAATCGGACCACAAATGCGATTTTTCTGAATATCTCGATCCTTGCGTCACCTGGCAGCGATTTTTACCATCGGTAGCTTTCTATTTTTATATGTAATATGAGTTCCAAATATAAGCCAAATCGGACCAAAAATACGATTTTTTGATATATATAGATCCATGCGCCACCTAGCGGAATTTTTTTTTGTAGCTTGTCGGTAAGTTATTTAAATTTCAATTACAAAATTCGTATACAACGCTACACAAAGTCAAGCTAAATAAAACAATTCAACCCATTAAAAGTGTAAAGTTCGTGCACAGTACCTGATTGTTTTTGTGTATATAATAAAGGCTTCTAAACCAGTGTTGCCAGAACTTTTTCAGAATAGATGGACAGAGAAAAAGGGAATAAAATTTTGTAATCTAAAGAAAAACTTAAAGTTTAATGCGTTTCTTTTAGAGTCTAAAAAAACATATCAGTACAAACATTTCATACATCTTGCAAAATATTGAAATAAGTATTTGCTCAAGTTTCATAAAAAATAAATTCAATAATTTAGAGATGTAATCTGAGTTTTTTATAAAAATTGTTCATAGCCAAACAATTTCCCATTATTCTACTACAACTATTTCTCTGCTTGCATCACAATGAGTGAGGTTATACGTATGCATAAATTACTTTCAAAATATTTCAATATGACGGTGTTCTTTATCATATGATTAATGAGAAGAAATATTTGAATTGTCAATTAGATCAATGAGATCACATTTGTTTTACTTCTGTGGTCTTTGACATTTTTAAATTAGTTATATTATGCTGCTTAGTTTTTACCTCATAGCACTAAGAATTCACTGCGGGAAAGACAAAGGGATTTTCCCCAAACGTACTCTACACTCTTGGTGACCTGGAAAACCACTTGTATGTTTCTTATATTAAAAATTCTATTTTGCTAGGAAGTACAGTAGACGCTCACAAATTAGAACCACTTGGTTTTTAGGGTGATTCTAATTTCTGAAAAATTATAATTCCTGGACGTTTTTTATTGGTATAAAACCTAAAAAATTAAGTCAATTTGCATTAAAAAACTACAATGAACTTGTGTCTTATTCAATTTTATTCATAAAAACGAGAAAGCATAAGGTAACAATCCAGTACAATACATATATATATGTATATATACGCTAAATCAAAAAAAGATCCAAAAAAGAAAAACTCCAATTACAATAAATATATGTAATTTTTCATTAAAAATACATAAAAGTTTGATAGAAATACATTACCCGTGATTTTTATACGCGTATAATTTTAGGTTTGCGCGTAAAAAAACGCTTATCCTCACTTAGATACTGCTTAGGAGACCCATCTAGCGGCAAATACCTACTATGGAGACCCATCTAGTGGCAAATAGCTACACAGCATGTTGTACCGAAAAGCGGAGACACAAACCTCTATTGTATGGCTGTGTATAACCTATAGCTGAATCGGTTGCGATGAATAGTGGATACGTAGAATAAGTGTAGAGGTGAAACATAGACACATATTTCAGTTGCATTTGAGTATAACGCGTATTGAAATTTAGTAGTACTAATTTTATGAGCGGCAATTTCAGAGCTGTATTTAAAGCTTTACGCTTAGCAGTCCATATAAAGCTTAATCGTAATTGTCTATAGATGTAAAAAAAACACAGCTATTAAAACAGCCAAAAATGAATCAAAAACTTATTTTTCGTTAGCCTCATGATAGGTATTAGAAACGGCGTTAAAAATTGATGATTTATTCAATTTGATATAGCTAATTGCAGATGGCGCCAAATCAAATTTTAGGGCTAACCGTTTCCCTTGAACACCTCTGTCAAGCTTTCCGAAGATCTAAACTTTGGTTTCCAAGGACAAAGTATTTTTCTAACGTTTATTTAACATCGCAGCGAGTTACTTTTACTTTTAAACAAACAATGCCAAAACACGTGCACGCGTGCCGAATTTTACACAAAAGCTAACAAAAACTGTACAGAACCGCGACGAAAATCCAACGACTACCGAGCATAACATGAATAAATTAGGGATTCCTCTCTTATATCCATTTTACAAAAAAAAAAAAAAAAAACAACATACGCTCAGAAATTAGAATTTTCGATTCTAATTTCAGATCGTGTAATGTATTGAAAAAGTTGATTCTAATTTCTATTTCTGGACATTCTAATTACTAAAGGTTCTAATTTGTGAGCGACTACTGTAGTTTCGCTGTAAATGGGACAGCCAATTGAATCGAATGGCAAGCGCACGGAAATAAAACGATATTATACTATGTTCAAACAGAAAACTAAATTGAGGCAATTTCGATTTAAATTGAGTGGTGTTCATACAACTCAATTTAGCTTACACAATAGTAATTTGATAGCTGGTTGGCTCATCTCTACAGCAACCACATACCTTTGTTCAGTTTGTCAAAATGTGCGTGTTGGTATTAGACGAATAGAATGGAATGAAAACATAAAACTTTGAAATTTTTGTGCGTTGTATGAAAATGTGTTCAATGTTTTGGTTTCATTTTGAGTTTTCCATCTTCTTTTGAGAATCCTTACTCCAGTGAAATGAAAAAAATAAAATCAGCTGATGGATGAGCCAACCATATAGTTGAGCCACACGTAACTGACATTTAAATCTACTCAATAAACACACTTTATATGGTTGCATTTGCAGTTTGAAACAATTTATTAAGAATTTTTTTTTAAATTGGCAATTTATTATTACAATGTATTATATGATAAATTGCGTAATAAATGGTATAAAAATGCCAATGTGGTGTGTGTTTGTACATAGTATTAGGTTGATTTTGCTTTAATACATTACACTGAAAGAAATGGTGCTAGTAAAATCAACAAATCGGTTCTGTTGTTTTTGACTTAACGGAGATTCGGTGAAATTGTTCGAATTATGGTTAATTCGACCGAGTTCTTTGTCAAGCGAACAAATTAGTTTAGTCATTTCAACAGAAGCGAAATTGTCGCTCTTAAGATAACAAAATTTTGTAAAATTGACAGATTCCTAATCAGTCTAACTGATTTTTCTGTTAACATAATTGATCTTACAGGTCATTTCAACGGCGATCAACTGTCAATACATGAGCAAATTTCAAAGAGAATTTTACGCTCACTGCGCTCTCTACTTTGTACTTATGACGATGGTGCCACTTGTTAAAAAAAAACACCAAAATAAGAAAACCATCAAACCGAAAAAACATACAAAATGGGAAAACAACAAAAAACTAGTTTTTCAGTTATCAATACAAAACGAACAAACCCTTCTTTGAATTTACTGTG
Organism: Eurosta solidaginis; assembly: GCF_040869045.1. Lineage (NCBI taxonomy): Eukaryota > Metazoa > Arthropoda > Insecta > Diptera > Tephritidae > Eurosta > Eurosta solidaginis. The sequence continues at coordinate 147,785,823 of NC_090319.1, read as the reverse complement.
CACCAAATTATGAGATACCGGGACAACTATTTATCGGGTACAATGTCGATACTTCTCGTCCAAGCGAAAGGCAAAATTGCGCCCTCTTGTTGCAAAAGTTTTGCTTGAACGAACAGGATTTTTCCAAAATTAGTAACATTTTGTTCAAGGTTTTATGAATTTTCACTCACGCGAACGAATCTAATAAGATAATAAAAAAACATCCTTTTTTAATGTTGATGTTTCCGACAAAATAAAAGTTTGAGCTGTTTTGGAATCGTTTCAACGTAAAGTGTTACGAAAATTAAACTTGCCGAATTACATGTAAAGTTACACCAGTGGTGAATTACCTTCCTGCGATTTGATTCTTTACTTTTCTATAACTTACGAGTTCTCTTTTTAAAATGTTACGTCAAACATTTATACTACAAGTTTTGTTCGAAACAATCAAGTGTGGCAACTACATGCGAGAAATTGAGAATGAGCTGAGCTGCAACTGAAAGAATTGAGAATCAGTTTTCTGACTACTATTTTTATTTCTATATTCATACGTATGTATATGTAGCAAGCATGCGTATTTATGTATTCACATATTTACGTATTTGTATGGCGGCCGCCGTGGTGTTATGGTAACGTGTTCCGCCTACCACACCGAAGACCCTGGGTTGACACCCGGGCAAGGCAACATCAAAATTTTAGAAACAAGTTTTTTCAATTAGAAGAAAATTTTTCTAGGCGGGGTCGCCCCTCGGCAGTGTTCGGAAAGCACTCTGAGTGTATTTCTACCATGAAAGGCTCTCAGTGAAAACTCGTATGCCTTGCAGATGCTGTTCGGAGTCGGCATAAACCAAGTAGGTCCCGTCCCGCCAATTTAAAAGAAAAATTAAAAAGGAGCACGACGAAAATTGGAAGAGAAGTTCGGCCTAAAATCTCTGCGGAGGTTATCGCACCTTAAATTTATTTATTTATATGGCAACATAGGTACTTTCATACAAAGCTGTTGCAACAACTTTTTTTGTTCAATTGACTACTAAAACGGTCAATTACGAATCATCAATTTGTGCGAAGTTGATTCAACATCTTGTTGCGATGAATTGACCCGTATTTCGATTGATTTTACCAGTCTTTTTCTTTTAGTGTAATATGTCTCGATTTCTGCCAACCATAACGCTAGCATTATCTGTTCTTATGCCCTTAAAATATTTATTTTACATTCAATGTTCTTGAAGTCGAATATAAATCAAACTGTTTACCAAGATTTTCTGTAATATAAAAAAAGTTTAAAGAGCTTAGAAATTTCTGAAAAAACCTAAAAAAAAACGCAATTTTTCATGTTAAACGGCGAAAAGGAAACTAAATTCAGCTTGAACAAGTAAGGAAGGTTAAGTTCGGGTGTAACCGAACATTACATACTCAGTTGAGAGCTATGGTGACAACATAAGGGAAAATAACCATGTAGGAAAATGAACCGAGGGAAACCCTGGAATGTGTTTGTATGACATGTGTATCAAATGAAAGGCATTAAAGAGTATTTTATGAGGGAGTGCGTCATAGTTCTATAGGTGGATGCCATTTAGGGATATAGCCATAAAGGTGGATCAGGGTTGACTCTAGAATGCGTTTGTACGATATGGGCATCAAACGAATGGTGTTAATGAGTATTTTAAAAGGGAGTGGGCCTTAGTTCTATAGGTGGTCGCCTTTTCGAAATATCGCCATAAAGGTGGATCAGGGTTGACTCTAGAATGCGTTTGTACGATATGGGTATCAAATGAAAGGTATTAATGAGTATTTTAAAAGGGCGTGGACCTAAGTTCCATAGGTGGACGCCGTTTCGAGATATGGCCATAAAGGTGGACCAGGGGTGACCCTAGAATTTGTTTGTACAATATGGGTATCAAAAGAAAGGTGTTAATGAGTATTTTAAAAGGGTGTGGGGCTTAGTTCTATAGGTGGACACCTTTTCGGAATATCGCCACAAAGGTGGACCAGGGGTGGCTCTAGAATGCGTTTGTACGATATGGGTATCAAATTAAAGGTATTAATGAGGGTTTTAAAAGGGAGTGGTGGTTGTTGTATAGGTGGTCGCATTTTCGAGATATCGCCATAAAGGTGGACCAGGGGTGACCCTAGAATTTGTTTGTACAATATGGGCATCAAAATGTAAGGTATTAATGAGTATTTTAAAAGGGCGTGGACCTAAGTTCTATAGATGGACGCCTTATCGAGATATCGCCGTAAAGATGGACCAGGGGTGACTCTAGAATGCGTTTGCACAATATGGGCATCAAACGAAAGGTGTTAATGAGTATTTTAAAAGGGAGTAATCCTTAGTTCCATAGGTGGACGCCGTTTCGAGATATCGCCATAAAGGTGGACCAGGGGTGACCCTAGAATTTGTTTGTACAATATGGGCATCAAACGAATGGTGTTAATGAGTATTTTAAAAGGGAGTGGGCCTTAGTTCTATAGGTGGTCGCCTTTTCGAAATATCGCCATAAAGGTGGATCAGGGTTGACTCTAGAATGCGTTTGTACGATATGGGTATCAAATGAAAGGTATTAATGTGTATTTTAAAAGGGCGTGGACCTAAGTTCCATAGGTGGACGCCGTTTCGAGATATGGCCATAAAGGTGGACCAGGGGTGACCCTAGAATTTGTTTGTACAATATGGGTATCAAAAGAGAGGTGTTAATGAGTATTTTAAAAGGGTGTGGGGCTTAGTTCTATAGGTGGACACCTTTTCGGAATATCGCCACAAAGGTGGACCAGGGGTGGCTCTAGAATGCGTTTGTACGATATGGGTATCAAATTAAAGGTATTAATGAGGGTTTTAAAAGGGAGTGGTGGTTGTTGTATAGGTGGTCGCATTTTCGAGATATCGCCATAAAGGTGGACCAGGGGTGACCCTAGAATTTGTTTGTACAATATGGGCATCAAAAGAAAGGTGATAATGAGTATTTTAAAAGGGAGTATTCCTTAGTTCCATAGGTGGACGCCGTTTCGAGATATCGCCATAAAGGTGGAGCAGGGGTGACCCTAGAATTTGTTTGTACAATATGGGTATCAAAAGAAAGGTGTTAATGAGTATTTTAAAAGGGTGTGGGGCTTAGTTCTATAGGTGGACGCCTTTTCGAGATATCGCCATAAAGGTGGACCAGGGGTGACTCTAGAATGAGTTTGTACGATATGGGTATCAAATTAAAGGTATTAATGAGAGTTTTAAAAGGGAGTGGTGGTAGTTGTATATGTGAAGGCGTTTTCCAGATATCGACCAAAATGTGGACTAGGGTGACCCATAACATTATCGGTTGGATCCCGCTAATTTATTTATATATGTAATACCTGGCAAGATTTTAAGGGTGTTTTATTTCGCCCTGCAGAACTTTTTCATTTTCTTCTACTTAATATGGTAGGTGTCACAACCATTTTATAAAGTTTTTTCTAAAGTTATATTTCGCGTCAATAAAACAATCCAATTACCTTACCATGTTTCATCCCTTTTTTCGTATTTGGTATAGAATTATGGCATTTTTTTCATTTTTCGCAATTTTCGATATCGAAAAAGGGGGCGTGGTCATAGTCGGATTTCGTTCATTTTTCATACCAAGGTAAAGTGGGTTCAGATAAGTACGTGAACTGAGTTTAGTAAAGATATATCGATTTTTGCTCAAGTTATCGTGTTAACGGCCATGCGGAAGGACAGACGGACGACTGTGTATAAAAACTGGGCGTGTCATCAACCGATTTCGCCCATTTTCACAGAAAACAGTTAACGCCATAAAATCTATGCCCCTACCAAATTTCAAAAGGATTGGTTAATTTTTGTTCGATTTATGGCATTAAAATATCCTAGACAAATTAAATGAAAAAGGGCGGAGCCACGCCCATTTTTAAATTTTCTTTTATTTTTGTATTTTGTTGCACCATATCATTACTGGAGTTGAATCTTGACATAATTTACTTATATACTGGAAAGATATTAAATTTTTTGTTAAAATTTTACTTTAAAAAAATTTTTTTTTTTAAAGTGGGCGTGGTCCTTCTCCGATTTTGCTAATTTTTATTAAGCGTACATACAGTAATAAGAGTAACGTTCCTGCCAAATTTCATCATGATATCTTCAACGACTGCCAAATTACAGCTTGCAAAAGTTTTAAATTACCTTCTTTAAAAAGTGGGCGGTGCCACGCCCATTGTCCAAAATTTTAATAATTTTATATTTTGCGTCATAAGTTCAACTCATCTACCAAGTTTCGTCGCTTTATCGGTCTTTTGTAATGAATTATCGCACTTTTTCGGTTTTTCGAAATTTTCGATATCGAAAAAGTGGGCGTGGTTATAGTCCGATATCGTTCATTTTAAATAGCGATCTGAGATGAGTGCTCAGGAACCCACATACCAAATTTCATCAAGATACCTCAAAATTTACTCAAGTTATCGTGTTAACGGATGGACGGACGGACGGACGGACGGACGGACATGGCTCAATCAAATTTTTTTTCGATCCTGATTATTTTGATATATGGAAGTCTATATCTATCTCGATTCCTTTATATATGTACAACCAACCGTTATCCAATCAAACTTAATATACTCTGTGAGCTCTGCTCAACTGAGTATAAAAAAGCTAAAATGGCAACACTGTTCTAAATGCGCTAAATGGTATTTAAACTAGACTGGGGAGAGAGGGAGTAACTAGCTAACGGACAAACCAGAACTATGTTAGCATCCGCAAAAGTATCTGCTTAATACAGATGGACGTGTATACAGTTACTTGAACTTTTCATAGCATATCAACATATAAATATAATAGTATTATGCATGTGTATATTTACACATATGTACACATATTTAAAAACTGGTTCCCATTCAGCACTTTGAAACATAAACGAGTTCAAAGTAAACTTCTATAGCTGTGAATTTAAATAACCGTTTATGTACTATGTAAAGCGAATCGAAACTTGTTTGGTAGTCAATATAGTATGAAGGCGTACATACATACATACATATATAATACATGCGCGGTTCCAGGGGGAGGAACTGGGGGAAATTCCCTCCCCCCTAGAGCTTTGTAACACGTATTTTCATTATTTTCGACTGTGAAGAATTATGAGAGATATTTCGAATTAAAAAATATTTTAATTTCTCTTAAAAATCTTAAAATATTAATTTATCCAAAAGTGTGCAGAATTTCATTGTAGTTTGAAATTGAGGCTGTGAGGCTAGAAGCTAAATAAATAAAGTTTTCCGAAAATAGGACCACATCGTCTTGTTTTATGATTATATTTTTTTCAACAATTGCATCATGTACAGAGTAAATATTGACTGTAATGAAATATATAATACTAATTTACATTAGACTGGGTCGATTCATTAACCTATATCGCGCCATCGATTTTTCGATAGGATTTGTGCTCAGGAAAAAAAGTTTCACTACGCATAGCCAAAAAAATAATTTTTGAGCCTGCAAAATTTCAACGATATTTTCGATTTTTTATGCATTTTTTCATTTTCAAGGCTCCAAATCATTTTTTATGTATTTTTTTTTCGTGTCAATTGGCAAATGCAAAATTGGTAAATGCAGTTTTTTGAAAACAAAAAATTTCTTTTGTGGAGATTTAGAACAATTTTGTTAGAAAAATCGATTTTTTTTGCAGGCTCAAAAATTATTTTTTTGGGTATGCGTAGTGGAACTTTTTTTTCCTGAGCCCAAATCCTATCGAAAAATCGATGGCGCGATATAGGTTAACTTTCGTCCATACAAATCGCCCCAGGTTAATATACATAGTAGTTTCTTATTTATTTATTTATTATTTAAAGTCGACGACAAACTATGGTCGACTGCATAATATAAAAGATTTATAAATATACAACTCAAAATATAAAATTTAAGATATATCGAGATTTCAACAATGTTATATTACAAACAAAGAAATATTAATGAACATTACTCTTTAATTTCCGAATATAATAATAATAGGAAATATGAGCAGAAGTAAGATCTTATGCCGCAATCTTATACTGGCGGAATGCATCAGATTCCGCTTAGCATGATTTCGGAATGCAGTGGATTCCAATCTTCCTGTTGGAATGCAACAAGATTCCAATCAGCATGTCATGGGAATCCGGCAGTGCTAAGAGTAGTGTAATGAGGAAACGCCATCACAAGGCATAAAAAAGTAACATGACCTGTGTTGTTGGAATGCATCGGATTCCAATCAGCTCGATGCCTGACCCATAAGATTACACTGCCGGAACGCATACGGTCAGTAACTCATGAAAAAGCATGTTTTTTACGTTGTTGGAATGCACCAGATTCCAATCAACACAGTAATGTCTTGTTCCTTCTTAATGATGCATGTTGATAAATGTTCCTCCATCCTTAAGCGAGATAGTTCCTGTTTCTTATGGAAGGAATAAAATGCCGGCAAATTAAATTAGCTTGTATCTCTTAAATTAGATAGGCAAGTATTGCATTACGTATAGCAAAGTACATTCAAGACTGACACAGCTATACAAGTCATTGTAGTGCGCGCACCAGATAAGAAGAGGATTATGGATGAACAATACCCCTAGTAATATTCTCCGATTTTCCAGAGTGGGTAAGTTAATAAGAAGAAGTCTACTTCTGTATGGAGGAAGGTGGAGACTTGAGTCCCAATTAAGGCCGCGCAATGCAAATATCAAAAATTGCTTTTGAACTGACTCAAGACGCTTTATATGCTTTTGAAAAACAGGGGACCAAACGCATGTGCAATACTCGAGTATTGGACGAACCAGCGATGTGTAAAGAACCTTAGTGAGGTACGGATCATTGAACTCTTTAGCCCATCTTTTAACAAATCCAAGTAAATCCAACGTGGTCATATAAATCGTTCCCGAGATGATCGGCCAAGTACCTTAATGGTGCTTTGTTACCGGTACGTACCGAATCTATATCCGGCAAAGGATCAACATCGATAACACTCCTAAGGCCTTCGGGGAGTGTCTTTAGCGTTAATATAACAACAACAACAAGAAAATTAATAAAAAATCCTATCAATTCTCTGTACTCTGTTCGTTGCTGTGAATCACATGTATAAATTGAAAATATTGAACAACGGTTAAAACATGACTACGCACAGTGTTTCGAGTAGAACAAGCTAGCTGGACAAAATTATTTTATGTGATTTTCCGTTTCATATGCAGTCATTTATTACAACTACGTCATTTTTTTCAGCCATATGTTCTTTTTTTTATTTTTTTCCAAAATTTTACTTCATATGCATACATTTGCTTATTTCATATACAGTAACTCATGTGAATAAGTGTCATAGATCCAAAAAAATTTAAAGGACTTAAGAATATTACTTTATTGTACTTAAATTGAATGGACTACAAATCTCAATACTCTAAAAAATTCTAAAAATTCGGAAAAAAATTAAAATTTTTTATGAAAATTCGTCGAATTTTTCAAACATTTTTTAAATATAATTTAGTTTTTGTTAAAGATCGTGACAAATTTTCTTATGGGAAATTAGTTAAAATATGAAAATTCGTCGAATTTTTCAAACATTTTTTAAATATAATTTAGTTTTTGTTATAGATCGTGACAAATTTTCTTATGGGAAATTAGCTAAAATAAATTTGCGAAAGCGAAAATTGTAAGAATTGTCCAAAAAGGGGTGTCTACTTATTTATTTTATAGTACCAGTCAGGAATGTAAAAGTGAATTACAATAATAATAATAACAATGTAAATAATTAAATTAATTATGTGAAAATTACTTATTACAAAAACTTAAAAGTAAAGTATCATACAAAGTAGAAAAGACAATAGATTTAAATTAAATAAAACCTGATCCAACAAAAAGTTATAGGGTAGGTTATCTTTTATAATTATGTTATTATTCGCTATCATCACTTTCATTTGATGAGTCACTTGTGGAATAGTCATGAACATCAGCAACACTACTGTGAAAGCTTGAAACAACTGGGGTATTTATTGACTCCTCAACATTATCGGGGGACAGTAAATTTAAGACTTCTGAAGTCAGACTTTTAAATTGTTTCTTAGGTATCTCCCTAAAACTGTTAACTAAAGGATCCTATGTTATAAGCAACATATTCATAAGATCTCTATTCGTGGCTTCACGCGACTACTTTTGTGTGTTATCATCCCTGAATCGTCTCAAATATTTGTTAGGGGCTTCCTGTGCTTCCTCAGAAAATTGATCAATAGGTAAAATTGCTGATTTTATAATATCAGTACTATTCACTAAGATTTTATGAACTGTAACAGGCATATTAAAGCATGGATAGAGATCTACGTATAGTTTTTTAGTCTCGATCGAATATTTGGATATTTATATTATACCCAGATGCTAATGCGCGAAGGAGAGTGTCGAATCTTTTGATGAGCGTTACATCCAATCCCGTAATCTCAGCACTAGCCTCAGGATTTTCGAACAACCTACGAGCACTGTTGCCGTCATTGGTATTGCCGAAACCTGGTTTTGGTTTATCTACTATCAATCCAAGTACCTACACTTTTAAATTTATTCTGGATTTCGTTGGAACGTAGCTTTACACTCTCTTTATCTGCCTCATTTATAAACTGCCATTTTTTTACTTCGAAGCGATAACTTATGTGAAGCAAGAATTCAAAACATCTTATCCATGCATGGAGAGTAGACAAACCAAAACCAAGATTACCTCGGTTAGGCGTAAAGTCCCGTAACTCATTATTTATATATTTTGGAGTGGCACCACAAATATAACACTTTTGTGCGGAAGAAGTTTCAGTCAAAGCATTGCAAACTTTTCCGTCAATCATTGTAAGAAGCATATTGTGATTTACGGAAACTTCGTATTCTTCGAGCATGTACTTTGTTGGCAACAACGCATTTATCTCCTCTAAAACTTTGTTCGTTTCAAAAACAATAAAATCTTTTGTTTCTTTAGAAAAAATAAATTTAATTGGACGACGATACATGGTAGAAGAAGGTCGAGGATTATGCCAAACAATGTTACCCTTTTCATCCTGTAATTGAAGAGGAACGAAAGAAAATATAAACAAAAACTCAACAGTGTCAGAACTGCATGTAAACTTTTGCTTATATGTGCTATAGCCAGAGCTTCCATCGCAACCTGATTAAAGTATAAGTCAAGTTTGTAGGTGATAAACTAACAAAAACTTTTTGATTTGCTAAAAGTAAACGCTCAATAATTTTATCTAATACGGACTGGACTTTAATTTTCGCACGTGTTTCACCCACATCAATTTAATTTGGATAGCATTCTGCCTTAGCTTTTCTTAGACTATAAAATGATGGATAAACCTTATGGCCTGCCTTGATGCTCCACTTCCGAGTCGTTTTGTACCCATGAGTCGTCGACTTGCTATCTACGTAGTATACTAAAGCTTCTACATTGCTCAAGGATCTTGCATCTGGCTCACATGTCATCTTTTTGCCGGATATTTGAGTGGTTTCCTGTGATTTGTTTATAATGTTAGCAACATTTCTGTTGCCGGACAAACGCGTTGATACTTCTGCCGCATAAAGTAACTCACCAGCACTTCTAGATTGCAAGAGGTCATCCACTCGACGCCGTTTGGTTTTTGCACTGCAGCTAACAAAGTCTTTCTTTCGTCTTCCGGGGCCGGGGTTACCTGAAGAAGTGGTTGGTTGGTCTGATGGCAACTATGAATCCACCGTTATTGTAAATGTGAAGTCTAGACCCGAAAGCCACTCCGACTTTTTATTCAAAAATCGCTCCTTATGTCTTCCAGAAATGTTCCACTTTTGATCCAGCTTCGATGAATATGCCGATATTTGTATGTTTAAACTTTTATCGAATACTCGGCTGCTTCGCTTGAATCGTACTTAAGTACAACAAAACTCAATAATTCTTTATACCTGGTTTCTTTCGAATGTTGAACCCAAATGTCAAAAAACTCCGTTCTTGGTACGGTTATAACTAAACTGTTTTGTGTTGTTGATTTTCCGACAGGGTGAATAGTTGATGATTGTTGTGTTGCCATCTTAAGTGTCGTTGATCGTTCTGATTTGTTATCAGTTGTGCATTATTTATATTACATTCAGATATTGGCGTAGATGCTACCAAATGGGGTTGTTTTGTGTAGCGTTCCTGTGTGGTTATACCTGCATTAGGATTGCTTTGTATGTACCTGTTTTTATGCCTTGGTGACTGGTGCGGTAGGTTGTGGCAGATTGAAGTCAGTGATCTTCGCCTTTTTGCTTTTGGTGTGCTCTTGTTGACCTTGCGCGTTTATTTTTGTGTGTTTTATGGCTACGTGTTTGTTCCCTGTATCTCGGAATTGTTTTTGCCGTTTGTAGATCAGCTTTAAAGGTTCAAATATCTCGTCGGAGCTGGTACGTACATATGTACATCCTATTTTATATGTAACTAAATCTACAAAAAAAAATTAAAAATAGAAGTGTAAAGAATTCGAAATGGTTTTTTCTTTCGACTATTAGAGAATACTTGCGACTATAACATACGTAAAATTTAGCCCAGATGACCGCGGATGTATGTAACTTTTTTGACCCTAAAGTTAAAAATATCGAGAAAAATACCTTTTCTTCTTAATAACGGAATGTTAAATATTTTGAAAATACTCTAATTGCTGAAGGATAATTGTTAAAAAATTATACTTAGCTTCGAGCTTTGAATCCATGAAAAAATTATATAAAAGTGTTCACTTAAAAGAAATATGAAGCTTAATATTCAACAAGAATTTTGCAAATTAATCAATGCATTTTACGGCCACTCCTGCCTTCTTACTTCAATTACTCAATATGTATGAGCAAAAATATCAAAAGAAAGCAAAAATCCCGTTATTTTGTTTTAGACAATAACTTGAAACCTTGGGGGAGTTAGACAATTTTGAAACACATTATCATGATGTACTCGTCAAGGCCTGCAACGTACACTTGAAAAGTGCAAATTCACTGTAAATAGCACTGTGTAATCACATTTTGGGTACATTTTTCTCCCGTCGATACAATAATTTTACTGAGCTTGGTTTGCGCAAAAAGTGTATTAACTTTGGTAACATAACGGATGAGGGTAACGGCATAAACGAATCGAGATAAATATAGACTTCCATCTACCATGACGGCCGCCGTGGTGTGATGGTAGCGTGCTCCACCTTTTAAACCGAAGATCCTGGGTTCAAGCCCCGGGCACAGCAACATCAAAACTTTAGAAACTAGTTTTTTCAATTATAAGAACATTTTTCAAATCGCGTTCGCTTCTCGGCAGTATTTGGCAAGCACTGCAATTTTATTTCTGCCATGAAAAGCTTCTCAGTGAAAACTCATCTGCCTTACAGATGACGTTCGGTGTCGGCATAAAACAAGTTGGTCCCGTCCCGCCAATTTGTAGGAAAAATTAAAAGGAGCACGACGCAAATTGGAAGAGAAGCTCGGCCTTCGGAGGTTATCGTGCCTTACATTTTATTTATATATATCAAAATTCTCAGGATGAAAAATGGAATTGATTTAGCAATGTCCGTCCCTCTGTCATAGCCCATCGTCTACCTGTGATCACTATAACTTGAGCAAATATTAAGATATCTTATTGAAATTTGGTACATGTATTTTTTGGAACTCAGCCCCCACCGCTATTTAAAACGAGCGAAATCGGATAATAACCACGCCCATTTTTTATATACATAACATTTTGGAAAACATATCCAACCTAATTATTTAATAGATAATACACCTAAAATGTTGTAGTTTGAAATATGAACCCTATATTGAAGCTTTTGATAAAAATTAGGAAATTTTTTTTTGGACGTGACGCCGCCCACTTTTATATAAAAATTTGTTAAAAGTGTCGTGGACCGTGGCGCAGTGAGGGGCGCAAGGGGCCATCTTGCCCCGTGCGCTATCACGGGGGCACACCAAATGGCACGCAAAGCAGAACTTCCTGGATTATTTGTATTTTTATTATATGTAACTGATTTCAGGAAAATATTGGTTTCTAGAAAAAATTTTCTATACTAAAAAATGCATGCAGTTGATGTACGCAACACTTGCGACAAGTTGTGGAATAATTGGAATTATTAAAAAATGCTCTAACAAAAACTGTCAAACGTGAATCTGGTGCGAATACAAGCGGTTAGAGTTATCGTCGATATACTAGATAATGTAGTAGAACACTTAGAACAATTAACAGAGGACACTAACACCACTAGTGACAACAGACACGAAGCTACAGTTCTGTTGCAAAATATACCAAATTTTAGTTTAATAACACTATTTCATTTCTGGCATGCAATTTTAAGCAGGATTGCTCGTGTGCAGCTCATATAACAAGATCCGGGGATGAATTTTAGAGAAGGGTATCATGATCTTAAATCATTAGCGACTGAATTATCCGAAATTCGATACGCGAAGTCTCTTTGAGAAAACGGGATATTGATATAGTAAAACATGTAAGAAGGCGCCGCAAAATGCCCGAAGAATCGGCTAAAAATGTTGGTTTTTTCGCAGAATGTGAAATTTCTCTCGTTATGAAAAGTTTTCTCGATCGTCTCCAAAAAGAAATACGTACAAGATTTACACGACTAAATGACCTTAATTTTAGATTTGGATTTTTCTTAGACGTTGGAAATTTGTTAAACACAGATAATTTCTACTTAGAAAGAAATTGTAAGAGCTTCGGTGAATTTTATAATACAGTTTTCGAAGGAGCAGAACTTTTTATCGAAATATGTGACTTCAAAATATTACTTCGCAGTAGAAAAGAAATTGAACCTAAAACTCCGTTAGGATTACTTACTTTTATAATCTCGTATGGAGAATATGTTTTTCCAAATTGCGAGAGACACTTCAAATACTATACAATGACTATCTCAGTATCAATTGCTAGCTACGAACCTGTATTCAGCTTGTACCGAAAATCCAGAGCCATAATAAAATCCGCAAATCTCTTGCAGGCAGCACTTGGGGTAAAGGCAAAGAAACGCTCATTACTACGTACAAAGCAATTGGCCGACCGATTGCATGCTACACGTCCCTGATATTGTATTCAAGGTCTGCCAAAATACTGCCCTCAAATCGCTACAGGCTGCTTTCTTATGTCCCACCACCTACACAATGAGCCAAGAGTACTCCGGGTTAGGGAGAGAAATGAAATGCTAAACAAACAGTTTCTATTGAATACCCAGAAACCTAGGCATTCCAACAGACATCTGATTGATAGGGGCTTAAGGGGTCATCTCCATAAGCATTATGAGGAAATACGGTACCTGAGAACTCAGCCGTATGAAGCAAAAAAAAAAAAAAAAAACACAAACAGCTCCTCAGTGAACTCCACAAACAGGCGTCGGTCCTCTATACCAGGAATTGTTCGGCGAATTCAGTACTTAAATCAAAATACCCAGAAGCAGCAGAGGAGGAACGAACTCTCCCTAGAGAAACGCGCGACACTCTAGCTCTACTTCGATCTGGGTACTGTAACAGGATAAACTCTTACCTATCCAGAATCACCCCGATACACAAAATGTATGTCCTTCTTGCAATGTGTCCGCACATGACACCAATCATCTCTTTAATTGTAATGTGGAACCAACGCCTCTAACACTTCTCTCATTATGGTCCACCCTTGTTGAAAGAGCAAGTTTCCTTCGACTCCCGTTGGAGGTAGTAGGTAGGTAGGTGAAATGGCTGCGACCCTGGTCGCCCAAGTAGCTATTTAAAGCCGTTTTGATGCCATGTAACTCGTCTAAAAACTTACGGAATGTTACGGTCAATGTATTACAACCAGCCAGAGTTGTTAATAAAATTAAGAATATTCGGGATGGAAATCACAGATAACCCTCTGAGGTCTTCTAGAAACGGGGTTCCAAGGAACTTTAGCCGGGCTCAAGCTAGAGCCGGGCATTTACATATAAAGTGTTCTACTGTCTCCCTGGCATTTGGATCTTTGCAGCTTCTGCATTAGTCGTTATACGGAATTCCCATCTTTTCCGCATGCGTACCTACTGTCCAAAGACCGGTGCACACTGCTATCAGTTTGCGTGTGTTAGCCCTGGATTTTTTCAGAAGACTTCTCGTCCTCTTTTCAACAAAATATTTTGGCCAAATGGATTTTGATATTGCACAGGTGGCGATGTTATTTCACTTTGTTTGTGCTTTCTTCAAGTAGAAGCTTTGGAATTCCCCTTGGCTTCTGCTAAGGGTATGCCTACTTCGACACTAGTTATTTCATCGCTCATCTTCGATGAGCCCCTGCGTGCTAGCTCGTCGGCCTTCTTGTTGTTGTTGTTGTTGTAGCAATGCTTCGCCCCACCTAATACCTGCGACCGATCACAAATTGTCATCAATATCCTCTAACGGGAGTCCAAGGCCGTCGCGGAGACAAGAACATCTAGGAAAGTGCCACCGTCCATGGCAGGAGTTGCATTGGGCGGATGTCGCAAACGTATATATTCTGTGCTGGCAAACGGAGCAAAGGGAGGTAGAGACTAAGAGTCTGTTTCCCTGACCTACACAATTGCTGCCGGAAAAGAGGGGGAAGAAGACGGGGGCAGGGGCTGATGCTCGGCATTGCTCCCGACTCTACTACAGAGATTGTAGGTATGAGTGGGGGCAGCCGTGTGAGTTGGTGGCGCCGTGGGGCGCGAACAACAGCGGGTACTTGTTGTGGCTTGCTCAGCAGCGGGGCTGCTGGAAGGTAGCAGGGGGGGCGCTAAGGCGCAGACTACGGGACGTCCTAGGGCGTGAACAGCAAGGAACCACAAAAGATTTATAGAAGTTACGTGGACGTCTGGTTTTGGGATCTAGCCCAGAACAACCTACCCGATGCAACCATCCCTTACACGAGATACAGTGACAAGAGTATGACCGTCCTAAAAAAATTCTTTTCCGGCAGATGCAGCAAAACCATTTCTCAGGACCGGGGTCAGGAGACGGACGCGGATTGGCTTCGATACCCCGGAACAAGAGAATATGGAACAGTCCCGCTGCAAGGAGCTGCTGGGAGAATGACAATTTGTGGGCGGGACGCAACAAATTAAATGCGGTTACACTGAAATGGCAGTCCTTAGTCGGGAAAAATCTCGAGTCGCTCCGGTACATAGAACCGACGGCCTTGGTAAGCGTCGTCGGCCTTCTCGTTACCCTCTATCCCCCTATCACCCGCGACCCAGATAACGCGTAGTTCTAGATTGGTGGATAACTGGGATATGAGTCGATTACAAGCCCACACTAATTTTGAGTTAATGTGTGGCGAGGAAAGCGCTTTTATCGCTGCTTGGCTATCCGACAGGGTGAAAACATTACCAGCTACATTCAAGCCCTCCATTGATTTGCAGGCTTGGCAAATCGCTAGGATTTCTGCTTGAAACACGCTGCAGTGCGATGGGAGTCTGAATGATGGAGAGAAATCCAGGGACTCAGAGAAGACTCCGGCCCCCACTCCCGATTTCATCTTGGAGCCGTCAGTGTAGATTTGGATGTCGTCGACCCTTATGCCCGGGTTTCCCTTCCACTCGTTTCTGCTTGGAATGGCGGTATTACAACCGTACTCAAACTTCAGTTTGCGATGGTAGTAATCTGTGTCGGTACTACATGTACCATCCGGAAGTTTCTTTAGGATACTACTATGCCCTTGCTGAGTATCCTTCCAACACCCACACTCCCTGAGTCTCAGTGCGGTTTGTGACGATGTACAAAGTATATGCAAGTCGATCGGAAGCAGGTGCAAAATGGGGTCTAAAGCAAATGTGGGGAAGTGCGTCCGGCACCTATGGCACCAACGCACGCAGTGCGCTGGACTTTTTGAAGGCTGGTGAGATTGTAGCTCTTACTTAGAGCTTCCCACCAGACTATGGAAACATAGGTAAGCACCGATCGCACCACCGTCTCGTACATCCAAAGTACTATGCTTGGCTTGAGTCCCCATTTCTTACCAAACATTGATTTGCAGGCATAGAAGGCGATGCAGGCCTTCCGTACCCGCTCTTCGATGCATACTTTCCAATTCAACTTGCAATCAATTGTTAGTCCCAGATACTTCGTACTCGATGACACGTTTAGTTGCTGTCCGTTTAAGAATGGTAGTCTGAAGGCAGGTGGCTTGTTCTTCCTCGTGAAGAGAAGCAGGTACGTCTTGTTGGGATTTAACCTAAGGCCACATCCCTGTGCACACCTGCTGAGATCTCCTTTAGTTCCTTAACCAAAGATTTCTGAGTCATCTGCAGAATAATAGGTAGAATACCATCCACGTCCGGTGATTTATACGGAGAGAAGCTATCTATTGCCCATGCAAATTTCTTCTCCGCTAAAAGGTTGTCTATAAGGCAAACAGGTACTTCCTGATGTGCCGTCTCTGTATCGCGTACTCCCTCCCCCGATCCATCCAGTAAGTGAGCATATATAAGGATGTTTAGAGTCTCAGCCGCCGATCCTGCGCATGTTCCATCGGCGCGCTTGACAAATTTCTTGTTTGAATGACTCTTGACAAGAATCTCGTGGACTCAATCGACTCGCAGATTTCTTGTCAGGTGCTTGATTTTGCTGTCCATATGGCTTTCTTATACTCCCTCAGAGCCGTCGTGTACTCTTGGAAATAATCCTGAAGTGACAGTCGTTGAAGACCCTCCTCAGCTTTGACCTCAGGTCGCTGAGATTTTTGTCCCACCACGGTGGGAAGGTATTTTGCTCCTCGAAATTGGACAGGCGACCTTAAAGACCACCTGAAAACTTTTCTCAAGAGACCGTAATCGGTCATCAAGACTGCCTGTAGATTGAATAAGCGTCCTACTTCTATAGAGCCTATCACTGACTATCTTGTCAAATAAGCCCCAGGACGTCTGTTTAGGGTTTCTGTGCGGCTGATTTATTTATTTTTCCCAGTCTATGTTGAAAAAGATCAACCGGTGACCCGACAGGGACATTTTTTCCACACCTCCCTGTTTCTAACCGTAAGCTCCCGGTAGTCAGATGTTAGTGTTATATCAAGGACTTACTCCCACCCCGGGTAGTTCGCCGTACTCGGAAAACTAAAGGTGTGAGAGCTGCCCTTGTTACATACGTAAAGGTTGTTAGCTAATATAAATTCAAACAGAGACTCACCCCGTTCGTTTTTCTCGCTGCTCCCCCAAACTGAGTGCCTTGCGTTGGCGTCGCAACCCATCACGACCGTCTCCTTCTTGGCTGTTTGTGCTACCATTTGCGCTACCTCCTCTGGAGGAGCGGGCCGATCGTGGCCCATATAAGCCGAGGCGACCGTCATGCTCCGGCCGCTTCTTGACTCGACCTTGACCACACCAACGTCGTAACTACTGTAATTAGGTAAAAAGAAAGAATTAATAGTATTCCTAACGCGGGTACAATCCCTCGGTTTACCTTCTCCATGTGTGTGAAAATGTTATAGTTTCTTCGGGTCTTTAGGCCCATAACCTGTCACCGCAAGACCCATGGTTCCTGCACTAGGCAGACATCAGCAGGTTATCCACTTATACAGCCGACCTTGCCGGGGCATCGGAGGGGACATTGAGGACATTGATAACAATTTATGAGTGGTCACACCTATAGGATAGGGCGAAGCACTTCTACAACAACAACAATATTAATTAAGCAAATTAATACTAATTTTGGCATATTAACGACCAACGATGGGGCATGGTCGCCTAAGTGACCTAACATTATTAAGTAATGTAACGAATTTAGGAAATCCTGGTTATTGCACATTCTGCAAACGTTTGTATCGTTGAACGGTCTAATAAATAACTGCTTTATTCATTATTGCAACATGGTCTTTATATAGTCTACTTAGGGAGCAGTACAATTATAATTCGATATCACGTACTTCACAAAAGCGTGTTTAAATCAAACTGATCCGTCATTCCTCAGCTTGCGCTGCTTTTATACTCTGTTACCTCGTCCGCATATTTCTCCTAAGGTCTGGCATATTTCTCCTAAGGTCTGGACGTTTCACCTTCTAAACTGTTGTATCTCCTGCTAAGTAATTGAGCTATATGCGTGCGTAAGTGTGAGTAACAACTTCGGCTGATAACTACATATGTGTGTGTGAGATATCTCTTCACTTCGAGCTGCAGTTATGTGTGTGCATGTAAATAATATTGGCTGCTTACTGTATTTGTTGTTGTGATTATTTACTAACAGCGTAGTAATGCTAATATCCGTCAGACTGCCCTCCACCTAAATCTAATTGTCCCGATCAGACAAATCTCTCGATCTAACCGCTGCTAGTCTCTCCAAATGAACCACCCTTCTATTTCGTGGTTTCCCAATTGTTTGTATGAGGGAGATAACATCACTGATCCGCCTCGCAGCTTTGTACGGGCCTTCCTAGATATATTGAAACTTTTGGTGGAACATCTTTCCGCTGGTGAGGGTTGTATGACAGTACCAACTCTTTCTCCAAGAAACCTTCCGAATTGTTGTTCTCGTCGTATCTGTGTTTCATCTTACTACTCATTATCCTATTTCGTTGCCTCACAATCTGTTGTTTGGCCACCGGACTACTTCGAAGGGCTTGAGCTTCACAGATTGGCTTTGCATAATCAGAATCGTTCTGACGTTTCACAACAGTAGTGCACCCTGGCTTGAAACCATCCTTGCGAAAATCTGTTTAGGCCGCAGGCCTAAATATATCTCCCCCTCCCCTCTTAACATAATTTTCTTTAGTTTATTTTCCTTCGCTTACTACCACCCTCATATGCTTGTGATCAGTAATACACACAAGCATCTGTGAGTGGTAGTACGTATGTATCTTAGATTTTTACCGCTGTGAGCCCGCGGTACAGCAACTTTGTTGCCGGGAAACCCAACGAAGGAGCTGTATCGTGGGTTCATCGGCTCATGTCGCAAAGAGGCTCGTCCTCTTTGAATCCAGCAGCCAGCAAAGGTACATGTAATTTCAAGTTCACGTAAGTGCAAATTTTCAAAATTATTATCATATAACATTTTCCGCAACATTTGTTAAACCAATTCTTAACACTTGTTGTATTTCTATACAGTTAATAAAAAAGTCATTTGTAATTCCATTTATTCACGAAACCTTTCTTGTGTTCCTATTCTCTTCCTTTTTGCCTAAACCTATACATTTTTACAATTACGTGGGTGCGAGCCGCTGCCACCACGCTTTTGTACATGGTCCCTACCACGCCGGTAAAAAGAACCAGCTGCTCATAAATACAGTCCACACCAATCTTACAGGCGAAACTTCTGCATTAAATCAAGGAAGCATTAAGAAACCGTGGTGATAATCAAGGAAGCAGATACACCAAACACGTATTCTTTCAGCGCATATTACACGGAAGATAATATTAAACATCAACACCAAACATCAACAACACCGACATCCGCAAAAAAAAACAGATTCTATTACTCCGAACCAAATAATTAATTAAAAGGTACGTGGTTTATTCCGTGCGAGGTAGTATTTTTTTTTATTGTTAATAAATATTTCAAAATAAAATTATAAATTGGTTCATTCCCATCAAAAAGTGCAAGTGAGTGTTAGGTGTGGAGGGTGGAGCCGTGTGTAGAAGTCCACGAAAGTGGGGTAAGCTTCTGACCGCCATTCACCTGGTAATGGCCAGAGCGATTCTTTTGCATGCGGTTCAAGCAGCTCACTACTGCCGGTCGCTTGCGGCCAAGTATCCTCTGGGTAGCCACTAAACATCCGTTTAGCGGTGAGCTAATGTGAGAAGGCGACAACCTGGCTAGGCCACTCTGACATAATCGGTTTAAGGGCTAGCCGAGGGAGATCTCATCGGCAGCGTCTGTACACCTCTAGGTGCGGCTGCAAGCGGGCGTCTGTCTTGGAGCAAGCGGCTCGCTATATAAACGTGCAAGTAATATTTACACCCCCGCTGAGCGGGTTGTGCGCTGGGCTTGGGACCCGCCACGTAAAACCATACTCCAATGAAATATAACAACAAGCCTCGGATAAATACACCCTCTATTGATGACGACCATGGCAAACGTTTGAAGGACAATGAATTGAGGGCGTGCACCTGGAACGTCCGCTCCCTGAATGGGATTGGTGCAGATGCCCGGCTGGTTGATGTCCTCGTCAAAGCAAAATCTTACATCACCGCCATCCAAGAAATGCGTTGGACGAAGCAAGGAAGAAAGAAGATAAAAAATTGTGACATCTATTGGAGTGGCCATACGAATAAGCGCAGTTACGGCGTCGGATTCGTGGTGGGAGAGAGACTTTGTCGCCAAGTACTGGCGTTCACGCCTGTGGACGAGCGTCTCGCCGCTATCCGAATAAAAGCAAAATTTTTTAATATATCATTCATCTGCGCCCATGCGCCGACAGAGGAGAAAGACGATGAGGTGTAAGACCCTTTTTATGAACAATTAGACCGCACATACGAGCGCTGCCCCCGTCATGATATAAAAGTCGTGCTTGGCGACTTTAACGCCAGGGTGGGCATAGAAGGTGTTTTTGGCCCTACAGTCGGAAAGTTCAGCCTACACAATGAATCTTCTCCTAACGGACTGAGGCTGATTGACTTTGCTGGTGCTCGAAACATGGTCATATCCAGCACGAGGTTCATGCATAAAAAGATACATCAAGCTACATGGATGTCTCCTGATCGAAATACTCGCAATCAGATCGATCACGTTGTGTCAGACGGACGGCATGCCTCCAGTGTTTTAGATGTGCGCACGATCCGAGGACCGAACATCGACTCGCACCATTATCTCGTTGCAGCCAAAATACGCACCAGCCTCAACGCAGCTAAAACCAAGGAACAAAAAACACAAGGAAAGCTAGACGTCGAAAACTTCAATCACAACAGACTGGCAATGATTTCGCAACTCGACTCTCACACCTGCTCTCTGAGAGCACAACTCATCCTGAAGGAATACAGGAGCAGTGGGAGCATATCTCCAAAGCACTTCGTACTGCCGCCGAGGAAAACATTGGTTACCGGCGGCCACGAAAAAACATCTGGTACGATGAAGAATGCCGCGTTGAAACCGAAAGAAAAAACGCTGCCTACAAGGCTACGTTAAAAGTGAGCGCGACAAGGGGAGTGTGTGAACGCTATCGTGAGTTGAAAAGGGAAGCGAGACGCCTTTTCAGGAAGAAAAAAGCAGAAGCAGAAAGGCGTGAATGCGAGGAGCTTTAGCTGCTAGCCACCAGGAATAACGCCCGAAAATTCTACCAAAAAATAAGGTGGAAGACGGACGGTTTTAAGACCGGGGCAAACTCCTGTAGGAATGAAAACGGCGACCTTGTAACTGATGTCCAGAGAGTGCTTAGATTATGGAGGGAATACTTCTCTGCTCTCCTAAATGGAGGCAGCAATTCACCGCGCAGAGATGAAGAACCCGATCCCGCAATCGATGATGATGGAATATATGTCCCCCCGCCCGATTGTGACGAAGTTAGAATAGCAATAACCAGATTGAAAAACACCAAGGCCGTGGGCGCTGATGGATTGCCTGCGGAGCTATTCAAGTGCGGCGGCGAGTAGCAGCTTCTTAGCAAAATATGGGCATGCAGCAGCTTCTTAGCAAAATATGGGCGGACGAGTGCATGCCCGACGGTTGGAATCTAAGTGTTCTTTGCCCAGTCCACAAGAAGGGGGATACTGCAAAATGCACCAACTATCGTGGAATCAGCCTTCTTAATATCGCATATAAAGTCCTTTCAAGTGTATTGTGCGAAAGATTGAAGCCCACCGTGAACCGGCTGATTGGACCTTATCAGTGTGGCTTCAGACCTGGTAAATCTACCATCGACCAGATTTTCATAATGCGCCAAATCTTGGAAAAAACCCGTGAAAAGAGAATCGCCAACCATCACCTCTTCGTCGACTTTAAAGCCGCCTTCGATAGCACGAAAAGGAGCTGCCTATATGCCGCTATGTCTGAATTTGGTTTCCCCGCAAAACTTATACGGCTGTGCAAAATGACGTTGAGCAACACCATCAGCTCAGTCAGAATTGGGAAGGACCTCTCCGAGCCGTTCGAAACTAAACGGGGTTTCAGACAGGGTGACCCCCTATCGTGCGAGTCCTTTAATTTGATGCTGGAGAAAATTATACTAGCTGCAGAACTTAACCGCACTGGAACAATATACTATAAAAGCGTGCAATTACTGGCATATGCTGATGACATTGATATCATCGGCTTAAACACCCGCGCTGTTAGTTCTGCTTACTCCAAACTGGAAAACGAAGCGGTAAAGATGGGTTTGATGGTGAATGAGGACAAAACGAAGTACCTGCTGTCATCCAGCAAAGAGTCAGCGCATACGCGCCTTGGCAACCACGCTACTGTTGGCAGCCATAATTTCGAAATAGTAAAAGACTTCGTTTATTTGGGAACCAGCATCAACACTAGCAACAACATCAGCACTTAAATCCAGCGAAGAATCAATCTTGCCAATAAATGCTACTTTGGACTAGGTAGGCAATTGGAAAGTAAAGTCCTCTCTCGGCGAACGGAAATCATACTCTACAAGTCACTTATCGTACCCGTCCTGCTATATGGGGCAGAAGCATGGACCATGGCAACAGCAGATGAGGCGGCTTTGGGAGTGTTCGAGAGAAAAGTTCTTCGAAAGATTTATGGACCTCTACGCGTTGGCGATGGCGATGGCGAGTACCGAAGAAGATTTAATGATGAGCTGTACGAGCTATACGCAGACATCAACATAGTCCAGCGAATTAAAACGCAGCGGCTGCGCTGGCTAGGCCATGTTATGCGAATGAAAGATGATGCTCCGGCCAAGAAAGTGTTCCTATCTGAACCCGCCTATGGAAGCAGAGGTAGAGGGCGGCCCCCACTCCGTTGGAAGGACCAGGTGGAAAACGACTTAGACTCCCTTGGTGTGACCAATTGGCGACGGTTGGCGGAGCGAAGGAGCGACTGGCGCGCCTTGTTGGACGGCCATAACCGTTTAGACGGTTAAGCGCCAATTAAGTAAGCAAGTAAGTAAGAGTGTTAAGTGGAAAAATTTATATTTCGCGCAGAAATAGAGGAAAAAAAAGTGCTTAATCAGTTACTTAAAGTTTGTGCATCACGCCTTATGACTATCCGGAATAATCCCCCACCCGCGGTACGATTTTCCGGACACAGCTCAAGGTAGCCCAACACTGCTCTAAAAGGTTAACGTAACCTAAGCACCGCTTAGCGCCACTTTTTTACATTCGCCTTTGCATAATTTTCAGTAAAAAAATATTCACATAATTAAATTTTGATTTGCTAAGGTAAATTTAATTTAATTTGCGCGCACATTCAATTAAACAAATTTGTCCACATAAAAAATCACTTGCGCTTATTTACATGGGCAATACGATCGCAATTTATTTTGTTGCTGTAATACAAAGTGTACTTAGTTCAACCACACATATTGTTGTTGTTGTTTGGGTGGCCAATAGGCTCATTTCTTGCCCAATTAAAAAAAAAGAAAACATTGCAATATTTTTATTTTTTTTCACTTGTGGCAATGCAGAAATCAGTTTTGAATGAAAAGTTCACAGCCCTTGGTTAAATTACCTAAAAGACCATTGCGAGTGTTTCGCATTTTTTTTTTTTTTTTCCTTCACTAACACCACTTTCACTAGCCATTACTTATTGGCTTACACAATTCACTAGCACATTTGCATTAGCACTTTCTTTTAGCAACTACGTGGGTGCGCGACGTTGGCACCACGCATTTGTACATTCCTTTAAACTACTAGCTTTTTTGCAAGCTTCAAGGCCACTTCACCGAGAAATCTCTCTCGAATACAGTCCTTCATTTCAGCTCATTTTTAATCAATAATCTCTGCAAAGGCAATTAATTAATTAATATTTCAATAAATTTTTATTTAATATAATGGATACCTATATACGACAAGCAGAGGCAGTGACTGAGTTTGAAAATGACTATAATGTTATTTCCCCTTCAGACCATAAAAAACACACCCTCTTAGTCCAAAAGGAGGAGTTGAAATCGCTATGGGATAAGGCGAAGCAGACATATGAAGAACTCTTGAGCTGCTCAGAACTCGAGGCAAAATAGCAGTCGGTCATTAAAAAGAAGCACAAAGTTACATACTTGAGCTTTCTCAAGTGCCAGGCAGAAATGGCTGAACTTCCGGAAAAACTTGAGAAAGCTGAAAAGAAAGAAGAAAGTTCGGGAGATAGGGAATATCGCGTGCGCCTGCCACCGTGTGATACGGACGTTTTCAAAGGAGATTACCTTTCTTGGCCTTCGTTTAGAGACATGTTCACTGCTATATATATACGTAACAAAAACCTCGACATATCAAACTGGGATGCAATTATAACATATCTATGTTCCACAAAACTGCCGGAAACCACACTGGCGTTTCCAAACCCTAGAAACCGTGACTGATCTGAGAGGGGATACAGTGTCCAAACCATCAAAGCCACATATATCTCGTTCGACAACAGATACATCTGTTAAAAAATTAAGAGTCCTATCAGGCAAGTGCAAGTGTAGCCAAACCTACGTGTAGGATATGCAAAAGTCCTGCATATTGCATTGCAAAGTGCGAAAAGTTTTTACGTTTAACGCCAACTAAACGGTTGGAACAAATTAAGAGAAGCCGTGGGTGTATAAACTGCCTTTCTGCTGGCCATTCGGTAATAAAGTGCACCAGTCAAATGAACTGTGCCACATGTCATTTAAGACATCATACGCTGCTTCATATTTCGAATCAGCCAAAACCAACAAATACTTCAGACCCTATCGGAGCATCTACGTAGCGAGAAGCTGAAATACGACGCAATGCTGAAAGAGAAATGCTCCGATTAATAATGTGAACTCAAGTTTTGCTAATACAAATAAAGGTGTGTTACTAGGGACAGATCAGGTTAATATTCATTTTAATGGTGCTGACTATTCGGCGACCTCCCTAATATACTCGGGATCTGAATGTTCATTCACTACCGAGAAACTCAAGCGCAGAATTAATCTGTCAACCAAACACCTGAATGCCCAAGTTTCGGGCATCAATAATACAATGTCTGCACAAGTTGATCTGGTAACCTTGCTGTGCGCGGACGTGTTTTTGATCGCTCTTCGTATTTCGTATTAAATCTTTACACAGTGCAATATACATAGTGGCTTTTTGTGCAATTTAAACATTCAATCTGTGTGTTCATATATCATAGATTTTCACGAAAATTTGTGATAACTGCATACCTTTTTGTTGGTAGCTGCTATTAGCAAGTCATTGTGTGCCCTTTTTGCTTTGTGTTGTGTTCGCTGCTAGCTATACGCTGTCTTGCGATTTGCATCCAGTGCTCCAAAATAACTCTTGCCCATAATTTTTGAACAGCTGTTCAATTTATCTTATACTTATAGTTTCTTTTGCCTATTTTTCTTTTGGGTTTGTTTAACTTTGCAATTATGTTGGATTGCTGTGTCAAGAAGTGCACCAATCAAAAGAAAATTTCCCGTGGTGATACTTATGTTTGTTGTTGGCTCTGTGATAATATGGCTCATGTTATCTGTGCCGGTTTCTCTCACATAGGTGGTCGGGTGGTTGACCTAATATCCAGCAAAATTGGACTGAACTGGACATGCCATGATTGTCGTTCCGTAGAAAATGACATGCGAGCTTTTATGAGGCAAACTCAGAAAGAGTTCAACAACATTTTTATTGGGTTTCGTGACCTTAACGAAAGATTCAAAACGATGGAGGCTCACTTTAAAAAATTGAAAGTGATATCTGAATCCCCAAAACGAAAGAAATGTATGCCCAACAATGACTCCAACTTGTCTTCGAGTCAGGGGCAAAGCTGTCCTCCTACGAATGTCCCTTCAACCGCGTTGACTAATACGAACAGGCTAACCAAAGACGTTATGAACAATGCAGCTCAGGAATCTCCACAAGAATCTACACAAGGTTGTGTCGAGACTTCCAGTGAGACGATCGATGGCAAATTAAACGATGCCTAATAGTGGTACTTTTGCGGCTGTTTGTTCTACGTCACCAATGTTGATTTCGCTGGACTCCCCAATTCATCCTACACCTCCACCGGTATCTTTAGCTCCAACAATAACAGTTACCGATACTGGGGTTGTTGCTAGCGATACAAGTGTACCTGAAAAAAATAGTACGGGCTCGATAACCAACGCTATAACGGCCGCACATTCCCAGCTCTCTGGTGCGCTATCCGATACTCCTTTGCAGGTGACTGCCGTGCCACCTCGTAGGGCTGTATTTGTGTCCCGATTACACGCCTCGCTTACCGAAAATGACATTGCTCATTACGTTTGCTCTAAACTTGGTGTTGCACCCACTAGTAACATCAATGTGTATAAATTTAACTTTAAATATGAGAGAGACATCTCCTCATTTAAAATATCCCTTTCAGATGAATATTTCGATAAGGTACTTGATTCCTCTTTTTGGTCCAAGCATACTGTGGTTCACTTGTTCACGAGAAAGGCGAGGGCCGAACCTGTATTACAGCCAAAAAACGGTATGACGAACACAGTAATAACAACACAAAGGTAATTGCTGATCTGTCCCGTCTTCTCATTAATTATCAAAATGTTCGTGGTTTACGATCAAAACTTGTTCCATTCTTCCTTAATTCTTTCAACTTTTCTGCACAAGTTGTAGCTTTTACAGAGACCTGGCTAAAGCCTGATAATTACAATTCTGAGGTTTTTTCAAATAAATATGCTGTTTATCGGCGTGATCGCATCTCTAGAGCGGGAGGTGTCCTTATTGCTGTTGAATCTAATCTATCGTCTGAGTTGATTTCGCTGGACAATATCTCTCATATCGAATTCATAGCAGTTAGGCTTTCATTCGGTAGCTATAGCGTAATTGTTTGCTGTTCGTATATACCACCTCGTTCGGATATGGATGTTTATGCTAGTCATAGCTCGGCCATCTGTGATTTGCATTCGCAGTTGGGAGATAACGATCGACTTGTTGTTGTTGGTGACTTTAACTTGCCAACAGTTAGTTGGGTTAATATAAGTGGTTCAAACTTTTTAACTCCCACTGCTCAACATGAGTTTCTCAATTGCTTGTTAGACTCATCTCTTTTACAGATTAACAATGTTCCAAATAGTGGAAATAAAATGCTGGATTTAGTATTTGTGGATGGCTCGGTGGGTACTGCCCTTACGCAAATACCACCTTTATCCCTTCCAGAAGACCCTCTTCACCCTACGCTAGAGATATCACTTGATATCAGCCTACCCCGTAGGATTCAAGTACAGTCGCGTCCCCGATCTAGATGCTTATACAAAGCGAATTTCATTATGCTCAATGATCTGTTGGCTTCCCATGATTGGTCGGATCTCTATGCTTGCACTGATGTCGATTCGGCTATCTCTATATTTTACAGTACGCTTGATAGCTTCTTTGATACCTGCATTCCTACTCGCTATACCCTATGTTCGAATAAGCCCCCTTGGTTTTCAAGGCAACTTATCAGACTTAATAACATCAAATCTAGGCTTTATAAGAGGTTCAAGAAATCTGGAGCATCTGCAGACCTCTCTAAATATCTAATAGCTCGTTCTAAATTTCACCGTCTTAATCAGCTTTGTTATAAAAATTACTTGAGTTGTTGTAAAGCCCAATTTTTTAGAAATCCAAAAAAGTTTTACAGTTTCGTAAATTCAAAGCGGAAAACTTCTGGGTATCCTTCCTCATTAACCTATGGAGGTAAAAAAGCTTGCACTGATGACGACGTTGCTGAACTATTTTCTGAGTTCTTTAAGTTCACGTATTCATCCAGTGGTTTTCATTCTGGTCAATATCCCTATCGCTTAGATAGCTCGAATTACATTAGGAATCCTGCTATTGATGGTAATATTGTTCTTCAGAGTCTTCAATCTTTGAAGCCCACCTTTTCTCCGGGACCGGACGGTGTTCCTAGTTGCGTGCTTAGGTACTGCGCCGAAAACATGTATGAGCCTATTTTAAAATTATTTGAGCTATCTCTGGGATCTGCGGTATTCCCGGCACTTTGGAAACAGTCTTTTATTATACCCCTGCATAAAAAAGGTAGTAGGTCAAAAGTTGAAAACTACAGGGGTATTGCTAAACTTTCAGTCATTCCTAAAGTCTTTGAACAGATTGTCACCAATCAACTGCAATATCAGTGTTCTAGTCTTTTATCTCCATGTCAACACGGTTTTATTCGTCAAAGGTCTACCACTACAAATTTGCTTGTATTCACCTCTATAGTTATGGAAGGATTTTTAGCGAACAAGCAAACGGATGTCATCTACACGGACTTCAGCAAAGCATTTGATACCGTCAACCACGAGTTGCTTATTCATAAGCTTGATTTACTGGGCTTTCCGTTTCACCTATTAATGTGGCTGAAAAGCTATCTTTCTAACCGGACCCAAAAAGTCCTGTTCAAGTGCAATCTGTCGGAATCGTTCGGAGTTTCCTCCGGCGTACCCCAGGGAAGTCATCTAGGCCCTTTGCTCTTTGCCCTTTTCATTAATGACTTGCCACAGACAATATTATATTCCCATACTATAATGTATGCGGATGATGTAAAACTTTGCTACACTTACTGTCCTACCGATTTGAGTTACTTGGATCTTCTTCAGGCCGACTTGGACTCGTTCCAATGTTGGTGCACAACAAATTTACTAGCTTTAAATTGCTCTAAATGTAAGCATATGACATTTCACCGAGTGAAGCCAGCATTGAAATCTTATGTAATAGATGGTACGCCTTTGGAGCGTATATCTATTGCAAATGATCTAGGTGTCCTTTTTGATCCGAAATTGAATTTTAACATGCATATTTCATCTATAGCCAACAAAGCGTTGGGTTTACTTGGATTTGTTAAAAGATGGGCTAAAGAGTTCGATGATCCGTACCTCACTAAGGTTCTTTACACATCGCTGGTTCGTCCAATACTCGAGTATTGCTCATGCGTTTGGTCCCCTGTTTCTCAAAAGCATATAAAGCGTCTTGAGTCAGTTCAAAAGCAATTTTTGATATTTGCATTGCGCGGCCTTAATTGGGACTCAAGTCTCCACCTTCCTCCATACAGAAGTAGACTTCTTCTTATTAACTTACCCACTCTGGAAAATCGGAGGATATTACTAGGGGTATTGTTCATCCATAAGCTCATTATTGGAGAAATTGATTCCGCGGACCTCCTCAGCCGCTTGTTTTTTGCGGTTCCCCCTAGAGTATCCAGACACTACGTTCCTTTCTATTTACCCCTTTGTCGACGAAACTTTGCTAAAAATAATCCTCTTCTTATCTGGTGCGCGCACTACAATGACTTGTATAGCTGCATCAGTCTTGAATGTACTTTTGCCACTATACGTAATGCAATACTTGCCTATCTAATTTAAGAGATACAAGCTAATTTAATTTGCCGGCATTTTGTTCCTTCGATAAAAAACAGGAACTATCTCGCTTAAGGATGGAGGAACATTTATCAACATGTATCATTAAGAAGGAACAAGACAGTACTGTGTTGATTGGAATCTGGTGCATTCCAACAACGTAAAAAACATGCTTTTTCATGAGTCACTGACCGGAATCGTATGCATTCCGGCAGTATAATCTTATGGGTCAGGCATCGAGCTGATTGAAATCCGGTGCATTCCAACAACACAGGTCATGTTACTTTTTTATGCCTTGTGATGGCGTATCCTCATTACATTACTCTTAGCACTGCCGGATTCCCATGACATGCTGATTGGAATCTTGTTGCATTCCAACAGGGAGATTGGAATCCACTGCATTCCGAAATCATGCTGAGCGGAATCTGATGCATTCCGCCAGTATAAGATTTCGGCATAAGATCTTATTTCTGCTCATATTTCTTCTTATTATTATATTCTGAAATTAAATAGTAATGTTCATTAATATTTCTTTGTTTGTAATATAACATTGTTGAAAGCTCGATATATCTTAAATTTTATCTTTTGAGTTGTATATTTATATATCTTTTATATTAGGCAGTCGACCATAGTTTGTCGTCGACTTTAAATAATAAATAAATAAATAAATAAATAAAGTAAAAGAAGCTTGCAACATACAACTGCGGTGACCAACAGACCCATTAATCGGGATCAATACGATCATGCTGGTTTTACCACAACTAACAGGGAATCTTCCAACTTGCCACATAAACGCAATGACTATGCAAGCATTCCCTGACTTAGTACTGGCTGACAAAAGATTCTTTGTCAATGAGCCAGTCGATCTAATTCTGGGCGGAGATATATACCCCCAAATTATGTTAGGCGGCATTAGGAAAGATGTGCTAAACACATTAATAACACAGGAAACAGTGTTCGGCTGGATTCTGACAGGCCGTACAGATGCGGTTGATTCAAATAAAACCTTAGTTTCCTATTTCAACGAGGTTACTTTAGATAAACAACTGGCGGATTTTGGGAGATAGAGGAAATTCCAAAGAAGAGGAGCATCAATAACGATGACACTTACTGCGAAGAGCTATACAAATCCACAACAGTTCGGAACAACGATGGCAAATACGTAGTCTCCTTACCCTTTAGGAAAAAGTTTAACTTAAGCCAGTCATTAAGACGTGCATGTTCTCAATTCTATCGCAACTAGACACGACTTGCGAAAAACCCAGTCCTTCAAACGGAAATTAAACCTTAGGACACATGAAAAAAATAGGCAATATCTCGCCAGACTCAACCGACTGTTACTTCCTACATCACCACGCAGCTGTTATAAAGGGGGGAAATATAACGACAAAAGTCAGAGTCGTATTTAATGCATCGTGTCCGACCACAAACGGAAAAGTTTAAATGATGCCCTATACCCAGGTCCAAAACTACAATCCGACCTAACAATCCTTATACTACGTTGGCGGCTGTTCAAATACGTATTTAACAGCGACCTAGAAAAAATGTACCGCCAAATATGAGTTAATGAAAATCAAATAAAATTCCAGCGAATCGTATTTCGCAACTGCCCCAAGGATCCAATCTACCTTTATGAACTGAAAACAGTAACATTCGGAGTGAATTGCGCTCCCTACCTTTGGATTCGAACACTATACCAACTGGCTGATGACGTGGAGACCTCGCATCCAATGGCAGCAGATATCTTGCGAAATTGTATGAACGTTGATGGCGTACTCGCCGGTGGACACATCATCGAAACTGACATAAGGGCAAGGGATCAGATATCATCGGCATTGCAATCGGCAGGTTTCCCATTGCGAAAATGGACGTCCAACTGCAATAAAATTCTGCAGGGTATACCGAAGCAGCATTTATTAAAAGACGACTTCCTAGAGTTTGAAGATACTAGTATGGTTAAAGCTACAGGCATTAAGTGGAACGCGCATTCCGACCTATTCTATTTTACTGCAAAACCTTTTGAAAACAGCGATGCCATCACAAAAAGGGCTATACTTTCTGCGATTGCATAGCTGTTCGTCCGTCTTGGCTGGTTGGCACCAGTGATAATTGTAGCCAAGATTACTTACTTACTTAATTGGCGCTTAACCGTCTAAACGGTTATGGCCGTCCAACAAGGCGCGCCAGTCGCTCCTTCGCTCCGCCAACCGGCGCCAATTGGTCACACCAAGGGAGTTTAAATCATTTTCCACCTGGTCCTTCCAACGGAGTGGGGGCCGCCCTCTACCTCTGCTTCCATAGGCGGGTTCCGATAGAAACACTTTCTTGGCCGGAGCATCATCTTTCATTCGCATAACATGGCCTAGCCAGCGCAGCCGCTGCGTTTTAATTCGCTGGACTATGTTGATGTCTGCGTATAGCTCATACAGCTCATCATTAAATCTTCTTCGGTACTCGCCATCGCCAACGAGTAGAGGTCCATAAATCTTTCGAAGAACTTTTCTCTCGAACACTCCCAAAGCCGCTTCATCTGCTGTTGTCATGGTCCATGCTTCTGCCCCATATAGCAGGACGGGTACGATAAGTGACTTGTAGAGTATGATTTTCGTTCGCCGAGAGAGGACTTTACTTTTCAATTGCCTACCTAGTCCAAAGTAGCATTTATTGGCAAGATTGATTCTTCGCTGGATTTCAGTGCTGATGTTGTTGCTAATGTTGATGCTGGTTCCCAAATAAACGAAGTCTTTTACTATTTCGAAATTATGGCTGCCAACAGTAGCGTGGTTGCCAAGGCGCATATGCGCTGACTCTTTGCTCGATGACAGCAGGTACTCCGTTTTGTCCTCATTCACCATCAAACCCATCTTTACCGCTTCTTTTTCCAGCTTGGAGTAAGCAGAACTAACAGCGCGGGTGTTTAGGCCGATGATATCAATGTCATCAGCATATGCCAGTAATTGCACGCTTTTATAGTATATTGTTCCAGTGCGGTTAAGTTCTGCAGCTAGTATAATTTTCTCCAGCATCAAATTAAAGAAATCGCACGATAGGGGGTCACCCTGTCTGAAACCTCGTTTAGTTTCGAACGGCTCGGAGAGGTCCTTCCCAATTCTGACTGAGCTGATGGTGTTGCTCAACGTCATTTTGCACAGCCGTATAAGTTTTGCGGGGAAACCAAATTCAGACATAGCGGCATATAGGCAGCTCCTTTTCGTGCTGTCGAAGGCGGCTTTAAAGTCGACGAAGAGGTGATGTGTGTCGATTCTCTTTTCACGGGTTTTTTCCAAGATTTGGCGCATTGTGAAAATCTGGTCGATGGTAGATTTACCAGGTCTGAAGCCGCACTGATAAGGTCCAATCAGCCGGTTCACGGTGGGCTTCAATCTTTCGCACAATACACTTGAAAGGACCTTATATGCGATATTAAGAAGGCTGATTCCACGATAGTTGGTGCATTTTGCAGTACCCCCCTTCTTGTGGACTGGGCAAAGAACACTTAGATTCCAACCGTCGGGCATGCTTTCGTCCGCCCATATTTTGCTAAGAAGCTGCTGCATGCGCCTTACCAACTCCTCGCCGCCGAACTTGAATAGCTCCGCAGGCAATCCATCAGCGCCCACGGCCTTGTTGTTTTTCAATCTGGTTATTGCTATTCTAACTTCGTCATAATCGGGCGGGGGGACATATATTCCATCATCATCGATTGCGGGATCGGGTTCTTCATCTCTGCGCGGTGAATTGCTGCCTCCATTTAGGAGAGCAGAGAAGTGTTCCCTCCATAATCTAAGCACTCTCTGGACATCAGTTACAAGGTCGCCGTTTTCATTCCTACAGGAGTTTGCCCCGGTCTTAAAACCTTCCGTCTGTCGCCGTATTTTTTGGTAGAATTTTCGGGCGTTATTCCTGGTGGCTAGCAGCTCAAGCTCCTCGCACTCACGCCTTGCCGCTTCTGCTTTTTTCTTCCTGAAAAGGCGTCTCGCTTCCCTTTTCAACTCACGATAGCGTTCACACACTCCTCTTGTCGCGCTCGCTTTTAACGTAGCCCTGTAGGCAGCGTCTTTTCTTTCGGTTGCAAAGCGGCATTCTTCATCATACCAGTTGTTTTTTCGTGGCCGCCGGTAACCAATTTTTCCTCGGCGGCAGTATGAAGTGCTTTGGAGATATGCTCCCACTGCTCCTGTATTCCTTCAGGATGAGTTGTGCCCTCAGAGAGCAGGTGTGAGAGTTGAGTTGCGAAATCATTGGCAGTCTGTTGTGATTGAAGCTTTTCGA
Source organism: Eurosta solidaginis (assembly GCF_040869045.1). Classification (NCBI taxonomy): domain Eukaryota; kingdom Metazoa; phylum Arthropoda; class Insecta; order Diptera; family Tephritidae; genus Eurosta; species Eurosta solidaginis. The sequence continues at coordinate 147,752,254 of NC_090319.1, read as the reverse complement.
CGTCTAGCTTTCCTTGTGTTTTTTGTTCCTTGTTTTTAGCCGCGTTGAGGCGGGTGCGTATTTTGGCTGCAACGAGATAATGGTCCGAATCGATGTTAGGTCCTCGGATCGTTCGCACATCTAAAACACTGGAGGCATGCCGTCCGTCTATCACAACGTGATCGATCTGATTGCGAGTATTTCGATCAGGAGACAGCCATGTAGCTTGATGTATCTTTTTATGCATGAACCTCGTGCTTGATATGACCATGTTTCGAGCACCGGCAAAGTCAATCAGCCTCAGTCCGTTAGGAGAAGTTTCATTGTGTAGGCTGAACTTTCCGACTGTAGGGCCAAAAACACCTTCTTTGCCCACCCTGGCGTTAAAGTCGCCAAGCACGACTTTTATATCATGACGGGGGCAGCGCTCGTATGTGCGTTCTAATCGTTCATAAAAAGTGTCTTTCACCTCATCGTCTTTCTCCTCTGTCGGCGCATGGGCGCAGATGAGTGATATATTAAAAAATTTTGCTTTTATTCGAATAGCGGCGAGACGCTCGTCCACAGGCGTGAACGCCAGCACTTGGCGACAAAGTCTCTCTCCCACCACGAATCCGACGCCGAAACTGCGCTTATTCGCATGGCCACTCCAATATATGTCACAATTTTTGATCTTCTTTCTTCCTTGCTTCGTCCAACGCATTTCTTGGATGGCGGTGATATCAGATTTTGCTTTGACGAGGACATCAACCAGCCGGGCATCTGCACCAATCCCATTCAGGGAGCGGACGTTCCAGGTGCATGCCCTCAATCCATTGTCCTTCAAACGTTTGCCATGGTCGTCATCAATAGAGAGTGTATTTATCCGAGGCTTGTTGTTATATTTCATTGGAGTATGGTTTTACGTGACGGGTCCCAAGCCCAGCGCACAACCCGCTCAGCGGGGGTGAAAATATTAATTGGCACGTTTATATAGCGAGTCGCTTGCTCCAAGACAGACGCCTGCTTGCAGCCGCACATAGAGGTGTACAGACGCTGCCGATGAAATCTCCCCCGGCTAGCCCTTAAACCGATTATGTCAGAGTGGTGTAGCCAAGATTATAATGCAAAATATTTGGTTGGAAGGCACGGGTTGGGACGAAGAAGTATCAAAAACTCCTCTAGATCGTTGGACCGCATTTATGCAAGAATACGGAAAAATCAACGATATCTGCATACCGCAATGGGTTCATTTTACCCCAAAGGACAGCGTCGAAATACATGGATTCAGCGATGCTTCGAAAAAAGCTTATGGCACTGTTTTCCTGAGGGTACAAATAAAGGATCAAGTCTTCACCAACCTGTTGATGGCCAAAACGAGAGTAGCCCCGGTCAAAACCATATCATGGCCACGGCTGAAACTCTGCGGCGCAGTCCTACTTGCAGAAATTATAGAGTCGGCCATAGAAAATATGCAACTTTCCAATATTAAAGTAACCCTTTGGACAGACTCAACTATAGTACTGGCATGTTCGTGGTCAACGTTTGTGGCACATCGAATAACTAAAATCATCTACAAAGTAGGAGACAAAGTATGGCAGCGCGTAGACTCCGCGTCAAATCCTGCAGATTTGGCAAGCAGAGGCCTCCTCGCCTCGGATCTAATCGACAATTCTTTGTGGTGGCAGGGACCTTTTTGTTACAAGAAGACAACGAAAATTGGCCAACACATGAAGAGTATTATAACACAAATATAGAAGAAAAGAGGGTGAAAGTTCATGCAACATCGGTCGAAAAAACTTTGATATTCTGTATAGGTTTTCCGATCTACCAAGAGCTTTGCGGGTTATATCCTATATTCTTCGGCAACATTATCAAGAAGAGTACGCAAATTTGACGTCAGGAAAGCTAATAAATGGTAAGAGTGAGATTTTACCCCTGGACCCATATATAGGTGAAGAAGGCATTAGTCGAAGGGGGGGGGGGGCGGACTGGGGCATACACAGACATGTCCCATAACGAAAGTCATCCCATGATCCTTCCTTACACTTGCAGGTTATCCAGACTTATTGTTCAATCCTCTCATAAGACCACCCTGCATGGAGGGAACCAGCTGATGCTACGTCATATCCGTACTCAGTACACAGTATCCCACGCGTTAAAATCATGATAAGTTCTGTTATCCACAACTGTAAGGTCTGTACTTTTTACAGGAAGCGGACACAAATGCTACTTATGGGGATCCTTCCGAAAGAGCGCACCACCTTTACTAGGGCCTTCACCAACACTGGGGTAGATTTCGCGGGACCATTCGATATAAAATACTACCGAGGGAGGGGATGCCGAATTTCAAAATGATATGTTTGTCTGTTCGTCTGCTTTTCGACGAAAGCTATTCATATAGAAGCGACAAACGACCTTAGTACCGGGTCAGCCTTCGCCAGATTTGTAGCCAGACGAGGCTGTCCGAAAAAAATTTACTCCGACAATGGTACTAACTTTGTCGGAGCTGCGCGATCTTTACGATCCGAGCTTAAGGCATTTCTGCATGAAGCAAGAGACGACACATTGAATAAATATAGCCATCACCTTTTAGAATGGCATTTTATACCGCCAAGCGCTCCTCACATGGGAGGTTTGTGGGAAGCGGGTGTAAAAATTTTAAGACCCATTTTAAAAAGATCGCGTCCGATCATAAATATACTTTCGAAGAGTTTACGACCCTCCTATGCAGAATTGAGGCATGCCTCAACTCCAGACCCATCAGTCCCTCATCCAACGACCTTTCCAACATGGAGCCGCTTACTCCAGGCCACTTTCTCGTGGGTGGGCATCTGTTAGCTCCACCCGAAATCGACTGTAATGAAAACCCTGCCTCAGTTGTAAACCGCTGGCAAAAGATGAAAGCCCTTCATCAAACATTTTGCAAGAGATTGAAATCGGAATATCTCACCGAAATCCAAAAACGGTATAAGTGGAAACATCCACAATCCAACTTAAAACCCGAGGACTTCGTGTTCATAAAAGAAGATAACCTACAACCAAACGAGTGGAGAATGGGGAGAATTGTTAACACACTCCCAGGTTTCGATAACCGTGTACGTGTTGTTGAAGTCGATACAATTAAGGGACAAATTACCAGACCAATCAAGAAACTGGCACTACTTCCGCCCAACGACAAGGAAAATAAACTTTTATCGTCCACATCCATCTATCCCAAATAACCCCTCCCCCAGCTCTCGTTCCCCCGAACGAGGCCAACAGAACCATAATGCAAATACGCTGTCTGCCACAAAATACTTTTTTCAACACCACGTTGCCACCACGCAATTGTTCAGAAAATAATTCAGTACAGCAAGTAATCCCAAAGAAATTTATTCATATCTGTCACAGAGTACAATTGCATCAGCAAATACAACCTTACATATTGCTTTAAACTACTTTCGAAATGTATTATTAGTCAAGCTCTTTCCTTCATATTTACAAATTCATTGTTCGGAAATCTTTAATAGACAACAGGAGGGAAAGGCACAAAAAAAATGGTTCTACTGGTCCCACCTTTTACCAATAAAACTTCCAAAGTTGAATACTAGCCTTCCACCTTCGCTCCTTCTTCGAATCCGCAATTGAATTAGCAATTACACCCCAAACATCACTTCCCATATGAACTACACGTTCAAACTTAAAAGTATTTTAGAATATAAAATTAAGGTACATGTCGGAAAGGTTTAAAAGTGCAAAATAAATGTTTAACAAGCCAACCTAATAAAACCGCACTGCGTTTTTTTTATCGCACGCAAACAACCGGCATTTTTTGCCCAAACCCAAAAACCCAAATAAGCATGCGTTGCGACAATGTAAAGCATGTGTGCAAACGTCGAATCTAAATGTCACGCAGAACAAGAATTGGATATCAAGTTAGGTTTTCACGCAGCAAATTCAATTTGGGTTGCTCTCATATAAGTTGTATGTGCATTAGACATTTTTGACATAAAATGACTTGCGTCCGTTTATATTGCGTTGGCTTGTAAGGAACACAAAGTGGTGTTCTAAATAACAATAACTTAAATTCCAATTTGAATATCCTAATATTTTCCATATAAGACAATTAAAAGCGAAAAATTGAATTAAAAAAAGTACATAAAACAAAAGGGTATCAACAACCCACATAGCATATGGAAGATTGATTAAAGTATAAATCACCACAATGAGACATTTTCGACTCCTTTTGACGACTAAAAACTGTTTAATCAATTCTGCGATCAAAAGAAGACTCGAAATCGACTCCCTCTTATGAGTGAAATTTGATTTATTGAAAAAGTTATGTAAAGCGATCACAAAAAATGATTAAAATAAGATTCCAAATAGACTCTTAAATGTCTCGAGAAAGAATCGCAAAAACTTTAAAACACACTTGAAAATTATTCCCACAAGACTGATAAATGATGGTAAATATGTCTCGAAAAAGGTTAAATACTGATTAGAAATATAGGTTAAAAGAGGCTCACCAAGTGTATTCGCACGTAGGGTACCATTTTCTCCCGACGAGGGATATATGCTTATTTTGAACATGCTGGAGACTCGAAAAAGACTCTAATATGATTATAATTTCAAAAAATGTGGGAAGTATATTACTTTCTTGCTTTTTGTTGAAATGGTTCGAGCAAAATATATATGAATGATATAAAAATAATAAGTACTCTTTCACACTTCTCAAGTCTAATATTTAAACCCCAGTCAAGTGTAATTGTCATGTAATGACATGCAACTTATACAGCAGATTGACTCGAGTGTGCGGATAACAGTCCAAATTCCGAAGGATGCGGCCCAATGGTTACGCCAGATGGCAGTGGAGAGCAATCCAGCCCTACGCGCCATCGGCATTATATCTGTGCAGTTGGATGGCGATTCTGTGATATCCATAAAATTACCTGAATAGGATAGGATAGGTTAGGTGGTAGCTGCCCTGATAAGAATAGCTCACTTGGACAACATGAAGGTCCGTTGTGATACCACATACACCAAAAATAACGGTGACTTAGATCTAGCTGCTTAGAGAATCGTTGGGTAGCAACGATAAAGCTCCGAATGATGCTGATCTCAACTTTGGATAAATCCTCGGGAGATCCAAGTGAGTCGCGACCGAAGTACTTTCGCCTAGTTCTGACAAAAGCTGGGCAATCAACCATAAAGTGATTTGGTGATTCCACCTCATCATCCTCCATACAGTTGCAGCAGGATGGAGTTTCCATGGGACAGTGCCCTGTCAAAACCCCAATAACCATTGCTAGGTGAGCCTTAGTGAACCCAATTATTTCAGCAGACCTCCTGCCATCCACTTTCGGCCAGAAAGATCTTGCTACCCTGCAAGACGTGGTGTCCGCCCAACGTTTGCTGAGCTGACTCGAGGCCCAGCTATGTAGGAGCAATCCACAGGTGGCCAGAGGGATCCCGAAATCCCTAAAGCCATTTTTATCCGGTTCAGTTGTACCGATGCGGGCTAAGATATCCGCTTGACAGTTACCCGGGATATCACTATGGCCCGGGACCCAGATAATCTTAATTGGAAAATAATTCGGTGCAATCGCAAGCGAGGTCAGGCACTCCCAGACCACACTCGATCGCACTGTAGTTGAGCTCAAGGCCTTGATAGCCGCTTGGCTATCAGAGTAGATATTAAATTCCCTAACCGTAGCAGCACTGGATAGCATTCCATCCACCGCATCCTTAATCGCAGCAACTTCCGCTTGGAATACACTGCAGTGATCAGACAACTTAAACTTGCGGCTTAAATTTAGCTCTTGACAAAAGACCCCCCACCAACCTTTCCATCCAGCTTCGACCCATCCGTGAACAAGTTAATTCCTCTTCCCCACTCCTCTCTCTCTGGAATGACTGGGGTGAAGGTTGTATAGGGAGCAGTTATCGGCGTACAATAGTCCGTTCTATCCGGGATAAAGTCTCAACTGGTAAGAAGGCTAGAGTGTACGCGGTCAGAAAGTCGATATCCCATATCACGAAGCCTGACCAACGACCTTGCCGCGGCCGCCTTTCCCGCAATATCTACTGGGTGTATGTTCAGCATGACGTTCAGTGCCAAGGTAGGTGTTGTTCTGAGAGCGCCACTGATACCGATCAGCGCCGTCCGTTGCACTGACACTAACATTTTGGAGGTGCTCGCCCTGTCTAGTGCTTTCCACCAGACGAATTTGACCAGCATCTCATAAAGCCAGTGTACTACTCTTGGCGAGAGTCCCCATCTCTTTCCGATAGCCCCTCTTCAGCAGTACAAGGCAATGGCGGCCTTCCTGGCCCGATCTTCCACATTGGGTCTCCAGGACAGTTTCTTGTCCAAAACAATCCCCAAATATTTAGCCCTATCAGAAAGTAACAACGGTACCCCTCCAATCGAGGGAGTTCTGAAATCGGGAAACTTATATCTCCTTGTGAAAAGAACCAATTCCGTTTTCCCGGGTTGACCGCCAATCCACATGATTCAGCCCACCTAGCCACAGTATGCAGGTAGCCCAGAAATTTGCCTCTGGCTAGGATAGCGAGGTCATCTGCGTAGGCAACCACCCGACAACCATTGGCTTCCAGCTCCACAAGAAGCTCACTGACTACCACAATCCAGAGGAGAGGAGATAGGACACCCCCTGTGGTGTACCCCTGCACACCTTCCTCTTAATTATGGCCCCTCCCCACTCAGCTGCGACAATTCTGCCGCATAGAAGTTTGCTAATAAATTCAACCAGAGCCGCCTCGACTCCTAAACCCACCAGAGCTCTTTCGATTGCCCCCGGTAAGACATTGTTAAAAGCCCCTCGATGTTTAGATAGGCACCCAGAGCATACTTTTGTGTTCTAGGGACCCCTCTATTTGCTTTACAATCGAATGGAGAGCCGTTTCCGTCGATCTGCCCTTGCAGTACGCATGCTGTGAAGCCGACAGTAACCCCCGAGGTATCCTTTCCCGTAGGTATAGTTCAATGAACCGCTCAAACGCCTTAAGAAGAAACTACAAGAGACTCATTGGCCTGAAATCCTTAGGTGATACATGAGAGCTTCTGCCGACCTTCGGAATGAAAATAACCCTAACCGTGTGCCAAGACTTCGGGATATAGTTAAGCCTGAGGCAGTTAGTATAGATGATGGCCAACCAGCGGCAGAAAATCCCCAAAGACTTTTGAAGTTGCGCAGGAATGATTCCATCCGGGCCCGGAGACTTATAAGGCTTGAACGACCCTATAACCAAGTTTATTTAACTTTTACGTATTGGAATGGCAGGCACTTCTGCATGGCCAGCCACCGCCGACCATGCAGGCGAAGATCCCTGCGCAACTAGGACATCGGGAAAATGATTGTCCAGTAAAAACTTTAGGGAATCCTCGCTACTCATCAACCAGTCCCCACCATCATCTCGCAGATACCCCAGAGGAGCGGGATTCCTAGAGAGTATTTTTCTAATCCTTGAGGATTCATTGCAGCCTTATACGTTTTCGCAGAAGCTTCGCCATGCATCTCGCTTGGCTATCCTTATTTCATATTTATAAATCCCCAGACTCACATTATAGGGCCCCCAGTCCGAGGGTAATTTACTCCTCCTGACTCTGTTGAAGAGCCGCCGACTGGACGCTCTTAGGTCGTCAAGAGAATCCGACTTGCCCTTCCCCCTGTAAATTTTTAATGGGCAGGACAGCTGAAAGGCGCTATTGCTTGCCGATGTGAAGTTTTCCACCAGAACGTCTATCTCAGATTCGGACAGGTCCGAACTAACAGTAGGCGCCGCAGGCAATATCTCTCTCAGGTTCCTACAATACAAGTCCCAGTTAGTACTTTTAGGGTTCCTAAAAGATATTTTACCGGGACGTTCTTCGTTCACCGAGAACTGAATATATCGGTGAACAGAGATGGAGTGCTCGTTGAGAACCCTCCAGGCAGATATCCGACATTGCAGTTCTCTACTAACCAGGGTGAGGTCCAGGACCTCCTCCCTTACCACAGTAATAAAATTCGGGTCATTCCCCTTATTACATATACAAAGTCCCTCATCTACAATAAAAGTAAATAAAGACGCACCTCTAGTGTTGGTATCCGAGCTTCCCCAGATGCTATGATGGGCATTAACATCGGCACCGATGATCAAGCCTACACCTCTCCGCTTTGCTTCAGCGGTGATTTCGCCCAGTATCGCAGGTGGTGGTCCCGCTACGTCCCCGTGGGGCATGTACGCTGAGACCACCCACATTTCATTACTTCCTCCCTCGAGACAGACCGTGGTTACGTCAGCATTGCTGAAATTAGAGAGAATAAAAGCTATAATCTCTTTTTTAACAAGCACACAGGATCTAGGCCTACTTGCCTCCCAATGCACCAAGGTGCTGAATTTTGCAGTCCTTAATCCAGAAATCTTACTGCCGTTACTACTCAGCCACGGCTCCTGGACAAGGAATATATCCACTCCGCCTTTTTCAAGGCAGAGCAACAAATTTCCGGAAGCCGCCGTAGAGTGCTGAAGATTGATTTGGCGGATTTCCATCAAAACCGCTCTTCCTCCGCACCCCATCCTTGGCGGATTCGTGTTAGTCTTATCCATTCTAAAAAAAGTCCCCCCCAAGTCCGCTATCCGGAGTTGATTGTGTAGTCACCCTGCAACGGTCTCGTGGTTACCTATGCTACGCAGGGAGGCCACGCGAGGGTTGACGCATTACCTTATGAATAATGCGTTCAGAGCCCGACCGGACGCAAAGAGGGAAAATCTTCAACCACACCTACACCACCAATTTAACGGCGACGGAGCCCGAACGTACCTTGAGGCCCGCCACGGTTTTAGCGGGACATGGGAAAGTGCAGCATTAGCCTACCAGCCGTTTCGATAGGGTTTCACCCCGACCTACTAAGGTGGAACAATACCGCACCTACCAGCCCAAAGTCATCAAGTCCTAAACATAGTCAAAATCAAAGTCCCTAACAATCCAGTTCGTCACCGTTGTGTACCGATCTTGACCCTTGACAGGGTCCGCACTCCCCTGAGATCGGCACAATGACTCAGGGGTGCGGGTTTTATCGAGTTGTCCTCTATAGATCCGCCATTATCAGTGGAAGTAGGGGCACCTCGAGCAGGACGTGATAACTAATCACGCATGATATTCGTCACTATGGCCGTTCTAAGACTGATAACAGTCCCTGATCCAGAGCCTGGAACTACTTATGATATCCAAGCCAAGTATCTTAGCCCCCAAACAAAAAATTACCTGGACAAGAAATCAATCTTAAAACTTCAGAAAATGATTCCGATGTTTTGGCAGCAGAAACAAATGAAGATTTTGCACATTTTGCGTAGTTATTGGAAACTAGAGGATATTCGATGGATCAATCTACAACTGGTCATTATTACATTCACATACATATAGAAAGGCTTTCAAAAAGGGTTGTTATACACACATTGCATTTTCAAACGGCATTTGCATAGAATTTTGCCTGTAGTGATTTTATTTCCAGAAAAATATTTTTGTTGAATTCGTGTCTGGCAGTAACTTAATAAAAAGAGAATGTACAGAAAGCCTATCAGCGCTCTCAATGGCAAAGAAAACCACATTCAGCCTGTAAAACTACATCCCGCACCGCCACACTTTCAGAATTGTGTTAAGAATATTGTGGACAATGGAAAGAGTGTATCTGCTATCTCGATACCGAAATCGGTGCCGTCATATGCTTCCGGCGCACGGCTGTAGGTGCATCATCTGCATCAACAACAGCACAATGAGAGGGTTCAAATGCCTCTAAAAGTAAGCAAGTTAACCAAATTGGTGCTTTTAGTCCAATAATAAAACCTTTGGCCACATCTACCACTAAACCCACTACCACCAAGCATGTAGTGCAAACCCCCCTTAGCAACATCGACAGTAAAACCAACAGTCACCTCTAATAGTGAAGACATGAATAATAAAATTGATGCCGAAAATAAAAATAAACATTTGGAATCATAGAAACCAGAAGCATACATTTAAGTCTCTGTTAGGGATACTCAAATCTGAACAGAAGCAAATTTTCAAAACAAACAAAAAAAAAAAAAACCTCTTACAAAATTGTCGTTGGACCCTAATAAATCGATATCTATATTGCACGCGGGTAATAAATTTAAGCTGGAATATTATAAGAAGCACAGCAACCAAACAAAAAAGCTTTTAGTATCAAATCATTTCAAAAATCATATACGAATAATTATAAGAACTACTACGTAGTATGGGCACAGAAACAAAATTTAATAATCAAACGGAAACACCACGATAACGACTGGAAGTGTTTCATATCCCAAAGTAAAGCTCAATGGCCCATCGTCAACAACATTACAATTGGGAAAAACTTTACAACAACTAAGGCATGACGTAGCTGAATGCGATTATAACCATTTCATCGTAGTAGTGCGGGTTCGACTCCCATTCCCGGGAGAAAAGGCTCTGAAGAGATTTACAAGGTATAATCGAAACAGCTGTCGCCTTGTCCGTCGACTCGCAGTGTTCTTGCCAGGTGCTTGATTTTGCTGTTTCTTATACTCCCTCAGAGCCGTCGTGTACTCTTGGAAATAGTCCTGAAGTGACAGTCGTTGAAGACCATCTTCAGCTTTGACCTCAGGTAGCTGAGATTTTTATCCCACCACGGTGGGAAGGTATTTTGCTCCTCGAAATTGGACAGGCGACTTTAAAGGCCACCTGAAAACTTTTCTCCAGAGACCGGACTCGGTCATCAAGACTTCCTGTAGATTGAATAGGCGCCCTACTTCTATGGAGCCTATCACTGACTATCTTGTCAAATAAGCCCTAGGACGTCTGTTTAGGGTTTCTGTGCGGCTGATTTATTTATTTTTCCCAGTCTGTGTTGAAAAGGATTAAGCGGTGATCCGACAGGGAAAGTTTTTCGATACCTCCCTGTTTCTAACCATAAGCTCCCGGTAGTCAGATGTTAGTGTTATATCAAGGACTTACTCCCACCCCTGGTAGTTCGCCGTACTCGGAAAACTAAAGGTGTGAGAGCTGCCCTTGTTACATACGTAAAGGTTGTAAGCTAATATAAATTCAAACAGAGACTCCCCCGTTCGTTTTTCTCGCTGCTCCCCCTAACCGCGTGCCTTGCGTTGGCGTCACAACCCATCACGACTGTCTCTTTTTGGCTACTTGTGCTACCATTTGCGCTACCTTCTCTGGAGGAGCGGGCCGATCGTGGGCCATATAAGGCGAGGCGACCGTCATGCTCCGGCCGCTTCTTGACTCGACCTTGACCACAGCAACGTCGTAACTACTGTAATTAGGTAAAAAAAGAATTAATAGTGTTCCTAATGAGGGTACAATCCCTCGGTTTACCTTCTCCATGTGTGTGAAAATGTTATAGTTTCTTCGGGTCTTTAGGCCCATAACCTGTGACCGCAAGACCCATGGTTCCTGCACTAAGCAGACGTCAGCAGGTTATCCACGTATACAGCCGACCTTGCCGAGGCATCGGAGGGGACATTGAGGACATTGACAACAATTTATGATTGGTCGCACTTATAGGATGGGGCGAAGCACTTCTACAACAACAACAACGTTAATTAAGCAAATTAAAACTAATTTTGACATATTAACGATCAACGATGGGGCATGGTTGCCTGAGTGACCTAACATTATTAAGTAATGTAACGAATTTAGGAAATCCTGGTTATTGCACCTTCAGCAAACGTGCGTATCGTTGAACGGTCGAATAAATAACTGCATTATTCATTATTGCAATATGGTCTTTATATAGTCTACTTAGGGAGCAGTACAATTATAATTCGATATCACGTACTTCACAAAAGCGTGTTTAAATCAAACTGATCCGTCATTCCTCAGCTTGCGCTGCTTTTATACTCTGTTACCTCGTCCGCATATTTCTCCCAAGGTCTGGCATATTTCTCCTAAGGTCTGGACGTTTCGCCTTCTAAACTGTTGTATCTCCTGCTAAGTAATTGAGCTATATGCGTGCGTAAGTGTGAGTAACAACTTCGGCTGATAACTACATATGTGTGTGTGAGATATCTCTTCACTTCGAGCCGCAGTTATGTGTGTACCTGTAAATAATATTGGCTGCTTACTGTATTTGTTGTTGTGATTATTTACTAACAGCGTAGTAATGCTAATATCCGTCAGACTGCCCTCTGGCTGGAAGGCACGGGTTGGGGCTTACTCCTGGCTTACTCCAGGCCATTTTCTCGTGGGTGGCATCTGTTAGCTCCACCCGAAATCGACTGTAATGAAAACCTTGTCTCAATTGTAAACCGCTGGCAAAAGATGAAAATCCTTCATCAAACATTTTGCAAGAGATTGAAATCAGAATATCTCACCGAAATCCAAAAACGGTATAAGTGGAAACATCCACAATCCAACTTAAAACCCGGGGACCTCGTGGTCATAAAGGAAGATACCTACAACCAAACGAGTGGAGAATTGGGAGAATTGTTAACACACTCCCAGGTTCCGATAACCGTGTACGTGTTGTTGAAGTCAATACAATTAAGGGACAAATTACCAGACCAATCGCGAAACTGGTACTACTTCCGCCCAACGACAAGGAAAATGAACTTTAGTCGTCCACATCCATCTATCCCAAATAACCCCTCCCCCAGCTCTCGTTCCCCCGAACGAGGCCAACAGAACCCTAACGCAGATACGCTGTCTGCCACAGAATTCTTCTTTCAACAACTACGTGGGTGCGCCGTTGCCACCACGCAATTGTTCAGAAAATAATTAAGTACCGCAAGTAATTCCAAAGAAATTTATTCATATCTGCCACAGAGTACAATTGCATCAGCAATTACAACCTTACATATTGCTTTAAACTACTTTCGAAATTTATAATTAGTCAAGCTCTTTCCTTCATATTTACAAATTCATTGTTCGGAAATCTTTAACAGGAGGGAAAGGCACAAAAATAATGGTTCTACTGGTCCCACCTTTTACCAATAAAACTTCCAAAGTTGAATACTAGCCTTCCACCTTCGCTCCTTCTTCGAATCCGCAATTGAATTAGCAATTACACCCCAAACATCAATTCCCATGTGAACTACACGTTCAAGCTTAAAAGTATTTTCGAATATAAAATTAAGGTACATGTCGGAAAGGTGTAAAAGTGCAAAATAAATGTTTAACAAGCCAACCTAATAAAACCGCACTGCGTTTTTTTTAGCGCACGCAAACAACCGGCATTTTTTGCCCTAACCCAAATAAGCATGCGTTGCGACAATGTAAAGCATGTGTGCAAACGTCGAATCTAAATGTCACGCAGAACAAGAATTGGAAATCAAGTTAGGTTTTCACGCAGCAAATTCAATTTGGGTTGCTCTCATACAAGTTGTATGTGCATTAGACATTTTTGACATAAAATGACTTGCGTGCGTTTATATTGGGTTGGCTTGTAAGAAACACAAGGTGGTGTTCTAAATAACAATAACTTAAATTCCAATTTGAATATCCTAACATTTTCCATATAAGACAATTAAAAGCGAAAAATTTAATTAAAATATAGTACATAAAACAAAAGGGTATCAACAACCCACATAGCATATGGAAGATTGATTAAAGTATAAATCACCACAATGAGACATTTTCGACTCCTTTTGTCGACTAAAAACTGTTTAATCAATTCTGCGATCAAAAGAAGACTCGAAATCGACTCCCTCTTATGAGTGAAATATGATTTATTGAAAAAGTTATGTAAAGCGATCACAAAAAATGATTAAAATAAGATTCCAAATAGACTCTTAAATGTCTCGAGAAAGAATCGCAAAAGCTTTAAAACACACTTGAAAATTATTCCCACAAGACTGATAAATGATGGTAAATATGTCGCGAAAAAGGCTAAATACTGATTAGAAATATAGGTTAAAAGAGGCTCACCAAGTGTAGTCGCGCGTAGGGTACCATTTTCTCCCGACGAGGGATATATGCTTATTTTGAACATGCTGGAGACTCGAAAAAGACTCTAATATGATTATAATTTCAAAAAATGTTGGGTGGGAAGTATATTACTTTTTTGCTTTTTGTTGAACTGGTTCGAGCAAAATATATATGAATGATATAAATATAATAAGTACTCTTTCACACTTCTCAAGTCTAATATTTAAACCCTAGTCAAGTGTAGTTGTCATGTAATGACATGCAACTTAAACAGCAGATTGACTCGCGTGTGCGGATGACAGTCCAAATTCCGAAGGATGAGGCCCAATTGTTACGCCAGATGGCAGTGGAGGGCAATCCAGCCCTACGCGCCGTCGGCATTATATCTGTGCAGTTGGATGGCGATTCTGTGATATCCATAAAATTACCTGGATAGTAATAAAAGTCGGGTCATTCCCCCTATTACATATACAAAGTCCCTCATCTACAATAAAAGTAAATAAAGACTCACCTCTAGTGTTGGTATCCGAGCTTCCGCAGGTGCTATGATGGGCATTAGCATCGGCACTGATGATCAAGCCAACACCTCTCCGCTTTGCTTCAGCGGTGATTTCGCCCAGTATCGCAGGTGGTGGTCCCGCTACGTACCCGTGGGGCATGTACGCTGAGACCACCCACATTTCATTACTTCCTCCCTCGAGACAGACCGTGGTTACGTCAGCATTGCTGAAATTAGAGAGAATAAAAGCTATAATCTCTTTTTTAACAAGCACACAAGATCTAGGCCTACTTGCCTCCCCATGCACCAAGGTGTTGAATTTTCCAGTCCTTAATCCAGAAATCTTACTGCCGTTACTACACAGCCACGGCTCCTGGACAAGGACTATATCCACTCCGCCTTTTTCAAGGCAGAGCAACAAATTTGCAGAAGCCGCCTTAGAGTGCTGAAGATTGATTTGACGGATTTCCATCAAAACCGCTCTTCCTCCGCACCCCATCCTTGTCGGATTCGTGTTAGTCTTATCCATTCTAAAAAAAAGTCCCCCCTCAAGGCCGCTATCCGGAGCTGATTGTGTAATCGCGCTTCAACGGTCTCGTGGTTATCTATGCTACGCAGGGAGGCCATGCGAGGGTTGACGTATTACCTTATGAGTAATGCGTTCAGAGCCAGACCGGACGCAAAGAGGGAAAATCTTCAACCGCACCTACACCACCAATTTAACGGCGATGGAGCCGGAACGTACCTTGAGGCCCACCACTGTTTTAACGGGACGTGGGAAAGTGCAGCATTAGCCTACCAGCCGTTTCGATAGGGTTTCACCCCGACCTACTAAGGTGGCACAATACCGCACCTACCAGCCCAAAGTCATCAATTCCTAAACATAGTCAAAATCAAAGTCCCTAACAATCCAGTTCGTCACCGTTGTGTACCGATCTTGACCCTTAACAGGGTCCTCCCTCCCCTGAGCTCGGCACAATGACTCCGGGGTGCGGGTTTCATCGAGTTGTCCTCTCTAGATCCGCCATTATCAGTAGAAGTAGGGCACCTCGAGCAGGACGTGATAACTAATCACGCGTGACATTCGTCACTATGGCCGGTCTAAGACTGATAACAGTCCCTGATCCAGAGCCTGGAACCATTTGTGATATCCAAGCCAAGTATCTTAGCCCTCAAACAAAAAATTAACTGGACAAGAAATCAATCTTAAAACTTCAGAAAATGCTTCCGATGTTTTGGCAGCAAAAACAAGTGAAGATTTGGGACATTTTGCGCAGTTATTGGAAACTAGAGGAGATTCGATGGATCAATCTACAACTGGTCATTATTACATTCACATACATATAGAAAGGCTTTCAAAAAGAGTTGTTATACGCACATTGCATTTGCATAGAATTTTGCCTGTAGTGATTTTATTTCCAGAAAAATATTTTTATTGAATTTGTGTCTGGCAGTAACTTAATAAAAAGAGAATGTACAGAAAGCCTATCAGTGCTCTCAATGGCAAAGAAAACCACATTCAGTCTGTAAAACCATTTCCCGCACCGCCACACTTTCAGAATTGTGTTAAGAATATTGTGGACAATGGAAAGAGTGTATCAGCTATCTCGATACCGAAATCAGTGCCGTCATATGCTTCCGGCGCACCTGCGTCTAGTACGGCCGTAGGTGCATCATCTGCATCAAAAACAGCACAAGGAGAGGGTTCAAATGCCTCTAAAAGTAAGAAAGTTAACCAAATTGGTGCTTTTCGTCCAATAATAAAACCTTTGGCCACATCTACCACTAAACCCACTACCACCAAGCATGTAGTGCAAACCCCCCTTAGCAACATCGACAGTAAAACCAACAGTCGCCTCTAATAGTGAAGACATGAATAATAAAATTGATGCCGAAAATAAAAATAAACATTTGGAATCATAGAAACCAGAAGCATACATTTAAGTCCCTGTTAGGGATACTCAAATCTGAACAGAAGCAAATTTTCAAAACAAACAAAAAAAAAAAAAACCTCGTACAAAATTGTCGTTGGACCCTAATAAATCGATATCTATATTGCACGCGGGTAATAAATTTAAGCTGGAATATTATAAGAAGCACAGCAACCAAACAAAAAAGCTTTTAGTATCAAATCATTTCAAAAATCATATACGAATAATTATAAGAACTACTACGTAGTATGGGCACAGAAACAGCACGATAACGACTGGAAGTGTTTCATATCCCAAAGTAAAACCCAATGGCCCATCGTCAACAACATTACAATTGGGAAAAACTTTACAACAACTAAGGCATGACGTAGCTGAATGCGATTATAACCATTTCAACTATCGTAGGAGTGCGGGTTCGACTCCCATTCCCGGGAGAAAAGGCTTTGAAGAGATTTACAAGGTATAATCGAAACAGCTGTCGCCTTGTCCGTCCTGATGTCACGTTGTTTAAATTTTTCCCAAATTGTTAAATAAATTATAAAATTCAAAATTGCTTGA
This sequence comes from Eurosta solidaginis, assembly GCF_040869045.1. Taxonomy (NCBI): domain Eukaryota; kingdom Metazoa; phylum Arthropoda; class Insecta; order Diptera; family Tephritidae; genus Eurosta; species Eurosta solidaginis. Next base: position 147,735,399 of record NC_090319.1, on the reverse strand, counting down.
AATAAATGTTTTCATACATTCAAAGCGATACGGGCAATCCTCGGATAAGTCATATAAGTAGACAACATTTGATTAATTCGTTGTAGTTCTATAAATAGAACAAAAACAACAACAAATACCAAGTTTCTCTGAAAACCGCCTTATAAACAGGCATAACTTCAACACATAACTACATACGAATTTTGTTATGTGTGGAAGATAATATATGCGAAAAAGAAGGCAATTGGGAAAAACTTTACAACAACTAAGGCATGACGTAGCTGAATGCGTTTATAACCATTTCAACTATCGTAGGAGTGCGGGTTCGACTCCAACTCCCGGGAGAAAAGGCTTTGAAGAGATTTACAAGGTATAATCGAAACAGCTGTCGCCTTGTCTGCCTGATGTCACGTTGTTTAAATTTTTCCCAAATTATTAAATAAAACATTAAATCGCGCTGTCGGTGTTGGTGGTGTTAGTGGTGCTAGCCAAAATTTACATACCACAAATGGCTCTAATACTGGAACATTGAACTGCAAGCTACAGCAGAACGCTGCTTGGAATGATAGCAGTACTAAAACCACTGATGTCACTCCAGTTTTTGTACCCATACACATTGGTGAGGATGTATTTAGCGGCGCCAAAGGGATATTAAAGGTGATACGACCACATTGGAAACTTAGTCATGTACAATTTAAAAAATTCACGGGCGGCATCACAAATAAGCTTGTGGGTTTATGAGGTGGGTTTGGTCAAAGGCTGAGGTATGCTCAAGTCAATCCAGAGTCGGATGGAGGTCCCACTTCCCCCACCTAAATAAATACACAGTAAATTAGTGTTTTGATTTCGAACACACACACACACGCGGCTCTTAGGCTAAAATATCCACAACCTTGAATCCAGAAGAGAGAGAGAGAGAGAGATGTTCACTAAGTAGTATCGCTTATATTATAATCCAAGGACGACGGCTCTCCGCAGAGAGAGATATAGAGTGCTAGCTAGCGGTAGCCGAGATGGTGGAGACGACGGTGGCTCTCGCTAAGGGGTGCTAACGGCGGTAGTAGTGACGGCGGTAGTTAGGATCACGCCCAGGGAGAGAGTACTGGATGACGGTGGCTCTCACCAAATAGCTATGACAACGGGTGGCTAGGCTTCGGGATGGGATGTCCGTGGATCGGGATCGCGATGATGATGGTACCTACGGCGAAGTGTGCCTGGTGTATTCCGGCCAATCATCTTATTCATAGGTAACTATGAACACGTTGGGAATTATGCTCGCATTGTCGCGCACAGCGCGCCACGAATGAAAATTCCCAAGCATTGTGCGTTCACCATCGCTGGCTTGCTTTGTGCTTGCGCGATGGTTGCTGGGCCGGTATGTATGTATATATGTATGTCGGTACATACACTACTAGGGGTGGGCAGTAAATGGAAAATATGATGTTAGGGGTGGGCGCCAAATAGAAAATAGATATTGTGGCGTAGCATTTGCTACGTTACAGTCCCCCTCCTACTTCGGCGGACGAAAGGCTGTGGTATTCCAGGGTTTTTGCGCGGAGGCCTGAACTACCATGGGCAGAGCCCAGGTTTGTTTTATCATCGGTTGAATCCGATGGCTCGGCCGACATGTGTGTATATGTGTTCGTTGATGTTTTTATTATTATGATTGATTTTTTTTCTTCTTTTTTTTTCAACAATAATGTGTACATTTCATTTGTGTTTAAATTTACATTGCAAGTACGAAATTAATTTTAAATTTACATTTCAAGATTAAGGTATATACATATGTACATTTTTGTATTACATTTTAAATTTACATTTCAAAATTAAGGTATTTACATATGTACATTTTTATATTACATTTTAAATTTACATTTCAAAATTAAGGTATTTACATTTCATGTATAGAAAACTTATCAAACTAGGTCGGATCTTGCTTCTCCTCAGCCAGCGCGAATCGTACCATCTTGTAGTGATCTTTCAGCTTGATTATGGCGTGATCTTCGTCCACCCTACGCGCCGTGTTACACCCTTTTTGCGATTTAGCCATAGTCCGGGCAAAGAAGTCTGGGCGTGGTTTCCATTAATAGTATCGTGTGGCTCTAGGTTTGGTGCATACGGTATAGTGTCACCAGCGGTTGGTTTGTCGCATACGATGGCGTTTAGATGGCCGGCTATTAATGGCGGGTTCCAGAATATCTTAGCGCCCAGTATTCGTGGCTTATTTGCGGGCCACGGTACTGCGTCGAATGGAGGCGGTTCTTCGGGCATGGCATATTTCGTTCGTGCTTCTCTCGGCCCAACGAAGTTGCGGTTAAAATTTATTTCGGCGGTTGATTTGTGTTGAACAAAAAAGTCGTCTTTTGTTGTTGCAATGGGAGCGGCGGTGGCCGCGTTTCTTGCATCGCCAGCAGGTGTTTCTTGCATCGTAACTGTCAGTGAGTGTCGATAGGGAGTTTGTTATTTGATCATTCTGCTCCTCCAGCTCCTCGATTATTACTGTGCTTAAGCTATGTGCTAACAGTTGGCTCTGTTTGGCTTCTTCGCTTCGCAGCAGTTCGTACTCGTCGGTGAGCTCCATAAGCTGCTCTATCGTTTGGAACTCGCCCCGCTTCACAAAAAGTCGATACTCCACCCGTAGTCCGTCGTATATGCGTTCTAGATGATCTTCTTTGCACAAAGTCGGGTGGCGGCGAATCATCGTCTGGAGGGCGAGGATATAGTCCTTGGCATTTTCTCTGCTCGTCCGTTTTCTTTGGCGGATAGCGTCCTCTAGCTGGCTAATGTGTCGCTTCGGCAAAAAGAATTTTCCGGCTTCGGAGCGGAAGTCAGCCCATGTGTGTAGTTGTTGTTTTCGCAGGCGGAACCATTGAAGGGCTTTGCCACGCAGTATCTCTGGAAGGGTTGGGAGGAATTGATCTGGCTTAATCAGATAGCATTCTGCCAGTTCCTCAATCCTTTCCAGGAAGTCGTATAATGTGTCGCCTCCAGCGTAATGTACATCCCAGCGGCGGACTGTATTCATGACCTCCGTGTTACTTATGCCGCTCTGCTCGCGCTGGAGGGATATTGTTTTGATTGTGACGGCCGGCGTGGTGTTTTGCGTAGATGTGACTGGCCGGGCCTCTTCGGCGGCGATCTCCATCTCTACCTCTCTCAAAAGATTTTCTGTTGACTTACGCTTTCGTTGGTCTCGGACGTATGCGCTGAGTGTGCTGCGCAATTCGGCGACGGTATGTCCTTCGGTGTAGATTCGGTAGCGTTTGCATTCTTCGATTAGCCTCTCCTTCTTCAGCAGGTAAATCCAGCTTAGAGAGTCGACGTTGAGCGTGGTGGTGGTGGTTTCGCTTATCTTTGTGTCAATTGTTGGTTGTGTGTTCGGTGAACCCGTTCCTACAGTGTTGGTGCTCTCGATGGTTTTGGCACAGTCGCCTGAGGAGACGGGTCCCTGCTCGGGCGCCATTTATGAGGTGGGTTTGGTCAAAGGCTGAGGTATGCTCAAGTCAATCCAGAGTCGGATGGAGGTCCCACTTCCCCCACCTAAATAAATACACAGTAAATTAGTGTTTTGATTTCGAACACACACACACACGCGGCTCTTAGGCTAAAATATCCACAACCTTGAATCCAGAAGAGAGAGAGAGAGAGAGAGATGTTCACTAAGTAGTATCGCTTATATTATAATGCAAGGACGACGGCTCTCCGCAGAGAGAGAGATAGAGTGCTAGCTAGCGGTAGCCGAGATGGTGGAGACGACGGTGGCTCTCGCTAAGGGGTGCTAACGGCGGTAGTAGTGACGGCGGTAGTTAGGATCACGCCCAGGGAGAGAGTACTGGATGACGGTGGCTCTCACCAAATAGCTATGACAACGGGTGGCTAGGCTTCGGGATGGGATGTCCGTGGATCGGGATCGCGATGATGATGGTACCTACGGCGAAGTGTGCCTGGTGTATTCCGGTCAATCATCTTATTCATAGGTAACTATGAACACGTTGGGAATTATGCACGCATTGTCGCGCACAGCGCGCCACGAATGAAAATTCCCAAGCATTGTGCGTTCACCATCGCTGGCTTGCTTTGTGCTTGCGCGATGGTTGCTGGGCCGGTATGTATGTATATATGTATGTCGGTACATACACTACTAGGGGTGGGCAGTAAATGGAAAATATGATGTTAGGGGTGGGCGCCAAATAGAAAATAGATATTGTGGCGTAGCATTTGCTACGTTACAGGTTGCTTCTATGATCCAAAACTGTCCACTGTTAGAAGCTACAATGGCAATGACATTGATAACGGCAGCTCAAATGCCATTAACAGCCATAATTTTTGAATTGCGGCAGCATCAAATTCGGTGGATGAGAATAATGGCTCGGGAAATATTAGCGACACGGAGACAGTGGATTCAGAGGTGACCACATCCATCATGGGGGAAGTGGTTAGTCATAACAATACGAACCATAATACACAAAATGAGAGAAATTCTGCCATCGACAACAACGTTGAGCTGGTGCGTGTCTATGGTAACAAAACGGATTTGCTGATCGATCGTAAAGCTGAGACACGAAACATTCATATGCTACAAACATATGGATTCGGGCCTACACTATTTGCTACATTTAAAAATGGCCTTGTTTACGATTTCGTACCTGGTGTAACTTTAAGCGTATTGGATCCGGCTATTTGGTCTTTGGTGGCAACTCGTATGGCCAAAATGCATCGTCGTATTAAAGTTCACGAAGAAGTTGCTGGAATTAGTGGTGATGTCGATAAACCCCTTGTGCCAATGTTGTGGCGTAAAATGCAGAGGTTCTTTGATTTGGTACCTGAAATTTTTACTGATGCTGTCAAACATATAAGAGTTAAGGATACTTTCTTGGCAATAAGATGTTTACGCGATGAATTCAGCTCGCTATATAGGCATTTAGAACGGCTAAACAGTCCGGGGGTATTTGCTCACAATGATCTTTTGCTGGACAATATTGTCTATTTGGAGTCACAGCCATGTGTTAATTTTATTGACTTCGAGTACACCGATTACAACTTTCAGGCTTTTGATATTGGAAATCATTTTTGTGAATTTGCCGGTGACGATAAAGTGGATTTTTCACGCTATCCAAAGCGTGACTTTCAACTTGGCTGGCTTCGCGTCTACCTACAGGAATTTCTGCAACGTGCAAATGTCACCGACGACGAAGTGGAACGCCTGTACTTGCAGGTGAATCACTTCGCGTTGGCTGCGTACATGTTTTGGGCAGTTTGGTCTCTCATGCAGGCAGAACATTCCAATATTGATTTTGATTATGTTAATTACGCTCATATGCGTTATGAAGAATACCAAAAACATAAGTCGAAGCTGGATCTTCATACTCCGGAAGAAGACGCCGCTGCTGAAACGAGTTAAGATCATCGCTACAGCTCATCTCACACCATATTCCACCACTCGCAATCATCAGCTAAGTCACGACTATTTCGAATAAATTTTGTTCGACGATGTGTGTTACTGGTGCAATCTACAAATCCAATTCAAAACAAGAAAAAATTCGCAGCAAAAAACACAATTGATCTACGATTTTGCATTACATAGCACTAGGAGAAAATCTGAAAAGAAAGCTGCCATACTCACCACCGCGTGTTTTAAATCAATGACTTTTTTTCATTCAGGAAATGAAAAATTGTAGCAAATGTCAAATGTCTACACTTTACTTCTGACAGTCAATGCATGGCAACACCGATATAAGGCCTCATTCGCAATGCGCATTACACGCGCTACACGCCACACATGTCGCGCAATACATATCTCTACCCATCAATCATTTGGTCGAGATTTGAAATACTTAGTCTCACGAATTTCAACATTATCGACAATACACGTCGAAAGTTCACCACAAATCTAAAATAAATTTTAAAAATACGTCGGCGACATCTACCGACACAACTCGAGTTATAAATATACTAAAAGGCTAAAGCACCATCCAGAGTGAATGCATAAGTGCTAATAACAGTTTTTCATTCTTTGCGCGCATAAGCATTTACTCATGGTGTTTAATCTTTTATTTCAATTAAATTTTCCTGCTTTTTTCGAAAATATATTAGATATAATTTTTTTTTTGTTTACGCCACCCAAACAACATTCCGCCAACCTCAATTTGGGCATGATTAATGATACCAATATTCTTGCATATCATGACCCGCTACCAAACCTTACTGGCCAAGTCAGAGGGAGGCGCAACGCGTTTCGACGTCGCTTTCCAGCTCTGCGGCAGGGACCATAGTCTCCGAAACTGTCCCGAATATCGGAAAAAATCTCCAGAAGAGAGGTTGCGGGCAGTGCATCTGCAAAAGTACTGTCCGAAATGTCTGTCACTCTTTCACCGGGTGAACAAGTGTAGCAGCAAGTATCGCTGCAAGAGGTGCCAAGAGAAGCACCACACCACGCTTCATTTAGATGAGCGTCGGCCGGTATGCGACGAGACAACCACAAATGGCGACGACAACACGTCCGACGTCGCGTTGTCAATCAACCTCTCGGGAACGGCTAAATCCTGGGCTCAGCAGGTGGAGGAGGAAGAAATGGAGGAGGAGAGAGCAAAGGCGGAGGAAGAAAGAGGTAAAACAGAGGCAAGACCGTCAACGGCTCGACCAAGTCATCAAAACGCGGAAGACATCAGCGGCGAAATAAATGGGCGCCATACCCTTCTGACGCTCAAAATATACGAGCACTATCGCGCGACATACCGGAAGGTTTTCGTACAGGTCGACTCCTCCAAGCTAATCCAGCTACCATGATGCGACCTTTCGTACCAATTACGCCGACGGTCATCGTGCGCATCGAATCACGCGGGCACTTACACCTTGTTCGTGCCATAATCGATCCCTGCGCCACTAGCACCATCGTCGATGCAGAGCTGGTACGCGATCTATAATTGGAGCGCCAAGGACCAGGGCAATGCACCCTTATTCTGCGCGGCAAGTTCGGGTCATCGACGCATGTCACCAGTCAAGACGCAGTGGCCAAAGGCCACTATCGCCTGAGTCCGCCGTCTAATGTGGACCCGAAGGTAGCCGCGCCCTTCTAATTCATGCGGCTAGCGGATCCGCAACTCTACCGCTCATCCCCAATACGGCTTACACTCGGCGCTGACATATACACCGAAATGATGGTGGGCGGTACACCGGCATCGACAGTTGGCCGTCTCCTAACACCACCGACCGTGTTCGGATTGGTGGTCTCGGGAGCCTGCGAAAGATAAATATCCGATTTTCACGCCTCACACATGCGCCATCTTATATATATTTAAGTAAATATGCACGGAATTCAAAACCACGTACGTATATTTAATAACTTCTTTTCTTTTTCCACAGGAGAGCGAAACGTGAGGTCAACCATCTGGCGTGCAGTGCTTGCAGTCCGCATCTGCACTGCCTTATTTCGTTACAGCGCCTTACTGGACGTGCGATGACGTGGCGTTCCTTTTTTTCATTTTTTTTCTTTGTTGCTTACGGCAAGGGGTCGGTATGTTTAGGCCACAGGCCTAAATATATCTCCTCCCCCCCCCCCCCCCTCGTAACATAATTTTCTTAAGTTTATTTTCCTTCGTTTACTACCACCCAAATATGCTTGTGATCACTAATACACACTGTGATCTGTGAGTGGTAGTACGTATGTACCTTAGATTTTTACCGCTGTGAGCCCACGGTACAGCAACTTTGTTGCCGGGAAACCTAACGAAGGAGCTGTATCGTGGGTTCATCGGCTCATGTCGCAAAGAGGCTCGTCCTCTTTGAATCCAGCAGCCAGCAAAAGTACACGTAATCTCACGTTCACGAAAGTGCAAATTTTCAAAATTATTATCACATACCATTTTCCACAACATTTGTTAAACCAATTCTTAACACTTGTTGTATTTCTATACAGTTAAAAAAAAAGCCATTTGTAATTCCATTTATTCACGAAACCTTTCTTGTGTTCTTATTCTCTTCCTTTTTGCCTAAACCTATACTACAATATTTATTCATACAGTTTTGAACAAATTTTATTAAATTAGTTGAATATATATATTATACCCCATCTTACGTAAATGTATGTACATGTATTTTCAGCTGACTTTAAAAAACAGAGCACTTTTGTCCAGCAAAACAACAGTGATAATTCGATAGAAACCTTATTGTTTTAATTGCTTTACCACTTTCCGTGACATCTTCATATAAATAAAATTAATTAAAGGTTACACGAATACAAATTTATGAATTAGGACATTTTCTTTCAATTTTTCTTTTTGGTTATAATTCAAAGCCAAATGTACCAGTATTTAGAACATAAATGACTGGTAAAATGTTAGCCTTCGTTTTAGTCGTCTATTTCGGTTTGTCAATGCCAGTGTTCTTCCCGCAGGTACATTCGGTATTGATTTGTGCGTTCCATGCGTTCCACCAACCTTTGCCAGGCCTACTGTCTTTGACCTTCGTGGTCTTTGTCGAGTCTCCTCCACCAGCACTCGCTTACTGCTGAACCCTCTCTCAAAACTGTAGTTAAGCGGTACAACCTGTTCTTATATTGCATATTCCTTCTATGCATATCGATCCTGATGCCATGGGCAACTAAGAAATCCACTCCCAATATGACTTCATCAAAGATCTCTGCCACAACGAATTTGTGTAGAACCATGACCTTCCCAATTAAGATTTCACATACCACTTCTCCCTGGGCTTAGTTATTCTCGCCAGTGACCGAACGCAATCTTGCTGCTTAGGCTTTACTCTACTGTTTATCAAATCAGATCGGATTAAGGAATGAGATTGCCACCCACATTTCCTCTGACGGTAAGACTGCTCTATTTTCGTCCGATTTATGACATAGATATCACAGGACATTCAATAGCTGGAGAAAGTTCTCGATCTTTACATCTGGCTCGCTCTTACTCATCTCCTCCAACTTTGTACTTAAGACCACCCATGCTTTTGGAACCATTAGGGTCAAAACCGCAATAACGTGCAATGCGACCTGTCTTCCCGCATTTGAAGCATTTGATAACTCTTTCACTCCGCTTTTGCGATCCTTTCAGTGCCTCCAATATTGTGTTCACCCAGTCTGGCCTTCCTACTTCCACACGGCGTGCGTTGAAAGCTGGCTTACACAGAAGCAATGCTGTTTCCTGAATCAGAGCATGTGATGCCGTTTCTCCGAATGTAGGTTTTGGGTTTGCGTATGGCGCGTATATGGGTGTGTATGTGTGAGTAACAACTTCAGCTGATGGCTACATGTGTATGTGTGTGATATCTCTTCACCTCGAGCTGCTAGTTATGTGTGTGCATGTACATAAGATTGGCTGCTTACTGTATTTGTGTTGTAATTTTTTACTAACAGCGTAATGAAGCTAATATTCGTCACAGTATGGAAAAAAAATTTGAAATGATAAGTTTTGATGATATAATTTATCTATTTACTTCCTCAAAGGCCAGGAATATTTGCACATATATATTAGTTTTACTAATTTGAGTCTACTTATTGATGATACCTTTCCTACGGCTTTATTGGTTTATTATTATATTATATAAAGGTGTCTAAGTTTGGGTGTATTCAGCGTGAGCTTCAATTGTACATTTCATTTCAGGTAAATTACTTTTGCTAATTTATAGCTTATTATTCTAATCTGCGACCCATTTAAATTTGTTTTATATATAAGTTGCCGTGCTCTTTAACCGATCCCGCCCAATTTTACTAGAAATATAAGGAAAATATGTGTACATAATTTCATTACAATATATTAAATTTTCTTCGAGTTATGGCTCCCGAATAATAAAAAATTGCTTAGTCATAAAAGGGGCGGTGCCACACCCAATTTCAAAATTTTAGTGTTTTCCAATTTAATGTTATAATTCAATTTAGAAAGTAAATTCTATTGATACAAAGCTCTTTTTCGCTAAGATATAGCTTATTATTTTCGTCTACGATCCTTTTAAAAATCTTTTATACAAAAGTGGGCGTGGTCTTTAACAGATCTTGTCCATTTTGTCTAGAAATATTTCTTGCTATAGGGAAAATTTTTGTACCTAATTTTATTAGGTTAGGTTAGAGTCGCCACCGGTGCGAGCACCAGTGCACTTAGGCCCATAAAGGTCCCGTTGTGAATGGAGATCCCAGAGATTTCTTCTTATTGTGCCAAAGCGTCTTTGCAGCTTCAGCAGTAAACATTATAGGGAGCACCCAGCCGCCGCGGATGCCTCCCGACTACTATGTGGCCGGTTATAAGTCTAGCCACCAGAGATATGTCCCCCCTTGGAAGAAGAAGGAGACGTCTCGTGCGTCTCTCGTCCAATTCAGGCCACACGAGCTTAGTGTGGTAGCAGGATTCAAGATAGCTCGATCTCACACCCGCTTCCCTAAGGAAACTCCCTTTCAAAGTGAGCTTTCAGGTAGCGAGCGGCATGCTCAATCCCTTCCAAGACGACGAAAGCGGAACGTATGTGCCCCCTCTTTCAAGTTCGTCAGTCGTCGCATTGTCCGGTACATCCGAGTGTACAGGCACCCATACCAGACTAAGGGAAGTTTGCTCAGTGATCTCGTTGAGAGATTTGCAGCTCTTATCTACTCTCCTGGACTTAAATGAGACCGATCCAAGTGCTTATAGTGCAGCCTGGCTGTCAGACTAAATACAAATGTGGTTATAGCCGTGAACAGCATTTCTCAGGTGCTCGACGGCCTCGTCAAAAGCAGCCACATCCGCCTGAAATACGCTGCAATGATCGGGTAGGCTAAAGGATAGATTCCACCCTAGTTGAGGTACAAAAACACCGCTACTCAACTTATTATCCATTTTGCAGCCAACAGTATATATCTGCAGCCTATCACTCAGGTCCGGCAGCTCCCTCAACCAATAATCCCTGTCCGGAATAACAACCTCGTACTTCATATCGAAAAAGACATTCGGAGCGCAAAAGTCCGACGAAGGCGAATCCAGATTCTTAAGGATGGCTGTATGGCCATCCACATTGTCTCTCCAGTCGGTTAACTCTCGCAGCCGCAGAGCAGAAAAGGCCGCACATTTCTTGGCCATTAAATCTATTGGCAACACATTAAAAAGAGTATCAGGGCCTACGCAGGAGTGCGTACAGCGCCCGCCACGCAGCCTAGAGCACTTCTTTGTACCTTCTGGAATACTTGTAGGTTCGATTTTGTATCTAAGTTCTTCCACCAGACCAAAGCCCCGTATAGAAGGATTGGTCTAACCACAGCAGTGTAGAGTCATACGGTAATATCCTGTGATAATCCCCCTCTTCGCGCAACTGCACCACTACAGCTGTACAGTGCCACCGTTGCTTTTTTCACACGCTCTTGGCCATTAAATCTATTGGCAACACATTAAAAAGAGTATCAGAGCCTACGCAGGAGTGGTGCGTACAGCGCCCGCCACGCAGACTAGAGCACTTCTTTGTACCTTCTGGAATACTGGTAGGTTCGATTTTGTATCTAAGCTCGTCCACCAGACCAAAGCCCCGTATAGAAGGATTGGTCTAACCACAGCAGTGTAGAGTCATAGGGTAATATCCGGTGATAGTCCCCGTCTTCGCGCAACAGCACCCTTACAGCTGTACAGTGCCACCGTTGCTTTTTTCACACGCTCCTGAGCGTTTTCCCTCCAGGATAGTTTTCTATCCAAAATTACTCTTAGGTACTTGGCAGAGTCCCTCAACATCAGGGTAGTACCCGCTAGAACCGGCAGCTGCAACGCAGGTATCTTATATTTCCTAGTGAACAGATCCAGTTCAGTTTTGGCTGAATTTACCGATAGACCTATACTCCTGGTCCAGTTCTCCACCAGTATATGCTTAGTTCAGATCAAGTTCAGTTTTGGCTGAATTTACCGATAGGCCTTTACTCCTGGTCCAGTTCTCCACCAGTATAAGCTTAGTTTGCATTGGATCGCATAGTGTCTGCGGAAACTTCCCGCTAACTAACAGCGCGAGGTCATCTGCATATGCGATTAACTTGCCGCTACCGTCCTTCTCAAGAAGAACCAAGAACTCATTAAGGGTGGCAACCCCTAGAAGTGGAGAAAGTACCCCACCCTCTGAGGTGCCTCTCCGTATATGTTTGACCACCATTGAGCCTGCGAGGTCGGCATGCACTTTTCTTCGCAGCAGTAACTGCTGAACGAGTTTCACTAGCCCCGAATCGGCCCGAAGCCGATCAGTGCATCAGTTATCGCAGAGGGCGTAACATTGTTGAAAGCTCCCTCAATGTCGAGAAAAGCTATGAGTTAGAAGTTCTTATTTGCCAAGGATTTCTCGATCTGGGAGACGACCGCATTCAAGGCCGTTTCCGTGGACTTCCCTTTCATGTACGCATGCTGGGATGCCGATAACTTTCCCTCCAAGGACTCCCTTAGTGTAGAATCCATTAATCTCACGAGTGTCTTCAGCTGGAAGGAAGACAGACACATCGGTCTGAAGTCTTTAGGGGTCACGTGACAAGTCCTTCCAGCTTTTGGTATAAAGGTGACCCCGGAATCGTTCCAACCCTGTGGAATATGGTATGAGCACAATTTTGTTAAGATCCGTTAATTTTTCTTCGAGTTATCGCTCCCGAAATATAGAAAATTGCTTAGTCATAAAAGGGGCGGTTCCACGCCCATTTTTTAAAATTTGAAGTTTTTCCTATTTATTGTTATAAACCCACTTGGGAAATGAAACACCATTGATATAAAGCTCTTTTTTGCAAAGATATAGCTTATTTTATTCATCCACGACCCCTTTAAAAATATTTCATATAAAAGTGGGCGTGGTCCTTAGTCCATTTCGTTAATTTTTCTTCAAAGAATTCCTTATAGTAAAGGCAACCCCTCTGCCGAATTTTGTTACGATAGGTTTAACGATTTTTGAATTATGATTAATAATATTTGTAAAATTGATTTTATCACAAGTGGGCGGTACCACGCCCACTTTAAAAACATTTTTTTAAATTTTTATTAAGAGTCTCAATATCAGTCCACATGTCAAATTTCAACCTTCTAGGTGTATTATTTATTAAATAATCAGGTTTTTTGTGTTTTCCAAAATGTTATATATATAAAAAGTGGGCTTGGTTTTCATCCGATTTCGATCAATAACAATCTACTCTGGGTCCAGATAAGCTCGTGTCCAAATTTGGTAAAGATATCTTAATAATTACTCGAGTTATCGTGTTAAAGGACGGATGGACGGACAGACGGACGGACATGGCTCAATCAAATTTTTTTTCGATACTTATGATTTTGATATATGGAAGTCTATATCTATCTCATTTCCTTTATACCTGTACAACCAACCGTTATCCAATCAAAGTTAATATACTCTGTGGGCAAAGCACGCTGAGTATAAAAAATATTTTGCCCCGGGGGCAAAAAAACCTCACTACGCTATTGGTCGTAGTTAAATAATATAAGCAATATTTTTGCTAAAAAGAGCTTTATTTCAATGGTATTTCTTTCCCAAGTGGAATGATAACAAACAAGTAAGGAAGGCTAAGTTCGGGTGTAACCGAACATTACATACTCAGTTGAGAGCTATGGAGACAAAATAAGGGGAAATCACCTCGTAGTAAAATGAACCTAGGCTAACCATGGAATGTGTTTGGATGACATGTGTTTCAAATGGAAGGTATTAAAGAGTATTTTAAGAGGGAGTGGGCCATAGTTCTATAGATGGACGCCATTTAGGGATATCGCCATAACGGTGGACCAGGGCTGACTCTAGAATTTGTTTGTACGATATGGGTATCAAATGAAAGTGTTAACGAGTATTTTAAAAGGTAGTGGGCCTAAGCTCTATAGGGGGACGCCTTTTTTAGATATCGCCATAAAGGTGGACCAGGGGTGACTCTAGAATTTGTTTGTACGATATGGGTATCAAATGAAAGGTGTTAATGAGTATTTTATAAGGGAGTGTGCCTAAGTTCTATAGGTGGACGCCTTTTCGAGATATCGCCATAAAGGTGGAGCAGGGGTGACTCTTGAATTTGTTTGTACGATATGGGTATCAAATGAAAGGTGTTAATAAGTATTTTAAAAGGGAGTGGGCCTTTGTTCTATGGGTGGACGCCTTTTCGAGATATCGCCATAAACGTGGACCAGGGGTGGCTCTAGAATGTGTTTGTACAATATGGGTATCAAACGAAAGGTGTTAATGAGTATTTTAAAAAGAAGTGGGCCTTAGTTCTATGACAGGGGTGACTCTAGAATTTGTTTGTACGATATGGGTATCAAATGAAAGGTGTTAATGAGTATTTTAAAAGGGCGTGGGCCTTAGTTCTATAGGTGGACGCCTTTTGGAGATATCACCATAAAGGTGGACCAGGGGTGACTCTAGAATTTGTTTGTACGATATGGGTATCAAATGAAAAGTGTTAATGAGTATTTTAAAAGGGAGTGGGCCTTAGTTCTATAGGTGGACGCCTTTTCGGAATATCGTTATAAAGGTGGATCAGGGTTGAGTCTAGAATGCTTTTGTACAAAATGGGTATCAAACGAAATGTGTTAATAAGCATTTTAAAAGGGAATGGACCTTAGTTCTATGGATGGACGCCTTTTCGGGATATCGCCATTAACGTGGACCAGGGGTGACTCTAGAATGCTTTTGTGTAATATGGGTATCAAACGAAAGGTGTTAATAAGTATTTTAAAAGGGAATGGGCCTTAGTTCCATGGGTGGACGCCTTTTCGGGATATCAACATAATCGTGGACCAGGGGTGACTCTAGAATGCGTTGGTACAATATGGATATCAAATGAAAAGTGTTAATGAGTATTTTAAAAGGGAGTGGGCCTTAGTTCTATAGGTGGACGCCTTTTCGAGATATCGCCATAAAGGTGGCCCAGGAGTGACTCCAGAATGCGTTTGTACAATATGGGTATCAAACGAAAGGTGTTAATGAGTATTTTAAAAAGAAGTGGGCCTTAGTTCTATGACAGGGGTGACTCTAGAATTTGTTTGTACGATATGTGTATCAAATGAAAGGTGTTAATGAGTATTTTAAAAGGGAGTGGGCCTTAGTTCTATAGGTGGACGCCTTTTCGAGATATCGCCATAAAGGTGGCCCAGGAGTGACTCCAGAATGCGTTTGTACAATATGGGTATCAAACGAAAGGTGCTGATGAGTATTTAAAAAAACAGACTGGACCTTAGTTCTATGGGTGGACGCCTTTTCGAGATATCGCCATAAAGGTGGACCAGGGCCGACTCTATAATTTGTTTGTACGATACGGGTATCAAATGAAAGGTGTTAATAAGTATTTTAAAAGGGAGTGGGCCTTAGTTCTATAGGTGGACGCCTTTTCGAGATATCGCCATAAAGGTGGACCAGGGGTGACTCTAGAATTTGTTTGTACAATATGGGTATCAAACGAAAGGTGTTAATGAGTATTTTAAAAGGGTGTGGGCCTTAGTTCTATAGGTGGACGCCTTTTCGAGATATCGCCATAAAGGTGGACCAGGGGTGACTCTAGAATTTGTTTGTACGATATGGGCATCAAATGAAAAGTGTTAATGAGTATTTTAAGACGTGGACCAGGGGTGACTCTAGAATGCGTTTGTACGATATGGGTATCAAATTAAAAGTATTAATGTGGGTTTTAAAAGGGAGTGGTTTTAGTTGTATATGTGAAGGCGTTTTCGAGATATCGAAAAAAATGTGGACCAGGGTGACCCAGAACAACATCTGTCGGGTACCGCTAATTTATTTATATATGTATTACCACGAACAGTTATCCTTCCAAGATTCCAAGGGCTTTTGATTTCGCCCTGCAAAACTTTTTCATTTTCTTCTACTTAATATGGTAAGTGTCACACCCATTTTACAAAGTTTTTTTCTAAAGTTTTATTTTGCGTCAATAGACCAATCCAATTACCATGTTTCATCCCTTCTTTCGTATTTGGTATATTATTATGGCATTTTTTTCATTTTTAGTAATTTTAGATATCGAAAAAGTGGGCGTGGTCATAGTCGGATTTCGGCCATTTCTTACACCAATATAAAGTGAGTTCAGATAAGTACGTGAACTGAGTTTTGTAAAGATATATCGATTTTTGCTCAAGTTATCGTGTTAATGGCCGAGCGGAAGGACAGACGGTCGACTGTGTATAAAAACTGGACGTGGCTTCAACCGATTTCGCCCTTTTTCCCAGAAAAAAATACCGTCCTAGAATCTAAGCCTCTACCAAATTTCACAAGGATTGGTAATGTTTTGTTCGACATATGGCATTAAAAGTATCCTAGACAAATTAAATGAAAAAGGGCGTAGCCACGCCCATTTTGAAAATTTCTTTTATTTTTGTATTTTGTTGCACCATATCATTACTGGAGTTGAATGTTAACATAATTTACTTATATTACGTAAAGATATTAACTTTTCTTTTAAAAATTGACTTTAAAAAATTTTTTTGTTAAAAAGTGGGCGTGTTCGTTCTCCGATTTTGCTAATTTTTATTAAGCATACATATAGTAATAAGAGAAACGTTGCAAAACTTCTAAATTACCTTCTTTTAAAAGTGGGCGGCGCCACGCCCATTGTCCAAAGTTTTACTAGTTTTCTATTCTGCGTTATAAGTTCAACTCCCGTACCAAGTTTCATCGCCTTATCCTTATTTTGGTAATGAATTATCGCGCTTTTTCAATTTTTCGAAATTTTATTATTATTATTTTATTATAGTCCGATATCGTTCATTTAAAATAGCGATCTGAGATGAGTGCCCAGGAATCTACATACCAAATTTCATCAAGATACCTCAAAATTTACTCAAGTTATCATGTTAACGGACGGACGGACGGACATGGCTCAATCGAATTTTTTTTCGATATTGATGATTTTGATATATGGAAGTCTATATCTATCTCGGTTCCTTTATACCTGTACAACCAACCGTTACCCAATCAAAATTAATATACTCTGTGAGCTCTGCTAAACTGAGTATAAAAATAGGAAAAAATTAAATTTTTTTAAAATGGGCGCATTTTCTATGTATCGGGAGCCAAAACTCGAAGAAAAAGTAAGGAATCGTAATAAGATTGGGTACACATATTTTACTTATATTTATAGCAGGAAATGTTTCTGGAAGGAATTGTGGAGATCGGTTGAGGAACACGCCCACATTTATATAAAAGACATTTAAAAGGATCCCCTGCGGGTTAGGGGATTAGAATATACCCGCTGTAGGTATGCCTGTCGTAAGAGGCGATTAAAATACCAAATAGATTCAAAGGGTTGTATAGCGCAACCCTTTAAGGTTACCAGCGCAATATATAGCTTCTCCAAACCCAATTTTCAACCTCACTTATTCGTGGTGAATCCTGTTTCATTAACAGCCGAGGCTCTGGCGACCCCGAAATCCTCATGGATCTAGGGTATTGGAGGGCGGGATGGCCAGAAGGTCACATGTGGTCATAACAAATCGTTCCCGAGATGTTCGGGCTTGGTACTGGAACTTACCATATCTGCATCCGGCAAAGGACCATTAACATCGATAATACTTCCCAAGGCCTTCGGGGAGTGTCCTTATCGCTATAACAACAACAACAATAACAAAAACCTTTAAAAGGGTCGTAGACGAATATAATAAGCTTGCCCTTTGCGAAAAAGAGCTTAATAAAATGTATTTTTTTGTAAATGGAGTTATAATAAAAAATTTAAAAATATTAAAATAACTGAAAATGGGCGTGGCACTCCCCTATTTGACTAAGCAATTTTCTATGTTTCGGGAGTCATAACGATAAGAAAAATTAACATATCGGAATAAAATTGGGAATACATACTTTGTTTATAGCAGAAATATTTCTAGTAAGAATGAACGGGATGGGTTAAGGAACACGCCACACCCACTATTATGTAAAAGATATTTAAAAGGGTCGTAGACTAGAATAATAATCTATATCTAAGCGAAAAAGTTTTGTATCAATGATATTTCACTTACCAAGTTTTAGTGCAAGAGGAAATATAGAGACTTTTTTTAAATAAGCGGTGCCACGCCCCTTGTTCGATCAAGAATTACAAAATATTTCCTCGATCAAGAATTACAAAATAAGCCCCGAAAAAAATAAATCCCTCGTAACGAAATCCTTCTAGTAAAATGGCCTACACCAAATTTCAACATTCTAGGTGTATTATTTATTAAATAATCAGGTTTTTTGTGTTTTCCAAAATGGCTTACCTATCATCAGATTTCGGCCATTTTAATTGCGATAGGAGATGAGTACCAAGGAACCTATATACCAAGTTTCAATAAGATATCTCAATATATACTCAAGTTTTCGTGATCATAGACAGAGGGACGGACATACATACGACGGACGGACATGGCTAATTCAATTCCCATTTTCACCCTGAGTATTTTGATATATGGTAGTCGGCTACCCGAAATTTCTTAGGTCTCAAGTTCTGTTGCGAATACGCTATTTCGACAGACTTTGATGCCCTTTACTCATGTGCCAAGTGATTTTGTTGGAAAAATGTTTGTTCT
This sequence comes from Eurosta solidaginis, assembly GCF_040869045.1. Lineage (NCBI taxonomy): Eukaryota > Metazoa > Arthropoda > Insecta > Diptera > Tephritidae > Eurosta > Eurosta solidaginis. The sequence goes on along the minus strand of NC_090319.1, from coordinate 147,716,935 downwards.
ATCTCATCAAGTACAAAACCCAATCCCAGTCCAAGTCCCAGTCGGCGCTGACCTAGTTCCCGGAAAAAAAGTTTCGCAAATACTAATCTAGGCAAAGGGCTACCTATATACCATATTTTGGGTAAATCGACCCCTGGTCACTTCCTGGAAAAAAACTATCCTAAGTACTAATCTAGGCAAATGACTACATATGTATATACCAGATTTCAGGCAAATCGAACCATGATTATATCGGTCCGTGGTCCACTTCCCTTAACGAAACATTTCCGGGCTGCTGTGATGTTATCCTCTGAATTTGAATGAAATCGGCCGAATGGTTTCAGAATCCATAAGCCACATACAAACATACATCCTTTTTTATAACTATAGAAGAAGAAGAAGAACAAATCCTTAGTGCACAAACAATTGCATATACCTATGTACATACAAACATACCAGAAACTAAAACTTTTGTTTAAGCATTCTACCACAATGTTTAAAATTTTTAACCAATGTGTATTTTTCAAAAGATGTATACATTCTTAATACATTCATTTTGTTGCATTAACTTGGCAGCATGTATAAATATTTACATATTCAAGCTGATGTGAACTGAAAATATATACATAAGTACATCCATTTCTCGGAGGTGCCAAAGAGAGCTAACACTAATAATCCGGCTTTTCCGAGAAGATGAGTGATGTGGCAAAGCAGTCACTGACGGTGGCGCTGGTTGTTCCTAGCAGTCCTTTCGGACAGATGACTACTGAAAGGTGGAGGTCTGTAGAAAGGGAGCTTATTAGCTTAATGCTTAAGATAATGCGGCGACAACCAAGTAAGCCCCTTCCAACCTTTGATTCGGGGGATGGTATAATGGTGTGAAGATGATAGCGTGCGACAATATCGCGAGCTTGCGGTGGCTGGAGGAAATGGTTCCAGACCTCCAAAGGCAAGGCACGAGCGCGCGGTTTGAGGTGGTATATAAAGCGCAAATCCCCACGGCACCAAAAGCTAAGGTATGTATACCATGCGTGATGAAGTCGGAGGATACACTGCGACTTCTGCAGAATCAGAACCCGAACATACCGACACAGGATTGGCCTACGGAGGAAGGTCAGTGCTACATCTTCCAAATAAACAAGCATGCAGAAGATATATTGTACACGCAGCTTGGCAAAATGTCCTTTGGTACAGGAAAAATTTACATGCGGCGCAGGAAAAGATGTCCAGAGCATAACAATCCTAACACGCTAGAAGTGGGCGAAGTCGAAAAGGACCTCAAAATTCTAATAGAAAAGTGACATGCGGTGGTAGCCGAGGTCACCACGAAGGTGTTAGAAGAGGACCAACAGCCAGATGGTGCTGCGAGTCGCACAGAGGAACACCTGGCACATCATTTACGATCCGAGAAAAACAACCCCGAGGATACCAATCGCAATTTGCACTAAGTGGGAAAGGCTGTAGGGGGCCTAGAAAACCCTAAACCAAAAGGGCCAAGGAGGACAAAGACGTCACGACGAAGGTGCTGGAAGGGGACAAACAGCCCAATGGCGCTGCGAGTCTTACAGAAAACCTCCAACATAGTATAGGGGCGTCGAACGAACTCCTCCAAACCCTTGAGGAGGGTTCCTTTGACGTGGCGCTGATCCAGGAGCCGTGGCTCTCATCGGGGAGGAAATGCTTCTTGACACAGCGTGCGCGGATTTGGCGTTTACTACGCGCAAACGGAAGGACGGGTACGCTCTGTAGTCATGGTAAGGAAACAGCTGCATTTATATATGCTGCCTAATTACAATAAGGAAGACCTCGTAGTGGTGACCGTTGAGCAAAATAATTAGGAGGCATTTATCCTGGCATCCCGCTACATGGCCCATGCTGCGGAGGTGTTATGATTACTGACTTTTAATGGTAAGGCGGAGGTGGCATGTGGCATGGTTGCAAGCCCCTGCAGGCTCGTCGAATGGGGTGGGGTTTTGCACACTTGCCTTACCCGCAGTTATCTAAACAAAAAAAGTGGTTCATACCTAGAGGAGAATACATAAATAGAGGGAAAGTGGGAAATGGAAGAAAATAAGGAAAGAAGGCCCGTCCAGGGTCAGGGGGAATCTACCCACCCTCTTCGCGTATCTTACGCGAAGCCATGGGCGCCGTGCTGACTCCTCTAATTTTACGACGCCCCCAATACCTGACTCAAGTTCGTCTGTCTAAGGGTCCTTCACGTCATGGTAAGTTAGCCTTCCATTATCGAAATAAATTTAGTTTCAACCTTTCAAATTGGACAACGTTATAAACATTCTTTATTTAATTTTTAAATCCGCAAACAAAATAAGTATATGACACCCTAACCACTAGGCTTAAATCTACGTATATAAAAATTATCGCGAATAAAAGGAATACAAATGTTTTGACAATTCTGTTTAATAATAAAATGTATCTATATAAACAGAAAATATTATCGAAATTTTTAAATAATTCTTCTACAACGAATTCAACGACCAGTCAAGGTTGGAGCAAAAAAAAAAAAATATATACAAGAAAATTCAAACAAACGTGAATGAACAATACTGAGGGTTGCGTACAATTCGTCGCACCCTAATGTACTCTGTATTAGAAAGATACTTTGCTTCTACAAAAAAATCATTGTCATATCTTTCCTTCTAATAAACAGCAATGTATGAAAAAAAGGAAACCAAAACAGCCAAACTTAATGTAAATTCCTGACCGAGGCTAAGGCATTATGTACATAGTTATATATGTAGGTCAATGCTTGCATACGTACATATATATGTAGAGAGAAGAATATGTAATTTTTGTTTTTTTTTCCTTTTTTTTCGTTTTCTCACTCACCTGATCTCAGCACATCAGCATTGTAGGCGCCTTCAAGCTGTGGGGGACCTGTGAGGGAGGAAAATTTTACATACATATGTCTCTTCTTACTCGTACCAATACCATACGTTCATTGCCTAAGTAAGGTTCAATGGAATTTTACAATCGACTGACTCTACGCTCACTCACTCGCGGTAGCGGGCGTCGAGTAGGTCACAAAATTAAGCGGCCGAAAAAAAATCTCAGCAAAACTCAAGACAAAAAAGTAAGGAAGGCTAAGTTCGGGTGTAACCGAACATTACATACTCAGTTTAGAGCTGTGGAGACAAAGTAATGGAAAATCACCATGTTGTAAAAAGAACCTAGGGTAACCCTGGAATGTGTTTGTATGATATGTGTATCAAATGGAAGTGGGCCATAGTTCTATAAATGGACGCCATTTAGATATATCGCCATAAAGGTGGACCAGGCCTGACTCTAGAATTTGTTTGTACGATATGGGTACCAAATGAAATGTGTTAATGATAATTTTAAAAGGGAGTGGGCCTAAGTTCTATAGGTGGACGCCTTTTCGAGATATCGCCATAAAGGTGGACCAGGGGTGACTCTAGAATTTATTTTGTTCGATATGGGTATCAAATGAAATGTATTACTGAGTATTTTAAAAGGGCGTGGGCCTAAGTTCTATAGATGGACGCCTTTTCGATATATCGCCATAAAGATGGACCATGGGTGACTCTAGAATTTGTTTGTACGATATGAGTATCAAATGAAAGGTGTTAATGAGTATTTTAAGAGGGCGTGGGCCTTAGTTCTATATGTGGACGCCTTTTCGAGATATCGCCATAAAGGTGGACCGGGGGTGACTCTAGAATTTTTTTGTACTATATGGGTATCAAATGAAAGTGTTAATGAGTATTTTAAAAGGGAGTGGGCCTTAGTTCTATAGGTGGACGCCTTTTCGGAATATCGTTATAAAAGTAGACCAGGGTTGACTCTAGAGTGCTTTTGTACAATATGGGTATCAAACGAAAGGTGTTAATAAGTGTTTTAAAAGGGAGTGGGCCTTAGTTCTATGGGTGGACGCCTTTTCGGGATATCGCCATAAACGTGGACCAGGGGTGACTCTAGAATGCGTTTGTACAATATGGGTATCAAATGAAAGGTGTTAATGAGTATTTTAAAAGGGCGTGGACCTTAGTTCTATAGGTGGACGCCTTTTCAAGATATCGCCATAAAGGTGGACCAGGGGTGACTCTAGAATTTGTTTGTACGATATGGGTATCAAATGAAAGGTGTTAATGAGTATTTTAAAAAGGAGTGGGCCTTAGTTATATATGTGGACGCCTTTTTGAGATATCGCCATAAACGTGGACCAGGGGTGACTCTAGAATGTTAGAATGTGTTTGTACGATATCGGTATCAAATTAAAGGTATTAATGAGGGTTTTAAAAGGGAGTGGCCCTTAGTTGTATATTCATTCATTCATTCATTCATTTATTAGAAATTACATTAGTACAGTAAGATAATATATCTTTTATAGTACAAGAAACAGTGTCATGGATACGTATTTAACAAGATTGAATAAAATTTTGGAATAAAAAGGGATACAAGTATTACTAAAGTTAACCTAAGTGAATGATGTTATACAAAGTACAGTAGTAGTGATATAAAATATATGTAGATATAGTAGACATCTTAAAGACATTTAATTAAAACTATACTCAATGTAAACGACTTAGGAAAAAATTGAGTAAAAAAGAAAAAAAAAAAAAAAAAAAAAGAAAAAACAAAATGGTCAGATTAAGATTAATGTGTAGAGAAATAATTGAAAAGAATGCGCTTATAATTGCTTTGGTTTACATTGTTCCTTATTGCAGCTGGGATTGAGTTCGATATACGAATGGTGTTGACGAAAAACAGCCTTGCAGAGACAACAAAATTGAAGCTGGGTACAACTATACTACATGACCTGAGAGATCTAGCAAATGTGAGTTTTTCATATAAGTACGGTGTCGATTTAGTAGAAATCAACCCGAACAAGAAGATTACACTTCTAGCCTTCTGATAGGCAAATATGTCACATCCTTAAGAGTTGAGACCGCCACGCAGAAATATGATCGAACCTGCGTAACCCAAATACGTAGCGAGTTACCTGATTAAAGGCAATCTCAATTTTATGTGCAGAGCACGAATCTAATTTGTTGTAAACTAGCTCAGAGTAGGTTATTATTGGCAACATAAGCTGTACGGCAAGCTTTCTTCTAATATGAGGAGGCGTAAACGGTGCAGATTGCCTCAGATTGCGCAATGTACCATACACTTTACCAACAACAGAGTTGATATGGTCAACACAAGTTAGGTTTGAGTTAATTACGAAACCCAGATTCGTGATTTTAGTAACAGTTTGTAGAGCAGAATTACCAATGCATATAGTAGCAGTTAGTACATCGACGACCTTTTTCTCAGAAATAGGTAATACGAACGATTTATTAGCATTAATGCAAAGACTATTACTATTGGCCCAGTACTGCACGCATGATAGGTCATTATTTACTTTGACACAAAGTGTGCTTAGATTCGCGAAACTACCAGATAAATACATGTGTATATCATCTGCATACGCATGCATGCTCATGTGCTTACACACTGAAAAAATGTCGTTTATAAAAATACTAAATAATAAGGGCCCAAGGACCTTGGGATAAGTTTTACACACCCGACACTTCACTTCCTGTGTTGACAAATTGAACTCTTCCGGTTAAATAACTTTCCATTAACATCAAGGCGCTTTTAGTAAATCCGAAGTATAGCTGTAGTTTATAACAGAGCAACTCGTGGTCGACAAAGTCGAAAGCTTTTGAAAAGTCTAGTAAGCAGAGCAGGGTGAGCTGGTTATTAGCGAAGGGTATTCGGATATCATCGATTACTTTTAGTAATGCAGTTGCACAGCTGTGATTAGCTCTAAAACCCGACTGGTACGGCGAAAATAGATTATGCCTCAAAATATGTGAGTTGATTTGATCTGCTAGCAGCCTTTCAAAAACTTTAGATAATACTGGCAGAATGCTTATGGGTCGATAATCAGTGACTGAGCTCGCAGACCGTTTTTTAGGAACAGGTTTAACTATGGCACATTTCCACGACTCAGGAAAGCAAGATGTCGTAATGCAGTGGTTAAGAATGTGCGTAAGGGTACTCAACGCAAATGGTAAAATAATTTTTATAAATTTAATTGGTACACCATCCGTTCCAGTTGCGTTGGACTTTATTTTAAGAATACTTCTTACTACCTCACATTCAGTAACCGCAGTGAATTCGAATGGACTTCCAGAGAAACACACAGAACCATTTGGAACAAAATTACATAAGTCAACACCAACCACGGAACTATGCACAAACGCGTCATTAAGGGTATCTGCATTCAAAATACAATCTTGCCTTTTATTTCCATATATTCGAAGACTCTTTAAATTACGCCAAAGAGATTTAGGAGGTAATGAGGGATTTAGCCTTGAGGTGAAGAACTTACATTTTTGGTTTCTTATAATCCTAGTAGCAGTGTTTCTAGCGATTCTGTAGGCCTGCCATGCTACATCAGTTTTAATCCCCCTCCACGATTTGTATGCCTTATTGCCGTTATACCAGGGACAGGACCTATTTGTAGGGTTGCTATAGCGAGTGGGGACATGCTTGTTATAGGCGTCTAGAATCTTATTATTAAGAAACTCAAGTTTTTCGTTGGCAGTAACGAGGCGCAAACATTCACTGAAATCAAGAAAACGATAATCCCTAAAAGCAAAAGAGCTATTTGCGTCACAGCGGTCAAAGTTAAAGTCAAAGGAACAAAATATAAGGTCATGGTCTGATACAAATGGTATCTGGTAAAATTTTAGAACAACAGCCAAGTCAGAAACAATAAAATAATCAAGTAGACTAGGACAACAATTAATACCAAACCTTGTAGGAATATCCCGATTTACAACACTAAGACCAGTACCACAGAGGTTATTCAATAGACTGGAACTATACGAATCACGAACGAGGAGATTAACATTAAAGTCGCCACAAACAATTATGCTATCATAGGCTACAATGTGCGAGGACAAGGAAGAAAGTAACAAGTCATGACTATTAGTTTTATGGGGACTGTAAACGCATGACACAAGGACCTTTGTAGAAGCATCACGTAACTCAACAAACAAATACTCTGTACCGGGGCCCACCGATTTGCAAATAGGCTTCATATTTATATATTTATATATGTGAAGGCGTTTTTGAGATATCGACCAAAATGTGGACCAGGGTGATCCAGAACACCATCTGTCGGGTACCGCTAATTTATTTATATACTGAAACTGAAAACAAGTGATCGTGGGGCGCTCACTTTTAAATTTAATTAATAAGAATTTCTAAATTGTTATATCTCTAAAATGAACTGCTTGGTGTGCAAAGAATAAATCGAACGTAATAGTTCAAATAAAATTGATTGTTCAGATTGCATGAATTTCTTTCATTGCAAGTGTGTAAATATAAAAGCCGCGGATATCGAATTCTTCAAGGTAAACAACAAAAAATATCGCTGTGACAAATGCACTGCTATGCGTAGGAAAACACTGCAGGCAACAACAACGCCGGCTCATTATGCTAATGCTACAAGTGCATCAAATGGAAAAAAACAATATAGTGCATTTGAGTGCGCGCGAACCTGTGCGAACAAGGAACAGCAAAATAAGCAAAAACTGGGTGAGCAGCACAAAGCAACAAACATTTCGGAGCAGATAATAAATCTGAATTTGCCTGAAAAAGAAAACACGGTATGCGATAGCGAATTTAGGGAAAAGTTACTCTGCAGCTTTTATACGAAGAGATACTAAGCCTCAAACAAGTAAATATTGAATGTTTAAATACAATACAACAGTTGAGAGATGAAAATGCGTAGTTGAAACAAAGAGTGAATAAGCTTGAAAGTAGGTTGAATTGGAAAGAACAAAGCCAATTAGAGAGCTCGATCGAAGTTGTGGGTGTTCCGAATGTCAGCATAGAGAACGCAAAGGAATGTGTTGAGAAAATTCTCAGAGATGCTTTAAATGTGCAGGTATCTGAAAATGAAATTGAAAATATCAGCGTTAAGCACATCAATGCGCGACAATCCCAACCCTCCAATAATAACGTCAGTAGTATTGTTTGCATAAAGCTCAGATCAGTGGAAGTGAAGAAAAAAATTATGATGGCCAAACGGAATGCAGGGAAGAGTCTTAATACGTCGCTATATTCTGATACTAGCAACAGGAGAATTTATATAAATAATAGCTTTACTAATTATTATAGAGCTTTGTTCTTAGCTGCTAGTGAAGTAAAAAGGGAAAAAAAGTATAAATATTTATGGTTCAACAATTCGAAGCTTTTAATGAAAAAAATGAAAATGAAAGAGCTGTTATTGTAAAAACTTTCGATGATCTTCTTGAATTTAGCTAAACTAAATTTATTATTAGGTTTATTAAGTTTACACCTAATTAAATTATGAACACAAGATCAGTTTTTATAAATAACAGCCCTATAATAAATGTTGTTAATGACCCTTATTTATTAGCAACAAAGGACAACCAATTCACTGTTTTACATCAGAATGTGAGAAGTCTAAGGCGGAATTTTGACTCCTTAGTTTGTAATCTTGAATCCATTAGTAACCTTCCTGATATTTTATTTGTTTCTAAAATTTGGATCTTTTCTTACGAAGTAACGGATTACATCATTCCTAATTATAAATTTTTTGCTAATACCAATGACTCGTACTCCGCTGGCGGTGTTGGAGTTTTTATACGTGATTATTACGAATGTGAGGTTACATGCCTTAGTTTGACAAGCGCTGATATAATAAAAGTTTCTTTGAAGATATGCAATGTACCTTATACTTTTGTGTGTCTGTATAGATTTCATTGTCATCATTTCAAAGTTTTCCTGAGGAGTTTTCTTTTTTTTTAAATAATGAAAAAGCGTCTAAAATTTTTATTTTGGGATACTTTAATTTTGACCTATTAACAACTAACGTTTTATTAGATAGCTATCTTGCGCTTCTAGCAGACCATGGTTTACTTTCTTTCATTCAAGAGCCAACACGTTCAGACTCAGGGACCTGTATTGATCATCTATATGTTAGAGGGAATAATATGGGTGATAATATGTATATTGGAATAAACCTTGATCTTGGAATTTCCGATCATTGCATGACTGGTGTTCAGCTAAGGCATCTTAATGTAAATAGGCGAGTTAACAATACTATATTACCAGCCACAAGAAAAATAAATTTCAATGTCCTAAGTGAATCTCTTCGCCATGAAAATTGGGGAGCTGTTTTTGCTGAAAGCAACGTAAGCCGGGCTTACAATTTGTTCACAAAAACACTCACTGACTATATAAACTATGCAAGTATTTAATTTTTTCCTAACCGTAACACTTTACCTCTCAAACCTTGGATAAGTCATACCTTAGTGAAAAAGATTAATTTGAAGAATATGTTAAGGAACAAAAGAAATAAACATCCGATGAACACCAAGCTCAGGAAACGGGTACGTCGCTTGACATATAGATTAAATAAAGATATACGCAAAAGTCGCGATGAATATTTTCAACGTATAATAATTGCAGCAAATGGCAACTCAAAAAAGGAATGGGATGCTGTGAATAAAGTTATAAACCCTAGCTCTAAGAGAAAGCCTGACTCTATTTTGTTAAGTGTGGATGGTGTTGATGTCTCTGACTCTCTCGAAATTTCAAATGTATTTAATAACTTTTTTGTGAATGTAGGTATCGTCTCTGAAACGTTAAGCGATACAAATCATTTCATTTGCCAAGCAGATCCAATGTACGCAGAGTTCATACCTCCTAGTAGCAGCTTTTTCTTTGATCCCATCTCAGATTCAGAAATTCTTAATATTATCAAGAATTTAAACAATTCCGGTTCAAGTGGTATTGACAACATTTCGAATCGCGTGCTAACGAACATAGCTATTTATATTGTCGATATTTTAAAATATTTATTTAACTTAAGTATATCTTCGGGAGTTTTTCCAGAAGACTTAAAATGCGCCACCGTGATACCGCTTTTCAAAAAGGGTAACAAAAAAGACAAAAATAACTACAGGCCCATATCACTACTGTCGTCAGTATCAAAAGTTTTTGAAAAGCAGTGAAAAGTAGGATTTTAATTTATTTAAGTAAAATAAATTTTTTTAGGCCAATGCAATTTGGATTTAGGTCTGGACTGTCAACTGAAGACGCTCTTCTTGACTTTTGTTCTTCTATTTACAAAGCGTTTGATATGGTAGATCACAGTATTTTAATGAATAAGCTCAGTTCGGCTGGTTTTCGTGGTAACTTTCTTAGTTGGCTTTAGTCATACTTAACGAGCAGAGTTCAGAGAGTTAAAGTTAGTAATATTCTAAGCGAACCCAGATCTATAAACTTAGGTGTACCACAGGGTTCGGTTCTTGGCCCAATTTTGTTTTTAATTTACATAAATTCGGTATTCTCATTGCCTTTAATTGGTGATCTTAATGCTGATATTAACCACGCTGTCTTTTTGTTAAGAACTTGGTTCGCAACCCATAAACTCGTGGTAAGCAGTAAAACAAAGTTAATATATTTTAACTTAAGTGGAAGGGAACCAGCAAGGAACGATATTATCTTTCATGCTTCCAATTGCAAGAGACACAAATTGTGCGCTAATAATTGTTCTCAACATAGCACTACACTCAGTTTTAACGAGGCAATAAACTGTGTCAGTAAATGCTTTAAGATCGAAATTGTCTCAAATTTCAAATATTTAGGAGTTATAATTGACCAAAATTTAAGTTGGTCATCGCATATATCTGCTATGAAGGTTTATATGCTGTCAGCCGTACGCTCTTTTTATAATTTAAAAAGATTGTGCTCAAATAGGGTTTTGGCTATGGTTTATTATGGACTATTTCACTCAAAATTACAATATGGTGTTAGTTGTTGGGGTGGTGCCTATGCTTGTAAAATTCATTCGCTTTTAATTCTACAAAAATGTCTTATCAGAAGAATGTGCAACGTTGGTCGTCTAACGCATTCTATAGATCTTTTCAAAACACTGAATATTCTGCCCCTGAGACATTTATACTATTATAAAGTTCTAAAAATTTTTTTTTATAAGGAGCGGGTATGCACATAGTCCGATATACAACATTCACAATCTAAGAAGGGCATTGCTGCCTCTAGTAAGAGTTCCTAGATTTCGCACCACACTTTTTCGTAACTTCTACACCGTTGTCTCGTGTAAACTATACAATAAACTACCTGCTGGGATACAGCTTATTGGAAACTTACCAGCGTTTCTGAGGGAAGTGAAGAAATGGCTTCTTGGTTTCAATAATGAGGAGATAGAAATTCTGCTACGTCCTATCTCATAATTCTTTATTGTTTATTAAGATCTGATGTACTTTTATAGTAAAAAAAATATATAACTTAATATCTTTAATTATTGTTTGAATTTATAATAGTTGTATCATTGAATCTCTCTACTCATGCTTATCTTATATATTGTACCTTTTTATTGTAATGCGCCCCACAAGCATTTTATAAAAGCGAATACCGAATGGAAGAAATGGCATTTCCACTACTCATAATATGAGTATTTAATGTCATTATCTATTTTCTTATTGAATTATTAACTTATTTTGTAATACTGTATAATTATAAATGTGTATAAGAAAATAAAGAAAGCAAACAAACAAACAAACAAACAAACCACGAACAGTATTCCTTCCAAGATTCCAAGGGCTTTTTATTTCGCCCTGCAAAACTTTTTCATTTTCTTCTACTTAATATGGTATCACACCCATTTTACCAAGTTTTTTTCTAAAGTTATATTTTGCGTCAATAGACCAATACAATTATACATGTTTCATCCCTTTTTTCGTATTTGGTATATAATTATGGCATTTTTTCATTTTTCGTAATTTTCGATATCGAAAAAGTGGGCGTGGTCATGGTCTGAATTCGGCCATTTTTTACACCAATACAAAGTGAGTTCAGATAAGTACGTGAACTGAGTTTAGTAAAGATATACCGATTTTTGCTCAAGTTATCGTGTTAAAGGCCGAGCGGAAGGACAGACGGACTGTGTATAAAAACTGGGCGTGGCTTCAACCGATTTCGCCCTTTTTCACAGAAAACAGTTATCGTCCTAGAATCTAAGCCTCTACCAAATTTCACAAGGATTGGTAAATTTTTGTTCGACTTATGGCATTAAAAGTATCCTAGACAAATTTAATGAAAAAGGGCGGAGCCACGCCTATTTTGAAATTTTCTTTTATTTTTGTATTTTGTTGCAACATATCATTACTGGAGTTGAATGTTGACATAATTTACTTATATACTGTAAAGATATTAACTTTTCTTTTAAAATTTGAATTAAAAAAATTTTTTTTTTAAAAAGTGGGCGTGGTCGTTCTCCGATTTTGCTAATTTTTATTAAGAAGACATATAGTAATAAGAGTAACTTTCCTGCAAAATTGCATCATCCCTTCAACGACTGCCAAATTACAGCTTGCAAAACTTCTAAATTACCTTCTTTTAAAAGTGGGCGGTGCCACACCCATTGTCCAAAATTTTACGAGTTTTCTATTCTGCGTCATAAGCTCAACTCACCTATCAAGTTTCATCGCTTAATCCGTATTTGGTAATGAATTATCGCACTTTTTCGATTTTTCGAAATTTTCGATATCGAAAAAGTGGGCGTGGTTATTGTCCGATATCGTTCATTTTAAATAGCGATCTGATATGAGTTCCCGGGCACCTACATACCAAATTTCATCAAGATACCTCAAAATTTACTCAAGTTATCGTGTTAACGGACAGACGGACGGACATGGCTCAATCGAATTTTTTATCGATACTGATAATTTTGATATATGGAAGTCTATATCTATCTCGATTCCCTTATACCTGTACAACCAACCGTTATCCAATCAAAGTTAATATACTCTGTGAGCTCTGCTCAACTGAGTATAAAAATCCACACAATATAGTTGACCTAAGAAAATTTTGTTTGCTGCTAAAAATTTAAAAGTGACTTTAAAAATATGTGTGGGCTAAGGAAAGTTCCAAACAAAAAGAAATAAAGGTACCGAGATCTTCTCTGTCCGAAACCAAAACTGTGCTTAAGTTAGGCTATCACCTAGGAAGACGTGCAAGCCACGTGGTGTATGTAGCAACAAAAAAAAATCATAAAAAAAAGTACAAAAAATTCGAACCATGCATAAAATATCAGTAATTGACTAAGTGTAGATATAATTTTTGGTAGTGATATAAAAAAAACTGTGAAAAGAAAGTAATACGAAAAATGCTAATTCGGCCCTCATTGGGCTTTGGTGGTGGTGATGTCGCTGGTGTTGCTGTCGGCGTTGCTGATGGTGGAATAGTACGTGGATAAGTACGTGAACTGAGTTTAGTAAAGATATACCGATTTTTGCTCAAGTTATCGTGTTAAAGGCCGAGCGGAAGGACAGACGGACTGTGTATAAAAACTGGGCGTGGCTTCAACCGATTTCGCCCTTTTTCACAGAAAACAGTTATCGTCCTAGAATCTAAGCCTCTACCAAATTTCACAAGGATTGGTAGATTTTTGTTCGACTTATGGCATTAAAAGTATCCTAGACAAATTTAATGAAAAAGGGCGGAGCCACGCCTATTTTGAAATTTTCTTTTATTTTTGTATTTTGTTGCAACATATCATTACTGGAGTTGAATGTTGACATAATTTACTTATATACTGTAAAGATATTAACTTTTCTTTTAAAATTTGAATTAAAAAAATTTTTTTTTTAAAAAGTGGGCGTGGTCGTTCTCCGATTTTGCTAATTTTTATTAAGAAGACATATAGTAATAAGAGTAACTTTCCTGCAAAATTGCATCATCCCTTCAACGACTGCCAAATTACAGCTTGCAAAACTTCTAAATTACCTTCTTTTAAAAGTGGGCGGTGCCACACCCATTGTCCAAAATTTTACGAGTTTTCTATTCTGCGTCATAAGCTCAACTCACCTATCAAGTTTCATCGCTTAATCCGTATTTGGTAATGAATTATCGCACTTTTTCGATTTTTCGAAATTTTCGATATCGAAAAAGTGGGCGTGGTTATTGTCCGATATCGTTCATTTTAAATAGCGATCTGATATGAGTTCCCGGGCACCTACATACCAAATTTCATCAAGATACCTCAAAATTTACTCAAGTTATCGTGTTAACGGACAGACGGACGGACATGGCTCAATCGAATTTTTTATCGATACTGATAATTTTGATATATGGAAGTCTATATCTATCTCGATTCCCTTATACCTGTACAACCAACCGTTATCCAATCAAAGTTAATATACTCTGTGAGCTCTGCTCAACTGAGTATAAAAATCCACACAATATAGTTGACCTAAGAAAATTTTGTTTGCTGCTAAAAATTTAAAAGTGACTTTAAAAATATGTGTGGGCTAAGGAAAGTTGCAAACAAAAAGAAATAAAGGTACCGAGATCTTCTCTGTCCGAAACCAAAACTGTGCTTAAGTTAGGCTATCACCTAGGAAGACGTGCAAGCCACGTGGTGTATGTAGCAACAAAAAAAAATCATAAAAAAAAGTACAAAAAATTCGGACCATGCATAAAATATCAGTAATTGACTAAGTGTAGATATAATTTTTGGTAGTGATATAAAAAAAACTGTGAAAAGAAAGTAATACGAAAAATGCTAATTCGGCCCTCATTGGGCTTTGGTGGTGGTGATGTCGCTGGTGTTGCTGTCGGCGTTGCTGATGGTGGAAACAAAAATTTTTGAATATAAAGATATTGCATGCGCGAACTTCGGTGGAAAGCACCGGAGCGTAACAAAATTCTAGTAGGTCAGTTTCACCACACCAAAAACTTTAACACAATTTTTAACATAATTTAAGCACAGAAATACACTGATTGGAGTTTTAGTGAGTAAAAGTTTAAATTCTGAACACATTAGCTAAATAAAAAGTGTACAAATAATTATTAAATAACAAATACAGACAGTGGTAGTTTAACAAATTCTGCTGTGGTAAGTGGTGAATGTGACCTACTAGAATTTTGTGAAGCTTGCCTCACACGATTTTTCGTCTGTGCAATGTCTCTATATTATACCGTTTCTGATTTCGCTGCCAAGTGTTGGGATTGGCGCTTGCCTTTGCTCTATCGGTAATGTCGCTTGCAGGCCACGATCACTCTCTAGCCTGGAAGTTTCTCTCTCTCTTTCTCTCGTTCTCCCACTTTCCCTGCTCTCTATGACATTCCACGGCAATCCAGTGCGCTACCTACGTCGTTGGAATCAATGTGTTTCCAAATTTCCAATCACTCCCTTTAAAAATGTTTGTAAATGCGGGTAAGTATGAGCCTTAGCCCCTTCCTAGGTCCTGCCACAAAATCTATAAAAGAAACAAGAAACAAAAAACGAAAAATTGTCTACAGGCTGAATATCATAAGTCTCGGTGCTTCCTTTATTGTTTCCTGCACCCATGTATGTATGCCCAGCCATACCCTAACTTTCCAATCCCAATTGGCACATAATGCAGTAAGTATGGACATATATATATATGCATGCAATAAAGCAAACCAAAGAAAAAGTTCTTTCCTTCTGTTTTCATCTACTAATCTCGTTTCAACTTCAAATTTTTTTCCAAATCAACTATGCTTTGTCCTTTTAACTAATTTCAAGTTAATTTTGTAGCGTTTTCTTTTCTGTAAAAAATGTTGCCCTTATGTTGCCTTCTTAAATTCTAACTTTTGATCTACCCACCTGCCGCGATGCAAAATGGTTCTTCTTCGTAGTTAATGGGCCCCTTTTCTTATTCGGTGGAAAATATTTGGTGAAAAGGACAAACAAACTCACAAGAGAGCTGGGAAAAACCAACAGGGCGACACTATTTTCAGAAAAGAAAACTCCATTAATTTAATTCGGATTTTCCTTTAATTTAAATTAACTTCTGATACTCAAAAATTCAAACTCAAAACAAATTCTGATTAATAAAATTGTTTTAATTTATTTTTTGGGTTTGTTTAACTTTTTCATTTTACACGAATTTTATTTTAACTAATTTCTAACTTCCAAAAATTTAAATTTTTTTCTACCTATTTATTTTTCTATTCATTTAATTTTTATTAAATTTTAGCCTGCATTTTAAGGAGGTTATTTAATCTTCCACTTATAAAAATTTCCTTTAGATTAGGTTTAAGTTGAAGAAAAATTAGCTAAATTTTAATTTATGTCAACTGAGGGAATAATTTAGCTAATTTTACCGTGGCGAAAAATAATATTGCTAAAGTTCAACTGTCTGCAAAAAAAATTCTTTTGCGTCATTTGAACTTGAGATCAAGGTCTATTTTAATAATTTTTACATTTATTGCAAACGGGAAACTTTGCTCAACTTACGAGTACAAAAAGAGGTAACTAAAAATTGGAAAAACTCTGTGCATTTAAATTTTATTAAGCTTTAGTTTCAAACGTGAATCCTTTTTTTTCGGAAAAAGAATGAAATAATCAATAATTTAAATTTTCAGCAAAAGACAAAAAACGGGATTTAATTAGCTAAACTGTACCTTAGTACTTACCGGTGGCAGGGTGTCCAACGAAATTTCCTTTTCGTTGTTGGTTGGCTGACACTTTACAATTGTGCAGCTTGAACGGAATTGAAACCTTTTTCCGAAAACTACGGGATTTTTTTTTTTTTTTTAATGAAATTATTATTATTTTTTTTTCTTCACTTGACCGGCACTATACTTTACTTTGGCTTTCCGCGGCACGCCCACGCACTTTAAAACCAACTTTTGCAATGATTTTCTGAGCTTCAGCTCGATCGTGCCCCGATTCGTATCTAAACGGAATTTCCTACCACTTTCACTCAATTCACACTCACGCATGTGCAGTTGCATTTCGTTTTTGCGTATGCACACATTCATACCTGTACATGTAGGCCTCCTTCCACTAATATTGCGCAACACGCGCAGATACCTGGTTGAGATACATTTTGTCGAAAATGGTGTAACGCAAGAACAAGTACGGTTGCCGGTGACATATGTATCTATGTATTTTAAGGCTAGCGTAACAGGCTCGCATCCGCCGATGGGGCTTGCTCCATGGAGCGTGTGCGTAAAATAAATTCATACGCGGCCGATTATGTGTCTTTTCCTTCTTCTACCCCCAACGTGTGGCCACGACCCACGAATTAATGCCGGGAAGTAAAAAATCTTCCAAGTCAGTTATAGCTGGGTATGTGCAACACGTACTTGCAACACGTACTTACAACATCAATATCTAAGTATCTGCTAACTGAATATATAACAAATTCACTCATAATTCTAGGTTTAAAAAAAAAAATATCACAGTTTTAGTAGTCTGTCAATATTGTTAGTAAAATATATCACAGGTTGGATCGTCGTAGAAAAAAAATATCGCAGATTGCTGACTATTGCTAATTGACTAAAAGAAAATAAAAAAAATTAAAGAATTGAATAAATAAATAAAAAGGGGTTTAATAATTACTAACTGGTCAAGTAAGTGTATAAAAAAAATCACTGGGTGTAAAAAATGCTAAAAAATCCTACTTCAATAGAAAGGTAGTCAGATATGGGAATCGTCAAGTATGCAGATAAATAATTATGTCGTCAGAAGTAGATGATTAGTCAGGTATTTGACAATCACATTGTTAAAATTTAACATTCAACGTGCAACGTCTAACATGCAACATATAACATTTACTTCGTGAATATATCCTTAGCGTGGTATACCCCGATTCTCCTCCCTTTGAATTTCCTATTGTTTTAAGCACTATACATTTGACTTGTTTGGGTGCCAGCTTGGCATTATAGTTGTCAATCTGGGAGCTCTGTTTAAAATTCCGGCGGTATACCACTTGTCCAATTTGAAACCTAACGTCCTTATTTCTCGTATCATACACTTTCTTACTACGCTCGTGTGCTAACTTCAGCTCCCTTTTAATTTTGTCCCTCAGTAACAGCAATCTAACACCGTTTGTCTCCACCTCGCAATCAACATCCTTCAGCGACCCCAACTTTCGGTAAAGCTCGTATGATGCTGCAAGCAGTATCGTAGGCATACCGAAAGTGGCATGATAAGGCGCCATGTTGATTGCGGAGTGGACAGCACTTCGAAGTGCACTGATATGCCGGTCCCAAGATGTTTGGTATTCGTTAATAAATGATCTTACGATCTGGAGAACCGACCGATTGACCCCCTCTGCGGTGTTTTCCTGCGGTGAATAGAACACTGTCTTGATATGGGTAGTACCATATTTTTCTAGGAGGGTGGCGAAAGTTCCTGAAACGAATTGTCTTCCATTGTATGAATGGATGTATTCGGGTACCCCGAATATATGGAAGACTTCTCGTTCCAGAATTTTCACCATCTCCGCTGAAGTTGCTTTGCGCATAGGTTCCAAGAATACAAACTTGGTAAAATGGTCTAAACATACAAACACATAAACATTACCATCAGACGTACGAGGATACGGACCCATAAAATCTACAAACAAACGTTGAAAAGGCCGTTCGGTTACATGTTGTTTACCCATAAGGGGCTTCTGAAAAGCAGTTTGTGTCTTGATTTCTGAGCAGACTTCACATCCCTTAATAAAAGTGCAAACTTCTGTTACCATTCCTGGTCAGTAATATCGTTCACGTAGACGGGACAAAGTTTTGTGGATTCCACCGTGACCTGCTGAAGGTGAGTAGTGGGCAGACTCTACAAGCCCCGATCGCAGCTCCGACGGAACCCAAAGCTTCCAGGCTTGGTCCGCTTGAAGTACATCTCCCCGGTCAAACTGTGTCCGTTTTTATACGTATCCGTCAGATACACATAAGTCTGGCAATTTATCCTTGTTGTCCGTCACTGTTTTTTGTAGCTCACGGTATTCGTGTGAACCAAAATATGGCGAGTCTAGACATATGTCCATGACTCTGCCACTTGGTCTTATTTCTTCCATGTCCATTCTTGAGAGAGTGTCCGGTACAACGTTTTGTGAGCCTTTCCTATGCTCGATGTCAAAATCGAAACTTTGGAGTTTTAAACTCCATCTAGCAAGTCGTCCAGCAAGGTCTTTTTGGTTCATAGGCCATTTTAAGCTTGCGTGGTCCGTTATTATCGTGAAGGGCAAGCCCTCCACATAAGGTCGAAAACGTTTTACGCTTAGAACCGCTGCGTAAAATTCCTGTTCTATCACACTATAGTTTTTCTGTGCTTTTTTCACTTTTGCAGACATGTAAGCAATTGGTCTTTCGTTATTGTCTTCGTCGAGTTGGAGAAGAACCCCGCCCACTCCGTCTGTCGACGCATCGCATTGGATGTAGAAACGTCTGTTAAAATCTGGATGCGTTAGGACGGGAGCCGATATTAGGCTTCGTTTGAGTTGTTCAAATGCCCTAGCGTCATCAGTCATAGTGAATTTCTTTATCTTTTCCTTGGTGAGGCAGTCGTGCCGCGGAGCTGCAATAGTCGCGTAATCTTGTATGAAGCGTCGGTACCAGCCTGACATGCCTAGGAACCGTCGTAACTGTTTCGGGGTTTTCGGCTCTGGAAAGTCCCTTATAGCTGCTACCTTGTTTGCATCAGTTCTAATGCAGCCGTCGCCTACAACATAACCAAGATATCGAACTTCTTTATAACAAAACTTACTTTCCTCTACGTTTATTATTAAGTTTGCTTCCCGAAGACACCGAGCGACCTTTTCTAACAAACATATATGAGACGAAAAATCTTCAGAACAAACTAACAAGTCATCAAGGTACACAAACACACATTCACGTAACGAAGCGGGTATAACCTTGTCCATTAATCAACACATTCTTTGTGCCGGGTTACAAAGTCCGAAGGGCATAACCGTAAATTGGTAGAGGGATCTCCCTGGCACTTCTCCCTTGACCTTTTTTCCAACGGAATCTGCCAGAGGGCGTTCTTCAGGTCTATGGCTGATATATACCTAGTATTTTGTAGCCGGCTAAGTATTCCGTCGATATGAGGGAGTGGATAGGCGTCCTTGACGGTTCGCTCATTTACCTTACGCGCATCCAGGCAAAGTCGATTCTTAGTTCCCTTAATAACAAGTGAAACTGGTGAGTTCCAACTACTATTCTTCAATTACCCCCATACTAAGCATTCGATCTAATTCCGCGTAAACTAACTTTTGAATCGCTGGTGAGATGGGGTAGTGGTGTTGTTTAACAGGTAAATTCTCATCGTACCTCTATCACATGTTCTTCTAATCCGGTACGGCCTAATCCTAAGACAGCGAACGACGGGAATTGTGCCTTTACCCTCTCTAAAGCTACTGTCTGGTCTGAGGATAACACATGTTGTACAGCGTCGAAGGACAAGTCCCCCTCGGCCGGAGCGAGCTCTGCTACTGTCGTGTGGGTTGGACGAGCTGTGGGGCATCTGCTAACTACATTTAGGTTGAAAACATTCCAAAAATCAATCCCTAAATATACTTTTTGTTGAAGCTCTGGCACTATTAAAAACTCCAAGTCCCTACACATCTCATCCCACATCACTGGTAATACTACCACGCCTGTCACTGGTGTTTCTCCTCCGTTTGCCATCTTAATAAATTGATGTGTTATTGGCAGAATCCTTGCTTCGTGCCCTTCTAAAAACTTCTCACTATTTTTCACCAGACACTATGCTCCTGCTCCGGAATCTAACAAAGCTAATGTGTCTTTACCCCCTATCTTGGTGTGCGCAAAAAATCTATTGTCAACCTTTAAAGTGACTATTGTCGAAATTATTTTGCTCCTGATTCTTCTAAACATCTTTCTCTTTTCTCTCATCTTTTGTATCTTTTTAAAATGTCTGCTTCTTCTTCTTTCTACTATCTCCTCATTAAATATTCTCCTCCGTGCTTCCTCATATTCTGATTTCCTTATATGTAAACTCTTCAATTCTCTCTTCTTTCTTACATCTAAGCTATTTTCTATAATTTCATTATTATTTTCTCTTTTTAAAATTTTCACTGCTTGTTGTCCGGGCGCTCCTTCTCCGGGCTGAGTACCCCGGTTATCTCTGCCAGATTACCATTTCCCTTAGGGGGTTTGAAAACACAAAAAGAGCTGTCCCCCCCACACGAAAAGCAGACCATGTTGTGGAAGTTAGATTTGCATCGCGTCTCCTTGCTAGCTTCCAAAGGGTTCTTAAGAAAATAGTCAACCGGCATTCCACACGAGAAGCACAACATCAAGTGGAAAGGTGAGGGACAAAAAGAGTTTATAGTTGGCTTGATACCGGTTGTAGACGTTGCGGCAGGTGCACCACCCTGTGCCAGGTTTTGTGTCCTGTTATCAGGCAGCTGCCCACTGTTCGACCTATTTTTAAATGGGTTCCCTATCGCTTCAAGTGGCCTGGAACTACCCATCTCTTCTGGGAACTTTATGTCGGGGTAGACCAGTTCGCTTACCGCCCTTTTAGACCTACTTTTGTTTTCCTTTATAACCTTTTCGGCACGCCGGCACTCAGCCTTTAGCTCGGCTAGTGTGTCCATTTTCGAGGAGAATGTAAGGTTAGCCAGGTATGGCTTAGGGGAACCCTTAATGATTCCTACTAGCTCCTTTTCAGGAATTCTCTTCCGAAGCCTAAACGCTAGATTGTGAACTTCCCCATAGAATTCATCAAATCCTTCATGCACCAACTGTTTTCGTTCTATGATTTGCCGAATCACCTCGTAGTCGGACTCTGCGGTTTTGAAATGGGCTAGCAGTTCTGCCTTCAGGTCCATGTATCCGAAGTTTGGATCTTCTGCATGATCTTCTAACACCTGCCAGTACCATTTCAAAGCCGCGCCCGACACGAGGCAATGAAAGTCTGTAAACAGTTGGTGATGAGTGATTTGATGCTGTACCCTCATCTTCTCAATTCGAAACAAAAAACTTTCTACAGAGATACCTTTGTCTGTGCCGTCGAACTTTATATGCCACTTCTCCAGGTCCATTTTCTTCCAACGCAGTGGCTCCTGTGTGGCTTGACTTCCTCCGTCCGTTGGTCTTGCTCCGTTGCTGGTGTTGTTGCCTACTCCATCTGCGTTTGTTGTTGTTGTTGTTGTTGTTGTTGTAGCAATGCTCGCCCCACCTAATAGCCGCGACCGATCACAAATTGTCATCAATATCCTCTAACGGGAGTCCAAGGAAACTTGCCGTTTCAACAGGGGTGGACCATAAGGAAAGGGGTGTTAGAGGCGTTGGTTCCACATTACAATTAAAGAGATGGTTGGTGTCATGTGGGGACACATTGCAAGCGGGGCATACATTTTGTATGTCGGGGTTGATTCTGGATAGGTAAGAGTTTAACCTGTTACAGTATCCAGAACGAAGTTGAGCAAGAGTGACACGCGTTTCCCTGGGGAGTATGCGTTCCTCTTCCGCGAGTTCTGGATATTTTTCTTCAAGTACTGGATTCACCGGGCAATTCCCGACATAAAGGTCCGACGCCTGTCTATGGAGTTCACCAAGGACCTGCTTGTGTTTTTTCGCTTCATACGGCTGGGTTCTCAGGTGCCGTATTTTCTCAAAATGCTTACGGAGATGACTTAGGCCCCTAGGCGGTGCTGGTTCGTCAATCAGATGTATGTTGGGATGCCCAGGTTTCTGGGTATTCAACAGAAACTGTTTGGTCAACATCTCATTTCTCTCCCTGATGGGGAGTATTCTCGCCTCATTATGCAGATGGTGTTCTGGGGACATAAGAAGACATCCCGTGGCGATTCTGAGAGCAGTATTTTGGCAGGCCTGTAGTTTCTTCCAGTGGGTAGTTTTTAGGCTTGGCGACCATATGGGTGACGCGTAGCACGTAATCGGCTGGCTAATTGCTTTGTATGTGGTCATGAGCGTTTCTTTATCTTTTCCCCAGATACTGCCAGCAAGGGATTTGAGGATTTTATTACGGCTCTGAATTCTCGGAACAATTGCGGTTGCGTGCGCACCAAAATGTAGATCCTGATCAAACGTCACACCCAAGATTTTGGGGTGTAGGACAGTCGGTAGCGTAGTGCCATCGACGTGGATGTTCAATATGGTCGACATTTGGGGCGTCCATGTTGTAAATAAGGTCGCGGAAGATTTAGTCGGTGACAATGCCAAGTTTCGCGAGGCGAAAAAACTGGAGAGATCAGGGAGATAGCCGTTTATTTTATTGCATAGCTCATCGATCTCTGGGCCTGGGCCTGTGGCCATTATTGTGCAGTCATCGGCGTAGGAAACGATTGTGACTCCTTCCGGTGGTGAAGGTAGCTTAGATATGTAGAAATTAAACAAAAGTGGGGATAGGACACCACCCTGTGGCACCCCTTGTTTAATTCTCCTTGGTTTTGATGTTTCGTTTCTGAATTGCACCGATGCCTGCCGACCACCCAGATAATTTGCGGTCCACCTTTTAAGACATGGGGGAAAGGTAGACCCTTCCAGGTCTTGCAGTAATGAGCCATGGTTGACCGTATCAAAGGCTTTTGATAGGTCTAGCGCTACGAGTACTGTTCTATGGTGGGGGTATTGATTCAAGCCGCAATTTATCTGGGTGCTAATGACATTTAGCGCGGAGGTAGTGCTATGGAGTTTTCTGAAGCCATGCTTATGAGGGGCTAGCTGCAAATGTGCTTGGAAATAAGGGAGCAAAATGGCTTCAAGCGTCTTTGCCGCTGGCGATAGGAGAGATATCGGACGATATGACTCACCTACGTTAGCTGGTTTCCCAGGCTTTAGTAGCGGGACCACCTTGGCCATTTTCCATTTCTCGGGTATGGCAAAGGTGTAGAGAGACAGGTTGAAGACATGCGCTAAATATTTGAAACCCTCTTTCCCTAGGTTTTTAAGCATCGGCATGGCTATGCCGTCTGGGCCCACTGCTTTGGATGGTTTAGCACGACCAATGGCGTCCTCAACCTCTCTAGCGGTGATGGTAATTGGTGACGCGCTGAATTTGTGTTTATGTGCGTGTCTATTGGCTCTCCGTCTATCTTTGTTGACCGTAGGATGCATTATATATTGTCGGCAGAAAGCGCTCGCGCATTTTTCCGCATCCGACAGCACCTTATCGCCAAAGGCGATGGAAACTTTGTCTTTGTGCTTAGTCGGATTCGATAGGGACTTTAAGGTGGACCAAAGTTTACCTGCACCGGTAGAGAGGTTACAACCTCTTAGGTGCTCTTCCCATTTCGCCCGCTTGTGTTCGTCCACAAGCAATCTGATGCGTTGGTTTATATCCCTTATTTGGGGGTCGCCTGGATCAAGCTGTCTTATAAGGTCGCGTTCCCTCGCTAAGCTCGCGGCCTCCGCCGGGAAGTGGGCCTGATTTCGGGAATTCTCCCAGCGGGAATGAAATGTGCCGAGGCGGATTCAATGACCTTACGGAAGGCACGCTCCCTTTGGGGGGCATCAGTCGGGATAGGGAGGGCAGCAAAGCTGCTGTCTGTTGCAGATTTATATTCTTCCCACTTTCCTCTTTTGAAGTTTATGAAAGTGCGTTTTTCGGTGACGATGAAGTCGGCGGTACGCTCGAACGAAATAAGTATGGGCAGGTGGTCGGATGCCAATGTTACCATCGGCTGCCAGTTGACGCAGTTTACGAGTTCTGCGCTCACGATTGAGATATCTGGTGAGCTATGACAGCTTCCTACCATACGTGTGTGGGCGTCTCCGTTTATTGTGCAGAACGTCGTTTCTTCTATTTGATCCGCCAACATCTCACCCCTACTGTCCGCCCGCAAGTTTGAATGCCATAGGTCGTGATGGGCATTGAAATCGCCTAAGATAATGCGATTGTTGCCAGTGAGTAAGGCCTCGATTTTAGGGCGGTATCCACTGGGGCAACAGGTGACAGGAGGGATGTAGATGTTGATGATTTCTAGATTTGCATCGCCTGACCGGACAGATAGGCCTTGACGTTCTAAGACATTGTCCCTGCGGTCGATGCCAGGATCAAATATATGATATTGCACAGAGTGGTGTATAATAAACGCGAGGCCGCCTCCATTTCCGCTCTCGCGGTCCTTCCTGTGGACATTATACCCAGAGCAGGTCTGCAATGCAGATCTTGCTGTGAGTTTAGTCTCTTGATTCGCAGCAATGCGGATGTTGTGCCGCTTCATGAAATCGACTATCTCCGTAATCTTCCCAGTTAGTCAATTACAGTTTAACTGCAGAATTCTGAAGTGCATGAGGGGTGACGCCGCCACTCTAGGGGTAAGTGACGGGTGACTACGCCAAGGTTGTGGAAGGCCAGGACGCAATTGCTGGTGTGGCCTTGGGACTGGACGCCCTTGGGCAAGCATTGGGGTACCCGGATGATTTGGGTTTGCGACCTGGCAACATGGCGCGATGAAACCCGTCGAGGGGTTGCCGTCGCGGAGACCAGAACATCTAGGAAAGTGGCACCACCCAAGGCAGGAGCTGCATTGAGCGGATGTCGCAAACCTATATATTCTGTGCTGGCAGACGGTGCAAACGGAGGTAGGGACTAAGAGTCTGTTTCCCTGACCTGCACGATTGCTGCCAGAAAAGAGGGGGGAGAAGAAGACGGGGTCAGGGGCTGATGCTCAGCATTGCTACCAGCTCTACTACGAAGGTAGTAGTTATGAGTGGTATCAGCTGTTTGAGTTGTTGGCGCCGTGGGGCGCGAGCAGCAGCGGGTACTTGTTGTGGCTTGCTGAGCAGCGAGGCTGCTGGAAGGTAGTGGGGGGGCGCTTAGGCGTAGACTACGGGACGCCCTTGGGCGTGAGCAGCAAGGAGCCACAAAAGATTTATAAAAGTTACGTGGACGTCGGGTTTTGGGATCAAGCCCAGAACAACCTGTCCGATGCAACCATCCCTTGCACGAGACACACTGAACAGAGTATGACCGTCCTAAAAAGATTCTTTTCTGGCAAATGCAGCAAAACCATTTCTCAGGACCGGGGTCAGGAGACGGACCCGGATTGGGTTCGATACCTTCCCGGAGTAAGAGAATATGTAGCAGTCCTGCTGCAAGGAGCTGCTGGGAGGATGACAATTTGTGGGAGGGACGAAACAAATTAAATGGGGTCACACTGAAATGACAGTCCTGTGTCGGGAAAGATCCCGAGTCGCTCCGGTACATAGAACCGACTGCCTTGGGAAGCGTTTGTTTTGCCTCTGTTGTTCGGCGTCGATGCCTGAGTGGAGCGGTGATCTAGTGCCTGTGCTGCGGAGGTTTCGATCTCTGCTACTCGACCGCTGAGTTTGGCTACATACGTATTGATATTTTCGAGTTCGTTTGTCCACTGCGCCATTAGGTCCCCTTGCTGCGCCATCATGGCCATCAACCGACTTAGTTGTTCGGTGTTGGTATCGGTGTTGGTATCGGTGTTCGCCATCCTATTTCCTGATGCTGCCGCAACCCCAGCTGCCGGAACCCCTGGCATCTGATTCCCTACTGGACCAACCCCCCTCAGCACCGCCCTGTTCGTCGTCTGCCATATCTAAAATTTCGTCGAGCTTTTTCGAAAAGTTCAGGCTCTCTTCGGACCTATTTGCCACTACCTGGCTTACAAGGGACACACTAACTTCGCGTCCGCTCCCCCCCCCCCCCCCCCTCGAATGAGCCGAAGATCCTAGCTGTGCACTGGTTAAAGTAGTTTACAGGGACGAAATCTACCGGGTGTTGAATACCTGTATCAGTTTGGTTGAACAGTGACCCAACCACCTGATTTCCAAGGGCACGCGCAAAGCCACGAGTGATACGCCTGTCTCCGCTGAATAGGCCCAATCCACCAAAAACTCTTTCTTCCCTGTTGTCTCCGTCAGACATGTACCCAGACACACTCCACGGATTCACACAATCTCAAACACGCAGTAACCGCAAACTAAATTTAAAAATTACTTTAAATTTTGCTTCCAAAGAAAATTAAAGCAACTTAAATAAAACGGATTGAAAATCAGAATCCAAAAAAAATTTTAGAAGAAAAAGAAAAGTTTCACAAACAAAAAAAAAATTCAAGTAAAAAAAACGTAACCGATAACTCAAAAAAAATTACTAAGCTAATAAAAGAAAATTAAGAAATTAGGTAGCGATTCAAAAAAAGGCAAAAACAAGGGAAATTGAATCAAGTGCTTAAAAAAGAAACTAAAGCAATTGAACGAAAACTAAAAATTCTAGTGATTTACTCAAAATTCAAATTAAAGATTTAATAGCAAGTGTAACTTAAAATACACAGAATTTCCCCGAAAAAAATACGAATAATTTCAGTGGAAAGAAAAGGAAGAAATAATAAAAATAAAATAGAATAAAAAAAAATGTTAATTATAGGAATTAAATTTAAATACTTTAACCCTTATAGGACCATAAGGAAACCAAAAGTAAATTTTGTTATATAGCTGCTTTATTCAATTAATATGGAGGCAAAACTGATAATAAATAATAAAAAGTTAAAATACAATACTTAGTTTTTTTGGAATTCAATGGGAAATATATTTCCCTATGGGCGTGAATGGTAATATAAATTTAATAAAGCAACTTCATTTTCTTTTGTGATTATTTATTCAATAGTCGAAAAAAAATTCATAAAAATACAAAAATTTGAGTTCATACATAAGTCATGTATGATATTCGGCAAAGCAGTTTCTTTTGGTGGTAAAGCAGAGGTGTACGTTGCCCCTAACACATATATTATGTGTTCGGTTTCCAATTTTTTTTTTTGCGCAATTTGCACATCTCTTCATATTTTCTGCTTTTTGCATATTATGTTGTGGTAAATTCCGTTTTACACCCAGCCTGGTTTTTTCTTTGGTTACTGTCGTTGGTCTTGAGCGCTGTCTACAAGTAAATAGATTTATAAGGCTCCGAGCAATGTTTTGCCGAAATTCTAAGCTGGTACAAAGCGACCCTTCACAGCGGTTTCCCGAATGAAGCTTTGCGTAAATTTATTTATTTATTTTTGCTTTGCGGTCGACCTCATAACAGACTTTTCTCCGATCCATCAAATCAACGCCGCCCATAATTTATTGTACCGCATAACCATCTCTGGGGAGGTAACACTAATCCTTTCTGCCGATCCGGCCTTCCTCCTCTTTTCCTCACTTTTTTCGACCGGTGAAATAAAATTTGACAACAATTGTACGGATTTTTTGTCCATCCATTTGATAAACGATATTCGCTGAAAGCTTTCTAAATAGATTTCTCCTCTCATCATATTTTTGTCCAATGGCAAAGTTTTTGGTTCGTTTTTCCTGTTTACTCTCACAGTGCCACAAGCTCTTATGTTCTTCTGTTGTTTTTATTTATATTGCAAGTCAGGAGAATTGAAAAAATTGTCAAAATATACTTCACAACCAAGATCATTTAGCTGCTGTGATAACTTCACAATAACGGATTCTCCCAACCCTACTTCGGTATTTGTTTTCCTGCCCGTATATAGATCGAATTCGAAGAGATAGCCTGTGGTCGCCTCAGTCCTATACCACATTTTAAATCCCCATCTTATGGGTTTGTGTTTTACGTATTGCTTCATCACGTTATGGCCTTTGAACTTAATCATATGCTCATCTATTCATTGTTGCTTTGAATTATTAATGGCCTTTTGAAAGCAATCATTAAAGTGTTCGATTATAAGACTAACTTTATACGCTCTATCACTAAACTGCGACTGAATATCATTGTTACTGAAATGCAAGTTTTGACGTATTTGTTCAATCCTTGTTCTTGGCATAACATTAGCTATAAAAGGAACCCCCTTGTCTTCGTCAGTGGACCAATAACTTCCAAACGTCGGTAAAACGTGGTAGCTCATGACGAAGTGCATACCTAAAAAAGCCTTCATTTCTGATCCATCAGTACTGAATACCCTTCCCCCTACCCCTCGGTATATCTGAAACTTTCTGGAAACAGTATTTTGTCAACTAACGAGTCTAACTGTGTAATTTCCATAAAAATATCAAACGGAGTTACATTTTGCTGTATATCAGGGAATACATTTATGCGACCGAACTCATAATCGCTTTCTTCAAAGGTACTGGGCACATATAAGTTCTTTCTCCCTCGGAAAATGGGAATGTGGTATTCAGAAGTCGTCATTGTAGTTTCTTCTGAGCTACTTCCCTGCTGCTCTTCGTTAGTATTTGCAATTTCAACTATGTCAACACCGTCGTCAACATCCTGACCAATAAATGCTTGGTCTTCTTCATCTAATACCAACTCATCTTCTCCATCGCTATTGTCAGCCATTAGCATTTCCGTAAACTCATTTTATTTAAGGTGAAATTCTCTGACCTTTTTTGCAGACATTACAGCTGTAATTAGTGCGAACGAATAAATAAACACGAATTTATAATCAGTAAAATTGAATTCAAATATTCCACTTGTGGTCTACAGGGAAAAATGTTTCCCTAACGAAAATTTTACATTTTTATATGTTTTTACATGAATAATAAGATAAATTTGACTAGATCTTAGTTCCATACTTACCAATTAACAAAACAATAGAGGCTAAATACAATCTCAAGTACAAAAAAACGATTAAATTGCGATAAATTATACGGAGCACACACTTCGAAAATTCGTTGATTTTATTCACGTTTTTGACAGGCCATAATCGTAGTGCTGACAGTGCGCTTGAAACATTAGCGGGGAATATCCGTTCTTTATTGATGCTCATTCACAAAAAAAGAGTTACCATAAAATACTGTACCGAAATCCACCAATTTATTCTTGGGAAAAATGTTTCCCCTAGACGTGAAAGGGTTAATGCAGAAATAAAAATAAAAGGTATAAATTCAAGATTAAAACTTCGATTGAAAAAAAACTTTAGACTTAAACTAAAATAAAAAACTCAAAAATTCAATAAAAAAATTAAAATAAATTTTCGAGTCTGGATTAAAATTAAAAGTAAAAAAATAAAGAAATTTGGAAAATAAAATTCGAAATAATAAAGGGATCTTAAAAATTAGATTTAATTTCAAAATTCGAAAATTAAAAATAGAGAAAAAAAATTGATGTAAAAATTAAATTTAAGTGGTAATAAAGGGGTTATATTTATAAGAATAAAATCAGAAAAAAAAATCCATTAATTTTTAAATGCAAAACAAATTTCAAAAAAAATAAAATAACAATTTTAAAGTTATAAAAAAAATCAAAATTCAAAAATTAAAAATAAAATAATAAAAAAAAACAAAAAAAAAATAAAAACTTCAACTAACTGTTTAGATGGCAGAAGCCTTAAAATTCCTAAAAAATCACTAGAAATTCAAATCAAATATATATATATAACTGAAGTTTTAATCAAAGGTATAGAAAACCAGGGAATAAATTTCAATCCAAATTGATTCGTTTAAATAGTTATGATATGTAAAAGCAATAAAACTAAATAAAATTTTTTGAAATTGAATTTAAAAACCTAAGAAAATATAACCTTCAAAAGAACTTAGATTAAAAAGGATAAAGAGGTAGTTCACGCAACTGAAAGAAATGGTAATGTTAAGGGTTTGGAAACCGTTGGAAATAAATATTGATCTAAAAAAAAATTTAAAAAATCAAACTTAACTTTAAGCTAAAGAAAGCAAAAATTCAAAGGGTTTGCTTTAAACTCAAAGTACCGAAATCAAATCGGTGTGATATCTTAAAAAAGGAGAATAAAAAAAATGTATCTAAATTGAATAGTAAATATACAGGAAATTTCGAATCGTAAATTAAAAATTCACAAAATAGACATACTTCTGCGAATTTATATTTAAATACATTCGAAACAGATATAGGAGTTTTCGAAATTCGAAAAAAAAAATTTTTCGAAATTGAGAATCCAACGCAAAACTACGAGTTGTAATTCGGGACTCAGATTTTACAACATTAAATCGAAATATACTAAAAAATATCAAAAATGTATAAGTAACTAGTTAATTATAAGAAAATTTAAAAGGAATGTAGATTAGTTCGCAATTAATTTCCAGTAGAAGAAATTTGGCAAATAAAACAAAATAATATTTTGTTGGTAAAAATCAAATATGAATTCAAATATTCCGTTTTAAGAATTACAAAGGATTTTTTCCACTGAACCCCAAATAAATTATAGTTTTGGGTGTAGTTCAGTAAACGTGTGCATATTTAATATGTTTTAAAAGTTATACATATGTATATTAAAAAGATTCCACGTATATAAAAATGTTCTTGTAACAAAAAAAGTATCAGATTTAACTATCCTTCCTGGTTTATCTATAACTGTTTATGTTGTTACTCTTGGTGCGTATGGTGTTGCCCTCGGTGAGGTCATTGTGGGAGGTTTCAGTCCGGCATCATTCTGTCCTTGTCGTGTCAGCTAGCTAATTCCCCATGTAACATTGTAAAGGGTGCACGTCGATACCCAGTACTCGGCACCGAAGTAGGGATGCAACACCTTTATACCCACCCTGTAAAACTACCCCCATTTGAATGCATGTTGCAAGCCTCATTCACACTTGTTGCTGGAACGAGTGTGCAGTAGCTTCAGCAACTGCATGCACACAAAAAAGGAAATTAAATTTTAATTAAAGAAGATTTAAACCACATCTGTATATGCACCTCTAAATCCTCCAAGTACCACTAGTGCCAGCTTTGAAGATAGCAAAAGGAACCTTGAAAGGATAGAGATACAACCCCCCTCTGATTCTATCATTGCTGCACATATTCCTTGCGACTGATCGCTAGTGATGTTGCAACCATGATCCTTAAAACCCTAGCTCTGTTCTGATAGTAGTGAAGGATAAAGATAGAGAAGTGAGTAAAGCAAAAAGGGATATTGAGGTGACTAAAACTAGGAGAAATATAATGGGAAATCGGAAAAAACTATTAGGGCTATTACCGTTGGGCGCCATTGTTATGATTACTGACTTTTAATGGTAAGGCGGAGGTGGCATGTGGCATGGTTGCAAGCCCCTGCTAGCTCGTCGAATGGGGTGGGGTTTTGCACACCTGCCTTACCCGCAGTTATCTAAACAAAAAAAGTGGTTCATGCCTAGAGGAGAATACATAAATAGGGGGAAAGTAGGAAATGGAAGAAAAGAAGGAAAGAAGGCCCGTCCAGAGTCAGGGGAGTCTACCCACCCTCTTCTTATCTTACGCGAAGCCATGGGCGCCGTGCTGACTCCTCTAATTTTACGACGCCCCAATACCTGACTCAAGTTCGTCTGTCTAAGGGTCCTTCACGTCATTGTCCCTCCCACTTCCCCTCTTTTTACCGGGAACACCCCCTACCCCAAAGAGATGGTAAGTTAGCCTTCTATTATCGAAATAAATTTAGTTTCAACCTTTCAAATTGGACAACGTTATAAACATTCTTTATTTAATTTTTAAATCCGCAAACAAAATAAGTATATGACACCCTAATCACTAGGCTTAAATCTACGTATATAAAAGTTATCGCGGATAAAAGGAATACAATTGTTTTGACAATTCTATTTAGTAATAAAATGTATCTATATAAACAGAAAATATTATCGAAATTTTTAAATAATTCTTCTACAACGAATTCACCGACCAGTCAAGGTTGGAGCAAAAAAAAAAAAATAAAAAATATATACAAGAAAATTCAAACAAACGTGAATGAACAATACTGAAGGTTGCGTACAATTCGTCGCACCCTAATGTACTCTGTATTAGAAAGATACTTTGGTTCTACAAAAAAATCATTGTCATATCTTTCCTTCCAATAAACAGCAATGTATGAAAAAAAAGGAAACCAAAACAGCCAAAGTTAATGTAAATTCCTGACCGAGGCTAAGGCATTATGTGCATAGTTATATATGTAGGTCAATGCTTGCATACGTATGTATGCAGAGAGAAGAATATGTGATTTTTGTTTTTTTTTTTCCTTTTTTTTCTTCGTTTTCTCACTCACCTGATCTCAGCACATCAGCATTGTAGGCGCCTTCAAGCTGTGGGGGACCTGTGAGGGAGGAAATGTTTACATACATATGTCTCTTCTTACTCGTACCAATACCATACGTTCATTGCCTAAGTAAGGTCCAATGGAATTTTACAATCGACTCTACGCTCACTCATCGCAGTAGCGGGCGTCGAGTGGGTCACAAAATTACGCGGCCGAAATCTCTAGCAAAACTCAAAAAAAAAAAATCCACACAATATAGTTGACCTAAGAAAATTTTGTTTGCTGCTAAAAATTTAAAAGTGACTTTAATACAAAAGTGCGTGCAAAATTTTTGAACACTGCCAAAAAAAAAAAAAATGTGTGGGCTAAGGAAAGTTACAAGCAAAAAGAAATAAAGGTACCGAGAACTTCTCTGTCCGAAACCAAAACTGTGCTTAAGTTAGGCTATCACATAGGAAGACGTGAAAGCCACGTGGTGTATGTAGCAAAAAAAAAAATCATAAAAAATTCGAACCATGCATAAAATATCAGTAACTGACTAAGTGTAGATATAATTTTTGGTAGTGATATAAAAAAAAAATGTGAAAAGAAAGTAAGACGAAAAATGCTAATTCGGCCCTCCTTGGGCTTTGGTTGTGGTGATGTCGCTGGTGTTGCTGATGGTGGAGATGCTTTCGCTGACGTTGGTCGTCGTTCGCTGCTACTGACGCTTGCTTGATTTCGGTGCCAAGTGTTGGCGTTGGCGCTGGCCTTTGCTCCATCGGTAATGTCGCTTGCAGGCTACGATCACTCTCTAGCCTGGAAGTTTCTCTCTCTCTTTCTCTCGTTCTCTCACTTTCCCTGCTCTCTATGACATTCCACGGCAATCCAGTGCGCTACCTACGTCGTTGGAGCCAATGTGTTTCCAAATTCCCAATCACTCCCTTTAAAAATGTTTGTAAATGCGGGTAAGTATGTGCCTTAGCCCCTTCCTAGGTCCTGCCACAAAATCTATAAAAGAAACAAGAAACAAAAAAACGAAAAATTGTTTACAGGCTGAATATCATAAGTCTCGTTGCTTCCTTTATTGTTTCCTGCACCCATGTATGTATGCCCAGCCATACCCTATCTTTCCAATCCCAATTGGCACATAATGCAGTTAGTATGGACATACATACATAAATGCATGCAATAAAGCAAACCAAAGAAAAAGTTATTTCCTTCTGTTTTCACCTACTAATCTCGTTTCAACTTTTTTCCAAATCAACTATGCTTTGTACTTTTAACTAATTTCAAGTTAATTTTGTAGCACTCCACCGATGGAGTGGAAGAGGCTAGTGCAGGCCTAAGGGCGCAAAAGGCGGTTGGTCATAGGCGCGGATGCAAATGCTCACCACAATGCGTGGGGAGGAGCAGATAGGAACGAGAGGGGGCGAATCTCTAGTTTGTTACATCCTGCAAACCAATTTGCAGATAGCCAACAGGTGAAATGTCCCTACATACAATGGTCCAACATCCAGAAATGTTTTGGATATTACATTGAGCTCCGAACGTCAAGGTATGATTGGATGGTTCTTGATATACCAGCCTTCTCCGACCATGCGTATATCAGCTTCAGCATCCCCCTAAAGAGGCTAGAGAAGGAAGGAACATTTAGAAGCCCTAGGTCAACGAACTAGAATAAATTCCAGGAACAGGTAGAAACAAAACTGGGACAACCCAAAGAGGTTGCCAATGTGGAGGAACTGGAGGAGTCTAATGAATTCCTAGCAAGAACGCTTATGACTGCGTATAACAAAGTTTGCCCTCTAAGAAGATTCAGAGGAAAAGCAAAGCTGCCATAGTGGAGCAATGAGCTGAGTCTTCTAAGAAGGCAGGTAAAAGAAATGTTTAAGTTAGCAAAGACCGCGGAGAGCGAAGCGTGTAGGAAGAGTACAGGGATCTACTGAGGGTTTACAATCGTGAAATTTCCAGGGCGAAGAGAATCTCATGGAAGAGCTTCTGTACGGACATAGAGTGCTCCAGCGAAACACCACGGTTGAGAAAATTCCTAGCAAGGAGATACATAGTCCAGGGCCTGATAATGAAAGAGAACGGGGAATGGTCACGTAATAGTGAGGAATCCCTTGAGGTGCTTCTCGATACATATTTCCCATTGGGATATGGTTTAGAAAAGCCAGCAAACAGCACTCACACTTCGATCACGGAGCGGGTAGTGCCGGGCTTGGTGACCGATACCAAGGTCGAATGGGCAGTGAAGACGTTTTCTAAGTTTAAATCGCCGGGCCCAGATGGTATATCCCCGGCCATGCTACAAGTTTCAAGTAGAGCGGTCATGGAATGCCTTAAAATAATATTCGATGGGTGCATGGATCATGTACCGCACTCTTGGAGAACTGCTCGTGTAGCTTTCCTACCAAAGACGGGGAAGATCGGTCACGTGTATCCCAAAGACTATAGACCCATTAGCTTAACATATTTTCTGCTCAAAACCTTTGAGAGGCTGATAGATGTGTACATAAAGTCCAACGTGGATGAAAAGCAGCACTCCACAACACAACATGCGTACAACAAAAGCAAGTCGGTAGACACCGCATTGAATAGGGCGGTAATAAGCATAAAGGAAGCCCTGGAATATGCTCTAGGAGTCTTCTTAGACATTTCCGGGGCTTTCAATAATATTTCTAAATGGGCGATTATGGATGGTCTTAATTACATTAACGTACATCCAGCCTTAACGAGATGGATCGGCCGCATGTTAAATTGTAGGAAGATTACATCACAAAGGGGATTGTACGAGGCCACGAAATCAGTGGACAGGGGCACGCCGCAGGGAGGGGTGCTGTCAGCTGTGCTGTGGACGCTGGTCATCAACCAACTGCTCAGGCGATTCGATGAGGGACCCGTAAAACTTACGGCTTATGCGGCAGTTACTCACGAACGTACGTACCAAAAACGTATCAGCTGACACGACCTATCTTATGAGTGTGCAATGTAAACGAAAACTCACAGACGTGCAACTCCCGTACGTACGTAGCCCGGAACTTAGAAATCAAAACAATTTTGATTTTTTCCGTAAGAATGTGTCAGCTGATCGCTCTCTCACTAGACAGAGTTACCTAGTAATCTTTTGTGTGCTAATTTTAGACCGTTTGCAGTTTTATGCAAAAATACCTAATTAATCGTGAAAATAATTCGAAATAATTATGTAAAAGTGCAGATTATAAATATGTAATCTATTTATATTTATTTATTATTAATTCCAGCCTTTTACAGCATCAAAAATTAAATTGGAAAAAGTTGATGTTTCCATAAGCATGCATGCAAAATGGTCAATGGCAACATTGCTTATCTGTAAACAATACACACACAAATATGTTATGTTCATGTACACAGACGCACACATTTGTTCCTACGGGTTGAGGGTTCGGTAAAACGCGTTTCGTACAAACGTCCGTAAGTACGGCACACGTCGGTGGGTAATTGCCGCTTTACGCAGATGACGTTGCAATTATCATAAGTGGAAAGTGCCTTCCAACGATTAGCTCTTTGATGGATCGGGCGCTTCGGGATGCTCATACCGGGGTATCAAGCGTCGGGTTGAAAGTCAACGCGGAGAAGACGGATATGGTATTGTTTACAAAGAGATACAAGGTCCCAAATTGGATCAGGCCTAAGCTAGAAGGGGTGACCCTACAGGAGAAACCTTGCAAAAAATATCTAGGAATCATCCTAGACAGTAAGGTGTCATGGAAACTCAACATGGAGAAGAGGGTGAAAAAGGCTTCAACGGCACTTTATTCATGTACAAGGATGCTGGTGTGTACGCGGGGCTTATCGCCCTCTCTTTCTCATTGGGTTTTAACAGCGATTGTAAGCCCTATTCTATACTATGGAGTTCTTGTTTGGTGGAAAGACACACAAAAAACATCCTACCTCAAAAAATTAGAGGAGGTATGCAGACTATCAATGGTTAGCATTACGGGAGCTCTGAAAAAAACCCCGAAGGCTGAACTGTATGCCATTTTGCACATTCCAACTTTAGACCTGGTAGCAAAGAACATAGCGCTAACAACTGCAGCCAGGCTCGGTGCCTCGGGACAGCATGATCGCCGACCATACGTCCATAGTAGTATAGCGTCATCAATCACAAGTCGAACAGACTACCTGATTCCCTATCTGCGAAGGCGACAGGTGCACATGGTCGACCAAGCAGGAAAGGCGTGGTTCAAGCGCGGGGCTGTAATGTGTCGAAGATTATGTGTAGGTCTTACAACCTTAGACATCCAAATTTGCTTCTATCATTAAAAAGGGAGGACTGTAGACTCATGACGGGTATTCTGACTGGACGCTGCCTTCTGGCGTCACATGCCTTTAAATTAGGCTTGGTCAGTGATAGCAGATGTAGGAAGTGCGGGCTGGAGGAGGAAACGATCGAGCACGTTCTGTGCTCGTGACCTGCGCTTGCCAGGCTAAGACCCCAGCTATTAGGAGTAATACAGCTGTCAGATCTGGAAGCAGCAAGTGGCTTAAGTCCTAGAAAGCTTCTAGTATTTGCCAAGAGGACGGAGTTATTTTATAATATAGGTCTTGGTTTTTGATAGGGGTTTTTAGTTTGGTCGTTAAAACAAACTTCTGGTAACACTATGGACTCATTCAGTCTATGTAAGGTCCACATGGACCGGCCAGTTCAACCTAACCTAACTTATGGGCCTCTCTAGAGGCGAGCTTTTCCTAACTGAGACCGCCCAAACTTATACTTATTTCAAAATAAAACACATATGGTTTTGTTTATCTCCAATATATTTCGGCTACACACCGGTAACCGTCTTCAGGGCAGACTGTTGACAAACATAAAACATTTAAATTATAATTAAAA
The DNA here is from genome assembly GCF_040869045.1 of Eurosta solidaginis. Taxonomy (NCBI): domain Eukaryota; kingdom Metazoa; phylum Arthropoda; class Insecta; order Diptera; family Tephritidae; genus Eurosta; species Eurosta solidaginis. Next base: position 147,679,375 of record NC_090319.1, on the reverse strand, counting down.
TCGCATTTTTAACAAATAATATATTTAAATTTTAACAAATAATAAAAATCAACATTAAAACAAAATTCTGTTTACATACATTTTATTTACACGTATGCACTGCGCGACGTGGAGTTGTGTACTGTCTGTTTGTCAGTAGATGTTTGTATAAGTGAGCGGAATGATGATCGGAGTCTGTTTTATAGTTTAATCGTCTATTGGTTGGAGTATTTATAATATGCAACATCTCGAGAGAGAAGCGCTTGCTGTATTGTTGGTCTTGTTGGAGAATCTTTGCGTTGTTGAAATCTGGCTCGTGCCGGCTGTTTGCACAGGCCCACTGTGCTGTTTTGTGGTTGTTAGTTTGGTGACAATATTTATAGTCGGATTTATGCTGTGATGTCCTAGTTTTTAGTTTGGACTTTGTTGTTCATACATATATACTTTGACAAGATTTGTCGTTATTACCGTTGCATGGAATTTCATACACCACATTGCATTTTTCTATTAACGGTACCGCTGATTTTCTTTGATTGAAAAAATGTTTTAAAGTATTCGTTGGTTTGTGTGCTATTTTTATTTTTTCCTTGTCATAAAATTCCGATGCAAATAGCCGCTCTGATAATTTGGGTATATATTATGCCGACTTATAGATCATGGGGTTTCTTGGTATATTTTGACTATTATTATTTTTATATTTCCTTAACAATATTTTGATTATTTTAACTGGAAATTCGTTGTTCCTTAAAAAAATCCATTATTTCCTTCTCTATTTCTTTATGGTAAATTTCATCTGAAGTCTGCATCATCCTTCGTATATAGCCCGTTGCCGTATTCATTATCATCGACTTCAGGTGCTTGGAATTGAAGTTGATGATTCGTCCCGATGACGTCGGCTTCTTATGCCATTTTAATTTTAGTTGGTTGCCATATCTATTTATTACAGAGTCCAAATATAACAATTTTCCATCCTGTTCTTCTTCGATTGTCAATTTAATATGTATATTAAAGGAGTTAAGCGCTTCGAGCGTGTTTTGAATATTATTTAGGTTCACTATTGCGAATAAGTCATCGACATACTTTGTGACTAGTTGTGGTTTCTGGCCTAGTTTTCCTAATGTAGTTTCTAACAGTTTTCCCATTATTATGTTCGCTATCACCGGGGAAGATGGTGATCCCATTGGTAGCCCTTTTAATTGAGTGTAAATTGTTTCCTTATATTTAAAATATCGACTATCCTTAATGCAAAAAGTAACTATTTCCATAAATAATTTCGGTATCTTCGTATATTTTTGTATAATTGGCCATTTTTCTGATATAACATCTAGTGCTAACTGTACCGGTATGCTTGGAAGAGGAAGTGGGCCATAGTTTTATAGATGGACGCCATTTAGGGATATCGCTATAACGGTGGACCAGGGCTGATTCTAGAATTTGTTTGTACGATATGGGTATCAAATGAAAGTGTTAATGAGTATTTTAAAAGAGAGTGGGCCTAAGTTCTATAGGGGGACGCCTTTTTTAGATATCGCCATAAAGGTGGACCAGGGGTGACTCTAGAATTTGTTTGTACGATATGGGTATCAAATGAATGGTGTTAATGAGTATTTTAAAAGGGCGTGGGCCTTAGTTCTATAGGTGGACGCCTTTTCGAGATATCGCCATAAAGGTGGACCAGGGGTGACTCTAGAATTTGTTTGTACGATTTGGGTATCAAATGAAAAGTGTTAATGAGTATTTTAAAAGGGAGTGGGCCTTAGTTCTATAGGTGGACGCCTTTTCGGAATATCGTTATAAAGGTGGACCAGGGTTGACTCTAGAATGCTTTTGAACAATATGGGTATCAAACGAAAGGTGTTAATAATTATTTTAAAAGGGAATGGGCCTTACTTCTATGGGTGTACGCCTTTTCGGGATATCGCCATAGACGTGGACCAGGGGTGACTCTAGAATGCATTTGTACGATATGGGTATCAAATTAAAGGTTTTAATGAGGGTTTTAAAAGGGAGTGGTGGTAGTTGTATATGTGAAGGCGTTTTCGAGATATCGACCAAAATGTGGACCAGGTTGACCCAGAACATCATCTGTCGGGTACCGCTAATTTATTTATATATGTAATACCACGAACACTTATCCTTCCACGATTCCAAGGGCTTTTGATTTCGCCCTGCAAAACTTTTTCATTTTCTTCTACTTAATATGGTAGGTGTCACACCCATTTTACAAAGTTTTTTTGTAAAGTCATATTTTGCGTCAATAGACCTATCCAATTACCATGTTTCATCCCTTTTTTCGTATTTGGTATATTATTATGGCATTTTTTCATTTTTAGTAATTTTCGATATCGAAAAAGTGGGCGTGGTCATAGTCGGATTTCGACCATTTCTTGCACCAATATAAAGTGAGTTCAGATAAGTACGTTAACTGAGTTTAGTAAAGATATATCGATTTTTGCTCAAGTTATCGTGTTAACGGCTGAGCGGAAAGACAGACGGTCGAATGGGTATAAAAACTGGGCGTGGCTTCAACCGATTTCGCCCTTTTACACAGAAAACTGTTACCGTCCTAGAATCTAAGCCTCTACCAAATATCACAAGGATTGGTAATGTTTTGTTCGACATATGGCATTAAAAGTATCCTAGATAAATTAAATGAAAAATGGCGGAGCCACGCCCATTTTGAAAATTTCTTTTATTTTTGTATTTTGTTGCACCATATCATTACTGGAGTTGAATGTTGACATAATTTACTTATATACTGTAAAGATATTAACTTTTATTTTAAAATTTGACTTTAAAAATTTTTTTTTTTTTTAAGTGGGCGTGGCCGTTCTCCGATTTAGCTAATTTTTTTTAAGCATACATATAGTAATAAGAGTAACGTTCCTGTCAAATTTCATCATGATATCTTCAACGACTGCCAAATTACAGCTTGCATAACTTTTAAATTACCTTCTGTTAAAAATGGGCGGTGCCACGCACATTGTCCAAAATGTTATTAGTTTTCTATTTTGCGTCATAAGCTCAACCCGCCTACAAAGTTTCATCGCTTTATCCGTCTTTGGTAATGAATTATCCCACTTTTTCGGTTTTTCGAAATTTTCGATATCGAAAAAGTGGGCGTGGTTATAGTCCGATTTCGTTCATTTTAAACAGCAATCTGAGATGAGTGCCCACGAACTTACATACCAAATTTCATTAAGATACCTCAAAATTTACTCAAGTTATTGTGTTTACGGACAGACGGACGGACGGACGGACATTGCTAAATGAATTTCTTTTTTAGCCCAAATCAATTTGATATACAGAAGTCTATATCTATCTCGATTAGTTTATGCAGTACGGATTACCGTTATGCGAACAAAATTAATATACTCTGTGAGCTCTGTTCAGCTAAGTATAAAAATACTGAAATGACCTCATGGCCCTAGACCCCTGTTGCTATACTTTTTTTCTGTATCGTTACTGTAAAGATATTAACTTTTCTTTTAAAATTTGACTTTAAAAACAATTTTTGTTTTAAGTGGGCGTGGTCGTTCTCCGATTTTGCTAATTTTTATTAAGCATACATATAGTAATAAGAGTAACGTTCCTGCCAAATTTCATCATGATATCTTCAACGACTGCTAAATTACAGCTTGCAAAACTTTTAAATTACCTTCTGTTAAAAATGGGCGGTGCCACGCGCATTGTCCAAAATTTTATTAGTTTTCTATTTTATACTCTGTGAGCTCTATTCAGCTAAGTATAAAAATACTGAAATGACCTCATGACCCTAGACCCCTGTTGCTATACTTTTTTTCTTTTACCCTAAGGTAAGCAGATATTTCTAAGTGTTTTACAAAAAAAATACAAAATATGCCATATACATACATATGTACAATTACAATAAGTAAAAAAATTCAAAAAGCGGATGTTGTGGTTGCTGATGGCCTCTGACGTTGAGGTCGCAAAAAATGTTGTTGAAGCTATTGCTGTGGCATTTAATAGCATGCTGTTGTTGTTGTTGTAGGCGTTGCGTCGCCAATCAAAAAATGCTGTATTTATTAAAATAAAAAATGTAAGGCGCGATAACCTCCGAAGAGATCTAGGGCCGAGCTTCTCTTCCAATTTGCGTCGTGCTCCCCTTGTGTTTCCCTACAAATTGGCCGGACTGGACCTACATGTTTTATGCCGACTCCGAACGGCTTCTGCAAGGCAGACGAGTTTTCACTGAGAGCTTTTCATGGCAGAAATCCACCCGGAGCGCTTGCCAGGCACTGCCGAGGGGCGACCCCGTTTAGAAAAATTGTCTTCTAATTGAAAAACCTTATTTCTAAAATTTTGATGTTGCTTTGTCCGGGGTGTGAAGTCAGGGCAAACGGTGTGGTAGGCGGAGCACGCTACCATCACACCACGGTGGCCGCTGCATTTGTTGCTGCTCAGATTTTTGTGCTGCCGTTGCTGTTGTAGTGTTGGTTTGCCGGTGCGAATGTTTGTTGAAATGTTTTACCCCGCCTATAAAAAAATTTTGCAGTTATTACTGCTGCCAAAATTGTGTATAGGGGGTGTTGTTGTTGGGGCGGTTTGCCGTCGGATAATAGATTGTCGTGGTTGAGGTTTCCATATTGGATGTTGCCAAGTTTTGTATTGCAATTGTTGTTGTTGTAGCGTGCGCCGGCACCTAGGCTGTGCCCATTGGATTATTCCCAGGAAAAAAATAACGGGTGAAGTGTGCTATAATTAATATAAAAAAAATCTATTAAGACAAATTCAAAAATGAACATGTATCTATGTCTTCATATACATATTTGCCTATAGATTTCATGTCTGCATGGTCATATACCCTACTACATACATATATTTGTATGTAGGGGTGTGTATGTTGATGCAAGTTTTATTTTGGTTTGCTTGGGAGATAGGCCAGAATGAAAGCCCAGCTCCCGTCAAGCATGCCTGGGGAAAGATAAAAAAGGTACATATTTTCTTACCTCTCGTACACTATCTTTGCTGAAAACTGCTTTCAGCTGCTTAAAATGGATCGCGGAGACATTCGACGCGCACTACAAGTTGCGGGTCTCAAGTCCTATGCACAACCCTGATCTACAGGGTCGATTCCCCCCTGCCCCTGGTGATGGTCAGACGCTGACGATTCCCGTATCCCATTTTAACCAACTGTGCCGGAGGATCTTGCCAGGTTGTCGGCCGCTCACATCAGTTCAACACTAAACGGATGTTCAGTGGCTACTCAGAGGATACTTGGCAGTAATCGTCAGGGTATAGTGAGCTGCTAGAACCGCATGCAAAATAATCACTGGCGTTCAGAAGTTTTCCCTACGTGCGGGGACTTCTACATACGGTTCCTCCTTAATTGATGCTAGCGCTGGTTTAATACATAAACTGGAAATCAGTCGGAAATTTCGACTGATCGGAATTGGAACAGAAGCTCTGCTAAGTCCGTAGCCGCTCAATTTTAAGGTAGTCAAGATCACAGTCAAAATGTCAAATATCTCGGTGTCAATGTTTTTCGTGCAGTAGAAAGTGTTGGACCATGAAATTCTCTACAAGTATCGTCTTAAATAATATTATCCTGCTTTACAGCTCTCTAATATTCCCAAATTTTTAGGTTTAATTATTTCTGATTTTTTTTATTTCTAACTCAAAATTTGAGCGATTTTGGTTCGTTTATGACTGATCTAGGATGATGAAAAGTGTGGCTAAGACTTGAAAAACATTTTCAACAAAACTTTGGGAGAAGGTCATAGTATACAAAATTGTTACTGACAAAAACGGGGCAAAACGTTAGAAACAGAGAAGTTTTCGAAAACTTATTTTTAACCTTGAATACCTAAAAATTGACCGGTATCTTAAGCCAGCAGGTACTTATTCATAATACACACTATAACTACTCGGCGCAACACATTTTATCTTTCACAAAAGAAATAAAATCTGTCGGTTTTTATTATATATATGTAACTTTTGAACATCTGCGTTTTATTTTTTTAAGATCTACCATCAGCAATCGGTTTAATGATAATAGAGGCTCTCATCGAACACGCTCAATAATAATGTACGGCCGGAGTGAGTTGGCAAGCGCTGAAGAAAGCTTTCAATCGATTAGCGATATGCTGCAAGAATCGACAGAACCAATCACAAAAGATGTGAAGCATATTAGCAATAGTGTCCAGGAACAGATCGAGAAACTTTTTACGGATGTAGCAAAGGATGTAACAAGCAGCTTTCATGTAATATGTTTAGGTTCTTTACCACTAAATGATAAGATAACCAGCCTACAAGGGCTGCAAGAACCTCTGCGTAAACTTTATTTAAACGAGCTTAATACAAAGGTAATTTTTTATGTGTATATGCGTACTAATGTATACAGTTTGCTTTGTCACCAACTTAATCCACTAAGGGCGTTTTATGGAAATTAAACATTGAAATTATTAAAACAATTTTAAAAAGGAATGGTTTTAAAACCTTTGTAGTAATTGAGATTGCAGATCCCGTGATTTTTTGAGAACAGCATGATCTGCGATAAAGTTCTCTCAGTCAGAATTGCCTTTTTTACATAGTTTATTCTTTGCACTGTACATTCTTGTATATTATCAGCTGTTTATGATTCTGTCAATTTCTGAATCGGTTAATCACAAATTGAGAACAGTTGAAAAAGTTTCAAAATTATACTCATTTCAGTTCATGTTTTTATTTTTGGCAATAACTCACTATGAAAGAGGTAAAAACACAAAGTTATAAAAATGTTATAAAGATATAGCCATTTATACATATTTTTATCTACCCACAACTTTCTAAAATAATTTATTATTAGAACATTAAAAAATGTAAGGAAAGGGAATAACTTACAGGTGTGCCAAAAACGACCAAAATCTGGGGACGCTATCACGAGTTATGAAAAAAAGTTTAACTTGTTCAGGAAAACCCAAAAAGGATATAACTTCTTAAAAAATTCGAATTCTGATTAAGACCAAACAGTTTTCTTATTTATTAAAGTAAAAAAATGTACCCCATTTTTTCATAAAAACATTCTCCTTAAAACATTTGAAATATGATTTTGGCTGTTATGCTGTTTTGCTTGCAGCTACATATTTAACAGTCGATATGGACTGTTGGCAGTGGCGTGCCCAGCAAAAACTGACTAGGCAAGCCAATGTATGAAGGGTAAAACTTGGCAGGCGATAATGTATCCCATACTAAAAATTTTGTTTATGCTTTAAATGAATATTTTTTTTATATTTATATTCTTTTGAGACAGTTTACAAATTATTTGTATTCCAATTTAAATCGTCTATTAAAATTATTGAGCGTTAAAATTATTGAGCGTTTAATCGTCACAACTAATTTCTTTTCGATAGCTATCATTGAAAGTTCTGAAAGACGTTCTTGTCTTTGAGTATTTCTTAGATATGTGTGAATTCTTTTTAAAGCTGAAAAGGATTGCTCTGCTGAACAGCTGGTTGCTGGAATGGTTATTATGAGGAGTGCCAACTTTAATAATTCAAAAAACATATTTTGGAGACAATTTTCATTTATAAAATCAATTAGTTGAAAGAGATAGGCATCCCTCAACTCCGTTGAAGACAACAATGATATTAGCTGAGCTTTTAACACATTTTCGTCAAAATATTCCGAATAATATTCTTGAAGAACATATTTTGTGGAAAATTCAAATTATATTTGTGGAAAAGCCTGTTATCTAATAGTTTAAAAACTCTTAGCTTAAATATGTTTGAATACCTCTCATTTATTTCTGAAGATATATTGTCAACTAGCCTTTACCCGCGGCCCCGTCCGCGAGGAGAAACTAAAATATATGTGCTATTCACGTTAGCCTTCTTATAAAGTTATCTGTTTAAAAATTATTTTTGTCTAATGTATTTTATTTTTGTAATTTAGTAAAAAAAAGAACTAAATGAGAAGATAAGCTGAAAGGCACGCTTTCATGAATAGTACAATACAGTTTTTTCGAATTAAAAAAATATATTTTGTTTTTAAATTAAATTAACTGATATGAAAGGGGTGAAAGAATTACTACTCATAGAACAAAGGTGTGAAACTACAATTAGCTAAAACTAAAGAGAATTTTTAAATGAAAATAGTGTTGCTTTTTCGGGTTTTAGTTGATTAAAATATTACAAAATGTGTAATTATATTTATAACAGTTCCTTACACTATTATAGAACGAAAAAGCTGTGTTAGATTGAAGATAAAACATACCGAATTTTAATTACGAATAATTAGCAGCAAATCCACGGCCATAAAAGCTCATAATTTAAAAAGGCATGTGTGCTGAACTACCGTTTGCGAAGAGACCTAAAATGATCCCGGAAGGGTCCCAAGATGATACTAAAATTCCAGGTCAGATCCCGAGAATCATCCAGAAATTAACCAGGAGGGGTCCCAAAATGATTGAGAAATAGTCCCGAAAAATTCCCGAAATTACCCTTATTGGTTCCCGTACAGATCCCGAAAACCATCCAGAAATGATACCGAAAGGCTCCCCAAATTATCCCGTATTAGTCCCGACAAAGTACAGGAATGGCTCCGACGGGATTCCTATCGGATCCCGAAAACCATCCAGAAATTATGCCGGAAGGGACACCAAATGATCCCGAAAAAGTCAAGAAATGGTCCCGACGGGATCCCGAATGGATCCCAAAAACCATACTGAAATGATGTCGGAAAATACTCCAAATGATCCCGAAATAGCCCCGAAAAAGTCCCGACATGATCCCGGACGGATCCCGAAAACTATGCAGAAATGATGCTCGAAAGGTCCTCAAATGATCCCCTAATATTCCCGAAATGACCCTGATGGGATCCCGGACGGACACCGCAGACTATCCAGAAATGATGCCGAAAGGGTCCCCATTTGAGCCCGTATCAGTCGAGAAAAAGTCCCGAAGTGACACCGACGGGATCCCGAAAACTATCTAGAGATGATGCCGGAAGGTACCCCAAAATGATCCCGAAATAGTCCCGAAATGACCCTTACGGGATCCCGAACGGATCGCGAAAACTATCCAGAAATGATGCCGAAAAGGTCCCCAAGTGATCCCCTAATAGTCCCGAAATTACCCTGCTGGGATCCCGAACGGATCCCGAAAAACATCCAGAAATGATGCCGAAAGGGTCTCTAAATGATCCCGAATTAGTCGAGAAAAAGTCCCGAAATGACCCCGACGGGATCCCGGAAGCATCCCGAAACCCATGTAGAAATGATGCCGAAAAATACCCCAAATGATCCCGAAAAAGTCCCGAAATAACCCGATGGGATCCTGAAAACCACCTAGAAATGATGCCGGAAGGTACCCCAAATGAATGACCCCGACGGGATCCCGGACGAATCCCGAAAACCATCCAGAAATGATGCCGCAAGGGAACCCAAATGGTCCCGAAAAAGTCCCAAAATTACCCCAACGGGATCCCGGAGGGATCCCTAAAACCCTACAGAAATGATGCCGGACGGGACCCCAAATGATCTCGAAGAAGTGTTGAAATTACCCGGACGGTATCCCCAAAACCACCCAGAAATGATGCCGGAAGGGAACCCAAAAAATCCCGAAATGACCACGTCGGTATCCCGACCGGATCCCCAAAACTATCCAGAAACGATGCCGGAAAGGTCTTCAGATGATCCCCTAATAGTCTCGAAATCACCCTGACGGAATCCCGGACGGATCCCGCAAACCATCCAGAAATGGTGCCGAAAGGGTCCCCAAATTATCCCGTATTAGCCGAGAAAATGTCCCGAAATGAACCCGACTGAATCCCTAAAACAATCCAGAAATGATGCCGAAAGGGTCCCCAAATTATCCCGTATTAGTCGAGAAAAATTCCCGAAATGACCCCAACGGGATCCCGGACGAATCCCGAAAACCATCCAGAAATGATGCCGGAAGAGACCCCAAAAAATCCCGAAAAAGTCCCGAAATGACCCCGACGGGATCCTGGACGCATACCGAAAACCATCTAGAAATGATGCCGGTAGGTACCCCAAATGATCCGGAAATAGTCCCGAAATTACACCTTCGAGAGCCCGACGGATCCAGAAAACTATGCAGAAATGTTGCCGGAGAGGTCCTCAAATGATCCCCTAAGAGTCCCGAAATGATCCCTCGCGGATCTCGGACGGATGCCGAAAACCATCCAGTAACGATGCCGAAAGGATCCCCAAATAATCCCGTATTAGTAGAGAAAAAGTCCCGAAATGACCAAAACGGGATCCCCGACGGATACCGAAATCCATCCAGAAATGATGCTGGAAGGGACCCCAAATGACCCCGTATTAGTCGAGAAAAAGTCCCGAAATTACCCCGACGGTATCTCGGACGAACCCCGGAAACTATGCAGAAATGATCCCGAAATAGTCCCGAAATGACCCCGTCAAGATCCCCGACGGATCCCGGAAACTACGCAGAAATGATGCCGGAAAGGTCTTCAAATGATCTAATAGTCCCGAAATGATCCCCGACGAATCCCGGAAGCTATGCAGAAATGATGCCGGAAAGGTCTTCAAATGATCCCCTAATAGTCCCGAAATGATCCCGAACGGATCCCGAAAACCATCCAGAAATGAGGCCGGAAGGGACCCCAAATGATCCCGAAAAAGTCGCGAAATGACCCCGACGGGATCCCGGACGGGTCCCGAAAACCATCCAAAAATGATGGCGGAAGGCACCCAAAATTACCCCGAAAAAGTCCCGTAATGGCCCCGGAAACCATCAAGAATTTATCTCTCAAAGCTACGCAAATGATCCCGAAAATACCCCGACTGGATGCCGAACGGATCCCGAAACCCATCCAGAAATGTTGCCGGAAAGGTCCCTAAATGTTCGCGAAAAAGTCCCGAAATGATCCCGGAATAGTCCCGAAAATATCCCAAAATAACCCCGACGGGATCCCGGACGGATCCCGAAAACTATACAGAAATGATCCCGGAAGGGTTCCAAAATTATCCCGAAATAGTACCGAAAAAGTCCCGAAATGACCCCGGCGGGATCCCGGACGAATCCCGAAAACCATCCGAAAATGATCCCCGAAGTGTCTCGATATGACCCCAACGGGATTACAAATAAGGCGAAGCTAATTGTAGAACCATTTTAATAAGGCAGCAGGCGCGTTGGAGCGAATGAAGAGTTACAAAGAAACATAGAGGTAAAGCTAATAAAAGCGTGCTAATAAAAACAATTGATGGAGGGCGGGAGGAGAAGTACCGCTGCTCGTTTTTCCAAAATGGTTTAGATCTCCATCATTATGTGCCAGATACCAAAAACTATTGATTTAGGAGAAAATTTATATTGAGTTATAACAATTTATAGATTTTACACCAGAGGGGTAGAAGGGTGGGGGAGGGGGGAGGGGGGAGGGGGGGGAGGGGAGCGGAGGGTGTCACTGCTCACTTTATAAGCCCTCGACTTATTTGACCCATTGAGTCTGTGATATTGGTGAAGGCCAGTATACGTAAAGTTATAATGTGTAAAAATAATTAAAAAGTAATTGCTCGAAGGGGTCGTGGGACCCCCACCCCTCTTTCCATGTTCGAAAAAAATTTCGCTAGTAGACTACTGTCTGTGTCCCAAATTTCATCAAAATCCGTGTAGCCGTTATGGCGTGATTCAGTCGCAAAGACTAAAAAATATAATAATTAAATTATAACTGTTCGTAGTGGGCGGGGACCTCCCCCCGTTTGAAAAATATATAGCTAGTAGATCCTTCTAGACTATTGGCTATATGTGTGCCAAATTTCATTCAAATCCGTCCAGCCGTTCTTGCGTGATTGAGTCACAAACGTCTCGACAAACATCCAAACATCCAAACATCTAAACATCCAAACTTTGCCATTTATAATATATATTAGATTATTTCTATAAATATCCTCTTAAACTCTGTTTTAGGACAGGTTGTGTTTCTTTTCAGTCGCGGAGCTGTCTTGTTTAGACATGAATAATCATAAAAACTATTAAAAAGCGCCTGAAAGTCAGTTCGCAACCAATTTTTAAATTCTTTTATCTTATTTATACTACACCTAACGTCAGCTTCGCATTTTTGTATAATATTATACAGAATATCTGTTTTTTTCAAAAATAGTATGAAATACTACAAGAGAAGAGTTAAACTTAAAAGACGTAAGCGAATTGAAAAAACTTCGTGCGAGAAAATTAGTATCCCCATCCCACTAATGATCAATTTCAATCATATCAGTAAAGAGATTTTTTAAATTACCCCTCTGATCTAGAACTGTATTAACAATACGAGACGAATATGACCAGCGCGTTGCAGCGATATGGCCTCCACATATTACAAAATTTGTTATAGTAATTGGAGCGTTTAGTACTGTTATTAAAAAATGAAACCAGTGACTGAATAGCGGAGAAAAATGAGCTTATTTCCCCTATTCTATTGCATGACTTTGACAAAACTAAATTTAAAATGTGAGCATTGCACCACACGTATATAGCATTTGGAAAATGTTCCTTTACTCTTTTCTGCGCTCCATTCTTCAATCCGGACATTACAGTAGCTCCGTCATAGCTTTGAGCAATTAAATTTTTGGCGCAGTCATGTCAAGAAGATCCAAAATTACCTTAGTAAGTGCAACTGCAGTACGATTTTAGAAACATCAAAAAATCACACGAACCTTTCATGTTCTTTGTTATCAAGAGAGTACTTAAAAATCACGCATAGTTGTTCTCTGTTACTTATATCTGGCGTCTCATCCAAAATGATGGAAACAAAGGAAGTGCCTTTAACCTCAAGCCGAGCTTTTACAACATCCGACACACTTTTTATTATGTCGTTTTGTTCGATATATATTTCGGCCCAGATGTCTCCTTTGCCTCTAAATGCTTTTCTAAAACAGGGTCATATTTTGCCAATAAATATAGACACTCCGAAAAATTGCCTTTATTTAAAAACATTTTGGACTCGTCGTGACCCGTAAAAGGCTGCTCTTGTTGTGCTAAATGACACACAATATCAACCAGACGCTGAAAGACACTTCGATTGTGGTCAACCTTTGAATTATACTTAATAATTTCCTCTCAAAATTGTCGAGACAAAGACGTTTCTATACGCTCTTTTCCAAAATTAAAGAAAGAAATAGTAGAATTGAGATGTTTTTGAGTGTTTTGATGTCTTTCTAAAGTATTAGCTAAGTTATTCAAGTCGTCATAGCCAGTCGAATTCAAAATATTTTTATCATTTGAGAAAAAAATACAATACCAAGAAAATAATTTATTTAAATTAGAGCAACCAGCTATCCAGCGGGTTTTGTAAACTGAGCGACTGAAAAACCTTTTGTGTGTTGTAGAAGTTTGTATTATACATAAGTTAGGAGTAGGCCTTTCAGATTCAATGATTTCTGTTTTTTGTACAAAACTTAAAGTTTGTATCTGCTTGAAATTAGTACTTCAACACATTTTAATTCCTCGCTGCAAATAACATTTTCATCCAAAGATGTCATCTTTTTGGTAAACCTGTATATCGTATATACGTGGAAAAAATTATTTAGTATAAATTTATTTACATAAACAAATGAATATGCACCTATGTATATACAAGTGTTTGTGCTTCAGTTACGGGTATATCCTTCCTAGTGGTTGCAAATGTGTACGGAAAATATTATAAAGATGCTTCGGAGCTCGTATAAATATAGGTGTATGTATACAACTTCGAATTTTCCAATGCAGTTTTTCTAAATAATAAAATAATTTAGAAAATTCAATAATAGTTCTGTATCGAAATGTACACTAGCACAACCCACGTGAATGTATGTATGAGTATAGGTACGCGTTTCTTTGTACGATGTCAGTGCAGCTGTAATTTTTATTGCTTCATTAATATCCGTATACATAAATTGTTGTTGTTTAGCAATTTACGCAAGGTATTGCAACACTTTTTAAATAAAATATATACTAAAAAGCTTCGAATAATGAAAAAGAAAATAATTTTTGGCACTGCTTATAGTTTTTTTAATTCGTGTGCAAAATTCCACGTCTTCATTGGTTTGCGAAACAAAGGAAAAACGAAACATTCCTCCACTGGCTAAACAATACAGGTTGTTGGAGACATGAGCTCCAATTTAATTGAATTTTAATTAATTAATAAACACACTTACATACATACATATTTACACAAACAATGAATTACACACACACACACATATATATATATATATATATATATATATATATATATATATAATATATTATTACACTTACCTTGATTAAAATACTAACCTTTGCTTAAAGTACTTACCTAATGAGTGCTTCTTCCTTTGAAGAAAAAAGGACAAAACGTGAAGTGCAAGTAACGTCATCGACCCGCGAAAAAAGACATAAAAGTTCTTACTTACCTTAATGCAAGTGTATACTTATGTACCTATGCTAGTGCAAAAAAAAATTCAATAAAATTTGAAAAAACTAAAAGTAAAGTCAAATACTTACCCGGTACGTGCGCGCTAAAACAAACTGCAAATAAATTTAAACAAAAAAAAAGTGCAAATTGTAGAAAAAATCCACATTTACTTACTTAACAATTACAAAGTGCTGAAAATAAAACAGGTTTAAAGTAAATTAAAATTGGGAAAAATTACCCGAAGAGCGAAAAATTTTGGAAAAAAGGTGCTGAAAAGAAAAGAAACAAATACAAAGTGCGAAGAGTGATACAAGTGCTAAGAAACAGAGATAAAAGAAATTTATATTGAAAATTAAACAAAAAGTTTCTCTGAAAACTGCCGCACAAACAGGCATGACTTCAACACATAACTACATACGAATTATGTAATGTGTGTAAGATAATATATGCGAAGAAGGCAATTGGGAAAAACTTTATAACAACTAAGGCATGACTTAGCTGAATGCGTTTATAACCATTTCAACTGTTGTAGGAGTGCGGGTTCGACTCCCACTCCCGGAAGAAAAGGCTTTGAAGAGATTTAAAAGGTATAATCGAAACAGCTGTCGCCTTGTCCGTCCTGATGTCACGTTGTTTAAATTTTTCCCAAATTATTAAAAATAAAAATTATAAAATTAAAAATTTCTTGAAATAAATATTTTCATACATTTAAAGCGATACGGGCAATCCCCGGTTAACTCATATAAGTAGACAACATTTGGTTAACTCGTTGTAGTTCTATAAATAGAATAAAAACAACAACAAATACCAAGTTTATCTGAAAACCGCCTTACAAACAGGCATAACTTCAACATATAACTACATACCAATTATGAAATATGTGGAAGATAATATATGCGAAGAAGGCAATTGGGAAAAACTTTACAACAACTAAGGCATGACGTAGTTGAATGCGTTTATAACCATTTCAACTATCGTAGGAGTGCGGGTTCTACTCCCACTCCCGGGAGAAAAGGCTTTGAAGAGATTTACAAGGTATAATCGAAACAGCTGTCGCCTTGCCCGTCCTGGTGTTACGTTGTTTAAATGTTTCCCAAATTATTAAAAATAAAAATTATAAAATTTAAAATTGCTTGAAATAAATGTTTTCATACATTTAAAGCGATACGGGCAATCCCCGGTTAACTCATATAAGTAGACAACATTTGGTTAAGTCGTTGTAGTTCTATAAATAGAACAAAAACAACAACAAATACCAAGTTTCTCTGAAAACCGCATTACAAACAGGCATAACTTCAACACATAACTATATACGAATTATGTAATGTGTGGAAGATAATATATGCGAAGAAGGCAATTGGCAAAAACTGTACAACAACTAAGGCATGACGTAGCTGAATGCGTTTATAACTATTTCAACTATCGTAGGAGTGCGGGTTCGACTCCCACTCCCGGGAAAAAAGGCTTTGAAGAGATTTACAATGTATTATCGAAACAGCTGTCGCCTTGTCCGTCCTGATGTCACGTTGTTTAAATTTTTCCCAAATTATTAAAAATAAAAATTATTAAACAAAAAAGAATTTACCTAAAAAGAAAAAAATTATTATTATAAAAAACGGTACACCCTAGTGGACAAATTGTTTAGCATATATACGTGCAAAGTGCCAAAGTATATTTACAACAAATTTCAAATAAAAATTTGTTAAAATATTTTGATTGTCCCCACGAGCAGTATACCTGCATAAGTGGACCAACAACAACAACAATCACAAAAACACTGTAGCAAACCTCCAGCAACACAGGAAAATCACCAGCACAGGAAAACCAACAACATTAAACGCAATCACGATAAAACAGATGGTAATAAAACATAAACGGAATGCCAAAGTGAGTACATCCTGCACAAATTATTATACGTATACATCGATAAGTACAGCAAACTCCAAGCACCCCAATATCAGTACATTATACCGGTTGGTACAAAACATCAGACTCTGGATAAAAACCAGGTGCAGTCTCGTCTAAACCCAGTAGTTCGTACATATGTATATAATTTAAAGCCCATAGGGGTTCCCCTCAAAAATCTGTACTTATACCCATAATATATTTCACAAAAACGTATATATTACTTACCCATACCATATACTAGAGGCTTACGCCGATCACTTAATCGGCGGCGGCGGCGTAGGCGGCGCGCCGTCGTACGCCGGTGTTCTTGCTTTAAAAAGCTTGATTTTTCTATTTATAAAAATAATATTTAGGGGTTTTTGCTCCTTGCGGAGGGATTATCCCTCGTTCGCTTACTCCAGAGAGGCTTCGAACCTAACACCAGTCTTTGGAATTGGTACTGCTGCGCCTGCTGAAAAGAAATAGAGATACATGAAATAGTCACACTTTTGTCTGTATATCTGGTGCAAAGCGTAGTTTCGCCTAGGGATAACTGCTAATAATCGTCGCGAACACAATTTCCTTAAATCATTTGTGGCTCCTTGGTGGTCACGCACAAAGGCGGATTACGGTTGCTATTAATGGTTTACTAATACTCATGACTCTCGTGGCACAGGGCGCCTCCAGTTTTGAGGCTGTTTTTAAGAGCTACAATTCCCGATGCGCGAACAGTAGCAATCCCGACCACCAGTGCTACCACGCCTCCTGACCCTCACACCATATGCCAGCGCAGAAACTATAGGACTGCGACTTCGAACTCATACCTTCGTCGACGTCACTTTCCTAAAAGCTATAGATGTAGCTCCGAAGACTTTTCAACGGATGCTTTTGTCGCGCTGTGCTGCCGAGCTACACCAGAGAACACCTTGAAACGTTAGGGAGTAACTATTCGGCCAAGAATGCCGCCCTCGAAATCATAAACAGTCCAAGTGGATGTTCTTGTGTAACTCATGGGTGAAAATGGTATAATCCTACATAATTTAAATTTTACATGAACCCTGGATACCTTTTTCTTAAATGTAGACCAAAATTTGCAGACGTTTGTATTCGAAACATTGATTTCAATAGTCTTCGCTAAACCAAAACGATATTTTAGAATGAAAGTCGACCGATTTTAAGTTGAAAGATGTTAACTGCTGTTTTCCGGCCTTATGATATAAGAGCTCATTATGGATGACCGCGTAGCATCAGTTTTCAGACTAGTTCGACTGTCCACTGTGTTAGGGTAGTAGCACACATGGTCATTAGTTCGACTGTCTTGGGAAAGCTTTTGCTTCACAACTTTGAGTGTTCTTGCGAAGGACAAAGCCTTACCTAGTAAATATATGTGCCTATGTATTCACATTTGTAAAAGGAGCCGTAACGTGTAGGTGATATTTAAACATGGTTGATAAACTATAATCAATGTGATTCACTCCAAGGGACTAGTTTTGGATGGGGCAGCCAACTTTAGGAAATGTCAAACCGGGAGAATTGGGTGTTGAAGGATCAATTGTGAAAATCAAAATTAATATTTCAGACGCTATTGTATAGTTTCGCAAATAAACAGCAGATGTTTGAATGTAAGCCCAAGTGATTTTTCAAACCCTTCTCATACGTACATACATATATCTTCAACTTAAGTATGAGGTAAGAAACATTTCAAAGGAGTATATATGCCCCTAGAACCTACTAAAGGATTTTCCATCACAGAATTCGCTTATTCTTTCAACCAATCGCAATACAACATTCTATACAAAATCGGCACCTTCTTTGGGTATTTTGCCTTTTTTAACAACTTGAGGACAATTTGAAAAACGACCTAAATCGGCGGCGCCGGCGGCGTTTATCGCGGCGTATATCTCTACCACATACACTCTCCCGTTAAATCACTTTCACTCAAAGTTAGTTGCTACCCAAAAAATTGCATTTGCATATATTTTTGCAACAAAAAAACACTAAGGACTCCATTTATGTACTGGCATATATAAGCTCCGCCCACATTTTTTGGACTTTACCTAACTCAGAACGAAATAAAATTAGTAACCCTTTGACTCATAAACATCCATACTAAAAATAGCACAACCTAATACCCAATTATTTAAAGCTGAACCTTTTTACTCAACACTCACTGAAAAGCAATTATAACTCCACCCACTTCTTTTTCTATTTTCGACTGTGATACTCTTTATACATACACACACATACTGGTACTTAGAAGCGCTAAGCCAAGTGAGATCCGACTCTCAATACAAAAGCCGGTCGTCACCACCTGTGTGAAACAAATTCCGCTACCCAAAATAGCACAGTGGGCCTGAGTAGACAAAATTGCGAATAAAATTACAGTGGGAATAAACACTTAGAATCGCAGCAAATTTTATATTAAAAATTTTAATATGACTGAGAAACAGGAGAAACCCAAAACCCTACTGCCCCTGCCAGGATTAGTCACCCATCAAAATCACTGTCGGAAGAAGAATTTGGGCCTTTTGAGAAAAAAGTCTTCTTCGAAGTGACAAAATTACACAAATTCTGCGAGAAATGGTGGAACGTGACGGAGGCGGACCACTCTGAAACTAGTCGCAAAATATGTCTCGATGATCTAAACAAACGTGTAGACGCGGTGGAAACTGCATATGAAGAGGCACACTTCAACGTCACCGAGGAAAGATCCAAGGCAGCGTGTGAGCAAGCATACGACTCATCGCTCGGCACGGCGATGAGCACGAAACTTAAGATTAGTAAGATGATAACGACCCGTCAGACTACTTAATTCAATGCGACAGTCCCCCAACAAATAATCGTGCATACCCTCCCTGAACACCAACCCTATTTAAAAGTCCCCGCATGCGACACCGAGGTCTTCTACGGTGGATATGAAGACTGGCCGTCGTTCCGAGATATGTTTACTGCCGTCTATATAAACCACTCTAAATTATCTCAGGCACAGAAGCTTTATCACCTGAAAGCAAAAACCCGAGGCAATGCAGCTCTGGTCATTAAAAAACATCTCCTCAATGACCAAAATTTGAAGTTAGCGTGGGGAGCACTCAAATCCCGCCACGAGAATCGCAGGATTCTCGTAGATAATCAATTAAAGACTCTATTTAATATGCAAGCAATTTTTTCGAAAAATAGTGAAAGAATTCAATATGTTCAAACCACAATTAACAACTGCATCTCGATCCTAAATTCGAACGATGTCTCAACCGCGAACTGGGACCCCATCCTCGTATATTTATGCTCTTCCAAACTCTTTGATGAAACTCTAGCTCTCTGGGAGCAGTCTCTAGACTCTAGAAACGAACTCCCACTTTGGTCAGAAATGGACAAATTTCTCACCACACGATACGAAGTGGTAGAAGGACTCGGAACATGTAGACCCAATAAACCCCGCAACCCTAACTCTATCTTTGCTCAAAAATCGTCTACGCCCCAGAACCCATTTAGGAATAAGACCCAAGCATTCCATGTAAACTCGAGGCACCAATTCTCATGTAAACTCTGCAATTCCAACCACTCGTTGATGAGTTGTATAAAATTCAGAGATCTATCGATCCAAGAGAGTGAAGCAAATTTGGGAGAGACAATAACACAGGCCGACAAGAAATTTGACCATAAACCAGACCATACTTTGCTAAAGGTTTTCGATGCGCTGAATTCAAATCTGGACGCAGAATTGCTCTATCACGTCAGAACTTTGAGATATCCTAACCTAAATGTGCAAAAAACACCGTTTTTGCATGTTTTTGAAGTTATATATAAATTGCACATCCTGGTACAAGAGCTACACGACGACTCATAATTAAAAAATTTGTTTGGCCTAACATGACTAAAGATATTAACAGTTGGTCAAAAGAGTGTCTAAACTGTCAAAAATCCAAAGTTTATCGTCACACAAAGTCTCCCGTTGTCTAAATTGCCATTCCTAAGAATAGTTTTGAGCATATAATTGTAGTTCCAATATTGATATAAATAAAGGAACTATTTTAATGTAAAAATTAAAATATTTTATTAACGCTTAAAAATCGGTTGTACATTTATCGAATTTTTACAAGAATGAATGAAAATTTTTGAAGTAAAAGTATTCAAAATTAAAAATTAAAAATACATGAATACATTTAAAAAAATAACAAAATTACAAAGTAAAATATTGTAAAGTTAAAATTATAAACAAACCCTACATATATAAACGACAGATTTTTTTGTTTAAAAAGCACACGTAGCATCTTAAAGAAAAACTCTTTTTCTTACTAATGGCGTTGAACTTGCTCAAATGTCTTTTTTTTCGCTAAGATAGAGTAATTAAAATTTATAAATTTGCTAATTTTCCTATAGCTGAAAAACCACTGAATTAACGTAGGTATGATGCAGTAGAACACATACCTCTTACGATAAGTCTTACGATAATTGCTCTATCTTAGCGAAAAAAAAAGATATTTGAGCAAACTCAACGCCATTCGTAAGAGAAAGGCTTCTTCTTTAAGATGCTATGTGTGCTTAAAAAAAAAAAATCTGTCGTTTATATATAACCTCAAAAATAGGCAAAAACGGTGTTTTTTCCACATTTAGGTTAGGATATCTCAATAGATAGAGCAATTCTGTGTCCAGATTTGAATTCAGCGCATCGAAGACCTTTAGGAAAGTATGGTCTGGTTTATGGTCAAAAAAAAAATCGGTCTCATTTTGTCGGTCTGTGTAATTATTGCACAAATTGTCTAGCTTGCTCACATTTGGAAAAAGATTGTCATAGCAATTTCACGTGTGTTTATTGCCAACAGCGACACCACTCTCTACTCCATTTCCAATCGAAACCCTACAACCAAAACTCAGCACAGCGGCCACAAAGGAGCAAGGCGTACACTACACCACACGTTGAAGACCCAGACACACCATCAACTTCAATGGATGCCAGTCGAACCCAATCAACACAAACTCTAGCGTACATAACACAATATCGACCCACTACTCTGTTATCAACCGCTTTAGTCACAGTGGCGGCTAACGGCGAATACCACACACAGAAAAACCTCTGTAGCCTCTAGGATACAAGCACTCTTGCAACTACCGACCACAGATATGATATTTTACCGGGATGGGTCCTTCTGGAGTTGAAAACTCAAATAAGATCTGCGAAATAACAAATTGCTCGTCTGATAAAACAGATGGTAATAAAACATAAACGGAATGCCAAAGTGAGTACATCCTGCACAAATTATTATACGTATACATCGATAAGTACAGCAAACTCCAAGCACCCCAATATCAGTACATTATACCGGTTGGTACAAAACATCAGACTATGGATAAAAACCAGGTGCAGTCTCGTCTAAACCCAGTAGTTCGTACATATGTATATAGTTTAAAGCCCATAGCGGTTCCCCTCAAAAAGCTGTACTTATACCCATCAACGTCGAACGTCGTGCTGTGCAGACGTGTTTACACTGCTCTCTAAGTAAATTTCATTTATCTCGTGAAATCAATGTAAACAAATAAATATTTCTATACTTGTGATTTATATCGCGATCTCCAAACAAAATGTCTAATAGTGCCTTTAAAAACTATAATTGAATAAATATTTTAATATTCAACAATTATAAAGTTTATTGACTTTCATATAAAAAAATTTTGCATAAGTGCTTCTGCATATTTTAATTCTTTATGACTATTCTTCGTTACTCTCAAAATGCCGTGCATATGTGGCTGTAGAGTAGAGCGAACGCAACCAAAAGTGCAGTGCGCAAAGTGCATTGAACTTTTTCATATGGAGTGTGTCAAGATTCGCCCAGCTGATCTGGATTGCTTGACTGAAACGGGTAAACAATTCATATGTAATGGGTGTATTGCCTTGCGTCGTAACTCTCTGCGCTCACCGCCACCTATCATAGATTTCAATAAGTCTATTAATCTCAGTGATGCTACAACAACATGCATTCCTGATAAAACAAATAACTTCAATAGTCAACCTATGCTTTCTTATGTTGGCAGTGTTGACGTAAATCATTCTCACTCATCTCAGCAAACAAGTGCTTTAGATTTGGCTCTAATTGAGATCAATTCTCTCAAAAATTATAACAAATTTCTTATTGACCAATTGGAAATATTAAGTGAAATTCGCTCTCTACACAACAAACTTCGTTTAGATGAGTTGTTCTCGGCCATTGCTTCGCTAGCTTCAGATTTAAATACAAATAAATGCACATGTTCTACAGATATTCGTTCTGCTTGCGTCGCTACTGCAGTTAAAACGTCAGAGACAACATCGTCGAGTACAGATGACGCATCTCTTGCCTGTGCAATTGTCGACGCCACCTGCAATGATACTGCGATCTCTGCTGCTGCTATGACTTCTGCTGATGTTGATGTCAACAACAAGAGTCCAATTGTTACTGCTATCACCGATCGTTGGCCAATTTCTAATGATAACAATGTGAGTGAAATTCAACTATGTGCCACTAAGCAGAATGTTACTACTGTGGTTCAAGCATGCTCAACACATCTCTCTCACAGCTCTTCTACTGCAAATAATATTGAATCTCCCTCACAGTGGACTCAGGTTCAGAGAAAAACGCGTAAAAACAAAAAACGCACTAAATCTCTGTCTTCTGGTACTAACGTTGACGTGGTAGGCAATGATAAAATCAGTGATTCTAATAACGCGGGAAGTCAAGTCCATCAAAAGGAAACCCCCCAAGTCCAAACCAGATCGCGTAGTCTAGTGATCGGAGTCAGTACTAACACTGAACTTGATGTAGTTTCCGCAAAAAAATGGATCCATCTATCGTCATTCAAATCTAATGTCACTGCTGATAATATAATCTCCTATGTGGTTAAAAATACGAAAATCGATGGCAATGAACTTGCCTGCTTCCCTCTGGTTAAAAAAGATACAGATTTTACTAAACTCTCTAGAGTAAATTTTAAGCTTGGCGTGTCAGCTACCTTCCTGGACGCAATTATGGATCCCTTGCTATGGCCAGCAAATGTGAAAGTTAAACCGTTTAAAAATGTTCGCAAGCAAGCAAGTAGCTCGGACCCAGTGTCAAGCGACGATTAGCAATCACTGAACAATGTGGTGAGTGCTCTGCCTCCAATTAATGGGCATAGTGAGATAAAGGTATATTTCCAAAACCTTTCTGGGATGAGGACCAAAGCCGATCTTGTTCACACCTTCAGTTCCCAATTGGATTATGACGTCTTTGTTTTCATCGAAACATGGCTGAATGGAAGTTTTTTCGACAGTGAGTTCTTCGACTCTAATCTTTTTAATGTATTCCGCAAAGATCGAGATGCTAACGCTACTGGTTGTCTTCGTGGCGGTGGGGTCTTAATTGCGGTCAAACGTCAGTTATCCTCCTGTTTCTTTCCGCTTAGTAATGGTGACGTTTTGCTCGACCAAATTTGTGTTTGCATTAATAGTTCTGATTCACAAGGCTCCCTATATCTCCTTGCATCATACGTGCCACCAGGCAGTTCATTTGAACTATACAAGGCACACGCTGACAACATAGTTTCGCTAGTTATTAATAACCTAAGTGATAATCATCTCTGCGTGCTTGGGGACTTCAACTTATGCAATATTGACTGGTCAACTAATGTTTGTAATTTTGGTCTTACACCTAATAATCTCTCTGCAAATCACGAATTATATTTCATTGACAATTTACTTAGTCTTAATTTATTGCAAATCAACAAATGTGTTAATACTTTAAATAGATTACTCGATCTCATATTTATTAGTGATAATATTAATTGTGAAATCAGTGAATGTACAAATCCCATCACTCACAAGGACAGGCATCACCTACCCTTGGTTATTAATTTTAGTTTTTATAGTTTTGCACAGGATACTTCTGAAAGCAGATTTACTTTTAACTTTAATTCGTTTGATTTTCCCAGTTTTAATAGTTTTTTATGTGAAATAGACTGGGAAGTGGTACTTGAAGGACTGGATACTTCTAATAGTTTCCAAACTTTCAAATCTATTCTATTAAATCACTGCCTGCATAAAATTCCTATGAGACGAATGAGGCCTTACAAACTTCCGTGGTATACGAAAGAGTTGAAAAAATTGAGGAATCTCAGAAATAAATATATGCGTAAGTTTAAACATACGAAGAACCATTTGTTCTTCATTAAATATAAGCAATACTTGAAGAAATTTAATAATTTGGATAAGCTTCTGTACACCAACTATATTCATACAATCGAGTCTAACATTAAGTTGAATCCGAAAACATTTTGGAGCTATATCAAGTCCAAAAAAGGTTGCTCCAGTATACCGTCTGGAGTGTTCCTTGATGGCCACTCAGCGCGAACACCGGGAGATACAGCCAACTTATTTGCGGAGTTTTTTAAATCAAATTTTTCTGCCGACGATAGTTATCAATCGTTTGATGCCTCCTCGAATCTTGACACTGCTCTAAACTTTGGTGCCCTCTGTCTCTCTTCTGATGATATTAGTAATGCTATTCTCAAACTTAAATCTTCGTCTCAAACAGACGTTGATGGGTTCTCTTCAGTCCTGTTAAAAAACTGCCCGACTCTAGTTCTTCCTTTAAGAATAATCTTTAATAAATCTCTTTCGTGCGGTACGTTCACTGACGAATGGAAGCTCACCTCCATTACCCCCGTCTTTAAAAGTGGTAACAAAAATGATGTGCGTAATTACAGACCTATTTCAAAGCTTTCTACCATTTCCAAAATTTTCGAGCATGCTGTTAATGCCAAGTTGAGTTTTGCGGTTAAGTCTTTAATATCTCCCTTCCAGCATGGTTTTGTCACTGGTAGATCAACAGTTTCAAATCTTGCTGTTTTTAGTGAATATTGTATTGAATCTTTTTCTGCAGGTTATCAGGTTGATTGCATTTATACGGACTTTTCAAAAGCTTTTGACAAAATCCATCATAGTGTTTTAATTAAAAAATTAGGTTGCCTTGGTTTCCACTCTTCGTTTCTTTTATGGGTAAAGTCTTATTTAAGTAACAGACAGTGTGTTGTTTCCATTGATGGGCAATCGTCTAGTCCGTTTGTAGCCACTTCTGGGGTTCCCCAAGGGAGTATATTAGGTCCACTTTTATTTATCTTATTTATTAATGACGTAAGTAGTTGTTTTTCATTCGCGAAGTGTTTGCTATACGCCGATGACTTAAAGCTATTTTCTGCCATTAAGACGCCAGATGATGCCTTAATGTTGCAGAATGATATTAATAAATTGCACCAATGGTGCCTGAATTCCGGTATCTCTTTGAATCCGTCCAAATGCTTTCAAATGACCTACTCGAAGTCAATTAATCTTCTAACTACAAATTATAGTATCTCTAATTATGAGCTTCAATGTGTTAATGAGATTAAGGACCTTGGTGTTGTCTTTGACAATAAGTTTTCTTTTAGTAAGCACATAAATTTCATAACCTCTAAATCATATTCTATGCTTGGCTTTGTAAGGCGCAATGCTACCAAATTCTCTGATCCCTACACGTTTAAGCTACTTTACACATCTTTTGTTAGATCTAATCTGGAATATGGCGTATTTATTTGGAGACCAAGTAGTCAAACTGCTATTACCAGAATTGAAAGAATACAAAAAATTTTTCTCAAATATGCCCTTCGTCCATTAAACTTCTCTGATCCTATACCCGCCTACTCTGCGCGACTTATGCTTTTAAGCCTTAAGTCTTTAGATAATCGCAGATCAATACTCTGCTTGTCATTTACGTATGATATTATTAATGGGTTCGTTGACTGTCCATATTTATTGGATAGGATTCGATTTAATATTCCTCGGAGGTGTCTTCGCAGTTTTTATACATTTTATTGTGACAATTTTAAAACCCACTATTCCAGTAATGCTCCAATTGCTCGTGCTCTCCGTGAGTTTAACTCTATCAGTACTGTTGTAAATCTAGACTTTTCTGCTCCAAAAGCGAAACTGCTAAATATGTTAAAATCTGCTTTCTAAGTATTATGTATTATTTTTCAAATAACTATCTCTTAACTTTAGTTTGTATCATAGTCTGAAAGGATTTAAGTCCATTGACTAAGTGAAATAAAGAAATAAGTGAAATAAAGAAATAATATATTTCACAAAAACGTATATATTACTTACCCATACCATATACTAGAGGCTTACGCCGATCACTTAATCGGCGGCGGCGGCGTAGGCGGCGCGCCGTCGTACGCCGGTGTTCTTGCTTTAAAAAGCTTGATTTTTCTATTTATAAACATAATATTTAGGGGTTTTTGCTCCTTGCGGAGGGATTATCCCTCGTTCGCTTACTCCAGAGAGGCTTCGAACCTAACACCAGTCTTTGGAATTGGTACTGCTGCGCCTGCTGAAAAGAAATAGAGATACATGAAATAGTCACACTTTTGTCTGTATATCTGGTGCAAAGCGTAGTTTCGCCTAGGGATAACTGCTAATAATCGTCGCGAACACAATTTCCTTAAATCATTTGTGGCTCCTTGGTGGTCACGCACAAAGGCGGATTACGGTTGCTATTAATGGTTTACTAATACTCATGACTCTCGTGGCACAGGGCGCCTCCAGTTTTGAGGCTGTTTTTAAGAGCTACAATTCCCGATGCGCGAACAGTAGCAATCCCGACCACCAGTGCTACCACGCCTCCTGACCCTCACACCATATGCCAGCGCAGAAACTATAGGACTGCGACTTCGAACTCATACCTTCGTCGACGTCACTTTCCTAAAAGCTATAGATGTAGCTCCGAAGACTTTTCAACGGATGCTTTTGTCACGCTGTGCTGCCGAGCTACACCAGAGAACACCTTGAAACGTTAGGGAGTAACTATTCGGCCAAGAATGCCGCCCTCGAAATCATAAACAGTCCAAGTGGATGTTCTTGTGTAACTCATGGGTGAAAATGGTATAATCCTACATAATTTAAATTTTACATGAACCCTGGATACCTTTTTCTTAAATGTAGACCAAAATTTGCAGACGTTTGTATTCGAAACATTGATTTCAATAGTCTTCGCTAAACCAAAACGATATTTTAGAATGAAAGTCGACCGATTTTAAGTTGAAAGATGTTAACTGCTGTTTTCCGGCCTTATGATATAAGAGCTCATTATGGATGACCGCGTAGCATCAGTTTTCAGACTAGTTCGACTGTCCACTGTGTTAGGGTAGTAGCACACATGGTCATTAGTTCGACTGTCTTGGGAAAGCTTTTGCTTCACAACTTTGAGTGTTCTTGCGAAGGACAAAGCCTTACCTAGTAAATATATGTGCCTATGTATTCACATTTGTAAAAGGAGCCGTAACGTGTAGGTGATATTTAAACATGGTTGATAAACTATAATCAATGTGATTCACTCCAAGGGACTAGTTTTGGATGGGGCAGCCAACTTTAGGAAATGTCAAACCGGGAGAATTGGGTGTTGAAGGATCAATTGTGAAAATCAAAATTAATATTTCAGACGCTATTGTATAGTTTCGCAAATAAACAGCAGATGTTTGAATGTAAGCCCAAGTGATTTTTCAAACCCTTCTCATACGTACATACATATATCTTCAACTTAAGTATGAGGTAAGAAACATTTCAAAGGAGTATATATGCCCCTAGAACCTACTAAAGGATTTTCCATCACAGAATTCGCTTATTCTTTCAACCAATCGCAATACAACATTCTATACAAAATCGGCACCTTCTTTGGGTATTTTGCCTTTTTTAACAACTTGAGGACAATTTGAAAAACGACCTAAATCGGCGGCGCCGGCGGCGTTTATCGCGGCGTATATCTCTACCACATACACTCTCCCGTTAAATCACTTTCACTCAAAGTTAGTTGCTACCCAAAAAATTGCATTTACATATATTTTTGCAACAAAAAAACACTAAGGACTCCATTTATGTACTGGCATATATAAGCTCCGCCCACATTTTTTGGACTTTACCTAACTCAGAACGAAATAAAATTAGTAACCCTTTGACTCATAAACATCCATACTAAAAATAGCACAACCTAATACCCAATTATTTAAAGCTGAACCTTTTCACTGAACACTCACTGAAAAGCAATTATAACTCCACCCACTTCTTTTTCTATTTTCGACTGTGATACTCTTTATACATACACACACATACTGGTACTTAGAAGCGCTAAGCCAAGTGAGATCGGACTCTCAATACAAAAGCCGGTCGTCACCACCTGTGTGAAACAAATTCCGCTACCCAAAATAGCACAGTGGGCCTGAGTAGACAAAATTGCGAATAAAATTACAGTGGGAATAAACACTTAGAATCGCAGCAAATTTTATATTAAAAATTTTAATATGACTGAGAAACAGGAGAAACCGAAAACCCTACTGCCCCTGCCAGGATTAGTCACCCATCAAAATCACTGTCGGAAGAAGAATTTGGGCCTTTTGAGAAAAAAGTCTTCTTCGAAGTGACAAAATTACACAAATTCTGCGAGAAATGGTGGAACGTGACGGAGGCGGACCACTCTGAAACTAGTCGCAAAATATGTCTCGATGATCTAAACAAACGTGTAGACGCGGTGGAAACTGCATATGAAGAGGCACACTTCAACGTCACCGAGGAAAGATCCAAGGCAGCGTGTGAGCAAGCATACGACTCATCGCTCGGCACGGCGATGAGCACGAAACTTAAGATTAGTAAGATGATAACGACCCGTCAGACTACTCAACTCAATGCGACAGTCCCCCAACAAATAATCGTGCATACCCTCCCTGAACACCAACCCTATTTAAAAGTCCCCGCATGCGACACCGAGGTCTTCTACGGTGGATATGAAGACTGGCCGTCGTTCCGAGATATGTTTACTGCCGTCTATATAAACCACTCTAAATTATCTCAGGCACAGAAACTTTATCACCTGAAAGCAAAAACCCGAGGCAATGCAGCTCTGGTCATTAAAAAACATCTCCTCAATGACCAAAATTTGAAGTTAGCGTGGGGAGCACTCAAATACCGCCACGAGAATCGCAGGATTCTCGTAGATAATCAATTAAAGACTCTATTTAATATGTAAGCAATTTTTTCGAAAAATAGTGAAAGAATTCAATATGTTCAAACCACAATTAACAACTGCATCTCGATCCTAAATTCGAACGATGTCTCAACCGCGAACTGGGACCCCATCCTCGTATATTTATGCTCTTCCAAACTCTTTGATGAAACTCTAGCTCTCTGGGAGCAGTCTCTAGACTCTAGAAACGAACTCCCACTTTGGTCAGAAATGGACAAATTTCTCACCACACGATACGAAGTGGTAGAAGGACTCGGAACATGTAGACCCAATAAACCCCGCAACCCTAACTCTATCTTTGCTCAAAAATCGTCTACGCCCCAGAACCCATTTAGGAATAAGACCCAAGCATTCCATGTAAACTCGAGGCACCAATTCTCATGTAAACTCTGCAATTCCAACCACTCGTTGATGAGTTGTATAAAATTCAGAGATTTATCGATCCAAGAGAGTGAAGCAAATTTGTGAGAGACAATAACACAGGCCGACAAGAAATTTGACCATAAACCAGACCATATTTTGCTAAAGGTTTTCGATGCGCTGAATTCAAATCTGGACGCAGAATTGCTCTATCACGTCAGAACTTTGAGATATCCTAACCTAAATGTGCAAAAAACACCGTTTTTGCATGTTTTTGAGGTTATATATAAATTGCACATCCTGGTACAAGAGCTACACGACGACTCATAATTAAAAAATTTTTTTGGCCTAACATGACTAAAGATATTAATAGTTGGTCAAAACAGTATCTAAACTGTCAAAAATCCAAAGTTTATCGTCACACAAAGTCTCCCGTTGTCTAAATTGCCATTCCTAAGAATAGTTTTGAGCATATAATTGTAGTTCCAATATTGATATAAATAAAGGAACTATTTTAATGTAAAAATTAAAATATTTTATTAACGCTTAAAAATCGGTTGTACATTTATCGAATTTTTACAAGAATGAATGAAAATTTTTGAAGTAAAAGTATTCAAAATTAAAAATTAAAAATACATGAATACATTTAAAAAAATAACAAAATTACAAAGTAAAATATTGTAAAGTTAAAATTAAAAACAAACCCTACATATATAAACGACAGATTTTTTTTTTTAAAAAGCACACGTAGCATCTTAAAGAAAAACTCTTTTTCTTACGAATGGCGTTGAACTTGCTCAAATGTCTTTTTTTTCGCTAAGATAGAGTAATTTAAAATTTATAAATTTGCTAATTTTCCTATAGCTGAAAAACCACTGAATTAACGTAGGTATGATGCAGTAGAACACATACCTCTTACGATAAGTCTTACGATAATTGCTCTATCTTAGCGAAAAAAAAAGATATTTGAGCAAACTCAACGCCATTCGTAAGAGAAAGGCTTCTTCTTTAAGATGCTATGTGTGCTTAAAAAAAAAAATCTGTCGTTTATATATAACCTCAAAAATAGCCAAAAACGGTGTTTTTTGCACATTTAGGTTAGGATATCTCAAAATTCTGACGTGATAGAGCAATTCTGTGTCCAGATTTGAATTCAGCGCATCGAAAACTTTTAGGAAAGTATGGTCTGGTTTATGGTCAAAAAAAAAATCGGTCTCATTTTGTCGGTCTGTGTAATTATTGCACAAATTGTCTAGCTTGCTCACATTTGGAAAAAGATTGTCATAGCAATTTCACGTGTGTTTATTGCCAACAGCGACACCACTCTCTACTCCATTTCCAATCGAAACCCTACAACCAAAACTCAGCACAGCGGCCACAAAGGAGCAAGGCGTACACTACACCACACGTTGAAGACCCAGACACACCATCAACTTCAATGGATGCCAGTCGAACCCAATCAACACAAACTCTAGCGTACATAACACAATATCGACCCACTACTCTGTTATCAACCGCTTTAGTCACAGTGGCGGCTAACGGCGAATACCACACACAGAAAAACCTCTGTAGCCTCTAGGATACAAGCACTCTTGCAACTACCGACCACAGATATGATATTTTACCGGGATGGGTCGTTCTGGAGTTGAAAACTCAAATAAGATCTGCGAAATAACAATTTGCTCGTCTGATCGGAAAACACAAATTAATACACATGCGATTTTACTGCCCAAGTTGACCCACTTCCTGCCGAGTTTTAAAGTTACGAACGTGAATTTAAGGGAATTGTCAAAATTGCCACTTGCCGACCCGCAATGCATGAGTCCCTCTAAAATCGACATGGTAATAGGCAGCGACCTAACTCCACAGGTACTATTCCAGGGACTATATACCAATGTGAGTGGTTCCTTATTAGCTCAAAATACGATATTTGGGTGGATACTCTGCGGACCCGTTAAAGAGCAAGTGAACGCCTTCCCTACCCAAGTTCTCGAAAACTCCGACGATAACCTCAGCACATTGTTGCAGCAGTTTTGGCAACAAGAGGAATTACCCAGAACCTAAGCCCGGTCAGAAGAAGACAAAATTTGCGAGGAACTCTACTACGAAACCACACACCGCCAGGAAGATGGCAGATATGTGGTAAAATTACTCTTTAAAACGGAATTTTCTGATACCCTTGCCCTTGGACATTCAAGAATAGCAGCGCAACAACAATACATCAGCGTAGAGAGGTCCATGGAAAGAAACCCCCACTTACGAGAAAAATACTCAGAAGTTCTGGAAGAATATATATCCCTAAATCATATGGAAGCAACTTCATCTTGCGAAGTCATCGATGAGGGAAAATACCTTTCGTTTTATCTGCCTCACCATGCTGTCCTAAAACCGGACAGCAAAACAACAAAGGTGCGAGTAGTCTTTAACGTATATCGAACTACTTACTCGGGAAACGCCTTGAACAATGTTCTACACACAAGCCCCATACTACAGAATGATTTAATGCTCGTTCTGCTAAAATGGCGTTTTTAAAAATACGTCTTCAACGGCGATGTCGAAAAGATGTACCGCCAAATACTCGTTTACCCGGAAGATCAGGAATTTCACAGGACTCTTTTTCGGAGGGCCCACATCTACCGATGGAGGATTTTAAATTGAAGACTGTCACTTTTGGCGTCAACTGTGCTCCGTATCTCGCCATACGCACACTACACCAACTCGCACAAGACACCATATCCACCCACGCCCTCGCCCATGACATATTACTCCGAGAAACTTACGTAGACGATATACTTTCCGGCGAACATAATTTACAGTTCTCTATAAGCTCTCTGTATCAAGTTATCGAAGCTTTAAAAACAGCCAGTTTTCCCCTTAAGAAAATTACTTCAAATCACCCTGATATTCTGAAATTAGTCCCAAAATCTGATCTGTTAGATGAAGATTTCCTAAAATTCCACGACGCCAGTTCAACAAAGACCCTCGGCATAAAATGGAACGCGATTACCGACTCTTTTTCTTACTCATATGACCCTCTTCCAGCAGCAACAAATACAAGGCGTCAAATATTATCGGCGGTTGCGAAATTGTTTGACCCGGCAGGATGGCTATCGCCAATAATGATATGAGCCAAGACTCTACTGCAGCAACTCTGGTTGGAAGGAACGGCCTGGAATGAGCAAGTGAAACCCGCCGCCTTCAGCAAATGGAACACGTTTCGCGAAAATCTCTCCGCGATAAACGAAATAAAAATTCCCCGATGGATAAATTTCTCCCCTGATAAACCCTTTCAGATGCACAGATTCTCAGATGCCTCAGAGAAAGCGTTCTGCGCATGTGTGTACCTGCGAGTGCAGAATAGTGAAAGCACTTTCTCCGCTCATCTATTAGTGGCTAAGAGCAAAGTCGCTCCCCTGCAAACCGCAAGACTACCCCTTCTGGAACTTTGTGGAGCGGTATTACTCACCAAACTGATAAAGCAAATACGATCGCACTTAAATCTGACCCCCCATGAACTCTATCTCTGGTTAGACTCCGCCATCGTGCTAGCATGGCTGGAAAAACCCCCTCACACATGGAAGACCTACGTGGCAAATAGGACTTCGCAAAATTTGGAAAACGTTGGCAACGCCACCTGGCGTCATGTACCCGGTGTAGAAAATCCGGCAGATCTCGGCGCTCGTGGATGTACACCAAAAGATCTCGCCGATTGCCCCCTATGGTGAAAGGGCCCGGAGTGGTTATCGAAACTTTCGACGTCCTGGCCGAAAATTGTGACCCAAACCATAACTCCACCGGAACAAAAGCGTACACAAGCATTCCATACTTTAGAAGCCCCAGATTTATTGGACCGTTTTTCTTCGTATCCCAGAGCTCTTAGAGCGAAGAAAGGAAATGTCCCAACAGAACTTACCCTAACACGGGAGGAAGTTCACCAGACAAAGGTTCGTCTAATCGTGATGACCCAGCTCAGATTTTACTCGGCTGAAATTGCGGACCTTCAATCGGACAAAACCATTACTAGGAAAAGTCCACTCTTGTCTCTGAACCCTAGGCTCGATGAAACCGGTATAATGCGCGTCAATGGTAGGCTCGCATACGCCACTCTTACCTATAACGAGCGCTACCCTATTATTATTCCCGAGAACTCGCGTTTTTGCTCCATACTCCTTGAATTTATCCACTCAGAATTTTTGCATGCAGAAAAGCAGCTGATGATCCGCATGATACAACAAGAGTACTATGTCCCTCGACTCAAGCAAAAGGTGAAGAAGTGCATATTCCATTGTAAACCTTGCACTATATATAAGCAACAGGCCAAGTCTCAAATAATGGCCGCACTCCCTCCTGAAAGGTCCACCTTTACCCTACCATTTTACACTACCGGCGTCGACTTTACTGGGCCTTTCTTAGTCAAAACCTCCATTCTCTGAAAAGCATCGTATGCAAAGGCATATGTCTGTGTGTTTGTCTGTTTTTCGACAAAAGCAGTACACCTCGCACTCTTTTCAGATTTGACGACAGCCGCTTTCAAAACAGCATTCTCGCGGTTTGTGATTCGTCGTGGACTACCACATAAAGTTATGTCAGACAATGGCAAAACCTTCATTGGTGCCAGCCGCACAATTCAGAAGGAGCTCACGGTTTTTCTCAAAGAAGCCGCACCTGACATAGCTGAAAAATACTCAACTCACGGACTATCCTGGCAATTTATTCCCCCATATGCTCCACACATGGGCGGATTGTGGGAAGCAGCTGTTAAGAGTTTTAAAACTCATTTTCTTAAGGTTGCAGGAAACCACAAATTCACATTCGAAGAATTTACGACTCTACTCGCGCGGATCGAAGCAGTTCTCAACTCCAGACCACTTTCTCCAATGTCAGATGATCCAAATGATTTACTCGCCCTTACCCCAGGGCATTTTCTCCGTGGCGCTCCGTTACTCTCCCTACCTGAACCCCTCTGTGAAAATCTGTCACTCACAAACAAATGGCAGAAACTGCAAGTCCTACATCATCAGTTTAGTACGCGTTGGAAAAATGAATATCTCAAAAATTCCATAAGCGCACCAAATGGAAGACTCAGCAGACAAACGTCAGAGAAGGTGATCTAGTTTTCGTCAAGGATGATCTACTTCCGCCCAATGAATGGCGACTTGGACGCATCATTCGACTCCACCCTGCCTCGGACGAAAACGTTCGAGTAGTAGATGTCCGAACTCAAGACGGAATATACAAACGCCCCATAGCAAAAGTGTGTGTACTTCCCCTATTAGAATAGATTGTCAGATTAATTCTGCGCTTTAGTTTCTCGGTAATGAAAGATCATTCAGATCCCGAGTATATTATGGCTCTCGCCGAATAGTCAACACCATTATAATGAATATTAACCTGAGCTGTTCCTAGTAATACTGCTTTACTTGTATTAGCAAAACATGAGTTCACATTATTAATCGGAGCATTTTCTCTTTCAGCATTGCGGCGTATTTGAGCTTCTCGTGACGCAGATGCTCCGATAGTGTCTGAAGTATTTGTTGGTTTTGGCTGATTCGAAATATGAAACAGCGTATGATGTCTTAAATGACATGTGGCACAGTTCATTTGACTGGTGCACTTTGTTACCGAATGGCCAGCAGAAAGGCAGTTTATACACCCACGGCTGCTCTCAAACCGTTTAGTAGGAGCTAAACGTAAGAACTTTTCGCACTTTGACATTCGATGTGCAGGACTTTTGCACATCTTACACGTAGGTTTGGCTACACTTGCACTTGCCTGATATGATGATTTTAGCAGATGTATCTGTTGTCGAACGAGATACTTGTGGCTTTGAGGTTTTGGAAACTGTATCCCCTCTCAGATCAGTCACGGTTTCTAGGGCTTTGAAACGATTGGATAAGAATTTATCCATATCAGTCCATTTTTAAATTTCGGATTTGTTTTCAATTGTTTGTTCCCAGAGTGCCAGTTTGGTTTCTGGCAGTTTTGTGGAACATAGATATGTTATAATTGCATCCCAGTTTGATATGTCTATATGATGACATTGGAGCGCCGAGATGCAATTATTTATTTCACGTTGCAGTTTCTTTATAGAGCTACCGCATTCACTCTCAACTGCTTTCAAAGTAAAAAGAATTTTTAATTGGGCGTTTACTGAGATACGTTTATTTTCGTATCTGTCACAAAGATTTTTCCACGCTGTTTCGAAACCGTCTTTCGTTAAGGGACATTGCCCAACTATCTCTTTGGCCTCACCTTGCGTCTTTTGGTTTAAGTAATATAATTTTTCTACTGCTTCGAGGTTTTTGTTACGTATATATATAGCAGTGAACATGTCTCTTAACGAAGGCCAAGAAAGGTAATCTCCTTTGAAAACGTCCATGTCACACGGTGGCAGGCGCACGCGATATTCCCTGTCTCCTGAGATTTCTTCTTTCTTTTCAGCTTTCTCAAGTTTTTCCGAAAGTTCAGCCATCGCTGCCTGGCACTTGTGAAAGCTGAAGTATGTCACTTTGTGCTTCTTTTTGATGACCGACTGCTCTTTTGCCCCAAGTTCTGAGGAGCTCAAGAGTTCTTCATATGTCTGCTTCGCCTTCTCCCATAGCGATTTCAACTCCTCCTTTTGAACTAAAAGGATGTGTTTTGTATGGTCTGAAGGTGACAAATCATTATAGTCATTTTCGAACTCAGTCACTGCCTCTGCTTGGCGTATATAGGTATCCATTATATTAAATGAAAATTTATTGAAATATTGATTAACTAATTGCCTTTGCAGAGAGTATTGAGTGAAAGTGAACTGGAATGAAGGACTGTATTCGAGAGAGATTTCTCGGTGAAGTGGCCCCGAAGCTTGCGACAAAGCTAGAAGTTTAAAGGAATGTCCAATTGCGTGGTGGCAACGGCGCGCACCCACGTAATTGTTAAAAGAAAGTTCTAATGCAGCTGTGCTAACGAATTGTGTAAGCCAACAAGTAATGGCTAGTGAAAAGTGGTGTTAGTGAAAAAAAATAAAAAAGTAAAAAAATGTATGAACGCTCGTTATGGACTTTTTGGTAATTTAACCAAGGACTGTGACCTTTTGTATCACACAAATTAAATCAGTCAAAACTGACATGTATATTGCCGCAAGTGAAAAAAATAAAAATATTGCAATTTTTTTAAATTGGACAAGGAATGAGCCTATTGGCCACCCAAACAACAACAACAATATGTGCAGTTTAAAAATAAGTGTACTTTGCACTGAAACAACAAAATAAATTGCAGTCGTACTACCGGTGTAAATGCAAGTGATTTGTATGTGAGATAAAAAAATTTTATTTAACTGAATGGGCGCGTAAATTCAATTACAGATTTCTATCTAAGTAATCTTAACAGATCAAAATTTAATGCAGTGGATTAAATGAATTTTTTGAGATAAATCCTGCAAAGGTGAAAGTAGAAAAGTGGCGCAAAGCGGTGTTTGAGGTTATGTTAACCTTTTAGAGCAGTGTTGTGCTACCTTGAGCTGTGCCCGGAAAATCTTACCGCTGGTGGGGGATTATTCCGGATAGTCACAAGGCGTGATGTACAAACTTTAAATAACTGCGTTAAGGGCTTTTTTTCTATTTTGCACAAATAAGACCTCACTTAACAACAAAATCACTTGCACGGTTTTAATAAAGGGAAATACTTTCTACCGATTTATAATTGTATTTTTCGAAATTCTTATTAAAAAGTGAAAAAGAAAACACTACCTAGCACGAAATGTTTATAAAACCACATACCTTCGCTATATTGATTATCCGGAGTACTGATTCTAATTTTTTGATGTTGTTGTTTCCATTATGAACTTGCTGGTATCACCAAGAGTGTTGTTGTGGGCAAATTGCTGATAATAATGTACAAATGCGTGCTTCTTGATTTTATCACCACAGTTTTTTAATGCTTCCTTGATTTAATGCTGAAGTTTCGCCTGTAAGATTGGTGTGGACTGTGTTTAGGAGTTGCTGGTTCTCCACCCACGTAATTGTAAAAAGTATAAGTTTAGGCAAAAAAGGGAGAAAATAAAAATACCAAAAAGGTTTCGTGTTAATAGAAAGGAATTCATAGCGGGTTTTTATTTAATTTATATAAAGGAAACAACAAGTGTTAAGAAAAGATTTTAACAAGTGTTGTGGAAATTAAATTATTAAATATATTTGGAAAATCGGCACTTACTGGGACGGCCGAATCGTTGTTCCTTCGCTGGCTGCTGCATACAAAGAGGGCGAGCCTCTTTGAGACATGAGCCGATGAACCCACGATACAGCTCCTTCGTTGGGTTTCCCGGCAACAAAGTTGCTGTACCGCGGGCTCACAGCAGTAAAAATCTAAGATACATACGTACTACCACTCACAGATGCCTGTGTGTGTTGGTGATCACAAGCATATGTGGGTGGTAGTAAACGAAGGAAAGTAAACTAAAGAAAATTATGTTACGAGGGGGGGGGGGGGGGAGATATATTTTGGCCTGTGGCCTAAACAAATTCCCTAACCGTAGTAGCACTGGATAGCATTCCATCCACCGCATCCTTATTCGCAGCAACTTCCGCTTGGAATACACTGCAGTGATCAGCCAACTTAAACGGCTTACATATAGCTCTTGACAAAAGATCGCCAACCTTTCCGTCCACCTTCGACCCATCCGTGAACAAGTTAACCGGTCCCATGCCCCAGATAATTCTTCTTCCCCACTCCTCCCTAGGGGGAAAGACTGGGGTGAAGGTTGCATAGAGAAACGTCATCGGCATAAAATAGTCCGTCCTGTCCGGGATAAAGTCGAAACTAGTAAGAAGAGTGTCAGAAGTCAGAAAGCCCATACCCATATCACGAAGCGTGACCAACGACCGGGCGGCGGCTGCCTTTCTCGCAATATCTACTGGATGTATGTTCAGCATGACATTCAGTGCCAAAGTAGGTGTTGTTATCAGAGCGCCACTGATACTAATCAGCCCCGTCCGTTGCACTGACACTAACATTTTGGAGGTGCTCGCCGTGTCCAGTGCTTTCCGCCAGACCAGCACCCCATATAGCAGAATCGCATTGACCACCATCTAATAAAGCCCTTGTACTACTCCTGGCGAGAGTCCCCATCTCTTTCCGATAGCCCCTCTGCAGCAGTGCAAGGCAACGGCGGCCTTCCTGGCCCGATCTTCCACATTGGGTCTCCAGGACAGTTTCTTGTCCAAAACAATTCCCAAATATTTAACCCTATCAGAAAGTACCAACGGTACCCCTCCAATCTCCTTGTACAAATAACCAGTTCCGTTTTTCCCGGGTTGACCGCAAATCCACATGATTCAGCCCACCTAGCCGCAGTATCCAGGTATCCCTGCAGAACATCGCGCAGGGTGCCCAGAAATTTGCCTCTGACTAGGATAGCGAGGTCATCTGCATAGGCAACCACCCGACAACCATTGGTCTCCAGCTCCACAAGAAACTCGTTGACTACCACACCCAGAGCAGAGGAGATAGGACACCCCCTGTGACGTGCTCCTGCACACCTTCCTCTTAATTATGGCCCCTCCCCACTCCGCTGCGACAATTCTGCCACACAGAAGCTTGCTAATAAATTCAACCAGAGCCGCATCGACTCCTAAACCCACCAGAGCTCTTTCGATTGCCCCCCGTAAGACATGGTTAAAAGCCTCCACGATGTCTAGAAAGGCACCCAGAGCATACTCTTTGTGTTCTAGGGCCCCTCTATTTGCTTTACAATTGAATGGAGAGCCGTTTCCGTCGATCTGCCTTTGCAGTACGCATGCTGTGAAGCCGACAGTAACCCCGAGGTATCCTTACCCGTAGATACAGGTCAATCAACTGCTCAAACGCCTAAAGGAGAAACGACGAGAGACTGATTGGCCTGAAATCCTTGAGTGATACATGAGAGCTTCTGCCAGCCTTCGGAATGAAAATAACCCTAACCGTGTCCAAAGACCTCGGGACATAGTTAAGCCTGAGTCATTTAGTGTAGGTGATGGCCAACCAGCGGCAGGAAGTCCCCAAAGACTTTTGTAGTTGCCCAGGAATGATTCCATCCGGGCGCGGAGATTTATGGGGCTGGAACGACCTTATAGCCCAAGTTATTTGACTTTCCCGTATTGGAATGGCAGGCACTTCTGCATGGTCTACGACCGCCAACCCTGCAGGCGAAGATCCCTGCGCAATTGGGACATCGGGAAAATGATTATCCAGTAAAAGCTTTAGGGACTCCTCGCTACTCATCGCCCAGTCCCCACCATCATCTCTCAGATACCCCAGAGGAGCTGGATTCCTAGAGAGTATTTCTCTAAGCCTCGCGGATTCATTGCAGCCTTCTACGTTTTCGCAGAAGCTTCGCCATGAATCTCGCTTAGCTATTTATTACTTTTGGTGTAACAAATATAGATTTTTGAGGACATAACATTTATTGAACAGGTATTCGACCTTCCGATGAAAAGGTATCAGCTATTCGCAATTTCGAACGTCCAAAATCAGTTAAGCAGGTACAGAAATTTATTGGTATGGTAATTATTATCATAGATATATTCCAAAACTAGCAGAATTTGCAAACAAAATTTATGATCTAATTAACAAAGTATGTAAGAAACGTGACCAAACTTTGGTATGGGACGAGAATACGAATGAAGCTTTAGAATGCATTAAAGATAAATTTTCATCTACGATATTGTTAAATCATTTTAACAAAGATGTTAAGTTATCTTTAACAGTATATGCATCTAACACAGCGATTGGGGCGTTATACAACAAAATTACAGTAATAAAATTGAGCCCATTGCATTCCTTTCTAAAAAGCTTTCTGCAACTGAAATTAAATATAGTGCTTTTGATAGGGATTTATTGGCGATTTACTTAAATATAAAACATTTTATATATCTTTTGGAAGGACGACAATTTACAGTTTATACAGACCATAAACCTTTGACTACTGCTGTAAATTCAAAAACAGAACGAAGTCCTAGACAAACGAGACACCTGGAATTTATAGCACAATTTACTGATGACATACAATACATTAAAGGAGAATCCAATGTTGTAGCGGATACGCTATCTAGAGCTGTTGAGGCTAATGCAATATATAATACAGAACTGAATTTTAAAATTTTACAAACTGATCAACAAAAAGATGATGACTTAAATCAACTTGTATATGATTCTCAATATCTAAATTTAAAACTATGTGAAATTTCATGAGAAACTCCTAGGCCATTTATACCGAGTAATTTGCGAAAAACGTTATTTGATCTTTCACATAGAATAGCACAACCGGGTAAAAGAGCTACACGACGGCTCATAGTTAAAAAATATTATTGGCCTAATACTATGTTCAAACAGAAAAATAAATTGAGGCTATTTCGATTTAAATTGAGTGGTGTTCATACAACTCTATTTAGCTTACACAATAGTAATTTGATAGCTGGTTGGCTCATCTGTACAGTAACAACAAATATTTGTTGAGACTGTCAAAACGTGCGTGTTGGTATTAGGTGAATGGAATGGAATGAAAACATAAAACTTTGAAATTTTTGTGTGTTGTAGGATAATGTGTTCAATGTTTTGGTTTCATTTTGATTTTGCCATCTTCTTTTGACAATCCCTACTCCAGTGAAATGAAAGACATAAAATCAGCTGATGAGATGAGCCAACCATATAGTTCAGCCATGCGTAACTGACGTTTAAATAAACTCAATAAACACACTTTACAATGTTGCATTTGCAGTTTGAAACAATTTATTACGCAATTTTTTTTTAAATTGGCAATTTATTATTACAATATATTATATGAAAAATTGCGTAATAAATTGCCCAAATAGTATAAATTGCCAATATGGTGTGTGTTTGAACCTAGTATAATATGAATAATTAATTGTCAAAAGCCTAAAGTTTATCGTCATACAAAATCCCCTGTTGTCGAAATTCAAATTCCCAAGAATAGATTTGAACACATCCATTTAGATATAGTTGGACCATTACCTATTTCAAAAGGACATCGCTATATTTTAACGATTATTGAAAAATTTACCCGTTGGCCTAAGGCATATGCATTAAAAGATATCTCAGCAACTGCAATTACAAATAAGTTTTTTAGAGAATATATTTCTCGGTCTGTAGTTCCGTTAAAGATAACAACTGATCAAGGTAGCCAATTTACAACGAAATTGTTTTCAGAGTTAACTAAATTACTTGGTAGTCACCAAATTACAACATCCGCATATCACGCTCAAGGAAATGGTATGGTTGAAAGGTTTCATAGACAATTAAAGACTACTATAATAGCTACAAAGGACACAAATAATTGGTATGACGAGTTACCTGTCATCTTACTTGGTTTGCGATCTATTTACAAAGAAGATATTTCGGCTACACGAGCGGAAATGGTTTTCGGCCAGAATTTACGTTTGCCAGGGGAATTTGTTGTATTATCAGCTAAAAATTTCTCATCAACTGAAATTTTAAGTAATTTACGTGAACATTTTCGAAATGTTAGATCAAATTTAAGTCATCATAAACATTCTGATACTGGAATTTACGTTCTGAAAGATCTTCAAACATGTAAATTTGCATTTTTTCGAGTCATTAATAAACATTCATTACAATAATAATAATAATTGGACGTTGTGGCAGCGCACTGCCCTCAAGTGGCCCAATTATTTAATTTTTTTATTATTATTAATTAATTTTTTAATTTTTTTATTATTATTAATTAATTTTATTAATTTTATTACATATTTATAATTTTTTTTTGACCAAGTCATTGATGGGCAGTGGTTTTCCAAGCGTCGAGATCAAAACTGCTCATCTACAGAAGAAATATCATCAGCTGAGGGAAACCTTAAATTAATAGAATATAGAAACAAATATATATTAGCATTAACGATTAAGAGAGATAGGGACAGTCTTTTTTATAGAAAAAAGGGAGTCCGACATATCAAATGTGTTTTAGTGAGCGTTATAATCTTGGTACAAACATCGGAAAGGTTCATTAAGTTCGAAATTCGTTCTACATTGTTTTAAAAGAAGAGGTTTGTAGTGTCTCGTAGTGTGACAGGGAACACTAAAGTTCACTTCGTTCAGAAGAAATAGGCTTGAAATCGATCCATTCAGTAGTTTTGCCATAAATATTACGCCAAACATTTCTCTACGACTAGCAAGAGTTGGAAGATTGATAAGTTTTAATCGATTAGTATAAGGTGGAAGATTAAATGAAGAGTCCCATTTAAAATTCCTTAAGGCAAATAGTAAACACTGTTTTTGTATTGATTCGAGCCTGTCAGAATGGACTTGAAAACTGGATTCCAGACTATTGAGCAATACTCTAATATCGGTCTAACCAATGTTGTGAAGAGGGTTTTCGTAACGTAGGGGTCGCTAAACTCTTTTGACCACTTTTCACAAATGCTGAGACACCTTTAGCTCTATTGACAGTGACACTTATATGAGTGTTGAAGCTAAGTTTGCAGTTTACTGTAACTCCCAATTCTGCAAAAGCATTAACACTTTCAAGGTTTTGGTTGTTAATTGTGTAAGAAGCTGGTTGTAAATTCCTACGCGAAAAACACATAAATTTACATTTCTGAAGATTAAGCGGCATTTGGTTCACACTACACCAAGCAGCTAAGCAATTTAAATCCACCTAAAGTAAAGAACGTTCTTCAATCGACGCATAAGTCTTAAAAAGTTTTACATCATCAGCATACATCAAGATTTTAGAATATTGTATAGTTGTAGAGATATCGTTTATAAATAGCAAAAACAGAATCGGGCCAAGATGGCTGCCCTGAGGAACACCAGAGGTACCACTAATGATACTGGAAAACATATTTTTAAAGATTACTCTTTGTGTTCTGCCACTCCTATCTATCTAAATCCAACGAGTGAGACTAGGTTGAAACCCAAGCATGTCGAGTTTATATACAAGTAAAGAGTGGCATACTTTATCGTGTGCTTTACTAAAATTGGTGAATATAACGTCGGTGTGAAGATTTTCTCTGAAACCGTTCGAAATGTGAGTTGTGAACTCAAGTAAATTAGTTATGGTTGATTTGCCCTTACAAAACCCATGCTGAGAACTTCAGGTAATAAGTGTGGAGCAGGGATTGAATTACTTGAATGCAGTTCATAAGGATATTTCCCAGGTGGCAAAGCAATTTCGCCGGAATAATTAGATTGAAAAATAAAGCGAAGAAATTCGCAATCTCTTGATTGTCGCTAGAAATGTTACAACAACCATATGAAGGCCTTACAGAATTTTGGAAAAAGATCAAAAATGTTTTAAATTTGAAATAGCTAATAATATTAAAACT
Source organism: Eurosta solidaginis (assembly GCF_040869045.1). Lineage (NCBI taxonomy): Eukaryota > Metazoa > Arthropoda > Insecta > Diptera > Tephritidae > Eurosta > Eurosta solidaginis. The sequence goes on along the minus strand of NC_090319.1, from coordinate 147,635,421 downwards.
ATTCCTAATGATAAATTAAAACCTGGAATAATTGAAACAACAGACACAAACAACACCAAGAATTTACATAAAAAGAGAGTTACGTTCAATTTGTTTAATATTAAATTTTATTGAAGGGGGAGTAATGTAGGGTTCTTATTATTTTTATTTAACTTTGTATTTTAGTTACTTTAAACTTTGTAATTTTAAAATGTTTTATCAATATTTTAATTTTCAGTATTGATAAAAGCCCATGTGTGCTACTGAGGTAGCATGCTATAATCGTATCAATGTTCATTTTATCATAATGTTCCCATGAAAAAAAACAGGATGACACAAATTCAACTGAAAGAGACGAAAGGAATTTAAGCACAAAACACATTTCTAGCGGAAACTAACTACACACATTTTAAAAAAATATATATGTAATTTAAAATGGGTTGAAATATTTAGGCAAGCCGGGCTTTTCGGCTTGTATGAAAGGCACGCCATTGACTGTTGGCGAGGGCTTTTCGATAGCCGACTTTGTAGCGTTTTACTATTATATCTAGTGTTATTCAGTCACATGAATTATCACGTATATTAACTTACTGTACAATGGGCTTGTTTTTACTCGAACTGTGTTAGTTCAGTAAATCTGTTTATGGAGCATGTTGATACCTCTCTTAAGTCGGACAGCACGAAACCGCCCAGAGTTCGTTACCGTTATTTGTCACTGCTGGATATTTACAAAGGAAATGGGTGACCGTTTCCTTAAAATCTTATTTGTTGCACCTCTTGTGATTGTGAACGGGATTCTATGACGGCCATTCCTTCCATGATGTCGCTGAAATTTACTGTAGCCTTTCAAATGTTGTGACATTATCACAAGTTTACGAATATTCGCCAACTCGAGCAGTTATATTTGTGGTAAATTCGAACTATAAAAAATAACAAGGCCTGCAGAGCTTTTAAAATTCGGTGGCGAGGAGTTAGAAAGACGCATGTATAAAATTTAATGCAAAATAAAAATAAAATACAAAATTTTAAGCATTTCCTTTATATAAATGGACAAAAATCAGTGAAAATTGTCTCCTTATATAAATACATATTTTTGCTTAACTCTTATTTTTAAACTTTGACATAGATATTGCAAAAATGTTTATGAGAAATAAAAATATAAAAGCGAATCGGCTGTCATTGACCTCTGAATTAAGTTTGAAATTTCAAGTCTCTAACTCATCGAGAAGTTACTTAAAAGCTAGTTTGAAAATTTTCAAATTCTTATTTAATTATTTCGATCCGTGCGCCACCTAACGGATTTTTTTCTTTTTGTTGCATTGTTACGGTGTTCTAACGTATGTGTAAAGTTTCACGTTTATATCTTAATGAGAAGTTACTTAAAAATCGATTGCAAGATTTGTGTGAAAAGCGGACAAACAAATTATTTCGATCCGTGCGCCATCTAACGGATTTTTTATTTTTGTTGCATTGTTACGATGTCTAACCTATGTGTAAAGTTTCACGTTTATAGCTTAATGAGAAGTTACTTAAAAATCGATTGCAAGATTTGTATGAAAAGTCGACAAACAAATTATTTCGATCCGTGCGCCACCTAACGAATTTTTTTCCTCTTGTTGCATTGTCACGGTGTTCTAACCTATGTGTAATCGATTGCAAAATTTGTGAGAAAGCGGACAAACATTCAACCGACCTAATATAAAGGAAGTAAAATGGTCGGACGGGGGCATGCCCGACAATTGGAATCTAAGCGTTCTTTGAAGGAGAATCCTGCAAACTGCGCCAACTATAGCGGAAGGGTCCTGTTAAGCGTATGCGAAAGATTGAATCCCGCCGGAAATCGGCTTATTGAACCTTATCGTACCTGGTAAATCTACAATGGACGATATTTTCACTATGCCCCAAGTCTTGGAAAACACCCGCTAAAAAGTATTGACACACATCATTCGACATGAAAAGAGTTGCTCATATGCCGCCATGTCTGAATTTGGCTTCCCCGCAAAACTTATACGACTGGGCGAAATGACGTTGAGCATCAGTTCAGTCAAAATTGGAAAGAACCTCCCGAGCCATTCACAATTAATCGTGTTTTCAGACAGGCTGCCCCCTATCATACGATTTGTTTAACTTGAAGCTGTATAAAATTATAATTGCTGCAGAACTTAACCAGTCTGGAACAATATTCTACAAGAGCGTGAAATTACTGGCGTACGTTAACGACATTGACATCATCGGCCTGAGTATTCGCGCCCTAAGTTCTGCTAAGTCGAAACAGGAAAAAGAAGCCAAAAAAATTGCCTTGATGGATGAGGACAAAACTAAGTATCTGCTTTCATCTAGCAAAGCATTAGCGCATTTGCGTCTTGGCAACCACATCATTGCTATCAGCCATAATTTCGAAATAGTAATGGACGTCGTTTATATGGGAAAATACAGTTTGGAAAACACAAAAACCTGACTATTTTTAGAACCCAACGTTCGTCGCCCCCGAAATTTCTACAACACCTTTGTGGCCCCCTGCTGTTCACGTCCAAGGACGTCCCGCCGTTCACTCCGAAGCATACCTCCGCCACTTTCTAGCAGCGATGCTGCCCAGCGGGCCACATCAACTGTCCGCTGTTGCTCGCGCCATACGGTGCCTCCACCTAACGAGGCCGCTGCAACTCATCACTACAATCTATGTAGCATGGACAGTTTTTGTTGTTGTTGTTGTTGTTGTTGTAGCGATAAGGTTGCTCCCCGAAGGCTTTGGGGAGTGTTATCGATGTGATGGTCCTTTGCTGGATACAGATCCGGCATGCTCCGGTACTACAGCACCATTAAGGTGCTAGCCCGACCATCTCGGGAACGATTAAACCTTCAGGCCATCCCCTCCCTCCCAACCCCCAGATTCCATGTGGAGCTTGGGGTCGCCAGAGTCTCTTCTGATAGTGAAACAGGATTCGGCGCGGATAGGTGAGGTTGACAATTAGGTTTGGAGAAGCTATATATTGCGATGGTAACCTGAAGGGTTGCGCTACACACCCCTTGAATCTGGTATTTTAGTCGCCTCTTACGACAGGCATACCTACCGCGCGTATATTCTTACCCCCTTACCCGCTGGTGGTTAGCATGGACACTAGCAATGCCTAGCACCAGCTTTTACCCCCGTCCCTCCCTTCTTTCTCCGACACACGCACTCGAGTAAGAAGGAGTCATCAACACCTAGTCCCCCACACCTTGTGTTCCGTATACCAGCTTAGAATATTTGCAATCGTGACATCGGTTCAAAATCGCAGAGATAGTTGACTACATGAATAACAAGTAAGAAAGGCTAAGTTCGGGTGTAACCGAATATTACTTACTCAGCTGAGAGCTTCGGAAACAAATGTTGGAGTTGAATGTTGACATAATTTACTTATATACCGTAAAGATGTTCAATTTTTTGTTAAAATTTGACTTACATTTTTTTTTTAAGTGAGCGTGTTCGACATCCGATTTAGAACACATAGGGGTACCGTTCCTGCCAAATTTCATTACGATATCTTCAACGACTGCCAACTTACAGCTTGCAGAACTTTTAAATTACCTTATTTTAAAAGTGAGCGGTGCCACGTCCATTGTCCAAAATTTTACTAATTTTCTATTCTGAGTTATAAGGTCAACCCACCTACCAAGTTTCATCGCTTTATCCGTCTTTGGTAAAGTATTATCGCACTTTTTCTGTTTTTCGAAATTTTCGATATCGAAAAAGTGGGCGTGGTTATAGTCCGATTTCGTTCTTTTTAAATAGCGAAATGAGATGAGTACCCAGGATGTTACATACCAAATTTTATTAAGATACCCCAAAATTTACTCAAGTTATCGTGTTTAAGGACGGACGGATATGGCTAAATGAATTTATTTTTTCGCCCAGATCATTTTGATATAGTCTACTAGTTTTACCCGGCGTACGTTGTAAAGCCCGAGATCGAATGAATGTTTCGTTGTTTTTTCTATTTTTTTGTTGATAATTTAATTTATTATTCTTTAAATTAAATTGAATTTTGTACTCATATTTGGTGAAATTTACTGTTAAAACATTTTATTATTGTATCTTATTGTAATACATGTGGCTATACAAGAGTTTTGGTTTAATCGTTCGGTGCAAAGATAAACAAATTTTTTTTGTTCCAACTCTAAAGCAAGCAACATATAGCTGACCATGGGAAAAGCACGCACTTGTGGCGGTTTACTAACTAGCCTTTTTACAATAGTCAATGAGTGTCATTTTACTTCGCGACACGATTCACATGTCATTCAATGATAAATGTCAAAATGAGTTTTATACTCTTTCTTACTTTGTTCTTTGTTCGAGCGGCCGTGACAAGCGCACGCATTCATCATAAATTTGTAAAAACTAAATCGCAAACACTCTGGTTCATCCGCGAATAAAATCAAGAAATATTTATATAAAGTTATACAGTGTGTTTCCTTGATTCGGCAGCGATAAAGCGTTTCATTAGAAACCATCATTTGTTGGAATAATTCTGCCGACAAAGAAGCCCACATTGGTGACCCCGACATATAACAAATACAATACAGTGAGCAAGGTGCAAATACATATTCGCATTACCCTCATCGTTTATCGACTCGGGAATGGAATAAACTTACCAAAAACATTAAAGCATCGATATTTTCACAAAACCAAAAGTGAATTTAATCAGAAAAGTGCAATCAAAATCGTCTTTTTTGCAAAAGTCAAAAAATTAAAAACGCACAAATTTCACCAGCTGATTCACACATTACGTCACTTGTGCGCAACAAAATTAAATTGTTTGCAACACAAAAACATTATTATCCAAAAAATTGATTTGGGAAACGTGCCCAACAGAAGCCGAAGTGGAAGATAACCAGTATCTTGACGATTTCAACCAGAGCTTTCGGATGATATTCAAGATGGACGAATCGAACAATTCAAATGGACAATCAGCATCAAACGTAAGTACCGCTAGCAATTTTCCTTTACCTGAAATTAGTAGAATTACAATAAGGGCACCGACGTTCGTAAAAAATGAACCGGATTTATTTTTTATTCAAATGGAAGCTCAATTTACCAACGGTGGAATCACTAGAGATAACGCTAAATATAATCATGTCATTGCTGCACTCGATCCTCAATATTTGTCAATGGTTTCTGATTTGATTCGTAATCCGCCGGACGACGGCACAAAATATGAAACATTAAAAGCGCGTTTAATTAATGAATATACAGCATCTGATCAAAAGAAATTAAAAGTTTTGTTAACAGAAATCGAACTCGGTGATGACAAACCATCGCATTTATTGCGTAAAATGCGTGATTTAGCACGAAGTTCTATGAGTGATGAAGCATTAAAATCACTTTGGATCGATCGTCTGCCCGAAAATGTGAGAGCGGTTGTAGCCATTTCTAACGATAATTTGAACACATGCGCCACTCTGGCCGATAAAGTAGTGGAATTAACTTCTTCGAAACAAATCTCCGAAATCAAAACGGAAATAAACCCTTCTTTGTCACAATTAAAAGCACAAATTGATGAACTCACAAAATCGTTTAATGACTTTAGGGCAAGTCGAAGTAAAAGTCCCAACCGAAACAACAACAGTAACAGACGTTCTCGATCTAAATCAAATAGAAAACATCCATATTGCCGTTATCATTACAAATTCGGGGCACTTGCTCGCAAATGTGAACAACCTTGCCGGTTCAAAAAACCTGAAGGCAGTTCAAACGATAATTCGGAAAACTAAAAACCACTTCGCCACCGACGGTACACGAAGTGGAATCAAATCTCACTCGCCGTCTCTTCGTCACTGATCAATCAAATCATCGTAAATTTTTAGTCGACACTGGCGCAGACTTATCAATTTTGCCAAAAAATTTATTCAATAAATTAAATAAACCAAATTCCTATAAACTTTTCGCCGCAAACGGCACACCCATAGAAACTTTCGGTAGCATTACTTGCAATGTCAATTTAGGACTAAGACGTGATTTCATTTGGACATTTTTGATAGCAAATGTGTCCAAACCCATTCTTGGCGCTGATTTTCTTGATGAATACGGATTGCTGGTTGATATAAAAAATAAACAATTGATCGATGTTCATACAAATTTACGAACTAAATGCAATTCTCATCTTACACATTATCAAAGAGTCTCTTCGGTTCATTGCAAATCTGATTTCAGCGAAATAATAAATGAATTTGTAGATCTCACTCTGCCTCCAACCTTCAATAAACGTGATAATTTGAAACCTAGTACGGTAAAACACCAAATTATTACAACGGGTCGTCCCACTTTTTCACGAGCACGTCGTTTAAACCCTGAAAAACTTAAACTAGCTAAAGTTGAGTTCGAAGCAATGCTAAAAGCGGGAATTTGTCAACCAAGTAAAAGTCCTTGGGCAAGCCCATTGCACATAGTACCCAAAAAAGACGGCACATGGCGTTTTTGCGGTGATTATCGTGCTTTAAATGCCGTTACAATTCCTGATCGATATCCCTTACCTCACATCCAAGATGTAACACACATATTTGCAAACAAACAAATTTTTTCAAAAATCGATCTCGTTAGCGCATACAATCAAATCCCAATAGCAGAAGAAGACAAAGAGAAAACTGCAATCATTACATCCTTCGGCTTATTTGAATTCAATGTGATGACTTTTGGTCTCAGAAACGCATCTCAAACTTTTCAACGTTTCATGAACAGTATTTTTCACGATCTTGATTTCGTCGTTGTCTACATCGATGACATTTGCATAGCTTCAAATGACATGAGCGAACATCGAAAACATTTGAAAATTGTCTTACAACGTCTTAAAGAAAAAAACATTAAAATCAACCTTGCCAAATGCGAATTTGGACAACAAAAAATCACTTTTCTCAGTCACATCGTCACAAACGATGGCATTTTACCAAAAACTGAAAAAGTTGATGTCATTAAAAATTTCAAAAAACCTGAAAAAGCACACGAACTCCGTAGTTTTTTGGCAATCCTTAACTCATATCGTCGCTTTCTACGGAATGCTGCTCAAATCCAAGGCAAACTTCAGCTGCTAATAAAAGGCAACAAAAAAAAAGATAATTCGCAAATTGCTTGGAACGACGATGCATCTTTAGCATTTGAAAAATGTAAAGCTGATATCGCCAACGCTGTCCTGTTAGCTCACCCAATTCCCAATACAACTTTGGCATTACACGTGGATGCTAGTAATCACGCAATAGGGGCAGCCCTTCACCAAATCAACAGTGATCAACTTCAACCATTAAGTTTCTATTCCAAACGATTAACCGATACCCAAAAGCGTTATAGCACCTATGATCGTGAACTTTTGGCAATCTTTCAGACAATCAAACACAACAAATTTATGATCGACGGACGCAATTGCATTGTGTATACTGACCATAAACCATTAACATTTGCCTTTCGACAAAATCCCGACAAAGCTTCACCCAGACAAGCACGTCAACTTGATTTCATTGGTCAATTCACAACGGACATTCGTCACATTTCCGGCAAAGATAACGTTGTTGCAGACTTATTGTCGCGCATTGAAGAAATCAAAGTTAACGATATCAGCTTAGAACTTCTAGCAAATTCTCAAATAAACGACAACGAACTAAATGACATTCTGGAAGGAAAAATCCCATGTTCTTTAAATTTGAACAAAATTTATCTTCCTGATTCTAATCTGCACGTTTATTGCGACACATCTTCTAAGCAAATCAGACCCTTTATCGTCGGTAACATGCGAAAGAGAATTTTCAATCTGGTGCACAACATCTCGCATCCTGGTAAAAGGGCTTCTGTCAATTTATTAACCGAACGTTATGTATGGCCAAACATCAAATCGGATGTCTCTAAATGGTCAAGTGAATGTGTTAATTGCCAAAAAAGCAAAGTTCACAAACATAACAAAACTGCTTTAGCTAATTTCAATGCACCTGACGGTCGTTTCAAACACATAAATATTGATATCATTGGACCTTTGCCGTTATCCAAGGGATTCCGTTATTGCTTAACATGCATTGATCGTTTCTCACGCTGGCCAGTTACAATCCCCATCGAAAACATGACAGCTGAAACGGTAGCCAATGCACTCATTCGTGGATGGATTTCACACTATGGCGTACCATTATATGTCACAACCGATCAAGGTCGACAATTCGAATCGAATGTATTCAAAGAATTGAATCGTCTTCTTGGTTGTAAACACATCCGTACCACTCCCTATCATCCACAAGCCAACGGCTTGATTGAACGTTTCCATAGAACTCTGAAGGCATCAATCATGTGTCATCAAAACGAAACTTGGTATGACGTGTTACCTTTAATCATGCTCGCATTAAGAACGACAATTAAAAATGATTTACAAGCTTGTCCAGCTGAATTGTTATACGGCACAACTTTAAGATTGCCGGGCGATTTTCTCGATGACAAAACTACTGATCTCTCGACAGATTTTGTTAAAAATCTAAAAAACGTCATGAACCAAATCAAAACCATTGTCACTTCGAATCACTCTGTGAACCATTGTTTCATTCAAAAAGAACTTTCGAATTGCACACATGTATTCCTACGTGATGATTCCGTTAGAGCACTATTTAAACAGCCATATGATGGCCCATTTGAAGTTGTTAAACGAAAAGAAAAAAATTTCGACATTCGGGTAAATGGAAGATTGGTAACGGTATCATGTGACCGTTTAAAAGCAGCTGTATCATATAAGGATAATAATGAAACGAATACCAAAAATTTTATTGTAAAAAATAATGTTAAAGAAAACAATGAACCTCTTAGTCAAAAATTTGAACATGCCAAAAAATCCAATAACGTTAACTGTGTACCCACAGAAGTTAGAACACGATCAGGAAGACTGATTAGAAAACCCAATCGTTTTGTAACTTTTTCAACGTGATCGGTGGATCACTGGTGGGGGAGTATGTGGCGGTTTACTAACTAGCCTTTTTACAATAGTCAATGAGAGTCATTTTACTTCGCGACACGATTCACATGTCATTCAATGATAAATGTCAAAATGAGTTTTATACTCTTTCTTACTTTGTTCTTTGTTCGAGCGGCCGTGACAAGCGCACGCATTCATCATAAATTTGTAAAAACTAAATCGCAAACACTGTGGTTCATCCGCGAATAAAATCAAGAAATATTTATATAAAGTTATACAGTGTGTTTCCTTGATTCGGCAGCGATAAAGCGTTTCATTAGAAACCATCATTTGTTGGAATAATTCTGCCGACAAAGAAGCCCACAGACTCTCTAAATTTAAGTCTGCAACAGTAAGCGATTGTCCTTGTGCTTGTTTTATTGTAATTGCAAAAGCAAGGCGTACAGGAAACTGTAAGCGCTTAGAATTGAATGTCAAATCTGTAGGAATCATTGGGATCCATGGTATGAGCACATCTTCACCTTTGCTTTTACCGCTGATGATTTGTTGCTTCGATTACAATCGGCATTAATTTCTAATTTTTTATTTTTTTTATTTTAAAGTCTGGTTCCATTGCCCAATTTTGATGGGTTTAAATTCCGAAGAAGCATGATTGGTGAGCCAATTTTCAAAGTTGATATATGCGCAGGCATTCCAGGTGGCTCTAAAGAGTTTAGAAATTCAATTGGATAATTCGCAATTTTATCTTCATCCGTACCTGTGTCGATCGATTTATATTTTGTCACTTCACCTGGAAATTGGTTTTGAATGCGGTCATTGATTTTGTTAACATGATCATTTTTGGGAGCTAAGATAGTTCGTTCGCATAGCCAAAAAACAAAAACATTTAAATCTGTGAGTTAAGCTGGCTCGAGGTCAGGTGTAATAAAACACAAGAAGTTCTTGTATAACCGATATATTTCGATTACCTTCGGTAATCGTCCTCAGGGCAACTATTAACAATAAAAACAACATGAAATTATAATGAAACAAAATATCATAATAATGTATCTGTGAGTTAAGCTGGCTCGAGGTCAGGTGTAGTAAAAAACAAGAAGTTCTTGTATAACCGATATTTATTACACCTGAACTCGAGCCAGCTTAACTCACAGATACATTATTAAAGGTCACCAAATTAACTTAATACAAAGACGGAAGGCACGCCGTAAAGCAGAATAATAAAATGGGATATGCGGAAATAAAAAACAACAACAGCAACTCAAAAACAACAATAAACAAGTTCCAATATATATCAAAGAAACTGGTAAAAACTAAATCGAGTATAAACTTCCTATTAAAGTGCAGAAAATCTAGATTAATCCACAATTTTATTAAAAATGCAATTAAATTTAATAAATTAATTGTATTTGACCACGACATTCACCGAGATATTGATAACATCTTAGATACACATACATTTAACTATCATACAAAAATACTAAATTTGCTAACTAAACATAAGCACACATTACTAACAAGACAGCAACAGCAATTGGAGGGAATTACAAAATATCTTAAGAAACGATTAAACACGCATGATTTTGAAGAATTTTTGAAGAGTGAAAAATATGTAACTAGCGGGCTAACAGCAACATTAAAGAAAAAACAAGAGGGTAAACATGAGAGACTAAGTAATGAGTGCAGCAACATTTTAGCCGACAATAAACAAGATTGGTTTAAAAACAAAACCAAAGTGGATTTCCCATCGGACATAAAATCACTCTTAGATAAGGGTCCAAAATTCGCGCTACCTATTGAAAACAAGAATTTTCCTATATTTAAATATATTGCGGATGGAGAAGAGCTGATACAAACACACAACATCAAAGAGCAGCAAGAAGAAGCTCGCACCAAGTTTTCTCTATTAATAAAAGAATATAGAGCAAAAAGCAATACAGTGGAAGGAACACGTAAATTTCTTAGGTAAAATGACAACATTAGAATTCTAACATCTGACAAAGGCAATAAAATAATAGCAATGGAAATTGACGATTACAACAATAAAATGAACGATATACTTAATGACTTGACCATGTACAGAGTACAAAGGCAAGATCCTACGTCTAGACTTCAAACTAAAAATAATCTTTTAGTAGACGGATTGCTTAAAATGGCACTTATTTCAAAGCCTGAGAGGAACAAGATGATTACAACAACGGAATTACTACCGAGGATTTACGGGCTACCTAAAATTCATAAAGAAGGTACACCTCTCAGGTCCATATGTTCAACTATAACATCACCATCCTACGTCCTTTGTAGATATATTTCAAACATTTTTAAGAACTTAACATTAAATTCGAGCTACAACGTAAAAATACTATTGATTTTAAAGAAAAGATAAACAATACATTTATTTGTGACGATGAAAAACTTATTTCTTTCGATGTTGTATCACTGTTCCCTAGTATACCCACACAACTTGCACTTGACGTAATAAGAGAAAAATGGACAATAATAGAAGGGTACACTAAAATACCTAGAAAATTTTTTATGGAAATAGTAAAGTTCTGCATTGAGGAAAATAAATATTTTAAATTTAATGACACGATATATACCCAACTCCAAGGATTACCAATGGGATCACCGACCTCACCAAACATAGCTGACATATTATTGGAAAAGTTGTTGGAAAGTAGCATTGAAAAGCTAATACAAAAGCCAAGATCTGTATTAAAATATGTTGATGACATGTTTGCGATAGTAAAAGAAACCGAGGTACAAACACACTTGACGTATTAAACTCCTTTGATCGACATATAAAATTTACTACGGAACTCGAAGACGATGGAAAATTACCCTACCTGGAAATAAATTGGTAATTAATTTTTAATATGTGATAAAACTCTCCATCACTATTTTCTTTACCCATCTCTCTCACATATTTTCTCATACCAAACTGTTCTTCTTCCAATGTACATTTTTGGCAGTCTATTGAAATAAATCAACTAAACAGGTTATGGGTCCAGAGCGCGTTCGCAGCGTAAAAAAGTGAAAATTTAATAGTTAGCGCTTTTAAGATTCAACCGTTCGCTGTGTGTCAGTATAAAAATATTATATTTAAAAGAATATCTTGAGTTATTGTGCTGTGTGTTGGCACATTAATAAGTAGAATTAAAAACATTAAAATGACTTCGCTTTATCAAATTTAAAAATTGGATGATACCAATTACGCGTCATGGTCAGTTCAAATGAAAAGCGTGATAGTACACTCTGATTTGTGGGGAGTTGTGTACGGTCATGAAAAGAAATCTGATGAAATGACCAGTGAACAAAAAGCGGCATTTGATATAAAAAATGAAAAAGCAATGGCATCAATATTGCTATGTGTAAAGCCAACACAAATTAGTCATGTGAAGAACATAGAAATCGCAATGGTAGCATGTGATAAACTGCGTAATATCCATCAGCCACAAGGGCCGGCGCGAAAAGTTTTGTTGTTTAAAAGTTTGTTGCGTCTTAGTATGTCAGATGGTACTCCAGTGGCAAATCACGTAAACAAGTTTTGCATAATTAAAGAGAGGCTTGCAGACATAGGTGTAATAATTCAAGACGAAATTTTAGTTATAATATTGTTAGCAAGTTTGCCTGCGCAATATGAAAACTTTGTTGGAGCAATGGAGACTCGTGATGAGTTGCCTACATTTAATACAGTGAAAATTAAATTGTTAGAAGAAGGCGCTCGGCAGATAATGATGTTAAAAACGAAAAAGGGACAGAAACGTTAATGCAAGCACGTTCATACAAAACTACAAACTTCAACAAAACTGTAAAAAATTCTTCAAGCAGTGCTAATGGTTCGGGTAACAAAAGCAATAAAAACAACAAAAACGTGAAGTGTGTCAATTGCGGTAAAAGAGGGCATTTCGCTGCTACATGCAATGGCAAGAAAACTGAGTGTCGAAAAGAGAACGATGATCGTTCGTGTTTTATGTTAAGCGCGAAACCACCACCAAATAAGAGAATCAATACAAATGCCTGGTGCGTAGATAGCGGCGCGACGTCGCATTTATGTTGTTTGCGCAGTTCGTTTAAAAACCATCAAGAATGTTGTGAAAATATTTGGTTGGCAGGCGCAAATTGTATAAACTCTGTCGGTCCTTGCGACGTTGACATAGACGGTACAACAATAACATTAAAAAGTGTCCTGTATGTGCCAACACTACAAAGTAATTTTATATCAGTGAGCAAAGCCATAGAGATCGGCAATGCAGTGATACTTGAGTGAAATCAAGAACAACAAAAACTGTGTGCTGTTGAAAGCGTTCACTATTAACGGACTATTTATATATGAGGGTGGGTCAAATAAGTGCGGTGGTACAAAAAGATGCCGCAAATAATTTTTTCAAATGGCACAATCGATATGGACATGTAAATTTTAATTGCTTGAAAGACATGGCAAATAAAAAAGCAGTCTTAGGGCTACAGCTTAGTAAAATACCAAACGAAATTGTATGTGAGACCTGCGCGAAATCAAAAATATGCGCAAAGCCATTTGCACAAGCATCAAAAACGCGTGCAAAAGAGTTACTTGGTGTTGTGCATAGCGATATTGTGGTCCTATTAACTGTGCATCTATTGCCGGTTCGAGGTATTTTGTCACATTTATTGATGACAGGTCGCGTTATATGAGTGTGTACTTCTTAAAATATAAATATACAGTTTTTGAAGCATTTAAAGAGTACAAGACAATGAGCGAAAATCAAACTGGCTGTAAAATTAAGCAGTTGGGAAGCGACAATGGACGCGAATACGTATCAAATGTGTTTGATATATTTTTAAAACAAAATGGCATTCAACGGCAATTGACCGTACGTTATACTCCGCAACGAAACGGGGTAGCAGAACGTACCAACAGAACTTTGGTAGAGATGGCCAGGGCCATGCTAAATTATGCCAAACTTGGTGAGCATTTTTGGGCGGAAGCAATACGAACTGCCGTATATATTCGCAATCGTACTATAACAAAAATACTCAACGATAAAACGGCATATGAATTGTGGGAAGGTACAAAGCCTAGTTTTTCCCATCTAAGAGTTTTTGGTTCATTGGCAGTGGAACTTGATAAAAAGCAGTCGCGAAAGTTTCGAGCAAAAGGTAAAGAATACATAATGATAGGTTATTCTGAAACTAGCAAAGGTTATGGTTTGTATAATCCAGAAAATCATAAAGTCATTGTATGTCGTGATATTATATTCATTGAGATGTTTGTCAGGAGCCGGAACCAAAGTTAATTAATTTTTGTGACAACCGTGCATGCAGATAAAGTAAGTGTAGAATCACATACAAATAGCACAAATTTTCCACAAAATGATGACACAGTTTTAGCTAATGAGGCATACTATTTTATTGAATCTGTTGAGACAGAATCTGACACCCACAACAGCAATGTAGACGAATGTACGCCGGTTATTGGTCGTGGTGGGCCAAGGTTGTTACGTACAGGTACAGAGAGCGTCCAGGTAAGCAATATATAGTCTTAAATGTTTTATGTGAAGACACAGCAGCAACTACTATTAGCCTTAGAGGGATTCGAGAGTGTTGAAGCCAAAAGGCTTGCAATAGTTGGGAATCACTGGACATTTCTCGAGTATGTTGCAAAACTACTCGTGCCGGGAAATGCACCGGTGAGAATTTGCGAAAGCAGTGAGAACAAATTGATTTACGAATTGAGAAGACAGTCTTTGGCTATCCACCAACCGCTGCGCTTCCAGTCGTCATCAACATTACAAGGTACTTTTTCTTCCTTTCATTATTTTACTTTTTACCTTCATTTAATTATTGTATATATTTGCATAAATTCATATACATATATCCTTCTATATATGTAATTTACCTCTTCTTTTTATGCAAATAAACAATCCTTGAATTGTATTCTAATTCATTGTTTTTTTCTTTCTTTGTGGTTCGCTGCTTGATCAACTTGTCCAACTCGTGAGTTCGTACTGGCGCTTTCTTTCGTCGCTATCCCCCCAAACATTTGGTCCTCCGGAGCTTACGAACTCAACAAGCAACGAACAATTCGCTAAAGCATCTCTAGATCTTTTCAGCCTTAGAGAGAGAAGAATAACCAAAACGAAGAAGGAAACAAAATTAACCAACAACTAATCGAGAAAATTGGAACAAAAAGGTGCGTGTAAAATAAAATATTTTGTTGAGCTATTTTATTAAGAATTTAGAGTGCATATAAATAAATATAATTTTGGTTGTTTTTATTAAATTAAATTAGTTGTGGTGGAGTGAAATTTATCATTTGTAAAGAGTGAAAAAAGTGATAAAAGCAACAAGTGTACAAATAGATTTACTTCGTGACATATGTACAAATTTCGAGTGATAAATACGATTGCTTTCATACATTAGACGGGCCGGCATTTGTTTTATTTGATTGCGAAGCACCTTTCTATGTGCAAATAGATTGTGATAGATAATTTAAATAAACTTAATTTCTGCCGTAATAAGTCAATACGATCGTATTTATCCGGTTTACAACTATCGTGAGTTAAGAACCTATTTGTACAAAGTGCCTACATCCTTGAAAAATTAATAACAAGAATTTTCGTCATTTAGTGTTCGGAACAAACTCTAATAAATTTCGATTTCGTTTATTTTTTTTGGTCGTTGCCTTGTGCCCGACGGTTTGCTTTTTATAAGCTTTTATTTACTTTCACTTTTGTTGTCTGTAATGGAATCTTGCAAGTTAAATTTGTTACACTTCCCGGTGTCCGATTGAGCTGAAATTTTGCACACATGTATAACTCCGACGACAATGCAATATTACTTTGTTAGAATTCGATAAATTAATCGATAACACAGTTATCGGTAAAGATTTGTATTTACTTTGGCATAACAGCCTAAGTCCCATACAAACACGCCGGTACCTATCCGTGGATTGTGATATTTGGACGTGTTGAATCACGTGTCACCCGTGGTGAATCTCATCGCTTGCGAAAAGCGGAGACACAACCCTCTGTTGTATTTCTGTGTATAACCAACATAGCTGAATTTTTAAGGCTGTTTAACCCTGTAATCTTTTCTGTAATTTATTTTGCTTTTGGAAAAATTACCTATTTGAAAAAAGCTGGCTGAAAAATATTGGCATAACAGCTTAAGTTAAATCAAGAATGGAAAATCTTTGGAAAATTTGAGCAGATGTGGCAATTTCGCGCGTCCGTTGAACGAAATATTGACAATCTGCTGATCATCGCTAAGAAATTAGCGACATTCCATCAACTAAGCAGCACTTTAGCAATACTACTGTTATTATTTGGCCGCTCAAACACACAAATATTAATTGTGCATTAAATCTAAAATATACAAATACACCATAATAATTTACACGGCCAAAGCCATAATAATTCACACGGGTCATCAATTCTTTCTCTGATTCAAAATCTGAACTACCAGCGCTACCGTCAACAGCTCAGTGTCATCACTGCCAGTAGCGCCAATAACACCAAACTCGTGCCTGACACACAAAAGTCGTTTCACTCAATAGCGCAAGTAAAATGTACTACGCACTCACTACTAAGAAGCGTCAAAAATTCGCTTGGAGTAATTTCGTCAATGAGCTACCATTGAGCTGGCGCCGCATTGGCGCTGGCGCCATGCAATTTACATCACTAAAATTGCGCGAATGCCCAGGCTCATGACTTCAATACTTATATTTACAATGCTTTAAACTTTAAATACACCTCTGAAGTTGCTGCGCATAAAATGTGTACTAATAAATTCCAATACGCATTATACGCAGATGTAACTGATATATGTGTTTTTGTTTCACCCCCTATACTTATATTTAAAGCTTTTATAAGAACAAGCTTCTATTACTTGTTAATAAAACGAACTAAAAAGTAAAAAATAAAATTAAAGAAAAAAAAACTTTTTTAAAAATAAGCTTTTATTATTTTGGTTAATAAAATTAACTAAAAAGTAAACAATAAATTGATTCTAAAGAAATATAACACTTTATAAGTTCATTGTAAGCTTAAACGATAATTAGGCTTTTTCGTCTGCGACAAAAAAATTCTATATTGTACATAATTATATATTTTTAACATTAAAACTTTACACCTAAATTATTAAATCTTACAGTTTATATCATAGTCCTAATTGTTCTAATAAAAGCGTGTTACATTGCGATAGCAAGAAAAGGAGATCCTAAATGTTCTTAATTATACCATCAAAATTTAACACGTTTTTTATTAGAACAATTAGGACTGTGATATAAACTGTAAGATTTAATAATTTAGGTGTAAAGTTTTAATGTTAAAAATATATAATTATGTACAATATAGAATTTTTTTGTCGCAGACGAAAAAGCCTAATTATCGTTTAAGCTTACAATGAACTTATAAAGTGTTATATTTCTTTAGAATCAATTTATTGTTTACTTTTTAGTTAATTTTATTAACCAAAATAATAAAAGCTTATTTTTAAAAAAGTTTTTTTTTCTTTAATTTTATTTTACTCTTTCGCCTACGTTCACTTCAACAGTGGTAGCTACATATTTGCATATACATACATGCATACATACGTCTGCTCAGTGCACAAACGATAGGCGCAAAATCAATTGCTTGTTCTTTTTGGTCAAAGTTGTCTAACTCAATATAACTCAAACGTGAGTATTGTTAGAATTTTCTAGTGATTAAAGGTCTTAAAAACATCGTAAAAACTACAGCTGTTGAAGCACCTAATTTTCTTTGTACTCTGCTATTAATTTTCCAATAAGATTTCTTAATCACAAATACTAATTTTTATTAGCTTTGTCCGATTCAAACTTTTTGATTTAGACTGCTTTGACTACAAACACTTGTTAACATTGACTTCGCTTTGTTATTTGCCACTCTCGCAATATCAGTTGCACACTAAACGACCATTTACATTGGAACGCATATCACAGTGTAAATTTCCTGGTAGGAACAAATTTGCATCAGCCCAGTAGTCACTGGTTGAGTAGTACTGGTTCCATTAGAACCACTTAGAGTTTTGCTTATAATTTGGTAGCGTTTATCATTCCCTTCATACGGGTCGCATTTTAAGCTCATTATCATTATAACTTACGCGGGTTTTGAGGAATATTAAGTACTTTTTTTCAATCTGAATTTTCATTGAACGTAAATCATTTTACTTCGAAGTGCAAAGATGGCTTTGAACTTTTTTACCAGATGCTCAGATCAGGTCGTCAGATTCAACGCAGAATGCGATGAATCAACGTTAAAAGAACATACAGTGGCTTCCCTAGACATTTTAAAAGCAGAAGTATTGGACATTTGGTCCAGAACAAAGGAAGCGTACGAAAAATGTTTATACTCGCTGACTGATCAGGACGAGTTAGAAGCTGTAAAAGCCAAACAATCTGCAACCTTTAAGGATTATATGTCTTGTTCAGCACGCATTACTGAATGCATTCAGAAAGCAACCGTCGTACCTATCCAGGCACCTTGCCAGACCCTTGCCCAAGTAGCCAACTCCTCGAATAGTTTACGCTTACCGCCATGTGACACAGACATTTTTCATGGGGACTATGTGTCGTGGCCATCCTTTCAGGATCTTTTTACTGCGATTTATATAAATAACGGGCGACTCAGTGACGTTGAAAAACTGTTTCATCTTCTTAAAAAGACAAGTGGCGAAGCAAATGAAATCGTCAGCAAAGCCCCACTAACCAATTAGGGTTTTAATATGGCATGGTCCAATTTAAAAGCGGCGTATGAAAATAAGCGGGTGTTAATTAATAGCCACTTGAAAGTGCTCTTCTCGCTTCCAGTCATTCGGACTGAAAGCGCTTCAGCTCTGAAAGAGCTACAGCGGAGCATTAATGGATGCTTGTCCGCGATGAAAATGCACGAGGTCAACATTGAAAATTGGGATCCAATCCTTATTTTCATATGTTCCAACCATCTCCCAGAAACCACACTTGCCAATTGGGAACAATCTTTAGTAGACAAAACGGCTATACCGAAGTGGAGTCAAATGGATTCCTTCCTCACCATGCGATATAGGACTTTGGAATCGATAGTGGATGTAAAGTGTTCAGCGTCTTCAACGAACCAACAACAAAAAATTTCGTCACAGTCACATAATCCAGCAAATCCAAAGAAGGTGGCACTCGCAACTAAAGTCACCTCATCAAATTGTATATTATGTCCTAAGCAACAACATCCTCTACGACTTTGTACCAAATTTTTAGCCCTAGCCGTGAATGACAGGTTTGCGCAAGTTAAAAAGCATAATTACTGCCTCAATTGTCTGGGAAAAGGCCACTCATTAAAGGACTGTAAAAGTTCATACTCGTGTTCCAAGTGCAAAAGTAGACACCATACTCTTCTGCACAGAGTCCCTTCTAACACCCAACCTTCCAAAGACTGCACCGTAGCAACTGCTTCACAAGCATTCCACACCAATCTACAGTCCACACCATCCGATAGAAACTCATCTCCAGATGAAGAAACCTTGAAATCGTCAAGCTTATCCTCAGCTCTTCTCGGAACCGTAATGGTTCACATTTGTCACTTGGGGTCAACATATGTCGCTCGGGCATTGATTGACTCAGCTGCGGAAGCATCCTTCATTTCGGAGCGACTTCGCAAGCTTCTAAAGCTTCCATGCTCATAAACAAACGCGGTTATTTCGGGACTAAATCAAAAAGTTTGTAATAATTCCTCGAAGAGTTGTTCCTTCATTTTGGGCTCACCCCGTGACCCAAATCTTTTGATAGAAGCCACCGCGTATGTTTTACCAAAGATCACTGGCAACTTACCCTCAACTTCAATAAACGAAGAGATTTTAGAACAAATCCCCAAAGTAACCTTGGCAGATCCGAATTTCCCACAAAGCAGTCCGGTAGACGCTCTCATAGGAGGAGACTTGTATCCCAAAGTCATGTTAGATGGGGTAAAGCGCAATGTCCATAAAAATTTACTGTCCCAAGAGACCGTGTTTGGGTGGATCATCACCGGAGCATCTTCCTCTGCACATGTCTCTTGCTTTGCCACCAAAGTCTCAATGGGAGAGGACATACCACTAGATAACCAACTGCGTCAGTTTTGGGAATTAGAGGAAGTTCCTAAAAGAAACCTTCAAACGGCAGAGGATTCATTTTGTGAGGAGCTATACGCAAAGACCACCATACGGAACGCGGAGGGGAGATACATAGTGTCACTGCCCTTCAAACAGTTTTATCCTACGGATCTGAAGTTAGGGGTATCTCGACCCATCGTGCTACGCCAGTTTTATAGCAATGAATCTAGATTATTAAAGAATCCTTCTTTAAAGGTAGAATACGACAAGGTGGTCAAGGAATACTTGGAACTAGACCACATGGAACAAGTCGATTCTCCCACCTTTGAACATTCTCCTAGTCATCACGCGGTATTAAAGCCTGAAAGCACTTCAACGAAGTTGCGAGTAGTCTTTAATGCTTCTAGCAAAACATCCAATGGAGTGTCATTAAATGATATTCTGCATGTAGGTCCCGCTCTTCAAGCGGATTTAACACTTTTAATCATTCGATGGAGAATGTATAAGTTCGTTCTCAACAGTGATATACAGAAGATGTATCGTCAGATTCTGATAAATCCAGCGCATAGGCCTTATCAAAAGAAAGGATCCAAGAGGTAACATAAGGGACTTTCAATTAAAAACGGTAACCTTTGGGGTCAATTGCGCGCCTTACTTAGCAATTAGGACGCTTCACCAACTGGCCCAGGATAACCAAGATTCTCATCCATTAGCAGCTCAAATCCTTCGAAAGTCTATGTATGTAGACGATGTACTAGCAGGCTTTCATGACGTATCTACAGCGCTGAGAGCACGAAATGAGCTAATTGAAACACTAGGTAGTGAAGGTTTGTCTCTAAGAAAGTGGTCATCAAATTCAAGGGAAACTTTGGTAGATCTTCCCCGAGACCATTTATTAGATAAAGATTTCTTAGAATTAGAGGAAACTAGCACTACAAAAGCTTTAGGTAAAGAATTAAAATTGAAACTCCTTATAGTCGTTTATATATATATATATGTTTGTTTTATTTGGCAAAACAATTGTTTCAACACTCGCGACGTGTCATCATCAGTTGCTAGTTATCAAATAACCATTGTCTACAAATATAAACAAAGTATGCCTATGCAAATCACACATTCAAAATTTTTGTAAAAGCTAATGCAATGCGAAAATAATAAAAAGAGAGTTTAAACAACAACAACAAAATACAAAAGTAATTATGTACATATGTATGTAATATGTAATAACAATATATGGAACAATCTAAGTTTACTGGAATGCTTTAGGTATACGATGGAATGCTAAGTCCGATCAGTTTTTCTTCCAAGTTCATACCCCTCCTATGAAAGACAAATATACCAAGCGTGAAGCGCTCTCGATCATAGCAAAGCTTTTTGATCCAGCCGGTTGGCTAGCACCAGTAGTAGTATTAGCAAAGATAGTCATGCAGCAAATTTGGTCTGATGGTACCTTGTGGGATCAGCCTTTAAAGCTTCAAACTCTTTCCCAATGGAAACCTTTTTGGAAAACTATAGATATGTCAAGGAGATACAAATTCCACGATGGGTGGAATACAACGAACAATCGCCCTTCCAAATTCATGCCTTTTGCGACGCCTCGGAAAAGGCATACGCGGGGGTGATATACTTGAGAGTGGAAACCGCAAACATCACTTCTTCTCACCTTTTATTTGCAAAAACCAAAGTTGCACCAATCAAAACGATTTCTCTACCTCGATTGGAGCTATGTGGTGCTCTTCTCATCGCCGAAATGCTTCAAACTCTCCTCAGCGAACTTCCTTTTAAACCGGAAAATATCTTCTGTTGGACAGATTCAACTGTCGTGCTAGCGTGGCTTAAAAAGCGACCTAGCTCTTGGACCACCTTTGTCGCTAATCGAGTGGCAAAGATCATTGGACCCTATGAGGACCTTCTCCCAAGGTTGTCTTCGTTTCCGCGAGCACTTCGGGTGCTTTCCTACGTCATGAGATTTTACCATCGGATTTGTACACACACGCGTCGGTTCCATTTGTATCCATCTCTTATCATCTCGGGAGAGGAAATCTCAAAAACGCGTAGACGGCTAATTATTCTTGCTCAGATGAATTGTTTCCCAGAAGAGCATCGCAATCTAACTTCCAAAATTCCTATTAGCTCGAAAAGTAAAATTTTGACCTTGAATCCATTTTTTGACAGTCAGGGTGTAATACGAGTCAACGGCCGGTTAGCAAACTCGCCGACCATACCCTACAACGAAAAACATCCAATTCTACTTCCGTACAACTGTTCGTTTTCCAAATTGCTAGTTTACTTTCTACATTG
Organism: Eurosta solidaginis; assembly: GCF_040869045.1. Classification (NCBI taxonomy): domain Eukaryota; kingdom Metazoa; phylum Arthropoda; class Insecta; order Diptera; family Tephritidae; genus Eurosta; species Eurosta solidaginis. Next base: position 147,613,171 of record NC_090319.1, on the reverse strand, counting down.
CATTTCCCTTCACGGAGGCAATCAACTGACACTACAGTTACTTCGTCAGCAGTATTGGATTCCGCAAGCCAAAAATCTAATCAGGACTACGATTCATCATTGCAAACCTTGCGTTCTGCATAGACAACGAGACCAAAGTCAAATCATAGCTGCTCTTCCAGAGGAAAGGACAACTCTCTCCAGACCGTTCGAAAACACTGGGGTCGATTTTGCGGGTCCATTCGACATTAAGACGTATTCCGGACGATCGTATAAGGTGACCAAAGGATATGTGTGCATTTTCATTTGCTTTTCTACAAAAGGAATTCATTTGGAAGCGGCCAGTGATCTCTCCACAGAAGCCTTTCTCCGGGCCTTTTCTAGGTTCACTTCCCGCAGAAGTTGTCCAAAAAATATCTTTTCGGATAATGGGACAAACTTCGTTGGTGCGTCAACCAGCCTTAAAAAGGATTTTAAGCAATTTTTAACCTCATCTCAGGAATCCTTATGTAACCTCTATAGTCATCAAGAGGTGTCGTGGTACTTTATACGGGCGGGCGCTCCTCACATGGGTGGGCTATGGGAAGCTGGGGTTAAAAGTTTTAAATTCCATTTCCGAAGAGTCGCTGAGTCTCAGAAATTCACATTCGAAGAGTTTCAAACTCTGTTATGTCGCATAGAAGCTTGCCTTAACTCTCGACCACTATCGCCAAATTCCACTGAAGTATCGGACTCTGCCGCCTTAACACCTGGTCATTTTCTCACGGGAGGTCCCATCCTCTCGCCCGCAGAACCATCCATTGAAGCCAATCCCACATCGCTAATTAATCGGTGGCAGAAGTTAAAAGCTTTGAGCCAACAGCATGCCCTTCGATGGAAGGAGGAATACTTAAAAGAACTCCACAAACGTTATAAGTGGAAGTTCCCCAAGAGAGATATCGCGATTGATGATTTAGTAGTTGTACGTCACGAAAATATACCACCCAATGAATGGCGCTTGGGCCTGGTTACTAAGGTCTACCAAGGCACCGATAAAAGAATTCGCGTCGCCGACATTCGCACCCAAAAGGGAATGATAACGCGCCACATCGGGAAGTTAGTAGTCTTACCCAATTAACTTTTATGTATATTCTATTTCTCTCACTTTAGCATCATGGAATTGGCACGTTTAAATGAATCGACAACCTCCACGGCACGCGCCTCATCGCCCCCAGCGCCAACTGCACCGAAAAAAACCATCCAACCCCCATCAAAATCGGCCGGCCGATTCAAATGCAGAGTTTGCCACCGCGCGCATCCACTGCGGTACTGTAAGAAGTTTCTGCAAGCGAACCATGAACGTCGTTTAAGACTCGTACTATTGCATCGCTACTGTTCGCGCTGTCTAGCACACTCACATGGGGCCAAAAATTGCCAAAGTAGTGGAACGTGCCAGTACTGCCATGACACTCACCACACGCTCTTACACTCCAAAACTCCTCTATACCTCCAAAAAGAGGTGCCTCAGCTTCTGACGCAACTCTCGGGAACCATCACTGTATTGCCAACCGTCGCGGTATACTTACATGTGGGGCAGCAGAGGGTTTTGACCCGAGGCCTGCTCGATCCGTGCTCGCAGACGAGTAAAGTTTTTGGGTCATTAGTCAAGCGTCTCAGCTTGCGAACCTTACCGGTGGCAACCACCGAAATGTGCGAGTTGCACGTCAGCTCGTCTAATGACCCATACGTGCAGTTCTCGTTTGCTGCTAAGGTCGTCGCGGCGGTCGGGTTGAAAACCCCTGTCCGCCACCTCAGCCAAACGACGCGAGACAAATTCGTTAACCTACTATTAGCCGATCCGAACTTTCATACCTCGTCCGCGGCAGCCGTAATCTTCGGCGGCGATGTACATAATAAAATAATGCGTACCGAGATCATAGCGTATTCTGGGTATCCTACTGCCCAGAACTCAATATTCGGTTGGGTCCTTTCTGGCCTATGTGCCCTTTAAGACACATCTACCCCCTACTGGGTACCGTTTACAAATTTACGAAGGCGCCTCCTTACTGAGGACTAGATGTAAGAATATACTATAACATATTGAATTCCTAAAACATACGTAGTTATACATATATATAAATAAAAGCTCAACAATTTATTTCCTTTACACGCATGTTTGAATTTATAGAGTTAAGCATTATATTGTAAATTGAGAGCTACTACATTTAGAACGAATCTTGTACATACATAGATTACCAACGTTTATCTCCAAGTCATTTGCAATTCCTCAGTATTGCAAGGCTGGCGGCAATGTTGAAGCCAAAAGGATTGCAATAGTTGGGAATCACTGGACATTTCTCGATGCAGCCGTATGCTGCAAAACTACTCGTGCCGGGAAATGCACCGGTGAGAATTTGCGAAAGCAGTGAGAACAAATTGATGACGACTTGAGAAGACAGTCTTTGGCTATCCACCAACCGCTGCGCTTCCAGTCGTCATCAACATTACAAGGTACTTTTTCTTCCTTTCATTATTTTACTTTTTACCTTCATTTAATTATTGTATATATTTGCATAAATTCATATATATCCTTCTATATATCTAATTTACCTCTTCTTTTTATGCAAATAAACAATCCTTGAATTGTATTCTAATTCATTGTTTTTTTCTTTCTTTGTGGTTCGCTGCTTGATCAACTTGTCCAACTCGTGAGTTCGTACTGGCGCTTTCTTTCGTCGCTATCCCCCCCAAACATTTGAGTGTTTATTCCGACGAATGGAAGGCTGCAATGGAAGAGTATGCGTCACTAGTTAAAAATGATACGTGGTCACTTGTTGATTTACCGCAAGGTCAAAAAATTGTTGGATGTAAATGGGTGTATACGGTTAAACGCGATAAAGCAGGTGACATCAAACAATAGAAAGCGCGTTTGGTGGCTAAAGGCTGCAGTTAACGATATGGGGTTAACTATTTAGAAACCTTTTCACCAGATGTTAGGTATGCAAATATACGATTGGTGATTGCACTAGCGGTAGAGCACAGGCCTTACATGCATCAAATGGATGTTTCGTCAGCGTATCTGAACAGCGAGTTGCATGATGTAGTATATATGCAGCAGCCAGAAGGTTTTGTCAACAGTAAGCAACCAAATTGTGTATTAAAATTAAAGAAATCTTTATATGGTTTAAAGCAAAGTGGCAGTGGATGGAACACGAAATTAGATTCTGTTCTTAAAGAAATGGGGTTTAAACCATGTCCCACCGAACCATGTATATATACGAAAAATAGAGCAACTATAATCAATGTCATAGCGGTTTATGTTGATGATCTGATCATTGCGAATTCGTGTATGTCCGATTGTCTCACATCAAGACACATAATTTTATTTTTATAGAAGATGTAGATAGATTTAAGCTAACAAATTTTTTTAACGGGTGCAGATTACTAAACGTCCAAAAGGCATAACAGCTAAACTCAACAATGCAGTCAAACTTTAGGTGTTAAAATAACTTAAATTTGTACGGCAGCCATAGTTGTGAAAACCCCCATTTGTAGAGAAGGTGCCACGCCCCTTTTTTCCCCATTTCACATTTTACTGGAGGTGTTAGGACTTAACGTCATATGGCTCCTTACCAATTTTCTTTATCCTACCATTACCACATCCAGAGATATGCAGTATGATATATTCCATTTGTATGGGAGGTGCCACGCCCCCTTTTTCCCAATTCCACATTTTCTTGGTGGTGTTAGGGATTGACCTCATATAACTCCTTACTGAATTTCAATGTTCTGACATGTATACCTTCGAAGTAATGCAGTACCAAAATTCCATTTGTATGGAAGGTGCCACGCCCCTTTTATATATTGGAATAAGTTTTATCCTAAAACCTTCCCGTTGACAAGGAACCCATAAACAAAATTTGGTGATGATTGACGTGTGGGAAATACGTTTCCATAGCGAACATACACACATACACAGAATTTGATTTTTATATATTGTAACGATTTTTACTTGCAAATCCTCTTATTTGCAATCCTCTGCTAAGTTCGAATCACTAAACTGTTGAATAAATAACTCCAATTTGTAGTAATGCAAAATGGCCTTTATTAAAGTACTTCACAATAACACTCCAACTGTACAACGAATAGCTTAATAACCAAACTGATAGCTTAAAGGAAACTGACTTTCAAATTAATAGTGCTATTGCTCGCTAGATATCGTCTTACTCGTAACTGCTTGACAATTCAAATCAAACTGAATTCTTCTTACTCGCCTGCACTGCTTTTATAGTTTACGCTGCATACTTCTAGGCTCTTCGATTTCCAGAAGTTACTAGTTGTTTCGGCTACAAAATCGCCAGCCACAACTACGTGCACAAATTATTGCTCTCTCTTGTGACAACTCAGATAAGATATATGCATGTATTTGTGCATTGCCGCTCCGCTGCTCGTATACGTACATATGTGTAGACGCAATTATTTATTCGTTTATGTAGATACATAAAGATTGAATTATTGATGTGAATGTTTGTAGTTTACAGTCTCTCGCGCGCACATAGGCATATAAGTAAATGCATCTGTGTGTGACATCTCTCTGGGCTGCCTTATATATGTGTATACTTGATTTGATTATTAACGTAAATACTGCTTGGCATGGCCTTAGCATCGCCTTAGTGATGGGATAATTTAGTGATGCTAATATCCGTGACACTGCCCTCCACCTAAGTCTGATCGTCCCGATCAGACAAATCTCTCGATCTAAACGTTGCTAGCCTTTCCAAATGGACCACCTTCATTTTGGTTCGTGGTTTACCGATGGTTTGTATGCGGTACACTACATCGTTGATCCGTTTTACAACTTTGTATGGACCTTCCCAGTTACACTGCAATTTTGGGGACAAACCTTTTTTTCGTTGTGGGTTGTATAGCAGCACCAAATCTCCTTCCTGAAACCCTTCCGAATTAATTGCTTTATCGTACCTTGCTTTCATTTTGTCACTCATAATCTTTGCTCGTTGCCTTACCAGATCGTGTATCTCTCTCAGCTCTTCCTCTAAGACATCAGTGGATTTCTTGACATTCCTCTCCGCATCGGCATCTATCCCATACTTCAAATCAGCTGGCAGTCGAAGGTCATTGCCAAAAATTACCTTTGCGGGAGTTTGGCCCGTTGTGTCATGTACTGCCGATCGGTAGGCCATCAAGAATAATGATATGTGTGTATCCCAGTCCTTATGGTACTTGTCGACTACTTTCCTTAAATGCTCCTCCAATGTTCTATTGAAACGTTCCACCATACCATCGGACTGAGGATGCAATGCAGTTGTCCGTGTTTTTCGAATGCCCAACTTCTTGCACAGTTCTTGGAACACAGCTGATTCAAAATTCCTGCCTTGGTCAGAATGTAACTCCATTGGTACACCATACCTTGCAACCCATTCGTTTTTAACCACTTCTGCTACTGTTTCTGCTTCTTGGTTTGGGATTGGGTATACCTCTGGCCATTTACTGAAATAATCCATAACCACCAGTACGTATTTGTTTCCGCGGTTGCTAGTAGGAAATGGACCTGCGACATCCATGGCGATCCTTTCAAATGGTGCACCTGAAATATACTGCTTCATCTGGCCACGACTTCGGGTTTTGGGCCCTTTCGCTCTGTTGCATACCTCGCAATTGGCAATCCACTCGGTGACCGACTGACGGCAACCAACCCAATAGAATCTCTGCTTAATTTTCTCGAGTGTCTTCGTGATTCCAAGATGGCCTCCACTTGGACCATTGTGCAACTCGCTGAGCACGTCAGGAATCCTCTTTCTGGGAACAACTATAAGTTTCTTCTTGCATTGACCATCCTCACTCTCCCATACTCGATGCAAGCAACCGGATATCAATTCCAAACTGTTCCACTGTGCCCAATATGACTTCGCAATGGGACTCTCTGCTGACATATCCTCTCTGCTTGGTCTTTCGTTTCGTTCGAGCCCTTGCATAACATGTGACAGATCTGTATCTTCTAGCTGACACTTTCTTAGTTGTTCCTTGTCCCATTCATCCGTACACGTTATAGTCATTAGCCGGACATCTATAATGTCTTCTTTAGCCTCGGCCTTTGAACAGTGCTTGCATTCCAAACTACATGGCCTTCGTGACATTGCATCGGCATTTCCATGGGTACTACCTTTTCGATGCTCAATGGAAAAGTCATAGCTTTGAAGTCGCTCGATCCACCGTGCCAATTGTCCTTCCGGATTACGGAACTGCAGAAGCCATTTCAATGCTGCGTGATCTGTCCTGACATGGAATCGCTGGCCGTAGAGGTATTTGTGAAAATGTTTAATGCACTCTACCAATGCCAACAGCTCTCTCCGCGTAACACAGTAGTTCCTCTCTGGTTTTCCAATCGAACGGCTGTAATATGCAACTACCTTCTCCTGTCCATCGACCAGTTGTGATAAAACGCCTCCTATAGCATATCCACTTGCATCTGTATCTAGAATAAATGTTGCTCCTGGAATCGGATATGCTAACATTGGGGCAGTGCACAAACGCTCCTTCAATGTTTGGAAAGCCACTTCTTGCTCCTTCTTCCATTCAAAAGCTTTGTTTTTTCTTGTAAGCTCATGGAGGCTATGGGCTACGCTGGAAAAATTTGGTACAAATCGGCGGTAATATGTGCACAGCCCAAGAAAACTTCTCAATTCATGTAGGTTCTGTGGTCTTGGCCAATCCTGTACAGCCTCTATTTTTTCGTTCGCAGTGCAGATGCCCTCTGTCGTTACCTTGTGACCCAAATAATTGACTTCCTTTTTAAACAGCGCACACTTTTTGGGACTTAACTTCAGACCAGCGCCAGCTATTCTCTGGAAAACTTCCTCCAAGTTCTTAAGATGTTCATCAAAGTTCTTGCCCAATACGATGATGTCGTCCAGGTACACCAAGCATGTTTTCCAATGTAGTCCTTTCAGTACCTGGTCCATGAGTCTCTCAAAAGTAGCTGGTGCATTACAAAGTCCAAAAGGCATCACTGTAAATTGCCAAAGACCATCACCGACACTGAAGGCTGTTTTCTCTTTATCTTCCTCCTTCACCTCCACTTGCCAGTAGCCGCTTTTCAAGTCCAGCGTGGAAAACCATTTCGTACCAGATAGCGAGTCCAGAGTGTCGTCAATTCTTGGCAATGGGTAGCTATCCTTTTTCGTTACGTCATTCAACTTCCGGTAGTCCACGCAAAACCTCATTTTTCCATCCTTCTTTTTTACAAGTACTACCGGTGAGCTCCATGGACTAGCTGATGGTTCGATGACGCCGCTGTCGTTCATTTCTTGAATGATTTGACTCACAACTTCCCGCTTCGCCAGTGGAACACTACGTGGAGCTTGACGGATCGGTCTCGCATCTCCAGTGTCAATTTGATGTTTCACAACGTTGGTGCGGCCTGGTTTAGAATCATCCTGGTCAAATATGTTCGCGTACTTTAGGAGCAGTTGTTTTGCCTTACTCTGATATGCTTCCTCTAGCCCCTGCATCCATGCCGTGATGTCATTTGAAAGATCAGTATTACTAGCTGAAACGTGTTCCTGGAGCTGTTCACAGTTAATAACCACTTCAGCCTCTTGGCATCTTCCCAAAATAGCTCCTTTAGTCAGTTTGAGTGGTGACTTGAACTCATTGAGTACTCTTACCGGAATACGTCCATCTTGTTTTGTCATAGCCAGGGTTCTTCCTATAAGTATGTTCAGTGCTGATTTATTTGCTGCTTCGACAACCCACAATTTGTTTGTCCCACAATCTCCATCTACCTTTGCCCAGATGACTGCTTCTGATTTTGGTGGTATTTGCTGACTCTCTTCCACCAGCACTCGTTTACTGCTGTAGCCTCTCTCGTAGCCGAAATTAAGTGGCACATCCATGTTCTTATATCGCATCGTCTTGCTTTGCATATCGATCTTGATGCCTTGGTTGATTAAGAAGTCCACTCCAATTATGATTTCATCAACAATACCTGCCACTATAAAATTGTGAAGTACCGTGACGTTCCCAATTGCTACTTCACATTCTACTTCTCCAATTACCTGGGTGTCCTCTCCCGTGGCTGTACGTAATCTTGCTCCAAGCAATGGTCTTATCTTCTTGTTGACTAAATCCGCTCGAATGATGGAATGAGATGCACCCGTATCTACAGTCAGTAACCGTTCCTTTCCGTCCACATGTCCTCCAACAGTAAGATTGCTTGACCTTCTTCCAATTTGCGAGATAGAGATTATGGGGCATTCAATTGAGGGAGCCAGCTGTCGCCCCTTGCGGCTGACTCGCTTTAGTTTAACGATTGAGTGGATTTGGAGATTTGCTCGTCTCCTTCAGCTCTGCGTTTACGGCCACCCACATTGTTGGAACTATTGGAATTGCTACTGCAATGACGTGCAATGTGACCTGGGTTACCGCACTTGAAACATTTCATAACTCCGGCATTTTTCTGTTGTGATCCCTTCAGAGCTTCCAAAATTGTATCTACCCACTCCGGCTTTTCTACTTCCACACGATGAGCTTTGTATGCTGGTTTACTCAATAATGACGCCGTTTCCTGGGTCAATGCATGGGATACCGTTTCAGAAAATGTTTGCTTTGGGTTCGCGTATGTGGCTCGCTTCGTTTCGACGTCCCGTATGCCATTTATAAAGCTCTGAATCTTCACTCTTTCCGTGTATTCCACGGGTGCATCCGCATTTGCAAGATGAGCCAATCTTTCAATGTCCGAAGCAAACTCCTGCAAAGTCTCGTTAGCTTTTTGGTAGCGGTTTTGCAATTCTATTTGAAATATCTGTTTCCTGTGTTCGCTTCCGTATCGCCGTTCTACAGCAGCCATCAATGCGTCATAACTGTTCCGTTCGTACTCTGGAATAGTCTGTAAGATTTCCGCGGCAGGCCCTTTCAGTGCCACGAACAGAGCTGCAACTTTATCTTCAGCATTCCATTGGTTCACTGCTGCGGTCTTCTCAAACTGTAGCTTAAAGACCTGAAAAGGAACAGAACCGTCAAAGGATGGTGTCTTTACCTTTGGATTACTCGTTGAAACTGCTGGGCGATTTAGTTGCAACTGCTCGATACGTCCTCTCAAAGCATCCACCTCGGCCTCGATTTTATCCTGTCGACCACTGAAGCCTTCATGAAACTGGGTTAGTTTTTCTTCCATATGCGCTTCCAGTTTAGATGATATACGGACTTCCTGCTCTTCTAGTTGTGTGGAGATCTGAGATGATATCTGTGCTGAAATTTGTGAAATACGCGTTTCTTGTGCTTCAATTTTCGATGTTATTTCTGACGACATTTCTGCAATACGTGTCTTCTGTTCTTCCATCATGGATGTTATATCTGTCTTTTGCGATTCCAGTTGAGAAGCCACTGTCGATGTTTGAGCAGATATTGCAGCCAAAATCATGTTCAAGTCTGTGCTCGTAACTGTCTGCGATGTTTCGTTTTTCTCTTCACTTTTTGTTACTTCCTCGCCATCAAGATGAAAGTCATACTCTTCCACATCAATTCCTTCCGCTTCCATTGCCTCTCGTAGCCGTGCCTGAAGTTCAAGTTTAACGCCGCTTGTATTCAATCCACGGCTCTCCAACTCCTTCTTTAGTTGCTGGATCTTCAATTCACTGAACTTTGCCATGTCCTTGTTGCCCTCCGGAATTTATTCAACAATTCCTCTTCTGACACCAATTGTAACGATTTTTACTTGCAAATCCTCTTATTTGCAATCCTCTGCTAAGTTCGAATCACTAAACTGTTGAATAAATAACTCCAATTTGTAGTAATGCAAAATGGCCTTTATTAAAGTACTTCACAATAACACTCCAACTGTACAACGAATAGCTTAATAACCAAACTGATAGCTTAAAGGAAACTGACTTTCAAATTAATAGTGCTATTGCTCGCTAGATATCGTCTTACTCGTAACTGCTTGACAATTCAAATCAAACTGAATTCTTCTTACTCGCCTGCACTGCTTTTATAGTTTACGCTGCATACTTCTAGGCTCTTCGATTTCCAGAAGTTACTAGTTGTTTCGGCTACAAAATCGCCAGCCACAACTACGTGCACAAATTATTGCTCTCTCTTGTGACAACTCAGATAAGATATATGCATGTATTTGTGCATTGCCGCTCCGCTGCTCGTATACGTACATATGTGTAGACGCAATTATTTATTCGTTTATGTAGATACATAAAGATTGAATTATTGATGTGAATGTTTGTAGTTTACAGTCTCTCGCGCGCACATAGGCATATAAGTAAATGCATCTGTGTGTGACATCTCTCTGGGCTGCCTTATATATGTGTATACTTGATTTGATTATTAACGTAAATACTGCTTGGCATGGCCTTAGCATCGCCTTAGTGATGGGATAATTTAGTGATGCTAATATCCGTGACAATATGATGAATTTCATATCAAATCCAATATGCGTTGAACCCGACCCTCTCAGAATTTGATGAAATTTTGCATGGGGTTACATCTTACCCACCCAAACACAACCTCATTTTTAGAAATTGCATTTTCGAAAAATTGTGGGCGTGGCAAGGTATCGAAATATTCGAAAATATTAGAAAAATTACGATAATAGGTACTTTTAAAGTGTGATTACTACGGAATGGCTTTACCGATTTCAAAGATCTTCATACCATTAGAAAGGTATTGAAATAAGCTTTCAAAAAAAAACACTGTAAAAATTTTAGTGCACTGAAAAAAAAATTTTTTTTTAAATAAAATTTAAAACTGAAAAAACACTTCAAAGATCAAGCGATTTTGAAAAATAAAATTTTATTTTAGAAAGGTCTATTTAATATATATAACATATCTGAAAGCTAAAATTGGGGTTTTTTTTTAATTTTTTTAAGTAAATTCACATCTTGGTTACTTTCTCATATTTGGATATCACGCGTAAATTAATCAACCAATTGGAAAAATTTTTATACCGTTAGAAAGGTATTAAAATCACCTTTGAAAACATATACTGTAAAGATTTTATATTACACTGAAAAAAAAATTTTTTTTAATTTTTTTCTACATTTTTTTTTTTGGAAAACACTTCAAAGACCAATCGATTTAAAAAAATTTTTTTTAGAAAGGTTGATTTAATATAAAAACTAGAATGGTGTTTTTTTTTTCTTTTAAAAAAATTTATAAGTAAAACCATCTCTTGTTAACTTTTTTTTATTTTGCTATTATTGTGTGACAAAAATGGTACCTAGCTATACTTTGGAAGTTATACAGATACAGATACTATGACTAAGTATTCTAATAGATTCGAACAAGAATCGTATTATCAAATTTTTCAGACGCGCACAATAAATAGACATACACTTGATAAAGTTAATTTTTTATTTTTATTTATTTAGATTTAATATACAAATTTGCGGTGCTCATACTTCTGACTTCCGGAATATTTGCTTACTTACTAGTTTGTTCAGGTAAACTACGCCTGTCCATGCTAGAGCGTTTGACGTCCGAAAACTTTGTTTTATTTTTTTGTATATCTTTGCTAATTTTTATCAATTCGTAAGATAAATCATGCCCAAAAAAGTCTTTAATTTCCTTAGATGTCATGGTGTTTGGTAATAGAGATAATATTTTTTGCTTATCCATATTATTTGAGCAGTTTTCGATTTGATATTTCATGTTCTCCCAAATTTGTTCGTAGTAAGCTTTGATCTTCTTTAGGTCTTCTGATAAAGTTGACAGTGAACCACCTCCAAGTGAATCCGAAATACTTTGCGCAATTTGCTGTGTTTTTTTTTTGCAGTATGAATCCCTTTCTAAATATTTTCGCTTCATTGGCGATGGATGGCTTCCAAGATGAGGAATAACATGCTTATTTATATTGTCGACGAGTTCGTTGCGTTCGAGTGATTTAGTGTAGCTGCTGCATGTTGGAACTTCCTTATATTCTTGATACAATTCACCGCTAGTCAAGATTTCTTGTGCCTCTTCACTTTCCGTTTCAGTAGAACGCTGATTATCAGCAATCTTGATAGCATCCTTAAGTTTAAAGCGACAACTTTCGCAAATACGGCAACGATGAATGCCGGAGACTGCTGGAAAATGCTCAGATATCAGCGCTGCTTCGTTTAAGCTAATGTTTCGAAGTTGAGAGGAACATTTTCTTGATAGCTGCACACATCTGTATTTATTAGTTGATTCCATATCAATGCCTAATCGTCCCTTTGCATTAAAACTGTCGCACTTCCTTTGTCCGCGTTTAGAACTAACAATTCTTTATTATTTCTAAGAAATCTTTTTGCCGACTGTAGGGTATCTAGAACAGACTTCGGCGTTTCATACATCTTAAGATGGTGAGCAACTCACACAGATAGCCTGCGCTCTTTGTTTAGTGAATGGTTCAGTCTGCAATGAGCAATTGGCATGTCAACATGGAGTGTTGGTATCGCTAGTTGCGCAGCGACCAATATATGCACGTATTTACGTAAATACATTTTATTAATATGAATTAATTTAACCCTAGGACTTATACCCAACTTTTACTACGACTTCTTATACCCTGGTACAGGTGTGGCCAGTAGCCTGTTTTACCCGTTTTTTTCTCATTTTTTCTGAGAAACAAGTATTTTTTTTAATGCAATGTTGTAGCTGACTGTCTTACGAACATTTTAAGTAGTTATAAACATATATTTGTAGCCTGCTTCTAAGAATTGCGCTCATTCTAAGTTATTTCTAAGAAGTCAATAATTTCTATTGTTGTTAGAATTTTTAGAATACAACCTTTTTCGCGCACTCTTAATTATTTAGAAGAAGACATTATATTGTACCCTTGCTAGAATTTGCTGACAAACAACATTTGATATAATCCAACTACCTGGCGGGTAAGAAATGCTTCCAGAAACTTAAGGGTTGCAGCTATATAAACGGCAGTTTTGCGAGTTTATGTTCATTGTAAAGCGTTCTTTTGAAGTGTGAATTTGATTTATATTTGTGAAAATAACAAGTCAGAAAAAATTTAAAATATTACAACATGGATAGCAGAAGGAACATGGAATCAATATATGAGGTAAATACACATAACTCAAATATAATTTCAAAAATGGAATAAAAATTAATTATTTTTATATAGATTATCTGACGCTGAAAAAGAGCAGTACACACAAAACCTGTTTGACGAAATCTCAGATGATGAATTATTTTCCGACCCTGAAGATGATGAAAGCGAACAAGTAGCAGTAGCAGATGGGGTGGGTGAAACGGATGTAGAAGACCCTGATTACACAATTGACAATGCCCAGGTAGATGAGGCTGATTACGAAGAATCTGAAAATGAATCCGATGCTGCAGATGATTCTAAGGAGATTAATTTGCGTGCAGCTGAATTCGTAGCACGTGATAGTACCATATGGAGCTCACAGCCACGACTTGCACGCCAAACTAGGCAACAAAATATTTTGCGACAGCGAAGTGGGCCCGCAAGATCAACTACTATGGTGTCAATAGTCAATACATATAAATGTTTTATGACTCCGGAAATGGTGGATATTATAGTACGCTACACCAACAAAAAAGCAGAAGCTACATATGCGGAATTAAACGCAAAACATCCAGAGGTGGAACCAAAAACATGGAAGAAGGTTACTTTGAGCGAAATGTATGCGTTCATTGGAGTGCTTATTATGACTGGTGCTAACCGCAGCAATGCCGAATGTGCGCCGGACTTGTGGTCGGTGGAAAATTGTCCATTATATCGTGCGACAATAGGCATTAACCGCTTTCAGGCCATACTGCGATTTATAAGGTTTGACGATGGCAACACACGGGCACAACGTTTGGTAACTGACAAAGCTGCACCAATATCCGAGCTGTGGACCATGATGAACTACAACTTTGAGCAGTCATATAAGCCAAGTGAATATCTAACGGTAGACGAGCAGCTTTTTCCATATCGTGGCCGCACCCGTTTCACGCAATACATCCCATCGAAACCGGCAAAATATGGCATCAAAGTGTGATGGGTATGTGATGCCAAAAACGCATATCCACTGCATGGACAAATATATACTGGCCAAGCACCTACGGGACGGGAAACTAACCAGGGTGAACGCGTGGTCAAGGATTTAGTACGCCGATTTCATGGAACCGGCCGAAATATAACGATGGACAATTTTTTTACATCCCTAAATCTACTGGAAAGCTTGTCATCCATGAATTTGACGGCAGTTGGAACTCTGCGGAAAAATAAGCCCTACATACCAAAGGAGATGTTGGCACACAAAGATCGTGCAGAGAGATCAAGTACATTCGGTTTTAGGCCCAACATATCCATTTGCTCCTATGTGCCGAAAAAAAAACAAGGCAGTTATATTACTATCATCAATGCATGACGATGATCACATTGGCGAAAGCGGCAAACCAGAAATGATCGAGTTTTATAACAAGACAAAAGGAGGAGTGGACGTGATGGACCAATTGCTTGGAGAATATACTTGCCAAAGGATGACAAAGCGGGGGCCGTTGTCCCTATTCTTCAATATGATTGATTTGACGGCATTGGCAGCGTACATCATATATTATGAGAATAATCTCAACATCAGATGCACCAATGCGAAGCGTAAGAGATTTCTTCGCCAGCTCGCCAAGGAACTGTCTATGCCCATAATTGAAGAGCGGTCGGTGAATCAGCAAGTGATGCGGAACTTCAACACAAAAATTGCAGTCGCGAGTTTCATAAGTACGGCCTTGCAAGTAAGTGCTGACAATAGGCCATCAACGTCTGCAGCTGCTGGTGCAAAACCAAAGAAACAGCAGGTTGGAAGCTGTTTTCTCTGCTACATCCATGACCAACACAGAAGACGAACGCGTAACATGTGCAGAATATGTCAGCGCCCAATATGCATACAGCATTCTTCAAATACATTTACATGTAATATTTGTGAAAATAATGAAGACAATTGAATAATCTAAATTTGTTTGCATATTTAGTTATAATAAGTAATCAATAAAATAATATTTTATAAAGAAAATAATAAATAAAAATATGTTGAACTTTAGCTGGCTCGAGGTCAATAAAAATACGTTGAATAAAACCACAGGTTTTTTAACTAATTTATTCCAATATATTTCGGTTATTCCGCGATAACCGTTCTCAAGGATCTGTGTATAAATGTGATATAAACAATTTTCTTATTACCAAAAACAGTCAAAACATAAACAATATTTGTATATATGTACATACATTTCTTTTCACGTCTTTATAACTTGACGCGGAGCTTAACACTGTCTATTTGATCGTTAGTAAATGACGAAACAAGTGAGCAACGCCATCGGTATCCGTTTTGTAGTTTAGCCGAATGTCTGGTGGAGTGTTAATTATATGTAACATTTCTAGTGTAAATCGTTTGTTGTAGTGTTGTTCTTGTTGTAATATTGTTACTTTTTCGAAGTTGGGGGAGTGGCCGCTACTTGCACAGTGTGCCATAAGTGCAGTTTTTTGTGTATTTGAATGATGGCACTGTTTAACGTCGCATTTGTGTTGTGCTAGTCTGGTTTTTAACTTTGATTTCGTTGTGCCAATATACATACTTTTGCAAGGTTCTTGGTTATTGCCGTTACATGGAATTTTATAAATTACATTACTTTTTCTAATTGAGGTATTTTTGACTTAGTTTTGTTGAACATGGTTTTCAGAGTGTTGGTTGGCTTATGGGCTATTCTTACTTTTTCTTTATCATAACAATCTGACTTCGCTAGTCGTTCTGATAAATGAGGTACATAAGTGACGGATTTGAAAATTTTTTTAGGGGTTTCACGGTCTTGTTGATTTTTTGTAAATTTGGCTCTTTTTAATAGTGTTTTTATCATGTTTTCCGGAAATTCGTTGTCTTTTAACAGTAATTTTGCTTCTTTTTCAATCTCATTGTGGTAAACTTCGTCTGTTATCTGCAACATACGTCGTATACAGCCCATTGCTGTATTTATTATCATCGTTTTGGGATGTTTCGAATGAAAGTTGATGATTCGTCTGGATGCTGTTGCTTTTCTATACCACTTTAGTTTTAGCTGATTTCCTCTGCGGATTATAATAGAGTCAAGGTACGGCAGTGAGTTTTCTTCTTCAAGTTCTATCGTGAATTTAATATTTCTGTCAAACGAATTTAATATGTTTAGCGTATTTTGTACTTCATCCTCCCGTATGATCGCAAATAAATCATCGACATATTTGGTTAATATTCTTGGTTTACGGCTTAGCTTTTCCATCGTTTTGTTGAGCAATTCTTCCATTATGATATCCGCTATGACTGGGGATGCCCGGGATCCCATTGGCATTCCTTTCAATTGTGTATATACCGTGTCATTAAATTTGAAGTATCTAGTTTCTTCAATGCAAAATTTAAGTATTTCCATGAAAATTTGTTTGGGTATATTAGTGTGTTCTTTTATAACCGCCCATTTTTCTCGAATTATGTCTAATGCTAAATTTGTTGGTATGCTGGGGAACAATGAGAACGGTTATCGCGGAATAACCGAAATATATTGGAATAAATTAGTTAAAAACCTGTGGTTTTATTCAACGTATTTTATTGACCTCGAGCCAGCTAAAGTTCAACATATTTACATATAAAAAGGTCGCTAAAAACATTCAGTTTAATAAATAAAATTTTTTTTCCTTCAAAAAATGAGAAAAAACGAGAAAAAAAGCTACTGGCCACACCTGTACGCGGGTATAAGAAGTCGTAGGTGTCAACTTTGAAAGCTTATATCTCATCAATGCATGGACCTAGCATGACAAATAAGACACCAATCGACGTAGATTTACTTCGTTCCTAGATCAAAAATTTCAAGTCAATATCTTTAGCGATTTAGGAGCTACATCACTCCAAAGTAGCTACTGGCCACACCTGTACTTGGGTATAAGTCCTAGGATTAATATGAAAAAATGCAACAGGATCTAATAGAGAAACTGTAAATTGTTTTTGAAAATAATACTAAAAATTCTCTACAATTCGGCGAATTTTCATCAAAATTCTTAATTGTTTTGTGTGTATATAGTTTTGTTGCCTATTTATTTCTAGAACAATCAGGTGTCAGTCTTAAATATTAATAGTAATAGAAAAAAAGTATGTATTTATTAGGAAAATTATAGGGATCTATTTGTATATGCAAGTGGAATTTAACTTAAAATATTCGCTTGCCATTGTGCGCATCAATAATTTATTATTGCGTGCTTAGCCGTTGCAGTATAACAAGCGAATGATTAGTGAATCAATTTGTTCGTGCGACCAAAGCGCTCTCACTAATACATCCACACAACATTTTTGCCGACACTTGATCTAGAACAAACCTGTCTCTCGCGCTAATATCTGCTTTGTTTTGGTGATCTCGTATAATTGTTGCAAAATTATTTCTCTCTATTTCTTGCTGTTCGTTATCTTTGATTGTATGTATGCAGTCTTCGCCATCTGCTATAATTTGAGGGCC
Source organism: Eurosta solidaginis (assembly GCF_040869045.1). Taxonomy (NCBI): domain Eukaryota; kingdom Metazoa; phylum Arthropoda; class Insecta; order Diptera; family Tephritidae; genus Eurosta; species Eurosta solidaginis. The sequence goes on along the minus strand of NC_090319.1, from coordinate 147,595,735 downwards.
TAGTGAGAGAATCCACTGAACGTCTGGTGGTATGGTGGTACTTGTTGTAATATGAAACCACTGCGGTACGTTTTCTATGTTAAGTAATTGTATTGTGTTAAGCTTCTCATATTTGTTCGTTTGTGTTTTCCTTATTTTTGCGGTAACCTTTTGAGCTAACACTTCTTCGCTCTCGAAAAACATGTTGGAATCATCCTCACTAAGTTTTTGTTGTAACTTATAATTTAATGTATTTACCACTTTAATTTTTTGTTGTTGTAGTTCATGTTTTATTTTTATTATAAGATCCAGAAGCTTCGTAAGCACATTTTCTAAATACCTCGATATTATCGAGTTGGTGATTTTCTTTGATATTCTATTTTTGCAGATGTTGCAGTTGACAATATAAGAAATAGTCTTAGTAGCGTTGCTGATAAAACTTGGTATAATTCCACCCTTTCTACATTTCCCAAGGAATTTAATCGACTCAGTCAGCCTGCTCAGTTTAAAATTGCCTTCACATATAATAACACTTTACAAATACAAAAAGCAAAATCGGAAAATATGAGAAATCCAACGTTATATATAAAATTAAATGCAACGGCGACGGGTCCCACGTATGAAATAAGGTATATGTGGGGACAACTAAATTCAAACTAAAGACAAGGATTTCCGCTCACAAATCAAACATAAAAACTTGGGACCACACTAATGATAACAAAACGGCCCTCAATCAGCATTGCAAAACAACTGGACACTCTCCGGATTTCGATGAGGTAGAAATTCTACAACAAGAAAAACATTATACGAAACGCTATATTTTGGAGATGCTTCACATAATCAGCACACCCAACGATAAAAGAATGAATTTTAAGTGAGACGCAGACCAATGCGCTCACGCATACACAAAATTGATAAAGAGAAATTGCAAAAATTAATGCTGAGAGTGTTATACAACAACATTTACCTGGTGGGAATTTAATACATACTTATGCTCTGGGTGTCGCTCACAGTTTAACTTTTTATGCTATATTGTTGTTAGTTCAGAATTTTGTTTATAATTACGGTTCTTTATTTGTTTACTTTTTATGTTTATTTTCTTTTTTGTCATATCAAATTTAAAATTAGTCGATCTGGTAAATCCAACGATGTAAGTCAAATGAATACATGTACTTTTGTGTATTTTATTATAATACTTGTATTTTTGTTTTTCTAGTCCTGAAGATGACTTCTAATTGAAGTCGAAATATCGATGTGTGTTATTTAATATTGTATGGCCTCGAGGTCGACAATTCACAAACATTTTTACAAACTAAAGGCCAAAAAAAGAACAAAAAATAATAAGAAATGAAAAATATTTAATTTCGAAAAATATCAACACGTGAACAAGGAACCGAAAAGTTATACAAAAAAGGCAAATTTGTTGAAAAAAAAGAAGAAAAAATAATAATTATTTAGAAGTTCGAATACAAAATATAAGAACAAAAAATATTTAATTTCGAATCAAAAAACAACTACTGAATTGAACTGAAAAGCTATAAAAAAAAAAAAATTAAGAGGAAGATTTGGATTTGAAGAAAAACCAATTATTACTAAGTTCGAATACAAAAAAAATAAGAACAACAGAAAAAGTAAAGTATTTTATTTCGAGAAACATCTGCAGAAGTGAACCAAAAGTTATAAAAAAAAACTAAGTAAGGACGGGGCTGTCTTCGGCTGTGCCGAAGACTTCATACCTTTCATGAAAGGGGCATTGTTCAGCCCCCCCTTATCACATTCGTAATCTCCAAATAATCGGCTGTATAAGATAAGAAAATATAGCGAACAAGGCAGCATCTACTGCGCTGCTGTTCCAGTTTTCCTGTGGGGCGGCTGACGCAGCCCTTATCCAGGAGCCCTGGGTAGTATAACATAAGATATGCGGCCTGAAGGCGGCAGGATTGACGTTGGTAAGTGGTGCCACAAGTGGGAAACCGAGAGCTTGCATCTGGGTACGATCTGATATAAATTTTCTTTTTCTCCCCCAGTTTAGCGACGAGAATGCTACAGCTTTGACGTTGACGGTCGGTGGTACGGATGTTACACTGACGTCCTTCTACTTCCTTCACGAGGTTTCGGCTCCGACGGAGCTAGTCTGCAAGATAGCTCGGGAGGCGAAGGATCCACTTCTACTAGCGGGAGATGGCAATGCGCGCCACGAAGCGTGTGGCAGCGGGGACACGAACGAAAGGGGTGAGACTCTCTTTGATTTTGTTATTTCTCATTACTTTAAGATTGGTAATAGAGGGTCGGTACCCACGCTTGTTACTAGGAGCAGACAGGAGGTTCTGGATGTCACCATGATCTCGGGCAGCGGGGAATCCACGATAAAAATTGGATGGTGCTTGAATACCACTCTCTTTCGGATCATAGATTTGTTCGCTTTGACCTTGGTGGGGTGGCGCTCAGAACTGTCTGGAATAGAAACCTAAAAAACGCCAATAGGAGTATCTATAATGAGGAGGTGTAGTATCTCGTGGAATTCACCTCACTTCAAACACGTCTAACATTACAAACATACATTGATTGACCCAGGTAACTACCATAAGTTCATTCGCGTTGACCACGTCACCTAATGCATTAATGCGGCATACCCAAATTGCTCAAGTAGGGATCATATTGACAATATGTAAGTCAATATAATAATTTGCTAACAAAGCATTATTAATGTAGGAATGTATATATGTATAGTAGGGCGGGTCGATTTAAAAATCGCTCATTGCTCTGTGAAAATTGTATTCTAGGGATCAAAATAAGAAACTTTGCCGAAGAAACCATACCTCTAAAACGAATTCTGATGTCCCCCTTTTGGGTCGAACTTTTGGGTAGGGGCAATTTCAATTCTACCTGCTGTGTCTTGTGGTGGCTTAAAAAAAACAACACAAACAATTTTTACGTTCTGCAATTGTGTCACAGTGATACCTTCATTTTTTAAAACGGTTGAATAAAAAACCCACACAACTATGTTTACGACATGCAAATGCATCACAATGATGCCTTGGTTTTAAAAGCGGGTTGTAAAAACGCTAATTTCTAATAATTTTTTTTTAATTTCTTTTCTATTACTAAGTTAAATTCATTTTTTGATTTACATATGTTCTGACTAAATAAATTTCTAAAGAGAAAAATAAACTCCAAAAAGAAAAAAACATAGGCATTTCAAAGTGGGATTTTTCAAAATTTGCCCCTACGACCCAAAGGAGGGGACATCAGAATTCGTTTTAGAGGTATGGTTCCTTCGGCAAAGTTTCTTATTTTGATCCCCGATTTTTTTGCCTCCCCACAAATCGACCCGACCTAATGTATAGGTTAAGAACATTTGTAGAAATAGGAAATAATTTATTCAATAAAGAAGATTTATGAATCTGATGTCAGCGCTGAACATTAGCGCCAACACAAAACCACTTTCTTTTAAAATCTAAAAGTATACATTGTACATGGCGATCCTGCCAGTCTAGATCAAAATTGGCAAAACTGCTAAAGATCTAGCTGGTCAGAACAACCTGTCGTAAAGCAGGATTAGCTGGAGGAAGGTCCAGCCAGTTCAACATTTAAGGCAAAAATGCTGATCAAGCAATGCCAAAAGGATTTCATTAACATAAATCCTGACAGTCTAAAGCAAAATACATCGAAGAAGATCTCAAAGAATTTTGAAAGCACACCAGAGCGATATGGAGGACCAAAAAGGCAACCGATTTGAATTTTAAAACGAACAAATACAAAAGAAGACAATATACCAGAACAAAGGGCATACTTCATGGCAATCAGCAAACCGCAATTACCACGCATAAAAAAGGGTGGAATAAATATAATATCTGACTGAAGGCCGGAGACCAACAATAGCAAATCAGCAGGACCAGATGAGCAGTACGACTAGCAACAAGATTGGCAATGAGTTTTACGTATGTTAAGTATATACATTTTTAGAATAAATTGAGCGGCCTTAGGCACTCTTACCATTAGCAAAAATTTTATTTTTGTTTAGCCAATTTTTTTTAAATCAGGAATGTCAAATAAAAATTAAGAGAAGATTTCAAATTTATAATGTTAAAATATCAAAAATTAATTTGTTCAGCTAAAATTAAAAAAAAACAATCATTTGGAAACATTTTTTATTAAAAATTAAAATTCAAAGTTAGGAATTTTTCTTACGGTAGGATGAGCAAACTTCTTTTTACAAAAAGTTTGATGTCAGATTTGAACATGACACAAACTAATCCAAAAAATAAGGAAAAAGATTGAAGCCCATTGTGGCACAGAGAGAAAAAAAAAACATAATAATAACATGAAATTTATTTTTAAACAATTCTTTGAAAAAAAAATGTTTTTTTCAATTTTAAGAAAACTAGAAATGCTAAAAATATTACTTTAGAAAATTCTCTTTAAGAAAATCAAAAATTTTAGAAACAAATTTTAAACAGCAGTTTCTACAATATTAATTAAATAATGAAAAATAAAATTAACAAAATCCTTCTTAGATCTTTAAATCAAGGAGAAATAATAAAAGCAAAATGGCATAAAAATTAATTTTTAAAATATTTTTGTAAATTGAAAAAAAAAATGCTAAACATTTTTAAATTAAACAAATTTCGCCATTAAAAACAATTTTTTTTTATACTATCATAGCGTTAACTAAATAGACAAGTAAAATGGAATACATAGGATAAAGAATAAAATAAAAATTTTATTAAAAATTAAATTTAGTTCATTTCTCACAAAAGTATAGACAATTTTGAACATGGCTAGGTGGACAAAGATTGCACAAGGCATCGTGATAGCCATAGCTGGCTACGAAGTAGGAAAGGAAAATTCAGAAACAGAGAACAGGATAGTAAAATATGAACCACCAACAGAAATAGACACAAAAAACTCGCAAAACGTTCCACATGTTTGGTTAGCAGTTACAATTTGCGCATTTATGCTATTGATCGTCACAATAGCTATGACGCTAAAAATTATATGAAATTCAAATATAGGCAACAAAAACCCGTTCAAACTCGTATCTAAAGAACTCTATTTTTAGTACCAAAACCAAAGCTGAGGAAGAGCGATAAACAATTCAATTATTAACCCTCAAAATGTCGCAAACGACCTTAAAGGCAGCTTCATTAGACTTGACCAAATTAAATGACAAATCAATAATTTCATTACACTTGCCCAAATTTAATGACAAATCAATAATTTGGATACTTAAAAGTAATAGTTTCCATGGAAGTTATCAAAATAACACCCTTGAAGGCTGTCAAAGGAAAAGATTTATAAAACAGCCCTGGTAAAATTTGCGTCAGTGGGCATATGAAAAAAAAATTTTTTTACAACCAGGAAATATTAACAACAAAAATTAAGAAAAGTCACAAAGAGAACCTATATATATATATATATATATATTGTAACGAATTTACTTGCAACTCCTCTTATTTGCAATCCTCTGCTAAGTTCGAATCACTAAACTGTTGAATAAATAACTCCAATATTGAATAATGGGAAAATGGCCTTTATTAAAGTACTTCACAATAACACTTATACTTTGCTTAACAACCAAACTGATTGATAGCTCAAATGAAACTCTACTATTCAAAATAATACTGCTATAGCTCGCTAGATAGCGCTTAATCGAAACTGCTTGACAGCTCAAATCAAACTGAATTTCAGCGCCTCTACATCTGCGGCCTTTTATACTCTCTGGTTTCCTCGTTCGCATCTTCTAGAATCTACTAGCATTGTCCATGAGCTCTCAAACTTCTCAGCTGTAACTACAATTGCACAATTTTATACATCTTCTAGGCGCTTGCAGAATCTACTAGTCCAGTAGCTCTCAAACTTCTCAGCTGCAACTACAATTGCACAATTTTATAGTGTTTCTCATTGCATACACGGCCACCGTGGTGTGATGGTAGCGTGCTCCGCCTATCATACCGTATGCCCTGGGTTCAACTCCCCGGCAAAGCAACATCAAAATTTTAGAAATAAGATTTTTCAATTAAAAGAAAATTTTTCTAAGCGGGGTCGCCCCTCGGCAGTGTTTGGCAAGCACTCCGGGTGTATTTCTGCCATGAAAAGCTCTCAGTGAAAACTCATCTGCTTTGCAGATGCCGTTCGGAGTCGGCATAAAACATGTAGGTCCCGTCCGGCCAATTTGTAGGGAAAATCAAGAGGAGCACGACGCAAATTGGAAGAGAAGCTCGGCTTTAGATCTCTTCGGAGGTTATCGCGCCTTACATTTATTTTTTTTTATTTACTTTTAGGAGTATCTCAGATATATGCATGTGTTAGTGCATTGACTCTCCGTTGCTCGTATACGCACATGGTACATATATGTAGACGCAGTTATTGTTTCGTTTATGTAGATACATAATGATTGAATTATTGATGTGCATTCACGTCCCTGCTTAGCATCGTCTTAGAGACGGCAGCACTCCTTAGTTTTGCTAATATTCGTAACACTGCCCTCCACCTAAGTCTGATCGTCCCGATTAGAAAAACCTCTCGATTTAACCGCTGCTAGCCTCTCCAAATGAACCACTTTCATTTTGGTTCGTGGTTTGATAATGGTTTGTATGCGGTACACTACATCGTTGATCCGTTCTACAACTTTGTATGGGCCTTCCCAGTTACACTGCAATTTCGGGGACAAACTTTTTTTTCGTTGTGGGTTGTATAGCAGCACCAAATCTCCTTCCTGAAACCCTTCCGAATTAATTGCTTTATCGTACCTCGCTTTAATCTTGTAGATTTCTTGACATTCCTCTCCGCATCGGCATCTATCCCATACTTCAAATCAGCTGGCAGTCGAAGGTCATTGCCAAAAATTACCTCTGCGGGAGTTTGGGCCGTTGTGTCATGTACTGCCGATCGGTAGGCCATCAAGAATAACGATATGTGTGTATCCCAGTCCTTTTGGTACTTGTCTACTGCTTTCCTTAAATGCTTCTCCAATGTTCTATTGAAGCGTTCCACCATACCATCGGACTGAGGATGCAATGCAGTTGTCCGTGTTTTTCGAATGCCCAACTTCTTGCACATTACTTGGAACACAGCTGATTCAAAATTCCTGCCTTGGTCAGAATGTAACTCCATTGGTACACCATACCTTGCAACCCATCCGTTTTTAACCACTTCTGCCACTGTTTCTGCTTCTTGGTTTGGGATTGGGTATACCTCTGGTCATTTACTGAAATAATCCATAACCACCAGTATGTATTGGTTTCCGCGGTTGCTAGTAGGAAATGGACCTGCGACATCCATGGCGATCCTTTCAAATGGTGCACCTGAAATATACTCCTTCATCTGGCCATGACTTCGGGGTTTGGGCCCTTTCGCCCTGTTGCATACCTCGCAGTTGGCAATCCACTCGGTGACCGACTGACGGCAACCAACCCAATAGAATCTTTGCTTAATTTTCTCGAGTGTCTTCGTGATTCCAAGATGACCTCCACTTGGACCATTGTGCAGCTCGCTGAGCACGTCAGGAATCCTCTTCCTGGGAACAACTATCAGTTTATTCTTGCATTGACCATCCTCACTCTCCCATACTCGATGCAAGCAACCAGATATCAATTCTAAACTGTTCCACTGTGCCCAATATGAGTTCGCAATGGGACTCTCTGCTGACATCTCCTCTCTGCTTGGTCTTTCGTTTCGTCCGAGCCCTTGCATAACATGTGACAGATCTGCATCCTCTAGCTGACACTTTCTTAGTTGTTCCTTGTCCCATTCATCCGTACACGTTATAGTCATTAGCCGGACATCTATAATGTCTTCTTTAGCCTCGGCCTTTGAGCAGTGCTTGCATTCCAGACTACATGGTCTTCGTGACATTGCATCGGCATTTCCATGGGTACAACGTTTTCGATGCTCAATGGAAAAGTCATAGCTTTGTAGTCGCTCGATCCACCGTGCCAATTGTCCTTCCGGATTACGGAACTGCAGAAGCCATTTCAACGCTCAGTGATCTGTCCTGACACGGAATCGCTGGCCGTAGAGGTATTTGTGAAAATGTTTAATGCACTTTACCAATGCCAACAGCTCTCTCCGCGTAACACAGTAGTTCCTCTCTGGTTTTCCAATCGAACGGCTGTAATATGCAACTATCTTCTCCTGTCCATTGACCAGTTGTGATAAAACGCCTCCTATAGCATATCTACTCGCATCTGTATCTAGAATAAATGTTGCTCCTGGAATCGGATATGCTAACATTGGGACAGTGCACAAACGCTCCTTCAATGTTTGGAAAGCCACTTCTTGCTCCTTCTTCCATTCAAAAGCTATATTTTTTCTTGTAAGCTCATGGAGGCTATGGGCTACGCTGGAAAAATTTGGTACAAATCGGCGGTAATATGTGCACAGCCCAAGGAAACTTCTCAATTCATGTAGGTTCTGTGGTCTTGGCCAATCCTTTACAGCCTCTATTTTTTCGTTCGCAGTGCAGACGCCCTCTGTCGTTATCTTGTGACCCAAATAATTAACTTCCTTTTTAAACAGCGCACACTTTTTGGGACTTAACTTCAGACCAGTGCCACCTATTCTCTGGAAAACTTCCTCCAAGTTCTTAAGATGTTCATCAAAGTTCTTGCCCAATACGATGATGTCGTCCAGGTACACCAAGCATGTTTTCCAATGTAGTCCTTTCAGTACCTGGTCCATGAGTCTCTCAAAAGTAGCTGGTACATTACAAAATCCAAAAGGCATCACTGTAAATTGCCACAGACCATCACCGATACTGAAGGCTGTTTTCTCTTTATCTTCCTCCTTCACCTCAACTTGCCTATAGCCGCTTTTCAAGTCCAGTGTGGAAAACCATTTCGTACCAGATAGCGAGTCCAGAGTGTTGTCAATTATTGGCAATGGGTAGCTATCCTTTTTCGTAACGTCATTTAACTTCCGGTAGTCCACGCAAAACCTCATTTTTCCAACCCTCTTCTTCACAAGTACCACAGGTGAGCTCCATGGACTAGATGCTGGCTCGATGACGCCGCTGTCGCTCATTCTTGTATGATTTGACTCACAACTTCCCGCTTCGCCAGTGGAACACTACGTGGAGCTTGACGGATCGGCCTCGCATCTCCCATGTCAATTTGATGTTTTACAATATTGGTGCGGCCTGGTTTGGAACCATCCTGGTCAAATATGTTCGCGTACTTTAGGAGCAGTTCTTTTGCCTTACTCTGATAGGCTTTCTCTAGCCCCTACGGCCATGCCGTGGTGTCATTTGAAAGACCTGTATTACTAGATGAAAAGTGTTCCTGGAGCTGTTCACAGTTAATAACTACTTCGGCCTCTTGGCATCTTCCCAAAATAGCTCCTTTGTTCCAATTGAATGGTGACTTGAACTCATTGAGTACTCTTACCGGAATACGGCCATCTTGTTTTGTCATAGCCAGGGTTTTTCCTACAAGTATGTTCAGTGCTGATTTATTTGCTGCTTCGACAACCCACAATTTGTTTGTCCCACAATCTCCATCAACCTTTGCCCAGATGACTGCTTCTGATTTTGGTGGTATCTTCCACCAGCACTCGTTTACTGCTGTAGCCTCTCTCGTAGCCGAAATTAAGTGGCACACCCATGTTCTTATATCGCATCGTCTTGCTTTGCATATCGATCTTGATGCCTTGGTTGATTAAGAAGTCCACTCCAATTATGATTTCATCAACAATACCTGCCACTATAAAATTGTGAAGTACCGTGACGTTCCCAATTGCTACTTCTCAAATTACCTGGGTGTCCTCTCCCGTGGCTGTACGTAATCTTGCTCCAAGCAATGGTCTTATCTTCTTGTTGACTAAATCTGATCGAATGATGGAATGTGATGCACCCGTATCTACAGTCAGTAACCGTTCCTTTCCTTCCACATGTCCTCCGACAGTAAGATTGCTTGACCTTCTTCCAATTTGCGAGATAGAGATTATGGGGCATTCAATTTAGGGAGCCAACTGTAGCGCCTTGCGGCTGACTCTCTTTAGTTTAACGATTGAGTGGACTTGGAGATTTGCTCACCTCCTTCAGCTCTGCGTTTACGACCACCCACATTGTTGGAAACTGTTAGGGTTGGTGTTGCAATGTCGTGCAATATTACCTGGGTTGCCGCATTTGAAACATTTAATAACTCCGGCATTTTTCTGTTGTGATCCCTTCAGTGCTTCCAAAAGTGTGTCTACCCAACCTGGTCTTTCCACTTCCACACGATGAGCTTTGTATGCTGGTTTACTCAATAGTGAGGCGGTTTCCTGAGTCAATGCATGTAATACCGTCTCTGCAAATGTTGGCTTTGGGTTTGCGTATTTGGCTCGCTTCGTTTCGACGTCCCGTATGCCATTTATAAATTTCTAAATTTTTACTGTTTCGGTGTATTCCACGGGTGCGTCGGCATTCGCCAAATGTGCAAGCCTTTCGACATCTGACGCAAACTCCTGCAAAGTCTCATTAGCTTTTTGGTAGCGGTTTCGCAACTCTATTTGGTGTATCTGCTTCCTGTGTTGGCTTCCGTATCGCCTCTCTAGAGCGCTCATCAATGTTTCGTAGTTGTTCCGCTCTCCCTCGGGAATAGTCTGTAGGATTTCAGCAGCAGATCCTTTCAATGCCACGAATAGTACAGCAACTTTATCTTCCGAACTCCAGTTGTTCACTGCTGCGGTCTTCTCAAACTGAATCTTAAACACCTGGAAAGGAACAGAGCCGTGAAAAGATGGAGTTTTTACCTTCGTATTGCTTGCTGAAACAACTGGGCGAATTAGTTACAATTCCTGTATACGACCTCTCAAAGTATCCACCTCTGCCTCGAATTTTTCTTCAAACTGCGTTTTTTTCTCGTCCATACGCGCTTCGAGTTTTGATGATATACGTGCCTCTTGCTCTTTCAGTTGTGTTTCCATCTTTGATGTAATCTGTGTCGACATTTCTGAAATACAAGTCTCATGTGATTCCAGCTGGGATGCCATACATGCCTTCTGCTCTTCCAGTTGAGATGACATTTGCGATGACATTTCTGAAATACGTGCCTCCTGTGCTTCCACCTTGGATGTTAAACGTGTCTCCTGCGATTCCAGTTGAGATGTTATATCTGTCTTTTACACTTCGAGCTGTGTTGACATATCGGTTGATATTTGGGATGACATTTGCTTCAGCACTGCTAGTATCGCGTTAGTGTCTACACTCGCCAATGGATTCGGAGTCTCTATCTTCTCTTCCAATTTAGTCGCTGGCTCTTCCACATCGGGATAAAAGACATACTCGTCCACATCAATTCCTTCCAACTCCATTACCTCTCGTAGCCGTGCTTGAAGTTCGATCTTATTGCCGGTTGTATTCAATCCACGGCTCTCCAACTCCTTCTTCAGTTGCTGCATCTTCAATTCACTGAACTTTGCAATGTCCTTGTAGCCCTCTGGAATTTATTCAACAATTCCTCTTCTGACACCAATTGTAACGAATTTACTTGCAAATCCTCTTATTTGCAATCCTCTGCTAAGTTCGAATCCTAAACTGTTGAATAAATAACTCCAATATTGAATAATGGAAAAATGGCCTTTATTAAAGTACTTCACAATAACACCTATACTTTGCTTAACAACCAAACTGATTAATAGCTCAAATGAAACTCTACTATTCAAAATAATACTGCTATAACTCGCTAGATAGCGCTTAATCGAAACTGCTTGACAGCTCAAATCAAACTGAATTCCAGCACCTCTACATCTGCGGCCTTTTATACTCTCTGGTTTCCTCGTTCGCATCGTCTAGAATGTACTAGCATTGTCCATGGGCTCTCAAACTTCTCAGCTGTAACTACAATTGCACAATTTTATACATCTTCTAGGCGCTTCCAGAATCTACTAGTCCAGTAGCTCTCAAACTTCTCAACTGTAACTACAATTGCACAATTTTATAGTTTTTCTCATTTCATCCTTATAGGAGTATTTCAGATATATGCATGTGTTAGTGCATTGACTCTCCGCTGCTCGTATACGTACATGGTACATATATGTAGACGCAGTTATTGTTTCGTTTATGTAGATACATAATGATTGAATTATTGATGTGCATTCACGTCACTGCTTAGCATCGGCTTAGAGACGGCAGCACGCCTTAGTTTTGCTAATATTCGTAACAATATATATATATATATATATGTTAAAGCGCTATATAAATTTGCAATAAAAGACTAGTCGCGCTCATTTTCATCTTAGGATAGAATAAGGAAAAACACAGTTATCCTGAGGGACAAATTGGTGATTAAAAATTGAATATTTGCAGTAGGCAAATTTAATAAAATAATAGGAAGGTACACACCTTCTCAAAGATCAAATAATTGCACTAACCAAAGAGGTTGTGCATGTGACAATCCCGGTATAAAAATAAAAATAATTCTTCATAAAAGTCATGACGATTCTGTCTTTGTGGCCGCCGCAGAAATCGCATAAGATCAAATAAATTGCTGGAAAAATATGAAAAATAAATTAAAAGATCGAATAAATTCTGCATCCACTGTACCCTCCTTCCGCTAACTAGCTAAACTGCTACCACTAATGTAAACTACATTGCTCTTCTGTCAAAACAGCTCCTAAATTTCTACATAATTAGTTACTTATTTCATATTATAAATTTCTATAAATTAGCTACAGATTTTTTTACTAAGTTTAATGTAACCATAATGAAATGAAATAACAATGAAAAGATGTTATTTAATAGAAATAAGTATGAGATTATTCAGTTAGGAAACCTAGTTTTAGAGAGGCCATAATTTTAGGAAAAATATTTTTACTAATAGGAAAATATCTTTCATTCTAAATAGATTAGAAAATATAAATAGGAAACATTTCTACTTTTAAACTACCTACAAATTAAGGAAATAATAGTCCATAAGAATAGGCTTACCCAATATAAAATATGCCAATGACTCACAATAATTTAACAACAAAAAAAAAAAAAAAAACAGTTTCAACAATAGTATTCCAATTTACTCGTCAATAAACAAAAACAAAAAATTCATATTGGTATCCAGTTACCATTATCACATGCCGATTTTTAAGGGAGTAGGCGCTGTGCAAAAAAAAAAAAAAATAATAATAATAAATTACCCATTATAGCAAATACACAAAAAAAAAGAGAAAAATCAGCTTATTATGAAAAAGCGCGAATGCGCATAACGGGCACAATGTGTAAAGCAAATGCAAGCGAATAAAAGCAAAAAAGAAAACATATAAACTTATAATATCAAGTTACCACTATGATATAAATTACAACTAAATGGAAAAAATTATTTGGTAACACCAAGTAAGTTGACTGGGTCATTCAACGAAATATTAAACAACACGGCACACTTATCACATTGACCGTCTATAATTAAGCATAAAATTATATACGTTCACTTAAAAGGCCGATGGTGTAGTATCGCGTGGAATTCAGCTCACTTCAAACACGCTTAACATTACAAACATACGTTCATTGACCCAGGTAACTACCATGAGTTCATTCGCGTTCACCAAGTCACCTAATGCATTAATGCGTCATACCCAAATTGCTCAAGTAGGAATCATATTGATAATATGTAAGTCAATATAATAATTCGTTAACAAAGCATTCCTCGCTATTGGGTCATGCACCTCTAGTATGTAATTATTAATGTAAGAATGTATATATATATAGGTTAAGAACTTTTGTATAAATAGGAAGAATTTATTCAATAAAGAAGATTTATGAATCTGATGTCAGCGCTGAACATTAGCGCCAACACAAAACCACTTTCTTTTAAAATCTAAAAGTATACATTGTACAGAGGTTCAAATGAGGCTCTCAAAATCTAGTGTCTATATTCCTCAGAACTGTGCAGTGCCGGATAATATGGTTCACTTGTATACGAGAACTTGCGGGGAGGCTCTAGGAAGAAATCTAGGCGTAACAGCAAACACCACGGTGGAACGCGGACCTTCACAATCTACGCAAGTTTGTCGGAAAGCATTTAATCTGGCTGAAGCCTCCAGCGAGGCTGAAAATGGGATGCATACAAAATGATGCTCGGGGATTATAAGAAACTGCTAAGGTCGTCGAAGAGGACCTCCTGACGGAAGTTTTGTAGCGAAATGGAGTCGGTATCTGAGGGAGCCAGGCTCAGAAAGGTAACCTCTGGTGCTCTAAAAAGTGCCCCTGGATGCATGCAAGGATCTGATGGGACATGGACAGAATCTGCAGAGAGCACCCTACGCCTGCTCCTGAGTATGTAATTTCCGGGCGCTAGTGATGAAGGAATGGAGGGAAACTCATACTTGCGAACCATTTGAGGGGAAGTTCATTACCATGGGTAAAATTAAATACGCTATAATGCTATTCAAGCCCTTCAAAGTACCAGGGCGGGATGGATTGGCCCCGGTACAACTGTAGCAAACAATCGAGCTGAGTTCTTTGTGGTTGTACAACATCTTCAAAGGAGTTTGTTCTTTTAACCATATTCCACGGGGTTGGAACGATTCAAGAGTCACTTTTATACCAAAAGGTGGAAGGACTCCCCTATAGATTTCAGACCGATATGTCTGACATCCTTCCAGCTGAAGACTATCGATAGGTTAATGGACTCCGCTTTAAGGGAGTCCTTGGAGGGAAAGTTGTCGTCATCCTAGCATGCGTATATGAAAGGGAAGTCCACGGAGACGGCCTTGCATGCAGTTGTCACCCAGATCGAGAAATCCTTGGCATTCAAGGACTTCACACTCATAGCTTTCCTCGACATTGAAGGAGCTTTCAACAACGTTATGCCATCTGCGATAACTAATGCACTAATCGGCTTGGGGCCGATTCGGGGCTGATGAAATTTGTTCAGCAGTTACTGTTGCGAAGAAAGGTTCATGCCGACCTGCTGGTTCAGCGGTGGTCAAACACATACGGAGGGAGCACATAAAATACAAGAACAGTAAAAAACTCTGTTGTGAAAATATTCCATGCGCTTTTGACCTAGAGGCTAAAAATGCACTAAAAATTATACATATATATCCTTATTTGGTAACATGCCGTAAACAAGTATTTTATGGAGAAATAATAACATAAAGACTTTTATTTAGAATTGTATCAGCAGTAAATTACCCATATAAAGTTTTTACCAGCGAGTGTCCTTTTAAGGACTTTGCACAAGTCAAAGATTTTTTTTTACAAATTCTTAAAAAATAATTTATCAAATAATCTATTTTTGAAAGTAAACCGATACTAAATTGTCACAAAGGGCTTAGAAATATATTTATAATAAACGTGCATTTTAATTGTGAGCTCTGAGCCAAGAAATTTTATAATATAAATAATTCTGATAAGGCAGCACAATGGAAAACAAAAAAATGTTGAATATTGTTTTATAGATTTCAAAACGTTTCATATTATTATTTAATTTAATTCTTTACTTAATATTTACCATTTTACTTTAACATAGCATATAAAATTAGAACTGTGTCCCTGAATTATTTAATTCTGTATGTTTTTAGAAATTTAAAAACGGTTTTGACTTAGTTTTACGCCATCCCACCATTGCAAAAATGTTAATAAAATTAAAATGCAATGTTAAAATGAAACTGTGGTTAATATCCTACCAAACGGTGTATAGCTTATCCAATCCATTATTTTGCACGTATTTTATTTGACCAAAACAAAAAAAAATAAAAAAATAAAATTAACTTCAACTTATTAAAATTCCGTGAAAGGGCACTCGCAGGTACAACATTTATATGGGCAATTTACTCCTGACTCCAATCTAAATAAAAGTCCTTATGTCATTATTTCTCCTAAAATTACTGCTTTACGAGATATTAGCCAATAAAAACATATACAATTTTTTAGTGCATTTTTAGCCTTTAGGTCAAATTTGTGGGGTGCGAAATAATTTGTTACTTTTGCAAATCCCATACATGCATATATGCATGTACATTAGAACACCCACAGCATGTATGGGATTTGCAAAAGTAACAAATTATTTCGAACCCCACAAATTTGACCTAAAGGGTAAAATGCACTATAAAATTGTATATGTTTTTATATATATATATGCATATATGCATGTATATTAGAACACCCACAGCATGTATGGGATTTGCAAAAGTAACAAATTATTTCGCACCCCACAAATTTGACCTAAAGGCTAAAAATGCACTAAAAAATTGTATATGTTTTTATTGGCTAATATCTCGTAAAGCAGTAATTTTAGGAGAAATAATGACATAAGGACTTTTATTTAGATTGGAGTCAGGAGTAAATTGCCCATATAAATGTTTTACCTGCGAGTGCCCTTCACTATGCAAAATCGTTTACTTCAAGGGAAATACTTGCATTATTTCAATTAAATTGTGTCATAATTCATTTATTTGAATTAAATTGAAAGCTCTATTTAAAACTTTAATTGTGTTTGTTATAAAACGAAATATAATCTTCGCTCCTTAACACTCAATCTCTCAATAATTATTGGTACATCGCGATGAATCGCCAACATTGTCAAACCATTGAGCCACACCTTACATGGAAATGAAAAAAAAGCTAAGATAATAATCTATATAAAGCAATGTAGTGATATTTCAAATACATGTCCCGTAGAATTGCGAAGATAAGTTTTTAATCTTTTAAGGGTTAAAAATGTACGCTCTGATGTGGAAGTGGAAACGGCGAGTGTTGCAAAAATTTTAAGGAATTGAAATAAGTTATTAAATAACGTTTTATCGCAGCTTTGTATTGCGTCCAGCGCAGTTTGTGGTGAAAGATTTTGTCGCTTTGAAAACGCCCGCCATACTCTGCAGCAAATCCTTTGAAGATTGTTTTATGTTCATTGAATCGAGTATTAAGTTCCATTATTATATGGTCAATAAATGGGTAAAAGACCGATACCTTGAAATAACCAGCTAGATCATGCGGAACTTGGTTAGATTTCAATCGTTTCTTTTTCACTTCTATACCTATGTCATTTGCACACTTTTCACAATTTTTGAACAAGTTTTTAGATAGTCTGAGATAGTCTTCGGCGCAAATAACGGAACTGAGCTAGTCTTCGTTGGGACCGATGATATGGAATTTCATGAGCACTGTATTCTCCATGACAAAATTAAACATTAATATTACCTTCCCACGTACGTACTTGTATAGAGATTTTGATTTTCTCTTTTATTTTTTTGCTAAATCAGAAGGAAAATTGGTAATTTTAATATAAATTACGAAGTAAAATAAGAAGTTGAGAGACGAAAGGGGGTCTATTCCCCCCAGGATACGCCACTGGACACATAAGATTCCTGTGTTGCAGCTGCTCTAAACTGCTATGGTTAGAGAAATCCTTCTATACGGAGCTTTGGTGTGGTGGACGAGCTTAGATACAAAATCGAACCTACGAGTATTCCAGAAGGTAGAAAGAAGTGCTCTAGTCTGCGTGGCGCGCGCTCTACGCACCACTCCTGCGGAGTCACTGATACTCTTTTTAATGTGTTGCCAATAGATTTAATGGCCAAGCAATGTGCGGCCTTTTCTGCTCTACGGCTGCGGGAGTTATTCGGCTGAAGAGACAATGTGTTTACCCATGCAGCCATCCTTAAGAATCTGGATTCGCCTTCGTCGGACTATGGCGCTTCGACTGTATTTCTCGATATGAAGTACGAGGTCGTTATCCCGGATAGGGATTACTGGTCGAATGAGCTGCCGGACCTGAGCGATAGGTGAGTCTTTGCACCTCAACTAGGGTTGAATCTATCTTTTTGCCTACCCGATCATTGCAGCGTCTTTCAGGCGAAGGTGACTGCTATAAATGAGGCCGTTGATCACCTGAGGAATGCTGTTCACGGCTATAATACAATTTGTATTTACTCTGACAGCCAGGCTGCACTAAACAGTTCGGATCGGTCACATGTAAGTCCAGGACAGTAGAAAAGTGCCGCAAATCTCTTAACGAGATCGCTGAGCAAACTTCTCTCAGTCGGATATGGGTTCCTGAACACTCGGAAATACCGTGTAATGAGATGGCCGACGAACTTGTAAGAGGGGCACATCCGTTCCGCTTTCGTCGTCCTGGAAGGGATTGAGCATGCCGCTCGCTACCTGTAAGGTCAATTTGAAAGGAATTTTTCTTAGGGAAGCGGGTGTGAGATGGAGCTATCTCGAATCCTGCTACCACACTAAGCTCGCGTGGCCTGAAAGGGACGCCAGACGCACAAGAAGTCCCTTCTTCTTGGAAGGGGGGGACATATCTCCGGTGGTTGGACTTATAACCATACACATAGCAATCGGCAAGCATGCACATCAGCTGGGTGCTCCTTATATTGATTACTGCAGAAGCTGCAAAGACGAAGAGGAGATAGAAACATTCAAGCATTTTCTGAGCGACTGTCCTGCCCTTTGGCGCAAGAGGAAGAAGTCTCCGGGATCTCCCATCTTTGACGATTTTGTGACCTGGCTAAGTTGAAACCTAAAAAATTCCTGACATTTGCTGAATCGAGCTGCTGGTTTGAGAAGGGGAGAGATCCACGTGGTATCATAATGGAGCCTTTTGGGCCTAAGTGCATTGGTGCTCGCACCGGTGGCCACTCTTACCTAACCTAGCCTAACCTAGTGAACAGATGTACATACCTTAGCGATTTTTAAGATAAATATAAAAAAAATAAAAATAAAATAAAAAAATGTTAAGCACTTCCTTTATATAAATGGAAAAAAATCAGCGAAAAATGTCTCCTTATATAAAGACATATTCACTGAAAGAAAAAGACTGGTAAAATCAAGCGAAATACGGGTCAATTCAACCGAAATTTCTGTAATTTTTATCCATCGCAACAAGATTTTGAATCAACTGCGCACAAATCGTTGATTCGTAATTGTCCGTTTTAGTAGTCAAATGAAAAAAAAAATTGTTGCGACAGCTTTGTATGAAAGTACCTATGTTGCCATATAAATAAATAAATGTAGCGCGCGATAACCTCCGAAGAGATTTTAGGCCGAACTTCTCTTCCAATTTGCGTCGTGCTCCTTTTGAATTTTTCTTTTAAATTGGCGGGACGGGACCTACTTGTTTTATGCCGACTCCGAACGGCATCTGCAAGGCATACGAGTTTTCACTGAGAGCCTTTCATGGCAGAAATACACTCAGAGTGCTTTCCGAACACTGCCGAGGGGCGACCCCGCCTAGAAAAATTTTCTTCTAATTGAAAAAGCTTGTTTCTAAAATTATGATGTTGCCTTGCCCGGGTGTCAACCCAGGGTCTTCGGTGTGGTAGGCGGAACACGTTACCATAACACCACGGCGCCCGCCATAAAAATACGTAAATATGTGAATATATAAATACGCATGCTTGCTACATATACATACATATGAATATAGTAATAAAAATAGTAGTCAGAAAACCGATTCTCAATTCTTTCAGTTGCAGCTCAGCTCATTCTCAATTTCTCGCATGTAGTTGCCACACTTGATTGTTCCGAACAAAACTTGTAGTATAAATGTTTGACGTAACATTTTAAAAAGAGAACTCGTAAGTTATAGAAAAGTAAAGAATCAAATCGCAGGAAGGTAATTCACCACTGGTGTAACTTTACATGTAATTCGGCAAGTTTAATTTTCGTAACACTTTTTGTTGAAACGATTCCAAAACAGCTCAAACTCTTATTTTGTCGGAAACATCAACATTAAAAAAGGATGTTTTTTTTATTATCTTATTAGATTCGTTCGCGTGAGTGAAAATTCATAAAACCTTGAACAAAATGTTACTAATTTTGGAAAAATCCTGTTCGTTCAAGCAAAACTTTTGCAACAAGAGGGTGCAATTTTGCCTTTCGCTTGGACGAGAAGTATCGACATTGTACCCGATAAATAGGTGTCCCGGTATCTCATAATTTGTTGCACAGTAAATTCAAAGAAGGGTTTGTTCGTTTTGTATTGATAACTGAAAAACTAGTTTTTTGTTGTTTTCCCATTTTGTATGTTTTTTCGGTTTGATGGTTTTCTTATTTTGGTGTTTTTTTAACAAGTGGCACCATCGCCATAAGTACAAAGTAGAGAGCGCAGTGAGCGTAAAATTATCTTTGAAATTTGCTCATGTATTGACAGTTGATCGCCGTTGAAATGACCTGTAAGATCAATTGTGTTAACAGAAAAATCAGTTAGACTGATTAGGAATCTGTCAATTTTACAAAATTTTGTTATCTTAAGAGCGACAATTTCGCTTCTGTTGAAATGACTAAACTAATTTGTTCGCTTGACAAAGAACTCGGTCGAATTAACCATAATTCGAACAATTTCACCGAATCTCCGTTAAGTCAAAAACAACAGAACCGATTTGTTGATTTTACTAGCACCATTTCTTTCAGTGTAATGTATTAAAGCAAAATCAACCTAATACTATGTACAAACACACACCACATTGGCATTTTTATACCATTTGGGCAATTTATTACGCAATTTATCATATAATACATTGTAATAATAAATTGCCAATTTAAAAAAAATTCTTAATAAATTGTTTCAAACTGCAAATGCAACCATATAAAGTGTGTTTATTGAGTAGATCTAAATGTCAGTTACGTGTGGCTCAACTATATGGTTGGCTCATCCATCAGCTGATTTTATTTTTTTCATTTCACTGGAGTAAGGATTCTCAAAAGAAGATGGAAAACTCAAAATGAAACCAAAACATTGAACACATTTTCATACAACGCACAAAAATTTCAAAGTTTTATCTTTTCATTCCATTCTATTCGTCTAATACCAACACGCACATTTTGACAAACTGAACAAAGGTATGTGGTTGCTGTAGAGATGAGCCAACCAGCTATCAAATTACTATTGTGTAAGCTAAATTGAGTAAATCGAAATTGCCTCAATTTAGTTTTCTGTTTGAACATAGTCGTTTTATTCCCGTGCGCTTGCCATTAGATTTAATTGGCTATCCCATTTACAGCGAAACTACAGTAGTCGCTCACAAATTAGAACCTTTAGTAATTAGAATGTCCAGAAATAGAAATTAGAATCAACTTTTTCAATGCATTACACGATCTGAAATTAGAATCGAAAATTCTAATTTCTGAGCGTATGTTGGTTTTTTTTTTTTTTTTTTTTTGTTGTAAAATGGATATAAGAGAGGAATCCCTAATTTATTCATGTTATGCTCGGTAGTCATTGGATTTTCGTCGCGGGTCTGTACAGTTTTTGTTAGCTTTTGTGTAAAATTCGGCACGCGTGCACGTGTTTTGGCATTGTTTTTTTAAAAGTAAAAGTAACTCGCTGCGATGTTAAATAAACGTTAGAAAAATACTTTGTCCTTGGAAACCAAAGTTTAGATCTTCGGAAAGCTTGACAGAGGTGTTCAAGGGAAACGGTTAGCCCTAGAATTTGATTTGGCGCCATCTGCAATTAGCTATATCAAATTGAATAAATCATCAATTTTTAACGCCGTTTCTAATACCTATCATGAGGCTAACGAAAAATAAGTTTTTGATTCTATTTTGGCTGTTTTAAAAGCTGTGTTTTTTTTTACATCTATAGACAATTACGATTAAGCTTTATATGGACTGCTAAGCGTAAAGCTTTAAATACAGCTCTGAAATTGCCGCTCATAAAATTAGTACTACTAAATTTCAATACGCGTTATACTCAAATGCAACTGAAATATGTGTCTATGTTTCACCTCTACACTTATTCTACGTATCCACTATTCATCGCAACCGATTCAGCTATAGGTTATACACAGCCATACAATAGAGGTTTGTGTCTCCGCTTTTCGGTACAACATGCTGTGTAGCTATTTGCCACTAGATGGGTCTCCATAGTAGGTATTTGCCGCTAGATGGGTCTCCTAAGCAGTATTTAAGTGAGGATAAGCGTTTTTTTACGCGCAAACCTAAAATTATACGCGTATAAAAAACACGGGTAATGTATTTCTATCAATCTTTTATGTATTTTTAATGAAAAATTACATATATTTATAGTAATTGGAGTTTTTCTTTTTTTGGATATTTTTTTGATTTAACGTATATATACATATATATATGTATTGTACTGGATTGTTACCTTATGCTTTCTCGTTTTTATGAATAAAATTGAATAAGACACAAGTTCATTGTAGTTTTTTTAATGCAAATTGACTTAATTTTTTAGGTTTTATACCAATAAAAAAACGTCCAGGAATTATAATTTTTCAGAAATTAGAATCACCCTAAAAACAAAGTGGTTCTAATTTGTGAGCGTCTACTGTACTTCCGAGCAAAATAGAATTTTTAATATAAGAAACATACAAGTGGTTTTCCAGGTCACCAAGAGTATAGAGTACGTTTGGGGAAAATCCCTTTGTCTTTCCAGCAGTGAATTCTTAGTGCTATGAGGTAAAAACTAAGCAGCATAATATAACTAATTTAAAAATGTCAAAGACCACAGAAGTAAAACAAATGTGATCTCATTGATCTAATTGACAATTCAAATATTTATTCTCATTAATCATATGATAAAGAACACCGTCATATTGAAATATTTTGAAAGTAATTTATGCATACGTATAACCTCACACATTGTGATGCAAGCAGAGAAATAGTTGTAGTAGAATAATGGGAAATTGTTTGGCTATGAACAATTTTTATAAAAAACTCAGATTACATCCCTAAATTATTGAATTTATTTTTTATGAAACTTGAGCAAATACTTATTTCAATATTTTGCAAGATGTATGAAATGTTTGTACTGATATGTTTTTTTAGACTCTAAAAGAAACGCATTAAACTTTAAGTTTTTCTTTAGATTACAAAATTTTATTCCCTTTTTCTCTGTCCATCTGTTCTGAAAAACACTGGTTTAGAAGCCTTTATTATATACACAAAAACAATCAGGTACTGTGCACGAACTTTACACTTTTAATGGGTTGAATTGTTTTATTTAGCTTGACTTTGTGTAGCGTTGTAAACGAATTTTGTAATTGAAATTTAAATAACTTACCGATAAGCTAAACTGATTGAGTCCGTAGTGTTACCAGAAGTTTGTTTTAAAGACCAAACTGAAAAACCTTATCAAAAACCAGGACCTATGTTATAAAATAACTCCGTCCTCTTGGCAAATACTAGAAGCTTCCTAGGACTTAAGGCACTTGCTGCTTCTAGATCTGACAGCTGTATCACTCCTAATAGCTGGAGTCTTAGCCTGGGCACGAGCACAGAACGTGCTCGATCGTTTCCTTCTCCAACCCACACTTCCTACATATGCTATCACTTACCAAGCCTCCTCTCTTTTTAATGATAGAAGCAACTTTGTTAGGCTAAGGTTGTAAGACCTACATATAATCTTCGACACTTTACAGCCCCGCGCTTGAACCCACGCCTTTTCCGCTTGGTCGATCATGTGCACCTCTCGTCTTCGCTTAGTCTCGCCCAGTCTAATTGGGACGTCTACGAAGCAAGCTTCAAGGGATGCGCCCTTTTTAGCTAGTTCTATTCCCATATGCTCTGGGACCAAATATAGATGAATGATTCTCCCTGTCCCGATTCTCTTCGCGAGATTATTGCCTTAATAGCTGCTTGACTGTCAATATAAAATTTAACACGGTTGCAGCTTAAGCTATTCTCTTCCAGGGTTTCTACTGCTTCGGTTACTTATTAATGTAGTGTTTGTAACACTCTTTGTTCAAAGAATTATATTTATGACGTGAAATAGAATATCTGCTATAGTCATTTGGAAGCCCAGATTTTTTATATCTCTTAAACCAACGCGTTTTCTGATTTTTCAAGCAGTTTAATGCCTTCGTGCACCAACCAGTATTTACTGAAGCTGTTACGCTATTAGTTTGGGGGATACATGCACGGAATATGAGGTATAAAGCACTAGTAAAATGATGAACGCTCTCGTCGACATCTCCACTATAATCGGGCCAAACTATAATGGAAAGCTCATTTCTTAACTTCCTGGGTCAGTTTTCCTAAATAAAAACTTAGCAGCACACGAATTATTATAGGTGTTACATTGTTTTGGACGGCTAAAGGTTTCAGCAATTAACTCCAATCAGGCAGTTCGTACTAAAGAGAATCTAGAATTATCACTGACATATATTAGGTGCAAGCATTTACCAAACTTATTCAGAATGCCGTTAACCTGAAAAAGCACACTATCTGCAAGGTTGTTTAAGAACTCGTTAAAGATTTCTCGAGAAGAACAGGGAACAAAGTAGCCATCAATCATATTCCACGTTACACACGGTAAATTAAAATCACCAAGAACTACAATCAAGTCAGAAGAAGTAGCCAAAAAAGTCACAGACATTATAATCGAAGCGTGTTTGTTGTATAACTGTAGGTCAGATTGCAAAAGAACCTAGCTAATAGTAATGTATAAATGCACAGATAAGAATTTGATATGAACGCAAAGAAATTCGATTTCGTCAGCTTCTGGAATCAGAATTTCTTCAGCATATAGGCAAGCATCTATGGTGATTAAGACACCACCACCCACTTTACTTTGACAATCTTTTCTAAAAATTTCGTATCGATTACATAGAATTTCAGAGTTGAGCACATGAGGTTTTAGCCAGGTTTCGGTAAATGCCAGTACCTTAAAAGTAAGGTCATGGCAGCTAAGAAAAAGATTTATTAGTTTAGTGTTCAAGCCCCTCACATTCTGGTAATAGAAGTTGATGCCAAGGTCTACAACTAGTTTTTTGAGGCAGAAATAAGTCGTGGAGTGCGAGCGACATTTCGAGACCTAGACGTGAATTCGTGGACTAACGCTCCATCTGGCCAGAAAGACTTATCCAAAAGCACCTTAAAACAATCTGCAGAAACATCTATCTTGAAAGAAGAGATGCATCTATCATGGTCAAATTTAAATTTTCTTATATGCAGTTCGTTCGGCTTTATTTTTGACAATATAAAATAATTTATATCGTCTGCAGTTGTATCACTTGATAAGACGGATACAAATACAGCTTTTCTTATAGTTGTCTTTCAACCGTTATTTCTGCATTATTAGGGCTTGGTAAATTATGAGTTGATGGAGCAATCAAAGTTGTCGTATATTCTGAAACGCTGGGTCGTAACAGCTGATTTCTAAAAGTTATGGGCGAAATAGGGGCAGATGAGGTCGACGGCGTCATCGTTAATGCCGTCGAAGGTGTAGGTGGTGGGGGATACCCCTGATTAACATCGTTGCCAAGGCTAGGGGTAGAGACAGGAATAGGTAAAGCAGAAGATATTGAGTTCGAGGAAGAAACCGGAATAAGTACAATAGAAGCAGAAGAAGTTGAATTCGAGCTCAGGGCATCATCCGCAAACTTCCGCTTTTTAGTAATGAACAACTGAGGTGACTCGAAGGTAGCTCAGAGGCACCACAATTGTGTTTTCGATAGTTTAAATAATCAAGAGAAAAGAATGGCGAAATATTTCTCGTTATAATAATGATTTATTTGAAGTGAAAAGAAATTGCATAAAACAAAAATGAATTACCTTTTATAATAAAAAAAGTGGCGTGGCTTCTCGGGACGGCTGGTTGTAGTTCGCTCAACGATCGCTGGAAAAGTAGACGTTTGCCTTCGAAACATATGGTTTGTAAACTTAGCGAAGTGCTTCCCTGTTGAAAGCAAGTTAGCTCAATCTTTGTCCTGTGCCTCCGCAAGCTCGAATAATTACCACTGGTTGGCATTGAAATAGCTTTCAGACGTGACAGAGTGTCAGCTACTGCGTTAGAGTCACCTGATTCGTGCATAATCATCGTAGAGAATTGTGAAATGTAGTCCAACTGTCTTAACTGTCGCGGCGGCGCTTTCTCGGGCTTTTGCTTAAAAACGTGAATAAGTGGCTTATGATCTGTCCTGATGACAAACACGTGTGCTTCCAACATATGTTTAAAATACCGTATGGCTTCATAGACGGCTAGAAGACCTCGGTCATAAGTACTGTAATTCCTTTCACTACTAGTAAATTTTCTTGAAAAAAACCCTAAAGGCTGCCAAATGTCATCACAAAGTTGTTCTAACGCCACACCGATCGCTATGTCTGAAGCATCACTTATGAATGCAAGCTTTGCATCTGGAGCTGGGTGTGCCAAGATCGTAGCTTCTGCTAAACTACGCTGGCAATCATCAAAAGCTTTGAGAGTTTCGCTAGTCCAGTTGATTCTACGTTTGTCGTTCTTTCGCATGTTGCGTTTGAAATCACTCAGTTGTGTCTGTAGTTGTGATGCCTTTGGAATACACCGACTAAGGAACCGGCTAAGTATGTCTCGATCCATGCGCCACCTAGCGGAGATTTTTTTCATAGGTCGCTTTCTATTCATGTATGTATTATGTGATCCAAATATGAACCAAATCAGACCACAAATATGATTTTTGAAATATTTCGATCCATGCGCCACCTATCGGAGTTTTTTCTTATTATTGCATTGTCATCGGGTTCTGAACTATATTCCAAGTTTCAAGCTTGTAGCTTATCGGGAAGTTGCTTAAATTTCAATTACAAAATTCGTGCCAGCCTGTCAAGTCAAGCTAAATAAAACCGTTTAAAAATGCCATTCAAATTTAAAATGACGTGAGCGTGATTTAATTTCTTTAAGCTTAGTTTGTACTGCTTTTCGGCGATCAATTTTATAACGCCTCAGTTTTCACGAGCTCAAAGCCAAATTTTTTTACCCAGCGAGTATATGTATACAAGGGTATTATAGCTTTTGTTGGGTAGTATGAAATGGCATAAAGGAATCCAGATAGATATAGACTTTCTTATATTAAAGCTATCAGCATCGAAAAAAAATTTGATTGTGCCATGTCCGTTTGATCGTCTGCCCCGTTTACGAAATTTGTTACCTATATTAGCTTATCTGGACCAAGAATAGTTTTGTATAGAAAGTAAGCGTAATCGAGCGATAATGGCGCCCACTTTTTTGATACCGAATATTTCGAAAAATGCAAAAATTCGATAATTTGACCCGCAAACAGGCAAATCTCCAAAACTAAAAAAAGTGCAAATTGTTTTTTTAAGTTAAACTGTAGACCAAAAGTAAGGTAGATACGATTTTCAAGTAAAAACTATTTTCATTTTTGCATTAAAAGGGAAAAAAGGAATGCTGCCTTAAAGCATCCTTGCCTGTTACGATATATTTTAATAGAAAGGCACGAAAAGTATCGAATATAATTTTGTTCAAAAAAATATATATATAATACAGAGTAAAAGCTTTTTGATATTATATTTTGGCATGGTATTCGGCAAAACAATTTTTCGAACTCGAATAGCATAGGTTTATTTGGCATTTTTGGCAAATGCATTGCGTCTGTGATGATTTACAAAACTACCATTTTTTCTTGCAATGTTCTCTTTCCAGCAACATT
Source organism: Eurosta solidaginis (assembly GCF_040869045.1). NCBI lineage: Eukaryota > Metazoa > Arthropoda > Insecta > Diptera > Tephritidae > Eurosta > Eurosta solidaginis. Next base: position 147,568,438 of record NC_090319.1, on the reverse strand, counting down.
GGAACGTGGTTATATCTATCGTAACGAACGTTGTCAACCGGATGCTTTGCTCTCTTGACTATTCCGATATCTATCCCTTCTTTTACCTTTTGAAGTGCACTTGCTTCTCGTCCCGGAGGTCGTCTCTACCTGTAAGCTATTAGACACCAGATGCGATTTCTTAGCGAAATTGTGGTAATTGATAGGTTTTTTCTCCACTTGTACTACATCTAGAATCGTTTTACTTTTCAGAAAGCGTTCTACGGTATAAAATATACGAGTTGGTTGCAGCCATATCAATCAGATGATAAGAAAGTCTGATCATTGGATTTCTGTCTTGGTACCAGCCTATAAGATCGTCCACTAGGTCAACTACACCCATATGCTTATTATATTCTCTTATTATCTGAGAACAGTCTACTTCGAGGTACTTTTTCTGTTTCCGATCATAGCGTGCCACCTTTGACTTCTGAAGTGTGGGATTTGACCTGTAAAATGGTTCAGTTCCAACGTATGTTGACGCTAATCGTACACTTTTATTGTATTTCCATTGCATTTATTTCAACGCTATTCGATGAAGCAAGAAACTCTACTGAAGGTAATTTACAGTTAGGAATCCAGTTGACCCTTATCGTACCTAGACTAAAAATTCCACGTGCGCATAAATATACCAATAACGATAGCGTTTGTAAAAATTATTAAAGGGATATGGTTTCTAAAATTTGGTATTGTTGCGACAACCGAACAATAAAAAAACTTTCTGACAATAGTAACGGGGCTCGTACTCTTTTCTGAGGCTTCAAGAATTCTGCTGAGAGACTAATGATTTTGGTGATGACGTGCTGTCCAAACTTTGATCAACAAAATTCTTGGACCCGTTAGCATCAATTTCTCTAATACAATTAGAAATACATTCGACGTCTTCGGGAGATATTTCATCTAGGCTAAAATCTGGATCACTGAATTCATCATCACTGCTAAAGTCCCCACAATCTTCCTCTATATCTACCGATTCCATTAGTTGAATGACGTCTTCTTCAGTAATATCGGTAAGCCAAACATTTTCTCTCGGAGTATACGACCATTTCTTTCCATTTCTAGAAAAGACAGAAATAATACTTACATATTTTCATATGCAAACACAAAAAACGATCATGACGAACAGCAATTATGAGAATGAAACTTCCGCCGTACACCTCAACCTAATATTTACTGGTGCTAGTAAAATCAACAAATCGGTTCTGTTGTTCTTGACTTAACGGAGATTCGGTGAAATTGATCGAATTATGGTTAATTCGAGAGAGTTCTTTGTCAAGCGAACAAATTAGTTTAGTCATTTCAACAGAAGAGAAATTGTCGCTCTTAAGTTAACAAAATTTTGTAAAATTGACAGATTCCTAATCAATCTAACTGATTTTTCTGTTAACACAACTGATCTTACAGGTCATATCAACGGCGGTCAACTGTCAATACATGAGCAAATTTCAAAGATAATTTTACACTCTCTGCGCTCTCTACTTTGTAGTTATGACGATGGCGCCACTTGTTAAAAAAAACACCAAAATAAGAAAACCATCAAATCGAAAAAACACAGAAAATGAGAAAACAACAAAAAACCAGTTTTTCCGTTATCAATACAAAACGAAAAAACCCTCTTTTGAATTTACTGAGCAAAAAATTATGAGATACTTGGACACCTATTTATCGGGTAAAATTTTTCAACTTCTCGTCCAAGCGAAATGCAAAATTGCGCCCTCTTGTTGCAAAAGTTTTGCTTGAACGAACAGGATTTTTCCAAAATTAGTAACATTTTGTTCAAGTTTTTATGAATTATCACTCACGCGAACGAATCTAGTAAGATAATAAAAAAACATCCTTTTTTAATGCTGATATTTCCGACAAAATAAAAGTTTGAGTTGTTTTGGAATCGTTTCAACTTAAAGTGTTACGAAAATTAAACTTGCCGAATTACATGTAAAGTTACTCCAGTGGTGAATTACCTTCCTGCGATTTGATTCTTAACTTTTCTATAACTTACAAGTTCTCTTTTTAAAATGTTACGTCAAACATTTATACTACAAGTTTTGTTCGAAAAAATCAAGTGTGGCAACTACATGCGAGAAATTGAGATTGAGCTGAGCTGCAACTGAAAGAATTGAGAATCAGTTTTGTGACTACTTTTTTTTTTTCCGGGTTAGAACCAGGATCGCGTCGTCGGACACCGTCCGATAAGCACTTGCTATTCTTAAAGAAGCAAGTCGGTACGCTGCTAATATATATTTTTGATGGGTCTGTTTAGATCCATACCACACTGGCGCTGCGTATAGTATTATTGAGCTGGTTACTGTGGACAATAGCTGACGTATAGCTTCGCTCGGTCCACCAATGTTAGGCATTATTCGCATAAGTGATCCATTAACTTTGGTAATTTTCTCCCCCACCGCTCTGAAGTGCTCTTTGAAAGTTAACTTAGAGTCAATGTGCACTCCTAAGTATTTTAAGGAATCCTTTGAGGTGATTTGATGATCCCCGACAGTTAAGACTAACTTGTTCGCCGACCGTTTGGAGCTTACTAATACCACTTCCGTCTTTTGGCTAGCCAACTCCAATCCTGTATTGGTCAGCCATTCCTTTATTCTTGCAAAGTTTTGTGACTACTATTTTCATTTCTATATTCATATGAATTTATATGTAGCAAGCATGCGTATTTATGTATTCACATATTTACGTATTTGTATGGCGGCCGCCGTGGTGTGATGGTAGCGTGCTCCGCCTACCACACCGAAGACCCTGGGTTCACACCCCGGGCAAAGCAACATCAAAATTTTAGAAACAAGTTTTTCAATTAGAAGAAAAATTTTCTAAGCGGGTTCGCCCCTCGGCAGTGTTCGGCAAGCACTCCGAGTGTATTTCTGCCATGAAATGCTCTCAGTGAAAACTCGTATGCCTTGCAGATGCCGTTCGGAGTCGGCATAAAACGAGTAGGTCACGTCCCGCCAATTTGTAAGAAAAATTAAAAAGGAGCACGATGCAAATTGGAAGAGAAGTTCGGCCTAAAATCTCTTCGGAGGTTATCGCACCTTAAATTTATTTATTTATATGGCAACATAGATACTTTCATACAAAGCTGTCGCAACAACTTTTTTTTGTTCATTTCAGTACCGTTTTACTGTCAATAACGAATCAACAATTTGTGCGCAGTTGATTCAACATCTTGTTGCGATGGATAAAAATTGACAGAAATTTCGGTTTAATTGACCCCTATTTCGATTGATTTTACCGGTCTTTTTCTTTCAGTGTATATTTATCAACAGTTTATACTCGTCAAAACTTTCTAGGGGGACTCATGAAAGCATATAAACTTATAAGGTGTAAAATTATATCCATTTACACACGCTGTTATATGAACGCACCTAGTAATACTCTTGATAAACTTGATTGTTTATCAGCTGTATTATTGCCAAACAAATTTTTTTTGATTGTTATACAAATTAAAAAATGCCAAGATTAAGTGAAAACGCCTTTACTTGCTGATATTGGAGATTTCTGAAGGAAATGCCTGCTGTAATGTCTGCAAGGTTGCATTCCTTTGAGTTTATCGCGTTTACACAATGAAATGTGCGCGTAAATTTATACAAATTGTGTAAATGGTTTTTCATACAAAATTTGACAGCTGGTTTACGCACTAGATAAATTTATACGTTTACACACTTTATAAGGCATTTATACGGTTACATGAGTCCCCTATCTATTACATTTTCGAATCAAGCAAACAAGCACTATTTGAATCATTTTTCAATTAAATGTTTTATCTTCACCACAGAAAATTTTAGACGTGAACTCACTCGAATCGCGCTCTAAAATGAAAGTATGAGCACACCGAGCCCGGAGAAAAATCAAAAAGTGAGCATAACATAATAACTAAATTCCAAGGAAGTAACATTAAAATATTTCGTTGCGAAAATTGCAACGGCCGCTAAAAATTTGAGTTTTTAACAAAGGCTGCCTCAAGGCAGCCTTACACGTTTGAAGGTTAATGCCAAATACCGATGAAATGATCAAACCTTATTTGTGTGTTGACCTTATAACGAGAATAAGTAACGTGGGAAATGGGCGTGGCACAGCCCACATCCAAAAGAAGGAAATTTAAAAGTCTCAAAACCCGTAAATCAAACGTCACTAAAGATACCAAGTTGAAATTCAGCAAGGAAGTTTTTTGCTATTATAGTATATAAGCTTTATGAAATTAACAAAATCGGTTGCGGATCACGCCCAATTTAAACAAGAACAATATCACAATTGCGAAAAATGTAACAAATGTGATAATTCATTACCAAAGATAGCTTAAGTGATAAAACTAGAATACAATAGAAATATAGTGAAATATTGTAAAGTGGGCGTGGCACCGCCCATATTTAGAAGAAGAAAATTGTAAAGTTTTGCAAGGCGTAAATAAAATCTAATTCAAGGTATCATGTTTAAATTTTGCATGAAAGGCTTTCTTGCTATTATAATTGTGCTTTAGGAAAATTAACAAAAATCGGACGCGCCAGTGGCGTAGTGAGGGTTTCTTGCGCGCGGGTAAAATATTTTTTTGGCGCCACCCCCCTATATTTTCTAAAGCTTAATCTAATATATCTATATATGTTATAAATGGGAAAGTTTGGATGTTTGGATTTCCAGACGTTTTTCTTTGTGCCTCAATCACGTAAGGACGGCTGGACAGATTTGGATTAAATTTGGCAAACATATAGCCAATAGTCTAGAAGGATCTACTAGATATATATTTTTCAAAAGGGGAGAGGTCCCCGCCCCCTAGGAACAGTTATAATTTAATTATTATATTTTTTCGTCTTTGTGACTGAAACACGCCAGAACGGCTTTACAGGTTTTGATGAAATTTGGGACACAGATAATAATCTACTAGCGAAATTTTTTTCCAATGTGGAAAGGGGGGTGCTGGTCCCATGACCCCTTCGAAAAATTACTTTTTAATAATATTTACACAATTTAGCACTACCTTTACTGACCTTCACCAATATTACAACACAATAAGTCAAACAAGTCGAGGGTTTACAAAATGAGCAGTGACACCCTCCGCCCCCCTTCCTTCTCTCCACTCCTGTGTAAAATCTATAAATTGTTATAACTCAATATAAATGTAAATCGTCTCCTAAATGAATAATTTTTGGCATCTGGCTCATACAGATCGGTATCTAAACAATTATGGAAAAACGATCGGTTGTGCTCTCCGTCTCCTCCCGCCATCCGCCCTCCTTCAATTGTTTTTATTAGCACGCTTTTACTAACTGTACCTGGATGTTACCTTGTAACCTTTCGTTCGCTCCAACGCGCCTGCTGCCTTATTAACATGGTTTTATAGTTAGCTTCACCTTATTTGTAATCCCGTTAGGGTCATATCGACACCCTTCCAGGATCATTTCTGGATGGGTTTCGGGATCCGTCCGGGATCCCTCTGGGTCATTTCGGGATTATTAGGGGGATCATTTCAGGTTTTCGGGGTCATTTCGGAACTTTTTCTGGACTATGTCGGGATAATTTAGGAACGCTTCCTGGATATTTTCTGGACGGTTTTCGAGATCCGTCCGCGAGCCAGTCAGGGTCATTTCGGAACTTTTCCGGGACTATTTCGGGATCATTTTGGTACCCTTCAGGGATCATTTCTGTGTGGCTCTCTGGATAAGTCTAGAATCGTGTCGTTGTCATTTCGGGTTTCTTTAGGACTCTTCCGGAAAATTTTGGAGACTCTTCCGGGGCATTTCTGGATGATTTTCGGGATCCGCGATATTGTCGGGGTCATTTCGTCGCTTTTTATGGAAAATTTCGGGATCATTTGGGGATCCTATCAGATTATCAGCTCATTTAGATCTTTTTTTTTTACAAAAATCAAATGCATTAGACATAAACAATTTTTTAAACACATAACTTGATAAGCAGGCTAACGTGAATAGCCAATATGTTTCATTTTCTCCTAGCGTACGGGGCCGCGGGTAAAGGCTAGTAATTTTAAAAATGCAAAAGTTTGGATGTCCAGACGTTTGTCTCTGTGACTCAATCACGCACGAACGGTTGGACGGATTTGGATGAATGTTTTCTGAAATTTATTGTTTTTTTTTTTGTTGAATTTATTTTACAAAGTATTGTTTAAAATTAGATTTTATGCTATTATTTTTTTTACGCCACATTGGGTTTCAATTTTTTCTCTATTTTTATGTTTAGTTTGTGCCATTTTCAAGGCTGAAATCAAACTTTTGGAAAAAAAAATGTGTTCATCCTACCATAGGCCACTCAATTGATTCTAAATATACTTATAAAACTTGCTCTCCGCCAGTCATGCTGCCAGTCTAAATCGTAGTGCAAAGTTGTATACCGTCAGTCGAGTTGAAATATTAGTCCACTTCTTCTATAAGCATCCAACTGCATCTAAATTGGTACGTCGCCAGTCTGATTGAAATGTTATTCCACTTCTTCTATGCGCATCCTATCTGCATCCAAACTGGTATGTCGCCAGTTTGGTTGAAATGTTATTCCACTTCTTCTATGCGCAATCAGCTGCGTCCAGTTGATATGTTTTAAAAATTGTAATATCCGTGTATGCTCCTCGTCCAAGTATAATATTCGCCAGTGCTCTTCAGTAGTGTTAAAAATATTTTGCTCGGATTTTTTTTTGTTAGTCCTCTTTGGCACTAATGTATGTCCATTAACTTTTGACTAATATATTTAATTTAATATTTGACTAAAATCTTGGCAGGATCTCTGTTCGGCAAGATCTAGCAAATTTTGCTTATGAGCAAATTTTCATCTAATTGAAGATCAGGCTGGCAGGATCGCCATGTAATATGTGAACACAAAAGGGTTTAGTTCAAACGCTGATGAGTAGCGTTAAATCGAGATTCTACTTTATTGACGAAATTCATTTCTATTTATAAAAAAGTTCTTAACCTACACATACATACTTACATTAATGTTTACATACTAGAAATGCATGACTTAATAATGAAAAATGGTTTGTCAGCAAATTATTGTATTGACCTACATATTGTCAATATGATCCGCGCTTGAGCAGTTTGGTATGACGCATAAACACATTGGGTGATTTGGCAAATGCGAACGAACTCATGGTGGTTATCTGGGTCAATTAGATATGAACGTTTGTTTGTAAGTATATTTGTAACTTTAAGCGTGTTTGAAGTGAGGTGAATTCCACGCAATACTACAGTTTGTCTTTGTGCCTCAAGCACGCAAGAACGGCTGGACGGATTTGGATGAAATTTGGCGCACATATAGCCAATAGTCTAGAAGGATCTACTAGCTATATATTTTTCAAAAGGGGGCAGGTCCTAGTTCCCTAGGACCAGTTATATTTTTTCGTCTTTGTGACGGAATCACGCCAGAACGGCTACACGGATATTGATGAAATTTGGGACACAGACAATAGTCTACCAGCGAAATTTTTTTCGGATATGGAAAGGGGGGTGCGGGTCCAACGACCCCTTCGAACAATTACTTTTTAATAATTTTTACACATTATGACTTTACTTTATAGTTCGCCATTTTTTTCTCATAAAAAACTTCAATCAATTCGGAGTAGGCCGATAATTTTTTTTTATTTAATTGAAAAAAAACTTAAAAAATTTTTTTGTATTTTTTCCGAAAAGTACATTTAAAAACAAATTTGTAAAAAAAAAAGATCCCAAACGGTCAATTTTTTAAAAAGTTATAGCAGTGGGGTTGATTGCAGAATTTAGTGAAGTTTTTTATGAGAAAAAAAAATGGCGAAATTCGAAAAATCTCGAAAAACTGAAAAATTACAAAAACAAAACTTTAAAATTTTTTTGTATTTTTTCCGAAAAGTACATTTAAAAACAAATTTAAAAAAAAAGATCCCAAACGGTCAATTTTTGAAAAAGTTATAGCATTTTGAAAAAAATACCGTTTTTTTTTTAAAAATCATAACTTTTTTTGAGTTGGATGAAAAATTTTAAAAAATTCTGAAAAACGTCTTTCGTAAGCTAGAACAAGTAAGGAAGGTTAAGTTCGGGTGTAACCGAACGTTACATACTCAGTTGAGAGCTATGGTAAAAACATAAGGGAAAATAACCATGTAGGAAAATGAACCGAAGGTAACATTTGAATGTGCTTGTATGACATGTGTATCAAATGAAAGGTATTAAAGAGTATTTTATGAGGGAGTGGGCCATAGTTCTATAGGTGGACGCCTTTTTGAGATATCACCATAAAGGTGGACCAGGGGTGAATCTAGAATGTGTTTGTACGATATGGGTATCAAATTAAAGGTATTAATGAGGGTTCTAAAAGGGAGTGGTAGTAGTTGTATAGGAGGTCGCCTTTTCGAGATATCGCCATAAAGGTGGACCAGTGGTGACTCTAGAATGCGTATGTACAATATGGATATGAAACGAAAGGTGTTAATGAGTATTTTAAAAGGGAGTGGGCCTTAGTTCTATAGGTGGACGCCTTTTCGAGATATCGCCATAAAGGTGGACGAAGGGTGACTCTAGAATGCGTTTGTACAATATGGGTATCAAGCGAAAGGTGTTAATGAGTATTTTAAAAGGGAGTGGGCCTTAGTTCTATAGGTGGACGCCTTTTTCAGATATCACCATAAAGGTGGACCAGGGGTGAATCTAGAATGTGTTTGTACGATATGGGTATCAAATTAAAGGTATTAATGAGGGTTCTAAAAGGGAGTGGTAGTAGTTGTATAGGAGGTCGCCTTTTCGAGATATCGCCATTAAGGTGGACCGGGGGTGACTCTAGAATACTCATTCTTGTACAATATGGGTATCAAACGAAAGGTGCTAATGAGTATTTTAAAAGGGAGTGGGCCTTAGTTCTATAGGTGCACGCCTTTTCGAGATATAGCCATAAAGGTGGACCAGGGGTGACTCTAGAATATGTTTGTACGATATGGGTATCAAATTAAAGGTATTAATGAGGGTTTTAAAAGGGAGTGGCCCCTAGTTGTATATATGAAGGCGTTTTCGAGAGATCCGTGCGCCACCTAACAGAATTTTTTTCTCCTTCTGTTCCTTTGTCACGGTGTGTTAACCTGCCTCTGAGGTTCCATATTTGTAGCTCAATGAGAAGTTACTTTAAAATCGATCTCAAAACACCAAATTTCCAAATTCTTATTTAAATATTTCGATCCGTGTGCCACCTAAGGGAATTTTTTCTCCTTTTCTTAAATTTTATCGGCGTCTTATCCTATCTGTGAAGTTTTACAGTTGTAGCTCAATGAAAACTTACATAAAACTCAATCCCAAAATTCCCCCGTTCGTTTTGTATCGTTCATCGGCTGTCATCAACCTCTGAATTAATTTTGAAATTTCAAGTTTCTAGCTCATCGAGAAGTTACTTTAAAGCTTTTTTGAAAATTTTCAAATTCTTATCTAATTTTTTCGCTCCGTGCGCCACCTGTCGGATTTTGTCCTTTTGTTGCATTGTCAGGGTGTTCTAACCTATGTGTAAAGTTTCACGTTTATATCTCAATGAGAAATTACTTAATGTTGGTAATAAGAATTGTTAGGCAACATGATATATTCACCGCTACTGTTAATTTTCTTTTGCAATGTCATTCTTATTGATAAAGCTTTTATGCTATGCAAATAATCATATATGTAACTTTTTCCTTTTTGTCATTGTCAAATATACTCTCGTGGACTTAAGTTGTAAGTCGTGTCGTTTTTGTCTTATTACATCGGTAATACTGTGCACGTAAGTCCTCTATCCCTCTGATAGGTTATGGGCCCAGGTCGTAATAGGGTTTAAAGTTAATCACAAGTAAAGTTAAAAAAAAAAAAAAATGAGTACACCTGGATTATATTCGATTGAAAAGCTGGACGACAGCAATTACGTATCGTGGGCGGTGCAGATGAGGAGCGTTTTAGTCCACACTGAATTATGGGCAATCGCCAGTGGAAAAATCGTGAAAAGTGAAGAAGCCACAGCCGAAGAAGCAGCAGCGTTTGACACCAAGGATGAAAAAGCATTAGCTAGCATTATGTTATGCATAAAGCCGTCACAGGTAAATCATGTGAAGCATTGCAATACAGCGGCGATGGCTTGGAGTGAACTTCAGCAAATACATCAACCCACCGTTCCGGCGCGAAAAGTTGCATTGTTTCGCCAATTGTTATCACTTAGGTTGAGCGAAGGTGATAAAATTCAAGACCATTTAGATGAGTTTTGCGATATACATGAAAGGTTGGCTGATATATCGGTAACTTTATCAGACGAAATGTCTGTGATAATATTATTAGCAAGTTTGCCCAAATCGTATGAGAACTTCGTTGTGACGATCGAGTCTCGAGATTCCTTGCCTACATTAACTACACTAAAAGTCAAGTTGCTTGAAGAGGGGGCGAGGCGAGAATAAAATGTATAAAAACTGGGCGTGGCTTCAACCGATTTCGCCGATTTCACACAAAGCAGTTATCGTCCTAAAATCTAAGCCTCTACAAAGTTTCCAAGGATTGGTATTGTTTTGTTCGACATATGGCATTAAAAGTATCCTAGACAAATTAAATGAAAAAGGGCGGAGCCACGCCCATTTTGAAATTTTCTTTTATTTTTGTATTTTGTTGCACCATATCATTACTGGAGTTGAATGCTGACATAATTTACTTATATAATGTAAGGATATTAACTTTTCTTTTAAAATTTGACTTAAAAAATATTTTTTTTTTAAAGTGGGCGTGGTTGTTCTCCGATTTTGCTAATTTTTATTAGGCATACATATAGTAATAAGAGTAACGTTCCTGCCAAATTTCATCATGATATCTTCAACGACTGCCAAATTACAGCTTGCAAAACTTTTAAATTACCTTCTTTTAAAAGTGGGCGGTGCCACTCCCATTGTCCAAAATTTTACTCATTTTCTATTCTGCGTCAAAAGTTCAACTCACCTACCAAGATTTATCGCTTTATCCGTCTTTGGTAATGAATTATCGCACTTTTTCGGTTTTTCGATATTTTCGATATCGAAATAGTGGGTGTGGTTATGGTCCGATATCGTTCATTTTAATTAGCGATCTGAGATGAGTGCTCAGGAACCTACATACCAAATTTCATCAAGATACCTCAAAATTTACTCAAGTTATCGTGTTAACGGACGGACGGACGGGCGGACGGGCGGACGGACGGACATGGCTCAATCAAATTTTTTTCGATCCTGATGATTTTGATATATGGAAGTCTATATCTATCTCGGATTCCTTTATACCTGTACAACCAACCGTTATCCAATCAAAGTTAATATACTCTGTGAGCTCTGCTCAACTGAGTATAAAAAGAAGAAAAACTTTCAGCCAATTCTAAAGGGGTCGCGTTCAAAATTGGTCGAAATGGGATGGAATACCCCATATATATAAAAAATAAATAACCCTACACAGGCTAACGTGAATATATTTCATTTTCTCCTTGCGGACGGGGCCGCGGGTAAAGGCTAGTAATATTATAAATGCAAAAGTTTGGATGTCCAGACGTTTGTCTTTGTCACTCAATCACGCAAGAACGGTTGGACGGATTTGGATGAAATTTGGCACACATATAGTCAATAGTCTAGGAGGATCTACTAGCTATATATTTTTCAAAAGGGAAGAGGTCCCCGACCTCTAAGAACAGTTATAATTTAATTATTATATTTTTTCGTCTTTGTGACGGAATCACGCCAGAACGGCTCCTTCTCCTCCCGCCATCCGGCATCCGCCCTCCTTCAATTGTTTTTATTAGCACGCTTTTATTACCTTTACCTGTATGTTTCTATGTAACTCTTCATTCGCTACCTTATTAACATGGTTTTATAATTAGTTTCACCTTATTTGTAATCCCGCTGGGGTCATATCGAGAGCCTTCCGGGATAATTTCTGGATGGTTTTTGGGATCACTACGGGATTTCTTCGGGTTATTTTGGCTCCCTTCTGTAATCATTTCTGGACTTTTTCTCGACTAATACGGGATCATTTGGAGACCCTTTCGGCATCATTTCTGGATGGTTTGGAATCCGTCCGGGATCCCGTCAGGGTGATTTCGGGACTATTAGGGGATCATTTGAGGACCTTTCCGGCATCATTCCTGGATCCGCCCAGATCCCGATGGGGTCATTTCGAGACTATTGCGGGATCATTTGGGGTACCTACCAGCATCACTTCTGGATGGTTTTCGGGATCCGTCCGGGATCCCGTCGGAGTCATTTCGGGATCATTTGGGGTCCCTTCCGGCATCATTTCTGGATGGTTTTCGGGATCCGTCCGAGATGCCGTCCGGGTCATTTCGTGACTTTTTCTCGACTAATACGGGATCATTTGGGGGCCCTTTCGGCATCATTTCTGGATGGTTTTCGGAATCCGTCCGGGATCCCGTCGGGGTCATTTCGGGATCATTTGAGGACCTTTACGACATCATTTCTGGATGGTTGTCGGTATCCGTTCGGGATCCCGTTGCGGTCATTTCGGAATTATTTGAGGTCCTTTCCAGCATCTTTTCTGGATGGTTTTCGGGAATCGTCCAGGATCCCGTCGTGGTCATTTAAGGACTTTTTCGGGATCATTTGGGGTACCTTCCGGCATCATTTCTAGCTGGATTTCGGGATCCATCATGGATCCCGTCGGGGTCATTTCGGGACTTTCTTGCGACTATGTCGGGATCATTTGGGGTACCTACCGGCAATATTTCTGGATTGTTTTCGGGATCCGTCCGGGATCCCATCAACGTCATTTCAGGACTATTAAGGGACATTTCCGGCATCATTTCTGGATAGTTTTCGGGATCCATCCGGGGTCATTTCGGGACTATTTCTGGATCATTTGGGGTACCTTGCGGCATCATTTCTAGCTGGCTTTCGGGATCCTTCCGCATTTTTCACATCTAAAGAAACGATAAGGCAATATTCCTTAGAGCCTTCGATCCATCTAGTGCCACTTATAGCCTCTTGTGTCACTTCCTTCGCCATGTTCGCAGCTCGGATGGTAGATCTTCCTTTCCTAAATCCAAATTTGTTATTGGAAATACCCCCCTTTTTAATTTTCCTTACAAATTGGCGGCACGCGATCTACTTATTTTATGCCGACTCGAAACGGCATCTACAAGGCATAAACATTCACTGAGAGAATTTCATCGCAGAAATACACTCGGAGTGCTTGCCGAACACTGCCGAGGGGCGACTCCGCTTAGAAAATTTTTCTTCTAATTGAAAAAGCTTGTTTCTAAAATTTTGATGTTGCTTTTCCCGGGGTGTGAACACAGGGTTTCGGTGTGATAGGCGCAGCACGCCTCCATCACACCACGGCGACCGCCATATAAATATGTACTGCGAGTAAATAAATACGCATGCTTGCTACATATATATACATATGAATATAGAAATGAAAATAGTAGTCACAAAACTGATTCTCAATTCTTTCAGTAGCAGCTCAGCCCATTCTCAATTTCTTCTCTCGCATGTAGTTGCCACACTTGATTGTTTCGAACAAAATTTGTAGTATAAATGTTTGACGTAACATTTTAAAACGAGAACTTGAAGTTATAGCAAAGTAAAGAATCAAATCGCAGGAAGGTAATCCACCACTGTAGTGACTTTACATGTAATTCGGCAAGTTTAATTTTCGTAACACTTTAAGTTGAAACGATTCCAAAACAACTCAAACTTTTATTTTGTCGGAAATATCAACACTAAAAAAGAAAGTTTTATTTATTATGTTATTAGATTCGTTGGCGTGAGCGAAAATTCATAAAAACTTGAACAAAATGTTACTAACTTTGGAAAAATCTTGTTCGTTCAAGCAAAACTTTTGCAATAAGAGGGCGCATTTCGCTTGCACGAGAAGTTGAAAAATTGTACCCGATAAATAGGTGTCCAAGTATCTCATAATTTTTGCACAGTAAACTCAAAGAAGGGTTTTTCCTTTTGTATTGATAACTGAAAAACTAGTTTTTTATTGTTTTCACATTTTTTGTGTTTTTCGATTTGATGTTTTTTTTATTTTTTTATTTTTTTTTTAACAAGTGGCACCATCGTCATAGTACAAAGTAGAGAGCACAGTGAGCGTAAAATTCTCTTTGAAATTTGCTCATGTATTGACAGTTGATCGCCGTTGAAATGACCTGTAAAATAAGTTGTGTCTACAGAAAATCAATTACATTGATTAGGAATCTATCAATTTTACAAAATTTTGTTAACTTAAGAGCGACAATTTCTCTTCTGTTGAAATGAATAAACTAATTTGTTCGCCTGGCAAAGAACTCGGTCGAATTAACCATAATTCGATCAATTTCACCGAATCTCCGTTAAGTCAAGAACAAAAGAACCGATTTGTTGATTTTACTAGCACCATTTTTTTCAGTGTTCTTACTAAACTTTTATTTTTAAATTTTGACATAGAAATTGCAAAATTATTTATGAAAAGTAAAAATATAAAAGTGGATCGCACATTACTTGGATTGGAAAGTTGGTAGGAAAGGAGATATTATTAGTCAATCAATTGTGCTCAACCTTTATATTTTTACTTCTCATAAATATTTTTGCAATTTCTATGTCAAAATTTTAAAATCAAAGTTAGCAAGAATATGTCTTTATATAAGGAGACATTTTACGCTGATTTTTGTAAATTTATATAAAGGAAGTGCTTAAAATTTTCTTTTATTTTTCTTTTTATTTTATTTTTCTCCTTTTCTTACATTTTGTCGGTGTCTTAAACTATCTGTTAAGTTTTACGCTTGTAGCTCAATGAGAACTTACATAAAAATCAATCCCAAAATTTCCTCCGTTCCATTTGATTTTTCTAAATATCTCAGTCCGTGCGCCCTCTAGAGAAACTATTTATATTGTGTCATCGGCTGTCATCGACCTCCGAATTAAGCTCTAAATTTTAAGCCTCTAGCTCATCGAGAAGTTTCTCAAAACCCGGTTTCGAATTTCCAAATTGTTATCTAATTTTTTGGATCCGTGCGCCACCTAACAGAATTTTTTTCTCCTTTTGTTCCTTTGTCACGGTGTGTTAACCTGCCTCTGAGGTTCCATATTTGTAGCTCAATGAGAAGTTACTTTAAAATCGATCTCAAAACACCAAATTTCCAAATTCTTATCTAAATATTTCGATCCGTGTGCCACCTAAGGGAATTTTTTCTCCTTTTCTTAAATTTTATCGGCGTCTTATCCTATCTGTGAAGTTTTACAGTTGTAGCTCAATGAAAACTTACATAAAACTCAATCCCAAAATTCCCCCGTTCGTTTTGTATCGTTCATCGGCTGTCATCAACCTCTGAATTAATTTTGAAATTTCAAGTTTCTAGCTCATCGAGAAGTTACTTTAAAGCTTTTTTGAAAATTTTCAAATTCTTATCTAATTTTTTCGCTCCGTGCGCCACCTGTCGGATTTTGTCCTTTTGTTGCATTGTCAGGGTGTTCTAACCTATGTGTAAAGTTTCACGTTTATATCTCAATGAGAAATTACTTAATGTTGGTAATAAGAATTGTTAGGCAACATGATATATTCACCGCTACTGTTAATTTTCTTTTGCAATGTCATTCTTATTGATAAAGCTTTTATGCTATGCAAATAATCATATATGTAACTTTTTCCTTTTTGTCATTGTCAAATATACTCTCGTGGACATAAGTTGTAAGTCGTGTCGTTTTTGTCTTATTACATCGGTAGTACTGTGCACGTAAGTCCTCTATCCCTCTGATAGGTTATGGGCCCAGGTCGTAATAGGGTTTAAAGTTAATCACAAGTAAAGTTAAAAAAAAAAAAAAATGAGTACACCTGGATTATATTCGATTGAAATATTTGTAGCTCAATGAGAAGTTACTTTAAAATCGATCTCAAAACACCAAATTTCCAAATTCTTATCTAAATATTTCGATCCGTGTGCCACCTAAGGGAATTTTTTCTCCTTTTCTTAAATTTTATCGGCGTCTTATCCTATCTGTGAAGTTTTACAGTTGTAGCTCAATGAAAACTTACATAAAACTCAATCCCAAAATTCCCCCGTTCGTTTTGTATCGTTCATCGGCTGTCATCAACCTCTGAATTAATTTTGAAATTTCAAGTTTCTAGCGCATCGAGAAGTTACTTTAAAGCTTTTTTGAAAATTTTCAAATTCTTATCTAATTTTTTCGCTCCGTGCGCCACCTGTCGGATTTTGTCTATTTGTTGCATTGTCAGGGTGTTCTAACCTATGTGTAAAGTTTCCCGTTTATATCTCAATGAGAAATTACTTAATGTTGGTAATAAGAATTGTTAGGTGTTTAGGCAGGATGCCTAACTTTTCCGCATCTGATTGCGACCTCCCCCCAATGCAACTCTGCAAATCGATACTCGATACTCGAATTAATTTGTAACCACCCACACCATCGCCGCCACATGCATGTGCATGCACGTACATGTACGTGTATGTGTGCTTTTTGTCAGCACTCATGCATATGCATGTCGTGGTTGATGTGTGGGTGCCTTTCCCCTCCAAAACGGAGGATTTTGCGGGTCAACGGTTGTGGCTTGCTATGCAACCGGCCTCTTTGATTTCAACCGCCAACCAGCACGCATCTGCCGCCAACGATCTCCACTGTTTTCCAGAATATATTCAGGTAATATTGTAACCAGGTTATATATATCTATTCACATAATAAAGTTCACCCATTATAACGAGGAAAATCCTCCTGTGCTTCTTATTTGTCTCGTTTGAGTGAATCTTCTCTTCCCACTGAGATCGACCCCGGTGCGCCCACCTCTCCAGGATTAGACGCACACCGGCCGAACATTTGGTCCATCTTCACCAGGAATTGGAAACAGCACCTAAATTACAGTCCACAACAAAGCATCATAGCTGACCGCATACACTTAAAAATTCTTCATAAAAAAGTTATCCGGGAAAAAAGTATTATTTTCACATCAGCGTCAATCACTGAGCAATCGACAGCGAGCGGAAGCCACTGCAAGACATCAAGCCATCTTACCACATAAGCACCACTATACAAATCGCCATAAAAAGCCAGAGTAAGTGCAATATTTCTTGCCACATTTTTTTGGTTGGTTAAAAACAATAAATAAAAAGTGCGAAAAATCATTTAAAGTGCCATACGTGATTGTAGTTAACCGCGAAAAGTGTGAAAAAACTGTGTAGTGCCAAAAAAGAAAATAAGTGCAAACGCGTTGCATTAACGTCGGTTAAGATTCCTTTTGACTATCTGGTCTGTCCCCCCACCAGCGGTAAGGCTCTCCAGACACAGCACAGGGAAGAGGTGCACATAACCTCACTTTCACAAAAATTTCACGCCATTTGACTGCGGCAAAATTTAATTTCTTTTGCGTCACTATTATTTTCACTAATTTCCTTAATCAATCTTGTTACACAGTTTTTTGTTCTTTGTTGCATAAGATCTATTTCACGGTTTCACACTTTTCGTCGAGTTTATATCAACGCGCGCACTTAGTATACAATACAATTTAACTTGGAAGTGGCGAGTGGCCCCCTTTATTCACACAAAACACATTGGTGTTGCTTCCCCCTGCTCCCTGTTTTACGGCACAAATAAGCTGCAAAGTCAGTGAAAAAATAAACAAATTGAAAGCGTTAAATAAAGAGTTTTTCTATATTTTAATCATTGTTGGTTGGGTGATTCGCACAGGTTTTTTCAGTTTTACAACCCCTTTTTAATTTGATCACAAATTTTAATCCATGAACATGGAATCATATATTAGATTGGCCGATCGAATAATCGAATTCGAGGCCGATTTTAATGACATCAATGCGGCTCTGCACACTGTACACACTCTTGCAATACAGCAAAAAGAGTTGCAAGCTAAGTGGGACAAAGCAGAGAACGCCCTAGAGGAGTTGCTTGGCTCTGACACGCTCGACGCAAAGAAAATTGCAGCGGTCAAGATCAAGCATAAAGCGGCATATGCCGTATTCCTGAGATGCATGTCAAACATGGCTGAACTTCAAGCCAAATTGAAGGAGGAAAAAGACAGGGCAGTCAAACCTGAGGGAGAACGCGGGCGCGAACACAGTATCCGCCTGCCAGCTTGCGATACTGAGGTATTCAAGGGCGACTACCTATCTTGGCCAACGTTTCGTGACCTGTTCACGGCCATCTATAAAAATAACAGTCGCTTAAGCCCGGTAGAAAAGTTATTCCACCTTAACCAAAAAACCCAAGGTGAGGCAAAGGACATTGTCAAGAAATGTCCTTTGACAAATGAAGGCTTCGAAACAGCCTGGAAAAACCTATGTGAGAGATACGAGAATAAACGGATCCTCGTGAACTCACAACTACAAATTTTGTTTAATTTAAAGAAGATAGATAGCGAGTGCGGCAGCTCTATCAAAACCTTACAGCGCGACATAAATAATTGCTTGGCATCTCTAAAAACACATCAGATCGATGTTTCAAATTGGGATGCGATTATTACCTATTTATGTTCGACAAAATTACCTGAAAATACGTTGGCTCTATGGGAGCAGAGCATTGACCACAAGACGGACATATCCAAGTGGGAGGATATGGACAAATTCTTGTCAAATCGTTTCCAGACACTTGAAACCGTGTCTGGTTTTACAGGGAATGCCACTTCTAAAGTGCAAAAATCAAACACGTCGCGCCAGTCGACAGAAAACCCTACAAAAAGACTTGGTGCTTTTCAAACCAAAGTAACCAAGCAAACAACAAAATCAATGTGTAAAATGTGCAAATCTACGGAGCACAGACTACGCAACTGTTCACGTTTTTGCGATTTAAACCCAGTAGAAAGGATTAAATTCGTCAAATCCACAAATGGCTGCCTGAATTGTTTATCCCCAGGACACACAGTGACGAGGTGCACCAGTTCATACAACTGTTCCAAATGCCACTCTCGTCACAACACGCTCCTGCATGCGGACACACTTCAGCAACCGGCGGTACGAAATCCCTTCAAAGATGCGGATAATGCCCCATCAACTTCGGCACAGGCAAGGAAAAGACAGGAATCGGGACAACCACCTTCCTCTGCGAATCAGAATGTCAAATCCTGCCATGCCAATTCCAGCACAGGCGTGCTATTAGGAACTGCTCGCGTACACATTCACCATAATGGTACCGACTTCTCCGCGCGGGCATTAATTGATTCTGGGTCTGAATGTTCCTTTATAACTGAAAGACTGAAACGCAGAATCAATTTGCCAGCGAGGAAAATGCATGCCCATGTTTCAGGCATCACAAATGCGGTGTCAGCTCAGGTGAAAGAAGCATCCAACATCGAACTACGTTCACCAGTGGATCCCTGCTTCAGCCTGACTACACCCGTACTAGTTCTAACGAAACTCACTGGGAATCTTCCATCCTGCCATATCAACGCAATGACTATGCAGGCATTCCCAGACTTAGTTCTGGCAGACAAGAGGTTCTACGTCAACGAAGACGTAGACCTCATACTTGGCGGAGACATATATCCCCAAATTATAATGAACGGTATAAAAAAGAATGTGCTAAACACACTCTTAGCCCAAGAGACAGTGTTCGGTTGGATACTGACCGGTCGTATCGAATCACCGAATCCAACGAAGAGCATTATGTCTTTCTACAACGAGGTTGCGTTAGACAATCAACTCAAAGCTTTCTGGGAGGTAGAAAATGTACCCAAAAATAAAATATTAAATGAGGATGAAAGGTACTGCGAACAACTATTTAAAGAAACAACGCAGCGAAGTGAGAATGGAAGGTACACCGTGTCACTACCATTCCGGCAGGATTACCCTAACAATATTAACTTGGGACTATCCCTGAAGCGTGCATGCTCTCAATTCTTCCGGAATGAGGGGCGGCTAATAAAAAACCCAGATTTAGGAAAAGAATATGTTCGAGTGTTGTCAGAATATGAAACGCTTGGACATATGAGACAATTAAAAAAGAATATCCCATCCGACGATTCGGATCATTACTTCCTGCCCCACCACGCCGTTATTAAAGCAGAAAGTACAACCACCAAGGTACGAGTAGTATTTAACGCCTCGAGCCCTACGGCCAACGGTAATAGCTTAAACGATATTCTCCTCCCAGGCCCAGTTCTACAAGCCGATCTACCCATCCTTATCTTACGGTGGAGACTATACCGTTTCGTCTTCAATAGCGACATCGAAAAGATGTATCGACAAATTTGGGTGAACGAAAATCACACCAAATTTCAACGTATTGTGCATCGCACGTCCCCGAATGACCCTATTAGTCTTTATGAATTAAAGACGGTTACCTTCGGAGTGAATTGCGCTCCATATCTCGCGATAAGAACGCTCCTACAACTGGCAGACGACGTGTTAAATTCACACCCTACAGCGGCTAGCATACTAAGAGAGAGTATGTACGTAGATGATGTTTTATCTGGAGGACACACAATAGCGTCAACCATCAAAGCAAGAAACGAGATTCGCGAAGCCTTACACTCAGCTGGCTTTCCATTACGCAAGTGGACTTCAAACTGTAAGGAAATTCTAAAGGACATCCCCAAAACGGATTTGCTCAGCGAGGATTTCTTAGCGTTCGAAGAAGCTAGTTCGGTAAAAGCCCTGGGAATACGATGGAACGCTCACTCAGACGTATTTTATTTCAAGGCAGGAACCCTGGAAAATGGCGAAAACATCACCAAACGAGCAGTCCTATCCGCTATAGCCAAACTTTTCGACCCTTTAGGCTGGCTTGCGCCAATGGTCATTGTGGCAAAAATACTCATGCAGAGTATTTGGTTAGAAGGCACCGCTTGGGACGACCCAGTATCGAGCAGTACGCTAGAACGATGGAAAACCTTCACCGACCAATACCATGAAATCGATAAAATCAGGGTACCTAGATGGGTCAACTTTTCACCAGGAACCGACATCGAGATCCATGGATTTTGTGACGCATCCGAGAAGGCTTATGCAGCGGCCGTTTACATGCGCGTAAAAACAGATAATAACATCTGGACAAACCTGCTTCTAGCCAAAACTCGAGTAGCCCCAGTGAAAACTCTTTCTCTTCCACGTTTGGAACTTTGCGGAGCCGTGCTGTTAGCGGAAATCACCGAATCAATTTTCAGGAACCTCAAGTTGGGACCAGTGAAAGTGCACCTTTGGACGGATTCAACTATCGTCCTCGCATGGATAAGGAAACCGCCCTGTTCTTGGTCCACTTTCGTCGCACATCGGATCACCAAGATCATCGACATGGTCGGAAATAAGGACTGGTTGCATGTAAACTCAGAATCTAACCCAGCAGATTTGGGTAGCAGAGGATTACCTGCGTCTGAATTGGTCAACAATTCGTTGTGGTGGCAGGGACCTTCTTGGCTGCAAGAAGACACTTCCCAATGGCCAGCACAAGAAAGTGACTACATCACCTCCGTAGAGGAAAAGAGGGCGAAGACCTGCGCAACAACAACAGTAAATACTATCGATGTTCTTCAACGCTTTTCAGACCTACCTAGGGCTTTACGGGTGCTCTCATACGTAATGAGGTTCTACCGAAGAACTCACCCCAAAACAAAAAAATCATTTCAGGTCGAGTCACCTTTAATCTCTCCTGATGAGATCAAATCAGTAACCCAACTCTTAATTAAAATCTATCAGAAACAACACTATAGTTCCGAATATAGTGATCTAAAGGCCGGAAAACCAATTGCAGGGAAAAGTGCAATACTCTCACTTAATCCCTATCTAGACCAACTTGGCATCATTCGGGTAGGAGGGCGACTCGGGGCGTCAAAGGACTTAGCTTTTAATGAACGCCACCCAATCCTCCTCCCATACAACTGCAGGTTATCCCGTCTTACAGTCCTAATGTTTCATCAACAAAGTCTGCATGGGGAAAATCAACTCATGTTGCGTCTGATACGCACCCAATACTGGATACCTAACATCAAAACCATGATTAGGGCAACCATTCATAATTGCAAAGTTTGCACGATACACCGAAAGCGTGCTCAGACCCAACTGATGGGTATTCTCCCTCGTGAACGCACGACATTCAGCCGTGCATTTACGAATACTGGAGTCGACTTCGCCGGACCCTTCGACATTAAAAGTTACCGCGGCAGAGGGTGTCGACTATCCAAAGGCTATGTCTGCCTTTTCGTGTGTTTTTCCACACGAGCGATTCATCTGGAGGCCACTACTGACCTCAGCACCCCATCATTTCTGGCGGCTTTTGCCCGGTTTATATCTAGACGCGGATGTCCCAAAAACGTCTACTCCGACAACGGTACAAACTTTGTCGGAGCTTCACGATCCCTACGATCGGAATTCAAAACTTTCATTTCACAAGCCCGAGACAATGCTGTCTCGAAGTACAGCCACCAATCACTCACTTGGCATTTCATCCCTGCTGGCGCTCCCCATATGGGAGGGCTGTGGGAGGCTGGAGTGAAAAGCTTCAAAAGCCATTTCAAAAAGATAGCCTCACCACACAAATTCACATTCGAGGAATTCCATACACTCTTGTGCCGCATCGAGGCATGCCTGAACTCGCGGCCGCTCAGCCCGGCATCCAATGACCCAACGGACCTTGAGCCGCTTACTCCAGGTCATTTCCTCACTGGCAGCCATCTAATGGCTCCGCCAGAGCCGGATGCTAGTGAGAGCCCTGCCTCGATGATCAATCGGTGGCAGAAACTCAAAGTCCTCCATCACACTTTCTGCAAGCGATGGAAAACCGAATATCTATACGAACTTCAAAAAAGAGTGAAGTGGAAGCATCCCAGACAGAATATAAAAGTGGGAGATCTGGCTGTCCTCAAAGAGGACAACTTATCTCCCAACGAATGGAGGTTAGGTCGAGTTGTCAACGTACACCCCGGCGAAGATGACCGAGTACGTGTAGTCGACCTCAAAACAGAGAAGGGTCAAGTCAGACGACCTTTGGTCAAACTGATCCTTCTTCCAACGGAAGGCCACTACTGACCTCAGCACCCCATCATTTCTGGCGGCTTTTGCCCGGTTTATATCTAGACGCGGATGTCCCAAAAACGTCTACTCCGACAACGGTACAAACTTTGTCGGAGCTTCACGATCCCTACGATCGGAATTCAAAACTTTCATTTCACAAGCCCGAGACAATGCTGTCTCGAAGTACAGCCACCAATCACTCACTTGGCATTTCATCCCTGCTGGCGCTCCCCATATGGGAGGGCTGTGGGAGGCTGGAGTGAAAAGCTTCAAAAGCCATTTCAAAAAGATAGCCTCACCACACAAATTCACATTCGAGGAATTCCATACACTCTTGTGCCGCATCGAGGCATGCCTGAACTCGCGGCCGCTCAGCCCGGCATCCAATGACCCAACGGACTTTGAGCCGCTTACTCCAGGTCATTTCCTCACTGGCAGCCATCTAATGGCTCCGCCAGAGCCGGATGCTAGTGAGAGCCCTGCCTCGATGATCAATCGGTGGCAGAAACTCAAAGTCCTCCATCACACTTTCTGCAAGCGATGGAAAACCGAATATCTATACGAACTTCAAAAAAGAGTGAAGTGGAAGCATCCCAGACAGAATATAAAAGTGGGAGATCTGGCTGTCCTCAAAGAGGACAACTTATCTCCCAACGAATGGAGGTTAGGTCGAGTTGTCAACGTACACCCCGGCGAAGATGACCGAGTACGTGTAGTCGACCTCAAAACAGAGAAGGGTCAAGTCAGACGACCTTTGGTCAAACTGATCCTTCTTCCAACGGAAGAGACGGATTGCGAGAAGGCTAAGAACTCCTCCTAACAATCCCTTCGTCCCTCCATATCCTACTTTCGAAAAATTTAAGCCCAGCTCTCGTTCACCCAGAACGAGGCCAACCAACAACCCTAATGCAGATCCCCCATCTGCCACAAAACACTTAATTTTCCTTTTTTTACAGTCAAACCCAAATTCACCCGCTCACCCAGAGCGAAGATACCAGAAAATATCCCACAATCGACTCGCTCCCCTGACCGAGGACACCATCCCCATTCACTCGTTATCCCATAACGAGGATACTAGAACAGCCCTACCGCAGATTCTCTATCTGCCACAGAATACCTACGCACTCGGCCATAGGCACGAGGCTAACCGAATTTAGCAAAATCTCAAGTCTCAACAGGAGCTACGCTCCCTGAAACACAAGAATACTGGTTTCAAGCCATCCACGCGGAGTTTAGCGCTGGAAGACAGTGGATTGGGAGCCTACTTTAAGTTAGCCTAACGTGGTGCTACCCCGAAGCGTTTTGTTTCGCTACGGATGTTGTACGGAATAATAATAGTGACCTCCGTAGCACCGCACATCCAGCGAATTAGACGATGTACACCACTGTTTCAAATACACATTATTTCGATGGCATTGCGTTGGTTTTAGAGATGTTAGGTGACATGCCTTCACGCCATTAAATTTGTCAAAACGTTAATCATTCATTTCCAAAAAATTTTTTTGGTAGGTTATAGTACACAGTCTAAGCGTTTATACCTCAACAAACAAAGTAACCGTAATGTGAGTTTCATAAAGAGCTTTCTCAAACAGACTTCAAGCTTAGAAGACCTTGATGATTGTTTACAAATTGTGTCAAAATAAGCATGAAGCCCTCGAAACGGTTCGTCCTTTAATCTTATAACCGAGAACTACAAGAGAAAATCATGGAAATGGATGCGAAAGGGGCTGGAAAAAACTACAAAAGAACTAAAACACATTGTGAGGAAGATATAAAGGTTATAACGAACGGCGGAGATGGTAATGGATCAGATATTAAAACATTTATTGAAGGAGATGTGGAAAATGGCAATGAAAACAGTCTTATTGTTACTAGTATCAATGGTGAACCAATTGACGCTTGTGCAGAAGAAGCAATCCATTGGGATAGTCAAATCAGTGCCGTATTAAACAATGAGACGCTGGCCAAGGGAAATGTCACATCCAACATTAATATCATAGACAGCTACAACATGTGTGAACTCTTTTATTGAGACGCAACTAGTCCGTCTGAATCTGCTGAACAACTAAAACAAAGCGTAGCAGAAGAATAATATAGTGGACGTTCAATGTAGTGCCACCCACCACAAGCACGACTACTGTCGCATAAAAAAAAACATGGTTTTAATAATTCATGCTGTTAATGATGCATTAAACCAAACGATTGTATGCATTCGCATTTATCTATGTATGTAGACATATTGACTTTAACAGCATTTATTTATGAAGAAACCCGCTATATAAAATGCATATCGAAATAGAAATTCAAATTCTTACTCACTCTCTTTTTATTATAGTCTTCGAAGTTCAAATATCTTCCAGCACACATTCTTCGGTAGTTGGTTATTTGTATTAGTACTACCCTTAGTGTTCGCAAAGGTTGTTTCTTTTTCGTCCCGCACTTCATCTGTTTGAGCAAATAACAATTTGCTCCGTGTAAAATTATCTTCACGTTAGCGCAAGGAGAATTATAGTCCTAAAACTGATTACAGTTAACTCAAATGATTTATATTTTAAATGAAGCTCTGTCTTACCCGATGTGTTACCAGTAAAATCGTAGGCTCTATTATTTTCTCTCGTAATGATCATCCGAGTTCTATTTCGTCCAAATTCATCCATCCGCGCACAGGAATATCCCGTAGCATCAAAGACGGGACCATCATGGCCTATATCAGCGGGCTTAGACGTCCTCGTACTTTCCAATTTCGTCGGGAGTTAGGCGTAAAGTCACCACCCTTATACAGGTGTACAGCTTGCGGTGCTAAGTGATAATTCTCCAACATAGCAAGCCACGTTCGGACCTTATGTAACACAATTGACAACCGATTCCTCAATGTTAGACTGATAATGATAGTGTGATTCTAGCAAAGCCATTAATAAAAATTATCAACCTACCAAAGTACTTTTGGCTCGACTAAGTCACACCGTTCGAGCAGGTAGCCACCATTTGCGATGTAAGAAAGAGATCGCGTATATGGCCCAAGATCAATTTCCCATACTTTATGCATAATCTCACCGCCGGCATTATTTAGGAAACTTGGTAAGGAATCTTTCGGTTTCGATTGTTTATTATTTCTGACTCAGTCAGATATATCCATATGTTACGTAAGCAAATATTTTTAATACTAGCATCACTTGTATCGGATACTAGTAAATCGCAATAGTATCGTTTCAATTTGGTATCCGTTCAATAATAATCGTTCATTACACAACATCAGCCTAAGGCTATTAACGCTGCTTTGCGTCTATCAGGATTATGACATTGTGCAAAAAAAAACATTAAGCAGTCAAAAACATCAATGCAAATGGTTGGCGATAGACCATTTGCTTCACCAGCAACCTCTTTCAAGTTAAAATTAAAATAACTACAATAACCAAGTACTAATGTGCCCGCAACGCCTGCATCTATGCCTATCGCCGGACAACAGCTGTTGTTTTTAGCAAAGCATGTCATCTCTTCAGCTGAATTAATTAATTTGATAAATTTTAATCACGAAAAAGTTGAATGTTAATAAAAATTAATTAATTGCAATGTATACAGTGCTTGTGATACCACCCGATCTTCGCCAGAAAGAAACAACTATCCAAGCGGCCATAGCGCTCGCTTGTCTACAACAAACAATAAATTCTGTATTTGACCGCATTGACAATCGCACCGAGCGCAATAAAGCTAAAGTGAAAGAGTTGAGCACACGCGTTGAAAAGGCGCTGTTGAAGATCCGAAGTTTAGTTTGCACTAAAAAAGCAATAAAAATTTACGCTCCAGCACGTTTTCCATCGTCACAAATTTTCGCGATCTACCGCACACGTTTATATACTCCATAGCAATGGTTGAACAACCTACACAGCAACAGCACAATCAGAACTCAATCTACGAAGTGCATAGCAATGTAGACGCACCTGCAAAGCTAGCACAACAGGAAGAGTCAGTATTCTTCCATGTACGTTACAAGGATTCAGATAATCCCATGCGTGGCGCTACTGTGGCTGCTGATAAATCACAAGTAAACAAAAGCTTCAGCATGGGCGCTGTACCTATTAAACTCCGTTCAGTATCATCATTGCTACATTGTAATAGCGGCGAGTTGGTTTATGGTAACAAGCACACCGAAAAGGATATGTGGAAGACAGCAAATTCTTTAAATCACCACCCCAACGCCGTGAAAACAGCGCAATCGGGTAAACAAAAGCAATGACTAGAACCAGCTCCATACTCAGTGGCGCATCGCAATCAGAAAGTTGACTCATTTGGGGGCTTACGATATACACCTCGTTTACATGAAGCACCTGAAATTGATTTGCGACTTGACTTGCACGGCATAGCGGATGATATATATCTCGAAAGCAACGACCAACAATAAATAGCTCCATCATTATACATAGAAAATTTGCCCGATTTGCCTGAGCTCGAAGAGGCAGACGTTGAGATATCAAAAAAAAAAATTTTTTTTGCCGGAGATCCGGTAATTGTTCATTTGCCTCCCCCCCCCCACTACTGCCATTATCGTCGATAGCGCCAACAACTGTTACAAAAATCGCTAATAGCATACAAGTGGCAGGAGCGGCGTCACCAGCGGCACCACCAACACCACCTCCACTTATGCCGTCATTGACACAGGCAAAATCAGCAAATGAACAAATTCTAAAGGTAAAATCTACAAGTATTGCCGTATCAAATTCCAATACTGATACTTCACGCAACGAGCTAATGGAGGCCATACGGAAGGCAGGTGGTGCACGCGGTGGCCGCTTGCATGCAACAGCTGTGGCTCCTGTTGATGTAGTTGACAATCGGTTAGGCAATAAAAATCCGATACGATATCTGAGCTCCATCTCCGGAATATCCACACCATCCACCTGAAACATAAAAAGAAAATTGATTAATACTAATGAATAGAAGAATATTCAATTACAAATTACTAACTTCAAATTTTTCTTACCATTCATGATCACCAAACTAGAAAACCAACCGTACTCCAGCCACGCACCGTAGTCAAAGAATGTGACAACGGGAAAAATCTTTCGATTTTAGTCCCGTTTGTTTCAATTCATGTGAATTTACACTCTATATACGGGTGTGTTTGGATGTTTGTTTTTTTTGCTTGTCTTCCCTTTTTTCTATGTGGATGGCATACTTGAACCAGTGCGCGGACTTTTTATAAACGGAATGTTGGAAAGCGACAGATGAAAAGAGTAATGGTAGTGGGAGATTTTTTTTACCAAGAAAACAATAGCTACAATTTATATATTTGTACCAAACAATTAATCACTTATTGTAAAACAAATAACGCGCATTTCAAGGAAATGACACTTGTAAACAAGACAAAACTACTTGTACATTTGTATATACATAACTCATGACTATACGGACTCACTTTTTCCTGTGTTTTGAGTGTGGAATACTGACAAAAATGTACCAAAACATCTAATCACAACAACAATATTCCAAAGTACCAAAAATACTGCTACAAAATACCCGATTTCAGTTACTACATTTATCTCATCAAAAAATTTATTTCTTGTTTAAATTTGTTCACAAATTTTTCAAAATTGACTGATTTGGTCAGTATCACCTCCTAATGTTGGTTGGGCAGGCTCGGCATTAAATACTTAAAAATGATCGCAGTATTCGTTTTCAAAGCGACAATACTGAAATATTGGTACATTTTGGGCCTCGGTAGTATTAGTAGTAGAAAATGAAAACGGATCAGAAAAGTTAGTAAATGTACCAATGCGGTAAGGTCCGTGCACTGACTGCCCATATACTTATACCGACTTATGTATATATATTTGCCTGTTTTTCTTTAGTGCTGCGTCAACTGACGCACGCTGGTACCGAAAACTCGCAAGAGAAACAAAATCGGGATCGTTACTGACGCTTCGGGCAGTCTCAACAAAATACTTACGCACAAAAATAAAGACGAAACCCCATTTAAAAATAATTATGCTCTCATTCACAAACAAAAAAAAACAAAAAAAAAATTTTTTTTGGATTTTTTATTTTTTTTTCTTGCTGCCGTCGGTTTGTTTCCCTGGCTGGAGGGCAGGACTTGTTGTTTTCAACAACAAACATCACAAACTGTCATAATTACGGCTTCGGTACAAAAACAACCCGAGTCCCGAAATTAAAGAGTCCCGAAATGGAAAAGTCCCGAAATTAGATAAAATCAACTTTTCTACGGCACTAGTGCAACGACAAAATACATAAGGTATATATGTATATATTTGCACGCCACAAACTCAACATACCAGCTATCAGCTGAGCAATAAATACACGACAGGGTTGCATGTTACATTTAGCATAATGGTACGTGCAGATAGAACGCGGTGAACGCATCGCCTATCTGCAAATGTATGGCAGGTGAACGTAAATAACGCATGTCTGCTTTTGCAATAAAACACCTCCGCTTCACCCAACCAATCTCACCGTCACTCGCCCTGGCACCTCAAAAGATGCCACACCTCATCCATAAAATGTCACAGTCGACCTGAGAGCGACACGACGCGTTATACGCTGGAACGGAGACCTCGGCCTCTTCGTCCAGCCCAGAAAAACCTCAAAACCCTCGAGTCTGGAACGGAGACCTCTGCCTCTTCGTCCAACCATCAAAAAAACCGCAAATCTGGAATGGAGACCTCGGCCTCTCCATCCGGAACGACAAAAACCAAAGAATAACAAAAAATGGTGCCACTCTGGAACGGAGACCTCGGCCTCTTCGTCCAGCCTTACTGGCCATCGACAATACAAATGTTACATTCTGAATTTCTATATTTAAGAATTATGTATAATTCAATGGCAAGAAATATTCACTTCACTGTTCATAACCGCTAATTCTTTCATCTTAGCTCAGGTGGCATGCTAAGCAAGTCGAAAAGGATTCCCGGCCATTTTGCGTCGCAGACGAAGTCTTCATTTAGATTAAGTTTAGTGTGTAAGTCTTATATTAATTTTTTCTCGTTTCAGCGGAGGTCATTGGCGAAAAACGATGTTGCGGATCGCAAGGGGGGCCGGCATGTTTAGGCAGGATGCCTAACTTTTCCGCATCTGATTGCGACCTCCCCCCAATGCAACTCTGCAAATCGATACTCGATACTCGAATTAATTTGTAACCACCCACACCATCGCCGCCACATGCATGTGCATGCACGTACATGTACGTGTATGTGTGCTTTTTGTCAGCACTCATGCATATGCATGTCGTGGTTGATGTGTGGGTGCCTTTCCCCTCCAAAACGGAGGATTTTGCGGGTCAACGGTTGTGGCTTGCTATGCAACCGGCCTCTTTGATTTCAACCGCCAACCAGCACGCATCTGCCGCCAACGATCTCCACTGTTTTCCAGAATATATTCAGGTAATATTGTAACCAGGTTATATATATCTATTCACATAATAAAGTTCACCCATTATAACGAGGAAAATCCTCCTGTGCTTCTTATTTGTCTCGTTTGAGTGAATCTTCTCTTCCCACTGAGATCGACCCCGGTGCGCCCACCTCTCCAGGATTAGACGCACACCGGCCGAACATTAGGCAACATGATATATTCACCGCTACTGTTAATTTTCTTTTGCAATGTCATTCTTATTGATAAAGCTTTTATGCTATGCAAATAATCATATATGTAACTTTTTCCTTTTTGTCATTGTCAAATATACTCTCGTGGACATAAGTTGTAAGTCGTGTCGTTTTTGTCTTATTACATCGGTAATACTGTGCACGTAAGTCCTCTATCCCTCTGATAGGTTATGGGGCCAGGTCGTAATAGGGTCTAAAGTTAATCACAAGTAAAGTTAAAAAAAAAAAAAATGAGTACACCTGGATTATATTCGATTGAAAAGCTGGACGACAGCAATTACGTATCGTGGGCGGTGCAGATGAGGAGCGTTTTTCAATTTCAATATTTAAAGGAGAAAGTCGGTATAAACCTACGTTCTAAAATCTAACTTTTACGAAGAAGCAGCAGCGTTTGACACCAAGGATGAAAAAGCATTAGCTAGCATTATGTTATGCATAAAGCCGTCACAGGTAAATCATGTTGAAGCATTGCAATACAGCGGGCGATGGCTTGGAGTGAACTTCAGCAAATACATCAACCCACCGTTCCGGCGCGAAAAGTTGCATTGTTTCGCCAATTGTTATCACTTAGGTTGAGCGAAGGTGATAAAATTCAAGACCATTTAGATGAGTTTTGCGATATACATGAAAGGTTGGCTGATATATCGGTAACTTTATCAGACGAAATGTCTGTGATAGTATTATTAGCAAGTTTGCCCAAATCGTATGAGAACTTCGTTGTGGCGATCGAGTCTCGAGATTCCTTGCCTACATTAACTACACTAAAAGTCAAGTTGCTTGAAGAGGGGGCGAGGCGAGAATAAAATGTATAAAAACTGGGCGTGGCTTCAACCGATTTCGCCGATTTCACACAAAGCAGTTATCGTCCTAAAATCTAAGCCTCTACAAAGTTTCCAAGGATTGGTATTGTTTTGTTCGACATATGGCATTAAAAGTATCCTAGACAAATTAAATGAAAAAGGGCGGAGCCACGCCCATTTTGAAATTTTCTTTTATTTTTGTATTTTGTTGCACCATATCATTACTGGAGTTGAATGCTGACATAATTTACTTATATAATGTAAAGATATTAACTTTTCTTTTAAAATTTGACTTAAAAAATATTTTTTTTTTAAAGTGGGCGTGGTTGTTCTCCGATTTTGCTAATTTTTATTAGGCATACATATAGTAATAAGAGTAACGTTCCTGCCAAATTTCATCATGATATCTTCAACGACTGCCAAATTACAGCTTGCAAAACTTTTAAATTACCTTCTTTTAAAAGTGGGCGGTGCCACTCCCATTGTCCAAAATTTTACTCATTTTCTATTCTGCGTCAAAAGTTCAACTCACCTACCAAGATTTATCGCTTTATCCGTCTTTGGTAATGAATTATCGCACTTTTTCGGTTTTTCGATATTTTCGATATCGAAATAGTGGGTGTGGTTATGGTCCGATATCGTTCATTTTAATTAGCGATCTGAGATGAGTGCTCAGGAACCTACATACCAAATTTCATCAAGATACCTCAAAATTTACTCAAGTTATCGTGTTAACGGACGGACGGACGGACGGACGGGCGGACGGACGGACATGGCTCAATCAAATTTTTTTCGATCCTGATGATTTTGATATATGGAAGTCTATATCTATCTCGGATTCCTTTATACCTGTACAACCAACCGTTATCCAATCAAAGTTAATATACTCTGTGAGCTCTGCTCAACTGAGTATAAAAAGAAGAAAAACTTTCAGCCAATTCTAAAGGGGTCGCGTTCAAAATTGGTCGAAATGGGATGGAATACCCCATATATATAAAAAATAAATAACCCTACACAGGCTAACGTGAATATATTTCATTTTCTCCTTGCGGACGGGGCCGCGGGTAAAGGCTAGTAATATTATAAATGCAAAAGTTTGGATGTCCAGACGTTTGTCTTTGTGACTCAATCACGCAAGAACGGTTGGACGGATTTGGATGAAATTTGGCACACATATAGCCAATAGTCTAGGAGGATCTACTAGCTATATATTTTTCAAAAGGGAAGAGGTCCCCGACCTCTAAGAACAGTTATAATTTAATTATTATATTTTTTCGTCTTTGTGACGGAATCACGCCAGAACGGCTCCTTCTCCTCCCGCCATCCGGCATCCGCCCTCCTTCAATTGTTTTTATTAGCACGCTTTTATTACATTTACCTGTATGTTTCTATGTAACTCTTCATTCGCTACCTTATTAGCATGGTTTTATAATTAGTTTCACCTTATTTGTAATCCCGCTAGGGTCATATCGAGAGCCTTCCGGGATAATTTCTGGATGGTTTTCGGGATCACTACGGGATTTCTTCGGGTTATTTTGGCTCCCTTCTGTAATCATTTCTGGACTTTTTCTCGACTAATACGGGATCATTTGGAGACCCTTTCGGCATCATTTCTGGATGGTTTGGAATCCCGTCAGGGTGATTTCGGGACTATTAGGGGATCATGTGAGGACCTTTCCGGCATCATTCCTGGATCCGCCCAGATCCCGATGGGGTCATTTCGAGACTATTGCGGGATCATTTGGGGTACCTACCAGCATCACTTCTGGATGGTTTTCGGGATCCGTCCGGGATTCCGTCGGAGTCATTTCGGGATCATTTGGGATCCCTTCCGTCATCATTTATGGATGGTTTTCGGGATCCGTCCGAGATGCCGTCCGGGTCATTTCGTGACTTTTTCTCGACTAATACGGGATCATTTGGGGGCCCTTTCGGCATCATTTCTGGATGGTTTTCGGAATCCGTCCGGGATCCCGTCGGGGTCATTTCGGGATCATTTGAGGACCTTTACGATATCATTTCTGGATGGTTGTCGGTATCCGTTCGGGATCCCGTTGCGGTCATTTCGGAATTATTTGAGGTCCTTTCCGGCATCTTTTCTGGATGGTTTTCGGGAATCGTCCAGGATCCCGTCGTGGTCATTTAAGGACTTTTTCGGGATCATTTGGGGTACCTTCCGGCATCATTTCTAGCTGGATTTCGGGATCCATCATGGATCCCGTCGGGGTCATTTCGGGACTTTCTTGCGACTATGTCGGGATCATTTGGGGTACCTACCGGCAATATTTCTGGATTGTTTTCGGGATCCGTCCGGGATCCCATCAACGTCATTTCAGGACTATTAAGGGACATTTCCGGCATCATTTCTGGATAGTTTTCGGGATCCATCCGGGGTCATTTCGGGACTATTTCTGGATCATTTGTGGTACCTTGCGGCATCATTTCTAGCTGGCTTTCGGGATCCTTCCGCATTTTTCACATCTAAAGAAACGATAAGGCAATATTCCTTAGAGCCTTCGATCCATCTAGTGCCACTTATGGCCTCTTGTGTCACTTCCTTCGCCATGTTCGCAGCTCGGATGGTAGATCTTCCTTTCCTAAATCCAAATTTGTTATTGGAAATACCCCCCTTTTTAATTTTCCTTACAAATTGGCGGCAGGCCATCTACTTATTTTATGCCGACTCGAAACGGCATCTACAAGGCATAAACATTCACTGAGAGAATTTCATCGCAGAAATACACTCGGAGTGCTTGCCGAACACTGCCGAGGGGCGACTCCGCTTAGAAAATTTTTCTTCTAATTGAAAAAGCTTGTTTCTAAAGATTTGATGTTGCTTTTCCCGGGGTGTGAACACAGAGTTTCGGTGTGATAGGCGCAGCACGCCTCCATCACACCACGGCGACCGCCATATAAATATGTACTGCGAGTAAATAAATACGCATGCTTGCTACATATATATACATATGAATATAGAAATGAAAATAGTAGTCACAAAACTGATTCTCAATTCTTTCAGTAGCAGCTCAGCCCATTCTCAATTTCTTCTCTCGCATGTAGTTGCCACACTTGATTGTTTCGAACAAAATTTGTAGTATAAATGTTTGACGTAACATTTTAAAACGAGAACTTGAAGTTATAGCAAAGTAAAGAATCAAATCGCAGGAAGGTAATCCACCACTGTAGTGACTTTACATGTAATTCGGCAAGTTTAATTTTCGTAACACTTTAAGTTGAAACGATTCCAAAACAACTCAAACTTTTATTTTGTCGGAAATATCAACACTAAAAAAGAAAGTTTTATTTATTATGTTATTAGATTCGTTGGCGTGAGCGAAAATTCATAAAAACTTGAACAAAATGTTACTAACTTTGGAAAAATCTTGTTCGTTCAAGCAAAACTTTTGCAATAAGAGGGCGCATTTCGCTTGCACGAGAAGTTGAAAAATTGTACCCGATAAATAGGTGTCCAAGTATCTCATAATTTTTGCATAGTAAACTCAAAGAAGGGTTTTTCCTTTTGTATTGATAACTGAAAAACTAGTTTTTTATTGTTTTCACATTTTTGTGTGTTTTCGATTTGATGTTTTTTTTATTTTTGTATTTTTTTTTTTTAACAAGTGGCACCATCGTCATAGTACAAAGTAGAGAGCACAGTGAGCGTAAAATTCTCTTTGAAATTTGCTCATGTATTGACAGTTGATCGCCGTTGAAATGACCTGTAAAATAAGTTGTGTCTACAGAAAATCAATTACATTGATTAGGAATCTATCAATTTTACAAAATTTTGTTAACTTAAGAGCGACAATTTCTCTTCTGTTGAAATGAATAAACTAATTTGTTCGCCTGGCAAAGAACTCGGTCGAATTAACCATAATTCGATCAATTTCACCGAATCTCCGTTAAGTCAAGAACAAAAGAACCGATTTGTTGATTTTACTAGCACCATTTTTTTCAGTGTTCTTACTAAACTTTTATTTTTAAATTTTGACATAGAAATTGCAAAATTATTTATGAAAAGTAAAAATATAAAAGTGGATCGCACATTACTTGGATTGGAAAGTTGGCAGGAAAGGAGATATTATTAGCCAATCAATTGTGCTCAACCTTTATATTTTTACTTCTCATAAATATTTTTGCAATTTCTATGTCAAAATTTTAAAATCAAAGTTAGCAAGAATATGTCTTTATATAAGGAGACATTTTACGCTGATTTTTGTAAATTTATATAAAGGAAGTGCTTAAAATTTTCTTTTATTTTTCTTTTTATTTTATTTTTCTCCTTTTCTTACATTTTGTCGGTGTCTTAAACTATCTGTTAAGTTTTACGCTTGTAGCTCAATGAGAACTTACATAAAAATCAATCCCAAAATTTCCTCCGTTCCATTTGATTTTTCTAAATATCTCAGTCCGTGCGCCCTCTAGAGAAACTATTTATATTGTGTCATCGGCTGTCATCGACCTCCGAATTAAGCTCTAAATTTTAAGCCTCTAGCTCATCGAGAAGTTTCTCAAAACCCGGTTTCGAATTTCCAAATTGTTATCTAATTTTTTGGATCCGTGCGCCACCTAACAGAATTTTTTTCTCCTTTTGTTCCTTTGTCACGGTGTGTTAACCTGCCTCTGAGGTTCCATATTTGTAGCTCAATGAGAAGTTACTTTAAAATCGATCTCAAAACACCAAATTTCCAAATTCTTATCTAAATATTTCGATCCGTGTGCCACCTAAGGGAATTTTTTCTCCTTTTCTTAAATTTTATCGGCGTCTTATCCTATCTGTGAAGTTTTACAGTTGTAGCTCAATGAAAACTTACATAAAACTCAATCCCAAAATTCCCCCGTTCGTTTTGTATCGTTCATCGGCTGTCATCAACCTCTGAATTAATTTTGAAATTTCAAGTTTCTAGCTCATCGAGAAGTTACTTTAAAGCTTTTTTGAAAATTTTCAAATTCTTATCTAATTTTTTCGCTCCGTGCGCCACCTGTCGGATTTGGTCCTTTTGTTGCATTGTCAGGGTGTTCTAACCTATGTGTAAAGTTTCACGTTTATATCTCAATGAGAAATTACTTAATGTTGGTAATAAGAATTGTTAGGCAACATGATATATTCACCGCTACTGTTAATTTTCTTTTGCAATGTCATTCTTATTGTTAAAGCTTTTATGCTATGCAAATAATCATATATGTAACTTTTTCCTTTTTGTCATTGTCAAATATACTCTCGTGGACTTAAGTTGTAAGTCGTGTCGTTTTTGTCTTATTACATCGGTAATACTGTGCACGTAAGTCCTCTATCCCTCTGATAGGTTATGGGCCCAGGTCGTAATAGGGTTTAAAGTTAATCACAAGTAAAGTTAAAAAAAAAAAAATGAGTACACCTGGATTATATTCGATTGAAAAGCTGGACGACAGCAATTACGTATCGTGGGCGGTGCAGATGAGGAGCGTTTTAGTCCACACTGAATTATGGGCAATCGCCAGTGGAAAAATCGTGAAAAGTGAAGAAGCCACAGCCGAAGAAGCAGCAGCGTTTGACACCAAGGATGAAAAAGCATTAGCTAGCATTATGTTATGCATAAAGCCGTCACAGGTAAATCATGTGAAGCATTGCAATACAGCGGCGATGGCTTGGAGTGAACTTCAGCAAATACATCAACCCACCGTTCCGGCGCGAAAAGTTGCATTGTTTCGCCAATTGTTATCACTTAGGTTGAGCGAAGGTGATAAAATTCAAGACCATTTAGATGAGTTTTGCGATATACATGAAAGGTTGGCTGATATATCGGTAACTTTATCAGACGAAATGTCTGTGATAGTATTATTAGCAAGTTTGCCCAAATCGTATGAGAACTTCGTTGTGGCGATCGAGTCTCGAGATTCCTTGCCTACATTAACTACACTAAAAGTCAAGTTGCTTGAAGAGGGGGCGAGGCGAGAAGAAGATAAAAGCGGCGAAGTTCATTCGCAACACGCGCTGGTGGCGCAGGCAAATATTCAGAAAGTTCCTAATGCCAAGAATATCGCTAGCAATAACCACAGTCATGGTGTGGGAGAAAAGAAAAAATGCAACAACAATGGCAGAAGTCGAGGTAAATGCTTTAATTGCGGGAAATTTGGACACTTTGCCGCGAAATGTAAAGAGCATCGTCATACGGTTCGGGGTGATAAATCGTTCGCTATTCTTGCTTCTATTTCTCCTCATGAGTTAAAGAGCGATGAGTGGTGTATTGATAGCGGAGCAACTTCACACCTATGCTGTGACCGCTCATTATATGTAACTTTTAGAAAACGAAACGAGAGAATAGAATTAGCGGGAAACAAGTATATAGAAGCAAACGGAATTGGCGAAGTATGTATACACACTGATAGCTATCGAATTAAATTGAAGGAGGTTTTGTACGTGCCAGACTTAAAATGCAATTTCGTATCAGTAAATAAGGCATGTGAACACGGATTAGTTGTGACCTTTGAAAATAATGGAGCTGTAATCAAAGAGAAAAATTCCGTATTGATAAAAGCGCAGTTAGTTGGCGGTTTGTATGTTTTTAAAAGTATCACAAACAAGTGTTTTGGTGTTAAGCAAGACAACGAAATAACCATTTGGCACAACCGCTTTGGCCATCTAAATTTTGAGAGCTTATATGAAATGGCAAATAAAGAGTTAGTGTATGGCCTCAAGTTGAAAGATATTTCAGTTAAAAGTGATTGCGTCACTTGTGCCAAAAGCAAGATTTGTGTTAAACCTTTTGCTAAAGCATCGAAAAGTCGTGCCGAAAGCTTACTAGAAGTGGTACACTCCGATTTATGTGGCCCCATGAACACGGATTCGATTGGTGGCTCCAAATACTTCCTCACCTTCATCGATGATAAATCGCGGTATATATTTGTGTATTTTTTGAAAGCGAAAAGTGAGGTGTTTGCTGTTTTTTTAAAAAATTCAAGCAAATGGTAGAAAAGCAAACTGATAAAAAGATTAAGTGCTTGAGAAGCGACAACGGCCGCGACTATCTTAATAATGAATTTGAAACGTTTTTGATTCAAAATGGTATACAACGCCAGTTGACAACACCATACACCCCCAGCAAAACGGCGTAGCTGAACGGGCCAATCGAACCTTAGTTGAAATGGCACGCAGTATGTTAGTACATAGTAAGTTGGGTGAAAATTTTTGGGCAGAGGCGCTGTTCACGGCAGTTTACCTTCGAAATAGAGCCGCAACAAAGTCGCTGGTTAACAAAACACCGTTCGAGGTGTATACAGGTAAAAAGCCTACAGTAACACACCTTAAAGTATTCGGCTCTTTAGCGATTGCTCTAGACAAAACGCACTCAAAGAAATTTCAACCCAAAGGGAAGGAATACATTATGGTTGGGTATTCAGTCACCTCCAAGGCTTATCGATTGATGGATCCAAACACGCGTAAGGTGATCACAAGCAGAGATGTAATTTTTATGGAAAACACGCACTTTGGTAATGAAAACGAGCACGTCGACATCACGTCTTTTGCTAATGGAGCCTTTAATGAAGATGAGAGTGAGAACAACACTAAGAGTGAGCCAGCAAATGATTTGAGCGAAGAATGCCCAGCTGAAGCAAGCGACGAAGGTATGGAAGAAGATAATAAATGTACAAATGAGGTGCGGTATGATCTGCGTCCACGTAAAGAACGTCATATATTGAATATGATAGATACCAACGAAATACCTGTACCCAATTCGGTAAGGGAGGCTTTGGGTAGTGCGCATTCGGCGGAGTGGAGGGCCGCTATGAAAGAGGAGTACGACGCCCTGGTAAAAAATCAAACTTGGTCATTAGTGGATCTTCCTACAGGCGAAAAGGCAATCAGCAGCAAATGGGTATACAGCATTAAAAGAAACCCTGACGGTAGTATTAAACGTTTTAAGAGCCGTTTGGGGGCAAAGGGGTGTAGTCAACAGTTTGGAGTGAACTTCACCGAAACGTTTTCACCGGTGTTGAGGTATGCGACAGTTCGTTTACTGTTGGCGTTGGCGTGTGAGCATGAACTGCATTTGCATCAAATGGACGTATCTTCAGCATACTTAAACAGCAATTTACAAGAGATAGTTTATATGAAACAGCCGGAGGGGTTCGTATGCGATGAGTTTCCACACCGAGTGCTGAAGCTCAATAAGGAACTATATGGATTAAAGCAAAGTGGGCGTGAATGGAACTCTAAGTTGGACACAGTTCTAAGATCGTTTGGGTATTCGCCGTGCGTCAGCGAGCCTTGCGTGTATACGAAACACGAAAATGGTAATTATAACATTATAGCTGTGTATGTTGATGATTTAATTGTAGGTGGCACCCGGTTAGAAGACGTAGTTGCCATCAAAGCAAAAATTGTGAACGAGTTTGATCTGGTTGACAGTGGGCAACTGCGGTATTTTCTGGGGTTGGAGATCCAGCGCGAAGGTAAAACAGGCGCAATTACCCTTGGTTATAAAAAATATATAACGGATCTATTAAACTGGTATGGTATGTCCGAATGTAAGGCTGTAGTGACACCGTTAAATGCTGGGTTCCAAGTCAGCTGTGATGATGCAAAATGTAGACGCGTTGATAAAAGGGAATACCAATCGCTTATCGGTGCGTTGATGTACTTGGCAATATCAACCCGACCGGATATTCTGCATTCGGTCTGTAAACTGTCGCAAAAGAATACCGATCCACATTTTGAGCACGAAGCAGGGGCTAAACATGTGTTACGCTACTTGCAAGGTACGAGCGATTTTAAACTACATTACCGAAAATCAGGTCAGCCCATTGAATGCTACGTCGACGCTGATTGGGGCGCTGATGTTGGCGACAGGAAGTCTTATACAGGCAGTGCATTTTATGCTGCCGGTGCAGTATTCTCGTGGGAATCGAAAAAACAAAACATCGTTGCCTTAAGTAGCACTGAAGCTGAATATGTGGCGCTTTCTACAGCTGCAAAGGAGGCAGTATATTTAAGAATGCTCCTTGCTGAAATGGGTTTTCCTATTAATAGCCCAACCTTAATTAATAGCGATAATCAAAGTGCTTTACATCTAGTTAAAAATCCGGTTTATTATTCTAGAAGTAAGCATATAGATTTAAAGTTTCATCATGTTAGGGATTTGTATAAGTCAGATGAGATAAGTCTAAATTACATTTGTACTGAAGATATGGTATCTGACATTTTAACCAAAAACCTTCAAAAGGTAAAGCATTGTAAATTTAGAACCGAAATGGGTTTGTATTAGTCAGATAGACAATATATACTTATAATATGTACATGTTGAGGAGGAGTGTTGGTAATAAGAATTGTTAGGCAACATGATATATTCACCGCTACTGTTAATTTTCTTTTGCAATGTCATTCTTATTGATAAAGCTTTTATGCTATGCAAATAATCATATATGTAACTTTTTCCTTTTTGTCATTGTCAAATATACTCTCGTGGACTTAAGTTGTAAGTCGTGTCGTTTTTGTCTTATTACATCGGTAATACTGTGCACGTAAGTCCTCTATCCCTCTGATACTTAAAAATCGATTGCAAGATTTGTATGAAAAGTGGACAAACAAATTATTTCGATCTGTGCGCCAGCCAACGGATTTTTTTCCTGTTATTGTTGTTGTAGCAGTGCTTCGCCCCATCCAATATGTCTGACCAATCACAAATTGTCATCAATGTCCTCTAACGGGAGTCCAGGGGCACTTGCTGTTTCAACAGGGGTGGACCATAATGAGAGAGGTGTTAGCGGCGTTGGTTCCACATTACCATTGAATAGATGGTTGGTGTCATGTGTGGATACGTTGCAAGCAGGGCATATATTTTGTATGTCAGGGTTGATTCTGGATAGGTAAGAGTTTAACTTGTTACAATATCCAGATCGAAGTTGGGCTAGAGAGACTCGCGTTTCCCTAGGGACAGTGCGTTCCTCTTCCCCAAGTTTAGGGTATTGCTCTTTGAGTACTGGATTCGCCGGGCAAGTTCTGACATAGAGGTCCGACGCCTGTTTATGGAATTCACCAAGGCCCTGCTTATGTTTTTTGGCTTCATACGGCTGTGCTCTCATGTGCCGTATTTCCCCATAGTTCTTACGGAGGTGACTCCTTAAGCCCCTGGGCGGTGTTGGCTCATCAATCAGATGCCTTTTGGGATGCCCAGGTTTCTGGGTATTCAACAGAAACTGTTTGGTTAGCATTTCATTTCTTTTTCTTATTGGGAGTATTTATTTATTTATTTTATTCGCCTTATGTAGATGGTGTTCTGAGGACATAAGGAGACAACCCGTGGAGGTTCTAAGGGCAGTATTTTGGCAGGCCTGTAGTTTCTTTCATTGGGCAATCGTTAGGCTTGGCGACCATATCGGGGACGCGTAGCATGCAATCGGCTGGCGAATTGCTTTGTAATTGGTAATGAGCGTTTCTTTATCTTTTCCCCAAGTACTGCCAGCAAGAGATTTGAGAATTTTATTACGGCTCTGGATTTTCGGTACAACTGCGGCTGCATGCTCACCAAAATGTAGATCCTGATCGAACGTCATACCCAAGATTTTGGGGGGTAGGACATTTGGTAGCGAAGTGACATTAACGTGTACGTTCAAAATGGTCGAAGTTTGGGACATCCAAGTTGTAAATAAGTTCGCCGATGATTTAGTCGGTGATAATGTCAGGCTTCGCGAGGTAAATTATATCTTATACTTGGGATATAATACGGTTTCATTCAATTATTTAAAAAAATGTTATAAATTTGTGACTTTGTCACTCACTTTTCTTTTAATAATAATTTTAAATGACTGCGGTGATTTGCGACTGCGCCGGAAACAGGATGTGAGTAATACTCACTCCTGTTATCAAATTTATATTAAAACAAATCGTGTTTTTGTATAATTTATTTTAATTCTTTATAAAATTTTACATACCGAAGAAATGAAACAGAAGGTCTACCGAATTAACAAAGTCACCTCTTAATACAGCAATCCTGTTGTTGAATCCTTTGGATCGAATTTTAATATATTGATTACGTTTTATTATGTTGAATCCTCTGATCGAATTTTAATATACTGATTACGTTTTATTATGTTGAATCCTCTGATCGAATTTTAGTGTACTGAATACGCCTTAAAACTTCAATTAAATTCAAAAGTTAACTCACTGACTTCACTGAAAGAAAAGAACTGACTATGCTTTGCAGTGCTTTTCATAGATGTTGAATGAGTGGCGTGATCCAATTCTATTGATTATTAGAATTTGATTTTTCTTTAAAATACCAATCACCTATTGTCACCTGCAACTTTATTTACCTTAAGTTCATTTGATTATAATGAAGGTAACCATTTGGTCTACATGCAGCTTGATTATGTGTAGTTATGTATGTAGTCACCAGGGGCCATATTCGCTAACTGTGAGTTTTAGAGTGTACACAAGAAATTGTGTAAACTTTGAAATTCTGATTCTGTAAAGAAAACTGTGAACAAAAAAAACTCACTGATAAAAACTTCGTGCGTTTTCTTGGCAGCCAGTGTACACTATTGTGACATTCAAAACTCATACGCACTGTTGCAGAATGACTTTTTTGTTTTCATGGCGTTTGATGAATATTTTCTCACTGACATAAGACTTTTACATTCAGCGCTCATTCAGCAAAACAATGTACACAATAATTTATAGAATCGCATGAAAATTTAATGTGTAAATTGTGTATGCAAATGAGTTTTAATGAGTGTACATTTTTCAGTTTTTCACAGTTACGGAATTGACCCCCTGGCCAACTGACTCCGCATGAGCGTGTTTAATTGTTTGGTCAATTGACTCCGCATAAATATGTTTGTAATGAACGTGGTTTATTAGCGTGTTCCATTATTTTCAGCTTTATTAAAGTACTGGATTTATTTTTGTTGTTTTCATGAGATGTGGGGCCATTCCTTGGTTATTGGACATTGTTGGGTTTTGGACGTTGGAGGTAGGTAAACGTGTAACTATATATACTATATATACCACCATATATATACTACTAGCCTTTACCCGCGGCCCCGTCCGGAAGGAAAAAATTAAATATATGGGCTATTCACGTTAGCCTGCTTATCAAGTTATCTGTTTAAAATTT
Source organism: Eurosta solidaginis (assembly GCF_040869045.1). Lineage (NCBI taxonomy): Eukaryota > Metazoa > Arthropoda > Insecta > Diptera > Tephritidae > Eurosta > Eurosta solidaginis. Next base: position 147,525,016 of record NC_090319.1, on the reverse strand, counting down.
GTTTTCTGTCTAATGCATTTTATTTCTGCAATTGAGTAAAAAAAAACCCAAATGAGTTGATAACCCGATAGGATCCCCTAATGATACCGAAATTATCCAGAAAAATCCACGAAATGACCCCGACGATATCGCGGACGGATCCCGAAAACCATCCAGAAATGCCCCGGCAGGTTCTTCAAAAGTTCCCGGAATAGTCCCAAAAAACCCGAAATGACAACGACACGATTCTAGGCTTATCCAGAGAAACACACAGAAATGATCCCTGAAGGGTACCAAAATGATCCCGAATGACCCTGACGGATCTCGAAAACAATCCAGAAATGATGCTCAAACGGTACCTAAATGATCCCATCCGTCGAGAAAAAGTCCCGAAATGACCCCGACGGAATCCCGGAAGGATCCCGAAATCCATCTAGAAATGATGCCGGCAGGTACCCCAAATAACCCCCAAATAGTCCCGAAATGGCCCCGGACGGATCCCTAAATCTATCCAGAAATGATGCCGGAAAGTTCCCCAAATTATCCCCTTATAATCTCGGAATGACTCTGATGGGATCCAGGACGGATCCCGAAAACCATCCAGAAATGATATCGAAAGGGTCCCCAAATGATCCCCTTATAATCTCGGAATGACTCTGATGGGATCCCGGACGGATCCCGAAAACCATACAGAAATGATGCTGGAAAGGTCCTCAAAAGATCCCCTAATAGTCCCGAAATGACTCTGATGGGATCCCCGACGGATCCCGGAAAAAATCCAGAAATGAGGTTCTCAAATAGTCCCAGAATGACTCTGGCGGGCTCCCAGGATCCCGAAAACCATCCAGAAGTGATGCTGAAAGGGTCCCCAAATGATCCCGAAAAAGCCCTGAAATTACCCCAACGGGATCCCGGACGGATCCCGAAAACCATCCAGAAATGATGCCGGAAGGGACCCGAAAAAGTCCCGAAATGACCCCGTCGGGATCCCGAAAGCTATCCAGAAATGGTGGATGAAAGGTCCTCAAATGATCCCCTAATAGTTCCGAAATGGCCCTGACGGGATCCCGGACGGATCCCGAAAACCATCCAGAAATGATGCCGAAAGGGTCCCCAAATGATTCCGTATTAACTTGAAAAAGTCCCGAAATGACCCCGACGGGATCCCGGACGGATCTCGAAAACCATCCACAATGATGCCGGAAGATACCCCAAATGATCCCAAAATAGCCTCGACGGGATCCAGCACGGATCCAGAAAACCGTCCAGAAATGATGCCGGAAGGGACCCAAAATGACCCCGAAAAAGTCCCGTAATGATCCCGGAAACCATCAAGAATTTATCTCTCAAAGGTACGCAAATGATCGCGAAATTACCCCGACGGGATGCCGGACGGATCCCGAAACCCATCCAGAAATGATGCAGGAAGGGTCCCCAAATGATCGCGAAATAGTCCCGAAATTATCCCGAAATAGTCCCGAAAATTTCCCAAAATAGCCCCGACGGGATGCCAGACGGATCCCGAAAACTATACAGAAATGATCCCGGAAGGGTCCCAAAATGAACCCGAAATAGTCCCGAAAAAGTACCGAAATGACCTCGGCGGGATCCCGAAAACCATCCAGAAATGATCCCGGAAGGGTCTCGATATGACCCTAACGGGGTTACAAATAAGGTGAAGCTAATTATAAAACCATGTTAATAAGGCAGCAGGCGCGTTGGAGCAAATGAAGAGTTACATAGAAACATACAGGTAAAGCTAATAAAAGCGTGTTAATAAAAACAACTGAAGGAGGACGGATGGCGGGAGAAGAAGGAGAGGACCACTGATCGTTTTTCCAAAATTGTTTAGATCTCGATCTGTATGTGCCAGATACCAAAAGCTATTGATTTAGGAGACAATTTATATTGAGTTATAACAATTTATAGATTTTACACCAGAGGGGGTGAGAAGGGGCGGATAGGGAGGTTGGCGGAGGGTGTCACTGCTCACTTTGTAAGCCCTCGACTTATTTCACCCATTGAGTTTGTAATATTGGTGAAGGTCAGTATACGTTAAGTTATACTGTGTAAAAATTATTAAAAAGTAGTTATTCGAAGGGGTCGTGGGACCTCCGCTCCCATTTCCATGTTCGAAAAAAATTTCGTCAGTAGAGTGTTGTCTGTGTTCCAAATTTCATCAAAATCCGTGAAGCCTGGCGTGATTCAGTCACATATACGAAAAAATACAATAATTAAATTTAACTGTTCCTAAGGGGCGGAGACCTCCCCCCTTTTCAAAAAAATATAGCTAGTAGATCGTTCTAGACTATTGGCTATATGTGTGCCAAATTTCATCCAAATCCGTCCAGCCGTTCTTGCGTGATTGAGTCACAAAGACAAACGTCTGGACAAACATACAAACATCCAAACTTTCCCATTTATTATATACTAGCCTTTACCCGCGGCCCCATCCGCAAGGAGAAAATAAAATATATGTGCTTTTCACGTTAGCCTGCTTATCAAGTAATCTGTTTAAAAATTACTTTTGTCTAATGTATTTTATTTTTGTAATTTAGTAAAAAAAAAGAACTATAAGATAAGATAAGAAGATAAGCTGAAAGGCACACTTTCATGAATAGTACAATACAGTTTTTTCGAATAAAAAAAATACATTTTGTTTTTAAATTAAATTAAGTGATATGAGAGGGGTGAAAGAATTACTACTCATAGAAAAAAGGAGTGAAACTACAATTCGTTAAAACCAAAGAGAATTTTTTAGATGAAAATAGTGTTGCTTTTTCGGGTATTTAGTTGGTTAAAATATTACAAAAAGTGTGATTATAGTTATAACAGTTCGTTACACGATTCATTTAAAAAACTCAAAAATAGAACGAAAAAGCTGTGTTAGATTGAAAATAAAACATACCGAATTTTAACTACGAATAATTAGCAGCAAATCCACTGCCATAAAAGCTCATAATTTCAAGAGGCATGCGTGCAGAACTACCGGTTGCGAAGAGACCTTAAATGATCCCGGAAGGTTCCCAAGATGATAATAAAATTCCCGGACAGATCCCGACAATCATCCAGAAATTAACCAGGAGGGGTCCCAAAATGATTCCGAAATAGTCCCGAAAAAATCGTGAAATGACCCTGATGGGATCCACAAACCCATCTAGAATTGATCTCTGAAGGGTCCGCAAATGATTGCGAAATAGTCCGGAAAGAGTCCCGAAAAAACTCCGACGGAATCCCGGACAGATTCCGTAAATCATACAGAAATTATCCCGAAAGGGTCTCAAAATGATCCCGAAATAATCCAGAAAAAAGTCCCGAAATAACTCCGACGGGATCCCGGACAGATCCCGAAAAGGATCCAGAAATTATCCCGGAGGGGTCCCAAAATGATCCTGATGGGATCCTGCAGGAATCCCGAAAATCATCCAGAAATTATCCCTGAAATATCTATCCTCAAATGATCCCGAAATACTCCCAAAAAAGTCCCAAAATGTTTTTGACAGAACCCGATATAGCCCTGAAAAAGTTCCGAAATTACGCTGACGGGATTCCGTATGGATCCCGAAAAACATCCCGAAATAATGGCGGAAGGGTCTCCAAATGATCTCGAAATAGTCCCGATTTGACCCTGACGGGATCGCGAAAACCATCCATGAATCTGGAGGGATCCCCAAATGATACCGAAAAAGTCCCGAAATAACTCCGAAGGGATCCCGGAGGAATCCCAAAAATTATTCAGAAATTATACCGAAATGTTCCCAAAATGATCCTAAAATAGTCCCGAAAAAGTCCCGAAATGACACTTACGGGAATCCGGACGGATACCGAAACCATCCAGTCGCTCCTTCGCTCCGCCAACCGGCGCCAATTGGTCACACCAAGGGAGTTTAAATCGTTTTCCACCTGGTCCTTCCAACGGAGTGGGGGCCGCCCTCTACCTCTGCTTCCATAGGCGGGTTCCGATAGAAACACTTTCTTGGCCAGAGCATCATCTTTCATTCGCATAACATGGCCTAGCCAGCGTGGCCGCTGCGTTTTAATTCGCTGGACTATGTTGATGTCTGCGTATAGCTTGTACTCTTCGGTACTCGCCATCGCCAACGCGTAGAGGTCCATAAATCTTTCGAAGAACTTTTCTCTCGAACACTCCCAAAGCCGCTTCATCTGATGCAAAGTCGTCCTATACCTTTTCTTTTTTTTGTTTCTTTTACAAGGCTTAGGCTGTAATCAGCCAGTATAATCCTTGCCAATTAATTAGGCTGAATAATCAGCCAGTATAATTGAGGCAGGATCGCCATATAAAAGGCGTATCTTTGCCAGTAATGAACTTAGGCTGAAAAATCAGCCACCAAAATCATAGTAGGATCGCCATATAAAAGGCGTATCCTTGCCAGTAATGAACTTAGACTGAAAAACTAGCCACGAGAATTATAGGCAAGATCGCCATATAAAAAATTAAAAAAGAATAGTCGGTTTTGTGATTGGCGAATGAGCGAATGCTCTTTATTCAAATATTGTCAGCTCATTTATACTAAATTATTCTAAACATATTCTTACATACATATTTACTTTAAGCATACATACTTACATACATATTTACTTTAAGCATACATACTTACATACCTACATACAACTCGACACAAAATATGTACCTACACATATGTGTTGAGCTGTGACTTCTGTGGGAACCGCAATGTCAGCAAATTTGCCTGAATGCAAATTTGGTTTGGTCGTGCGTTGTACGCACACATGTATTAAATCGTGTGAATTGCTCTGTCAGCAACAATTAGCAAATGCCCCTTTGTGTTGGTTAAAATTTAGACTCTTTTTGTTACAGGGTAGCATATTAACTGGTTTCCTCATTTGGCATTGAAATTGTTGGCTGTTTACACTACAGGGGCTGAAATAGCGAAAATATATATATATACTATATATATATTATATATACTACCATATATACATATACTATATATTTCACCGACGTCTATGATTTTTCAGACAACAATATATGCTATATACGTAATCATTTGTTGAAATTTGAAGCCTCTAGCTCTTAAAATGGGGCAGTAATTACGAAAAGTTTCTTATCTGAACAATCGGTTGTGAGGGATATATATTGTATATACGACCGATTTCATCCATTTTGTCAGACAACAATATGTGCAATATACGAAAGCATATGGTGAAATTTGAAGCTTCTAGCATTTAAAAAGGGGCAGAAATTGCGCAAAGTTTCTTATCTGAACAATCGGTTATGTAAGATATATACTATTTATACTACGGATCTCAATGATTTTTTCAGACATCAATATATGCTATACACGTAAGGATTTGGTGAAATTTGAAGCGTCTAGCTGTTAAAATGGGGCTGAAATTGCAAAAAACTATATGTATACTATATATACCATCATATATATTGTAACGAATTTTCTGCAAATCCTCTTATTTGCAATCTTCTGCTAAGTTCGAATCACTAAACTGTTGAATAAATAACTCCAATATTGAATAATGGAAAAATGGCCTTTATTAAAGTACATCACAATAACACTTATACTTTGCTACTCGCTGGCTTAATAACCAAACTGATTGATAACTCAACTCAAACTGAATTACTTCTTACTCGCCTGCCCCGCTTTTATAGTTTACGCTGCATACCTTTAGGCTCTTCGATTTCCAGAACTTACTAGTTATATTCGGCTTCAAAATCGTCAGCCACAACTACGTGCACAAATTATTGCTCTCTCTTGTGACAACTCAGATAAGATATATGCATGTGTTTGTGCATTGCCGCTCCGCTGCTCGTATACGTACATATGTGTAGACACAATTATTTATTCGTTTATGTAGATACATAATGACTGAATTATTGATGTAGTTTACAGTCTCTCGCGCATACACAGGCGTATAAATAAATGCATCTGTGTGTGACATCTTTCGGCTGCCTTATATATGTGTATACATGATTTGATTATTGACGTAAATACTGCTTATCGTGGCCTTGGCATCGCCTTAGTGATGGTAGAACTTAGTGATGTTAATATCCGTGACACTGCCCTCCACCAAAGTCTTGTGAGGACCAAATAAATCCCCATTAATTTGGCCCACACAAAACGACCCCACAACATATTTGACACGACATTAACACAACAAGTGGCCACAAAAGGCTATAGCAACAGACCAACCAACAAGTCCAATACAGCATACATCATATTCGATACAACAATAACTCAACAGCCAGTCACAAAAGGCTATAGCAACAGACCAACCAACAAATACAACACAGCATTGAGACAACAGCCAGTCACAAAAGGCTATAGCAACAGACCAACCAACAAGTTTCAGCAACGCAACGAGCGTTCGCAACATCGAACAGCAACCATACCGACGCAACCATTTGAGCCAGCAATGCCAAACAAGGCAATAAAAGGAGCGACACAGCAGCACAGCAGTCAGTCAGCACGGAGCTGTGGTCGTGACCAGAGCTACTAGCGAAGTAGATCGCTATCGCAGTTGACCTACTCTATGCAATAGGAATCCCCTTCATAGGAGCGAGTCGTGGAATGGTGATTGCGGTTGACCTTCTCTATGCATCAACCCCAGGAACCAAAGGCCCCGCCACAGTAACGCGCAACCGCGGCAGGTGACACCCGCTCACCCCCGTCAGTAGAGGTACACCAGCAGAGTAATACAAGGCGCGACAGAGTATCGCCCAGCACACGCGAGTAGACGCCGACGCTATAGCAACAGACCAACCAACAAGTTTCAGCAACGCAACGAGCGTTCGCAACATCGAACAGCAACCATACCGACGCAACCATTTGAGCCAGCAATGCCAAACAAGGCAATAAAAGGAGCGACACAGCAGCACAGCAGTCAGTCAGCACGGAGCTGTGGTCGTGACAAGAGCTACTAGCGAAGTAGATCGCTATCGCAGTTGACCTACTCTATGCAATAGGAATCCACTTCATAGGAGCGAGTCGTGGAATGGTGATTGCGGTTGACCTTCTCTATGCATCAACCCCAGGAACCAAAGGCCCCGCCACAGTAACGCGCAACCGCGGCAGGTGACACCCGCTCACCCCCGTTAGTAGAGGTACACCAGCAGAGTAATACAAGGCGCGACAGAGTATCGCCCAGCACACGCGAGTAGACGCCGACGCAAGGCGTGGCAGAGAATCACCCAACAACCAGCAATACAAATAGACGCCGACGCAAGGCGCAGCAGAGCGTCACCCGATCACCTCCGTCAGTAGAAGTACGCCGGTAGAGGCCGCACCAGAGCGGCAACGACGTAAGGCGCGACAGAGCACCGCAGAAGAGAGAGACGCCGACGTAAGGCGCGTCAAGGCACCGACGCCACATACTAACGGGACCCGTCTAACGGAACACGGCGACAGAGCATCGCCTCAGCAATACAAGTAGACGCCGACGTAAGGCGCGACAGAGCACCGCAGCAGAATTATACGAGCATACGACGCTGGTCGCAGCAGCGCAACGCTAACATACGACGTTGGCCGCAGTAGAGATACGTTAACATACGACGCTGGTTGCAGCAGCGCAACACTAACATACGACGTTGGCCGCAGCAGAGATACGCAGTCGCTAACTGTAAGAGAAACACGCCGACGCACGGCGTCACTGAGATACATTTACACATACCCAGCAGGGCGTCCTAACGGAACGATCCTAACGGGACGCGAGGACCGTTAGCCCACCACCAATCACGGAGCAAGCATAAAGCCAAGTGAAGAATATACAAAAATCTTTCTTTTATTATATTTTTACAGTTGTAGTATATAGAGTTAAAGCAATAAAGTGAATTTTATATGAAATCGATTTGCAAGGTGCCCCTTTAATACAAACTTATTGTAAAAGAACCCTGGGCACGGCGAGTATACCCCAGCAAATATCAAAGAAGCAACGGGGCACGAAAAAGCTTCGTTGCAATTGGCGCCCTAGCAGGGACCCTGCAAATCGTTACCACGTCAGAAGGAACATTCCTGACGAGAAATCTAACCACAAAATGGTCGACCAGATCGATACCACGTGGTTAGACACAATTTCAAAGGAGCAGCTGATATCCATGACACAGGAATTGGGTATTGAGCAGACAGGTACCACCCGAGAAATCCGAAAGCGCATAGCAGCACTGGCCTCAAAGGCAAATAGGGACTCGGAAATCCACGGAAAATTTGTATCCCTACAAGCCACCTACAAGGAGACTACGCACATGAGCGACGTAAATGAGGTTAAGACACCGACCCCGTCGAACGGAGGAGGCACACCGAAGGTCGCCGTTACAACGGTAGAACAAACTCAACTCGCGTTCCCTCCCAGGAATACAGTACCCACACAACTGTACTTACCATCAGGAATAGCGGTACCATCCAACGATATAGGGGTACCAACCCGATTTCGCCACGATCAGCCAACCACTAACAACCCTGCTGAAAAAGGGCAAACACTGGAAGTGGGGGGCCGAACAACAGGAGGCTTTCGAAGTCTTAAAGCAAAAGCTCACGGAAGCACCGATACTTGCCTGCCCGGACTTCACGAAGACCTTCACCTTACAAACGGACGCCAGCAATTTCGGGCTTGATGCCGTATTGACACAAGACCTGGAAGGCGGAGAACGCGTGATCGCCTACGCCAGCAGGAAACTCAACAAGGCGGAAACCAACTACTCGCCCACCGAGAAGGAGTGCCTCGCGATAGTCTGGGGAATACGCAAGATGAGGCCATACTTGGAAGGATACCGATTCAAGGTAATCACGGACCATATGTCTCTAAAGTGGTTAAACTCCATCGAAAGCCCTTCAGGCCGTATAGCACGATGGGCCTTGGAGCTTCAACAACACACTTTCGACATTGAGTACAGGAAAGGGAAGCTGAACCTGGTAGCGGACGCACTATCACGGCAGCCACTGGAGACCCTACGCCTAGCAACGACAACAGAGCCACAATGCAAGTGGTGGCACAAGCGCGTCGGCGAAGTACGCACTAACCCCGAGAAATTTTCTGACTACATGATACAAGATGGGCAACTGTACCGCCATATTCCCTGCCGGTCACACGATGAGGAAACGGTCCCTTGGAAATTTTGTGTACCAACACCACTGCGACAACGAGTGTTAGAAGAAAACCACAACACCCCTAGCGCTGGACACATGGGCATCCGCCGGACGGTTGCACGGATTGCCAACCGGTACTACTGGCCCGGCATGTTTCGGGACATCAGTCGATACGTACGACAATGCGAGTCTTGCCAGAAGTACAAGGAAACACAGCAAAAGCCGGCCGGAAAGATGCTCACACAAGTGGCCCAAGAACCATTCGCCACGGTATGCGTCGATTTCGTTAGACCACTCCCACGATCCACACACGGGAACACGATGCTACTAGTATTTTTCGACCGCTTCAGCAAATGGGTGGAACTGGTCCCCATGAGGCGTGCGACAGCAGAAGGCCTTCGCCGCGCGTTCAGAGAACGCATCCTAGCAAGATTTGGTGCTCCCAAGATTCTGATATCGGACAACGGCATCCAGTTCACCAGCACAATGTGGCAGCGTTACCTCAAGGAAATGGGGATACGACAACAATTCACGGCGCCCTACACACCGCAAGAAAACCCGACGGAACGGGCGAACAGAACGGTAAAGAGGATCATAGCGCAACTCACCAAATCACAACACAACAAATGGGACGACTTTCTCCCAGAGATCGAGCTGGCCATCAACACCAGTTTAACCGCGTCCAGAGGGTACAGTCCAGCCTTCCTCGTACAAGGACGGGAACCGCGACTACCAGGGGCATTGTTTGACGAGGTCAACCTGGGGACAGGCACAGCTACCACCACGGCAGAAGAAAAATCCGACAGAATGCAAGAGGCATTCAGAATAGTGAGGCAGAACATGGAACGAGCGGCGGCAGACCAAGCACGGCACTACAATTTACAGCGGAGAAAATGGACCCCCGTAGTCGGCGAACTAGTGCTCGCAAAGGAGCACCATCTCTCCAAGGCCGGCGAAAACTTCGCGTCAAAGTTGGCCCCCAAATATGACGGACCCTACCAGATCCTAGGATATGTATCACCAGTGATACTCAAAATACGAAAACCCAACGGAGGAAAGGAAAAAACTGTCAAAATCGCGGAACTAAAAGCATATCATACAGCAGAGATCATCGCGTGAAACCAAACAAATTCAGGGAGAATAATTTCTTATATTATTAATTAATATCAAGGACAATCAAGCGCCGGTCATTCCAACGCAAACCACCGAGGTGACAACATCGTTTTCTTTTGCTACGAATTTTTTTTCACAAACCAATAATTTACAATGCAGAGCTATAACGCTAGACTAACAGCGTCAAGCGTATGCGCCAGCGCTACGAGGAGGTGGAAGCAAAACGCCCGAGGGCCGTATTGCTGGAAGGAGTTACATGCGCCGACGTCAGCCACACGCGTGCAACTATACGCGCAAACAGGTACGCTGACGTCGAACACATCATTACACCATTAAACACTACTGGGGCCGACGTCAGCCACACGCGTTCAACTATACGCGCAAACTGGTACGCTGACGTCGTACACGGCATTACACCATTAAATACTACAGGCGGCGACGTCAACAACACGCGTGGAACTACACGCGCAAACAGGTACACTGACGTCGCACGCACCATTACATCACCAAACACTGCAGACACCTACACCAACACCACGAACACCGAACCAGTCACGGCCAAGGCCCACAATAAGACCGGAGCATCGCCGATAACACTCACACTCGGTAGGATAGAAGTGAAGGCAAGGCAGTTGCCGGCAGCCATCGAGTACTCCTCCAATGAGGACACAGCTCCACCGGAAAAGCCACAGCCGCCGAAAATTATCGAGCTCTCCTCGGATGAGGACACAGCCCCACCGCCGAGAGACACGCCTAAAATAATATTCCCGGCAGGACCAGCCGGCATACCCCTCTATACGACTGACCTCGACACTCTCAGAGAATCGAAATGGTTGACCGACACCGTCATTGGCGCTTGGGCAAAGGGACTGGAAGAGCAACACGGACAACACAATACGACTCTCCGCCCTTTCGTGATCTGGCAGCTGACCCAGAAGGGGAACACGGAGGAAAATTACCGACGCATACACCGCTGGGTCCGGAACGTCGACATGTTTGGCAAGAGCGTGATCCTTGCGCCCCACAACGTAGCCAAACACTGGTACCTACTCGGCCTGGCGAACGCAGCAGTCACACACCACATCACTGACACGGAATGCTGGCAGGAGCGGTACGTATGGATAGCGGACTCGATGCACAGGGCCAAAGTTCCGCACGCAACACAGGCTTGGGTGGATTTCCTTCGGTGGGAGTATGTACAGCGGTACTGGTATGACGGGTTTAAGGCCCAGGAGCTAGTACTCGAGGTCCCTCAACAACGCAACAACAACGACTGTGGCGTATACGTAGCCGAGAACATGGAGAGGGTATTGCGATACACAGGGAGCGGAGAAGGAGTACCCGGACTGTGCAGACAGCCGTTCACCGAGGAAATGGCGAGCCAGAAGCGCACGGAAATGTTGAACCGATTTCTACGGGACGGTCGAGAGTCCACGAAGACTACGCAAACCATAACCACCACATACAACCCTTACACAGTCAAACAACCAATCCCGGAAGACAACACTGAACCGGTAGCACCAGACGCCGAAACAGAGCCACAACAAACAACAGCCGGCCACCAAGAGGTGATAATCGAGGCCCACGACGCGGATGGACCAACGCTAAACGAATTCCCGAAAATTGCGGAAAACGTGCGAGGCATTTTCCGACGCATCGCCGAAGGCAAAGGACGCTCCCGCGTAAGTTTTCGCACACGGGAATACGCCGTCACGGTGGTAAAAGGCAGGGCCCACATACGAATACTGGGCACCGATGGCTAAATTTCTGAAGTGGAGGGGGAGTGTGAGGACCAAATAAATCCCCATTAATTTGGCCCACACAAAACGATCCCACAACATATTTGACACGACATTAACACAACAAGTGGCCACAAAAGGCTATAGCAACAGACCAACCAACAAGTCCAATACAGCATACATCATATTCGATACAACAATAACTCAACAGCCAGTCACAAAAGGCTATAGCAACAGACCAACCAACAAGTTCAACACAGCATTGACACAACAGCCAGTCACAAAAGGCTATAGCAACAGACCAATCAACAAGTTTCAGCAACGCAACGGGCGTTCGCAACATCGAACAGCAACCATAACAACGCAACCATTTGAGCCAGCAATGCCAAACAAGGCAATAAAAGGAGCGAAACAGCAGCACAGAAGTCAGTCAGCACGGAGCTGTGGTCGTGACCAGAGCTACTAGCGAAGTAGATCCCTATCGCAGTTGACCTACTCTATGCAATAGGAATCCACTTCATAGGAGCGAGTCGTGGAATGGTGATTGCGGTTGACCTTCTCTACGCATCACCCCCCAGAGACCAAAGGCCCCGCCACAGTAACGCGCAACCGCGGCAGGTGACACCCGCTCACCCCCGTCAGTAGAGGTACACCAGCAGAGTAATACAAGGCGCGACAGAGTATCGCCCAGCACACGCGAATAGACGCCGACGCAAGGCGTGGCAGAGAATCACCCAACAACCAGCAATACAAATCGACGCCGACGCAAGGCGCAGCAGAGCGCCACCCGATCACCTCCGTCAGTAGAAGTACGCCGGCAGAGGCCGCAACAGAGCGGCAACGACGTAAGGCGCGACAGAGCACCGCAGAAGAGAGAGACGCCGACGTCAGGCGCGTCAAGGCACCGACGCCACATACTAACGGGACCCGTCTAACGGAACACGGCGACAGAGCATCGCATCAGCAATACAAGTAGACGCCGACGTAAGGCGCGACAGAGCACCGCAGCAGAATTATACGAGCATACGACACTGGTCACAGCAGCGCAACGCTAACATACGACGTTGGCCGCAGTAGAGATACGTTAACATACGACGCTGGTCGCAGCAGCGCAACACTAACATACGACGTTGGCCGCAGCAGAGATACGCAGTCGATAACCGTAAGAGAAACACGCGGACGCACGGCGTCACTGAGATACATTTACACATACCCAGCAGGGCGTCCTAACGGAACGATCCTAACGGGACGCGAGGACCGTTAGCCCACCACCAATCACGGAGCAAGCATAAAGCGAAGTGAAGAATATACACAAATCTTTCTTTAATTATATTTTTACAGTTGTAGTATATAGAGTTAAAGCAATAAAGTGAATTTTATATGAAATCGATTTGCAAGGTGCCCCTTTAATACAAATTTATTGTAAACGAACCCTGGACACGGCGAGTATACCCCAGCGAGTATACCCCAGTCAAAGAAGCAACGGGGCACGGAAAAGCTTCGTTACAGTCTGATCGTCCCGATCAGACAAATCTCTCGATCTAAACGCTGCTAGCATCGCCATATGTACCACTCTTCTATTCCGTGGTTTCTCAATGCTTTGTATGCGGTAGATGATATCACTGATATTCTTCACAACCTTGTACGGGCCTTCCCAACTGCACCGAAATTTGGATGGAACACATTTCCGCCGGTGAGGGTTGTATAACAGTACCAAATTTCCCTCCCGGAAACCTTCCGAATTATTTTCCTGGTCGTACCTGTGTGTCATCTTACTACTCATTATCCTCGATCGTTCCCTCGTACTCTGTTGCTCGGCCAATGAAGAACTACTTCGCAGAGCTTGCGCTGGACGGATTTGCTTTGCATAATCAGTATCGTTCCGACGCTTCACAACAGTAGTGTGCCTTGGCTTGAAACCACCCTTTTGTGGGAGTTAGCTTCATTAAATGGATTCCATATTATTGACTCCGACTTCTTACCAATGAGGTATAAAGTGCCTTCAACGTCATAGGGTTCTTAAAATCTTTTGTGTTACGTGTAATAAATCCAACCATTGCAAAAGACTTCGAGACAATTAAATCAATGTGACTTGAAAAAGAAAGTTTAGGGTCAAAAATCACACCAGATCCTTGATCTCATGAGAGCGATTCAGAAGTCTGTCATTTAGTTTATAATTAAAATATGTTGCGGTTGTCTTTTTAGAATATGAAATAATATAACATTTGTTTGTGTTTAGGAGCAAGTTATTGTTTGAGCACCATTCGGCAAAAGAATTGAGATCGGATTGTAAGTTTAAGTTTAACACGTGGCACCGCCTGATTAAAAAAAATGTCTCTCCATTTCCTCTTACAATAAAACTTGATAAGTGAAATATCATTGATTCAAAACAAATGTTTGCTAAGTTATAGCTTATTATTCTAGTCTACGACCCTTTTAAACTTGTTTTATATCTAAGTTGCTGTGGTCTTTAACCGATCCCGTTCATTTTTACTAGAAATATTTTCTGCTATAAGGAAAATATGTGTACACAATTTCATTACGATATGTTAATTTTTCTTCCAGTTATGGCTCCCGAAAAATAGCAAATTGCTTAGTCATAAAAGGGGCGGTGCCACACCAATTTTCAAAAATTTTAATGTTTTCCAATTTAATGTTATAATTCAATTTAGAAAGTAAAATTCTATTTATACAAAGCTCTTTTTCGATATAGCTATATAGATATAGCTTATTATTTTCGTCTACGACCCTTTCAAAAATCTTTTATATAAAATTGGGCGTGGTCTTTAACCGATCTCGTCCATTTTTTCTAGAAATATTTCCTGCTATAGGGAAAATTTGTGTACCCAATTTTATTACGATCCGCTAATTTTTCTTCGAGTTATGGCTCCCGAAACATAGAAAATTGCTTAGTCATAAAAGGGGCGGTGCCACGCCCATTTTTTTTAATTTGAAGTTTTTCCTATTTGTTGTTATAAATCCACTTGGGAAATGAAATACCATTGATATAAAGCTCTTTTTTGCAAAGATATAGCTTATTTTATTCGTCCACGACCCTTTTAAAAATCTTTTATATAAAAGTGGACGAGGTCTTTAACCGATCTCGTCCACTTTCCCTAGAAATATTTCCTGCTATAGGGAAAACTTGTGTACTAAATTTTATTACGATCCGTTCATTTTTCTTCGAGTTATGGCTCCCGAAACATAGAAAATTGCTTAGTCATAAAAGGGGCGGTGCCACGCCCATTTTTTTTAAATTGAAGTTTTTCCTATTTATTTTTATAAATCCACTTGGAGAATGAAATACCATTGATATAAAGTCTTTTTGCAAAGATATAGCATATTTTATTCGTCCACGACCTTTTTTAAAATCTTTTATATAAAAGTGGGCGTGGTCCTTAACCGATTTCGTAAATTTTTCTCCAAATCATTCCCTATAGTAAAGGCAACCTCTCTGCCGAATTTTGTTACGATAGGTTTAACGATTTTTGATTTATGATTAATAATATTTGTAAAATTTATTTTATCATAAGTGGGCGGTGCTACGCCCGTTTTGAAAAAGTTTTCCAAATTTTTATCAAGAGTCTCAATATCAGTCCACACGTCCAATTTCAACATTCTAGGTGTATTATTTAATAAATTATCAGTTTTTTTGTGTTTTCCAAAATTTTATATATATAAAAAGTGGGCGTGGTTATCATCCGATTTCGATCATTTTCAATACCAATCTATTCTGGTTCCAGATAAGCTAGTGTAGTGTTGGTGAAGATATCTCAATATTTACTCAAGTTATCATGCTAACGGACGAACGGACGGACGGGCGGACATGGCTCCATCAAATTTTTCTTCGATACTGATGATTTTGATATATGGAAGTCTATATATATCTCGATGCCTTTATACCTGTACAACCAACCGTTATCCAATCAAAGTTAATATACTATGTGTGCAAAGCACGCTGAGTATAAAAATTAAGAATAGTAAAGGACAGCAATGGGTACCCTGAAGGATTCCTGACCAGGCGTTGATAAGCAAGGATGACCTATCGGCTCCAATTGACACATATAGCATCCTGTTTTCCAAAAAACTTGAGAAGAATTTCAACAGGTTACCATTGATACCGTACATCGCCAGCTTACGTAGCAGTATAGAATGATCGACCTTGTCAAGGGCTTTGGAGAAGTCCATATAAATAACATCAAGTTGCTCTTGGCTCTCAAAAGCATCGACAATTTTATTGGTGACTAAAGCTAAATTAGTGGAAGTGGACCTTCCAGGAAAGAATCCATGCTGGCACTCAACTATAGCATTACCGATGTAATCGAATAGTTTATCATGCAATATATGATCGAATACTTTTGCCAGAGCACTCTGCTTAACAATCGGTCTGTCGTTGCATATATCATTGCGGCTACCAGATTTATATACGGGATTTATGGAGCATAATTGCTATGAGTCTAAAAAACTTCCATTGCTCAGGCATTCTCGAAAGAGAAGCGCCAGAGGCTCCCTCAATATCTGATTTTGTGCTACTTGGCAGCTTCGAGATCGACAGAAGAACATCATCTGCAGTAATATCAAAAGAAGAAATTTGAGATTGGTATCCAGAGTGAAATACCGGAATTGGTGAAGAGGTAAACTTTGAATATACCTTCTGGAATAATTTGGCAACCAAGTTACACGTTTCTTGCGTATTGCTGGAGACTTCGTCATCATACACCATGGTCATGGGGAAGCCATAGTCTGTCTCTTGGAATTTATAACCGACCAAAAACTAGACGGATTTGTTTTCTATTTCGATTCAAGTTTAATCATATATTGCTTGAATAAAAATGTATTGAGACGATCAAATTGCCTTTTAAGTGTAATGTAATTAAGTCGATAAATTTCATTAGGGCTATTTCTATATCTTTTGAAGGCTTTATTTTTCCTATATTTAATATTATTAAGTTTGTCATTGGGAAAGGGCTAATAGAAGTATTGCCTTCAAAATTCCGTAAGAAGACTGTGGTTCATTGGAGGAGTTCAAGAAAGTCCAATCAGTGGCTAAGAAAAACTGATTTATAACCACACGGTCGCACAGTGTTTCGTGTAGAACAAGCTAGCTGGACAAAATTATTTTATGAGATTTTCCGTTTCATTTGCAGCCATTTATTACAACTACGTCATTTTTTTCAGCCATATTTTCTTTTTTTTATTTTTTTCCAAAATTTTACTTCATATGCATACATTTGCTTATTTCATATACAGTAACTCATGTGAATAAGTGACATAGGTCCAAAAAAATTTAAAGGACTTAAGAATATTACTTTATTGTACTTAAATTGAATGGACTAAAAATCTCAATACTCTAAAAAATTTTAAAAATTCCGAAAAAAAATTACAATTTTTTATGAAAATTCGTCGAATTTTTCAAACATTTTTTAAATATAATTTAGTTTTTGTTATAGATCGTGACACATTTTCTTATGGGAAATTAGTTAAAATAAATTTGCGAAAGCGAAAATTGTAAGAATTGTCCAAAAAGGGGTGCCTACTTATTTATGTGAGTGACAGTACATATGTATTTATATACATATTTTTTATTTATTTGAGTATTTATCCTGGCACTACAATTTTTACAAAATTATTTTATAGTACCAGTCAGGAATGTAAAAGTGAATTACAATAATAATAATAACAATGTAAATAATTAAATTAATTATGTGAAAATTACTTATTACAAAAACTTAAAGTAAAGTATCATACAAGGTAGAAAAGACAATAGATTTAAATTAAATAAAACCTGATCCAACAAAAAGTTATAGGGTAGGTTATCTTTTATAATTATGATATTATTCGCTATCATCACTTTCATTCGATGAGTCACTTGTGGAATAGTCATGAGCATCAGCAACACTACTGTGAAAGCTTGAAACAACTGGGGTATTTTTTGACTCCTCAACATTATCGGGGGACAGTAAATTTATGACTTCTGAAGTCAGACATTTAAATTTTTTCTTAGGTATCTCCCAAAAAATGTTAACTAAAGGATCCGATATTATAAGCAACATATTCATAAGATCTCTATTCGTGGTTTCACGCGACTGCTTTTGTGTGTTATCGTCCCTGAATCATCTCAAATTTTTGTTACGGGCTTCCTCAGAAAGTTGGCCAATAGGTAAAATTGCTGATTTTGTAATATCAGTACTATGCACTAAGATTTTATGAACTGTAACAGGCATATTAAACCATGGATAGAGATCTATATATAGTTTTTTAGTCTCGACCGCAAATTTTTCAAATCTTTGGATATTTATTATGTACGCAGATGCTAATGCGCGAAGGAGAGTGTCGAATCTTTTGATGAGCGTTACATCCAATCCCGTATTCTCAGCACTAGCCTCAGAATTTTCGAACAACCTACGAGCAGTGTTGCCGTCATCGGTATTGCCGAAAAATGGTTTTGGTTTATCTACTATCAATCCAAGTACACTTTTAAATTTTTTCTGGATTTCGTTGGAACGTCTTTACACTCTCTTTACCTGCCTCATTCCTAAGCTACCAGTTTTCTACGTCGAGGCGATAACTTATGTGAAGCAAGCATTCAAAACATCTTATCCGTGTATGGAGAGTAGACAAACCAAAACCAAGATTATCTAGGTTAGGCGTAAAGTCACGTAACTCATTATTCATATCTTTTGGAGTGGCACCACAAATATAACACTTTTGTGCGGAAGAAGTTTCAGTCAAAGCATTGCAAACTTTTCTGTCAATCACTGTAAGAAGCATATTGTGATTTACGAAAACTTTGTATTCTACGAGCATGTACTTTGTTGGCAACAAAGCACTTATCTCCTCTAAAACTTTGTTCGTTTCAAAAACAATAAAATCTTTTGTTTCTTTAGAAAAAATAAATTTAATTGGTAGAAGAAGGTCGAGGATTCTGCAAAGCAATGTTACCTTTTTCATCCTGTAATTGAAGAGGAACGAAAGAAAATATGAACAAAAACTCATCAGTGTCAGAACTGCATGTAAACTTTTGCTTATATGTGCTATGGCCAGAGCTTCCATCGCAACCCTACTTGCTGATTAAAGTATACGTCAAGTTTGTAGGTAATAAACTAACAAAAACTTCTTGATTTGCTAACACTAAACGCTTAACAGTTTTATATAATACGGACTGGACTTTAATTTCCGCACGTGTTTCACCCACATCAATTTCATTTGGATAGCATTCTGCCTTAGCTTTTCTTAGACTATAAAATGATGGATAAAGCTTATGGCCTGCCTTGATGCTCCACTTCCAAGTCGTTTTGTACCCATGAGTCGTCGACTTGCTATCTACGTAGTATGCTAAAGCTTCTACATTGCTCAATTATCTTGCATCTGGCTCACATGTCATCTTTTTGCCGGATATTTGAGTGGTTTCCTGTGATTTTTTTTGTAATGTTAGCAACATTTCTGTTGCCGGACATACGCGTTGATACTTCTGCCGCATAAAGTAACTCACCTCACCAGGACTTCTAGATTGCAAGAGGTCATCCACTCGACGCCGTTTGGTTTTTTCACTGCAGCTAACAAAGTCCTTCTTTCGTTTTCCGGGGTCGGGGTTACCTGAAGAAGTGGTTGGTTGTTCTGATGGCAACTTTGAATCCACCGTTATTGTAAATGTGAAGTCTGGACTCGAAGCCACTCCGAGTTTTTATTCAAAAATCGCTCCTTATGTCTTCCAGAAGTGTTCCACTTTTGATCCAGCTTCGACGAATATGCCGATATTTGTAAGCTTAAACTTTTTATCGAATACTCGGCTGCTTAGCTTAAATCGTACTTAAGTACAACAAAACTCAATAATTCTTTATATCTGGTTTCCTTCGAATGTTGAACCCAAATGTCAAAAAACGCCGTTCTTGGTACGGTTATAACTAAACTGCTTTGTGTTGTTCATTTTCGGACAGGGTGAATAGCTGATGATTGTTGTGCTGCCATCTTAAGTGTCGTTGGTCGTTCTAATTTGTTATCAGTTGTGCAGTATTTATATTACATTCAGGTATTGGCGTAGATGCTACCAAATGGGGTTGTTTTGTGCAGCGTTCCTGTGTGGTTATACCTGCATTAGGATTGTTTTGTATGTAGCTGTTTTTATGCCTTGGTGACTGGTGCGGTAGGTTGTGGCAGGTTGAAGTCAGTGAACTTCGCCTTTTTGCTTTTGGTGTGCTCTGGTTGACCTTGCGCATTTATTTTTGTGTGTTTTGTGGCTACGTGTTGGTTCCCTGTACCTGGGAATTGGTTTTGCCGTTATTATAGAGATAAAATACCTTTTCTTATTAATAACGGAATGTTAAATATATTGAAAATACTCTAATTGCGAAAGAATTACTATTAAAAATTTTACTTACCTTCGGGCTGAGAATGCATCAAAAAAATTATATAAAAGTGTTCACTTAAAAGAAATATGAAGCTTAATATTCAACAAGAATTTTGCAAATTAATCAATGCATTTTACGGTCACTCCTGCCTTCTTACTTCAATTACTCAATATATATGAGCAAAAATATCAAAAAAAAGCAGAAATCCCGTTATTTTGTTTGTTTTCTTTCATTTCTCATTACACTTTTCTTGGAATAAGAACTTTGTTTTTGTCCAGATAGCTTGTTGTACACGAAACACTGTGGGTCGGCCTTAAAATAATTATACTCGAACGTAGATTTAGCAGTTTTTTTTTCAAAATTATAAAACTCGAAATTTATAGCCAAGGCACTGTGGTGTAAGCTATTATCCAAAATTGAAATAGATATTCTCCACATGATATTTTAAGGTCTGCAGATCGAAATATTAGATCAAGAAATTTGCATTCCTATTAGGATTAGTATTATATTGTTTTAGCCCATGTGACAACAAGGTGCTTACAACTAGCATGTCGATATCGGATCTAATATTTTTGGGTAAAGTATTGCAATCATTTGACCAAGAAATATTACTTAAATTATAGTCACCTTAGTATATAATTTCATCAGATGAATTACAGTTATTGATAACACAATTTAAATTATCTATATGCTTCTGATAGATAGCTAAGTTACTACTTGGTGGAATGTAGGACAGTAAAAAATTATATTTTTATTACCAGTAAACTTAACTTATACAAATTTGTTCCACTTCACCATTATTATAATCAATAACAATTTGCTTACTACATAAGTCAACCCTGCAATCAGAAAACCACCTCCCCTTTCGAGGCCAGTGGCGTTTGGACAACGATCTTTGCCAAATATATAGCAATAATTGTCGAAAAACTCGCTGGATGAAAATTTTTCGGTCAGCCAGGTCTCTGTTAATGCAATTATATCGTATTCATGTGATATTATATTACGATATAATTGTGTTGATTTCGTACGCATACCACTCACATTATGATAATAGAGCACATAATTTGCTCTTGAATTATTAAAAGAATTCATATTAACGTCAGATTCTACACCTAAGACTTTAAGGAAACTGCTTTCCGGCAAAGCCGAAAAGGGCAAACAGTCCCCAGCAGGCCAAAGTTCAGATTTGAGCATTCTACTACACCAAGATTCTGGAACACCAAGTTAGAATGTAACTCGCCTTAGTGATTCAATGGCAGTACCTTTTTTTAACAAGTCCGTGGCAAGATATGAGCTCTCTTTTTATATCAGAACGTTTACATACCTATTCCACAATGTTATCAGTTGTTGTTGTTGTTGTTGTAGCATTGCTTTGCCCCATCCAATAGGTGCACCCGATCACAAATTGTCATCAATATCCTCTAACGGGAGTCTAAGGAAACTTGCTGTTTCAACAAGGGAGGACCATAATGAGAGGGGTGTTAGGCGTTGGTTCCACATTACAATTAAAGAGATGGTTGGTGTCATGTGGGGACACATTGCAAGCGGGGCATACATTTTGTATGTCGGGGTTGATTCTGTATAGGTAAGAGTTTAACCCAGGGATGCACCTTAACTTTAAGCTAATCGCTTATCAAAAAATTTCCACCTTTTCCGTTGAAACACTTCGAAATATTATCGATAAAGAAATTATCAATATAAATTGTATCTCGTTTTAAACCGAAACGAAAAGCTTTCGTTAACGTTAAAAACGTTAAAAAAACGTGATAATTTATGTTTGAATTGTGCTGGCAATGCTATCGCCATGGTGAAGCCGTAAGGTAGTAACAGCGAGCGGACATACACACAAACTCCATGTAATTTGTGTGTGTAATTCGTTGGTGGTAATGTAAAAAATACTCTGAGAAATGTTCGTACTGTCAAAATTCATGAGAAAAGTTGCAATCAGCTTGGCTAATGCTTTCACATTAATGACTCCGCCATCAGTCAGCTTTGCCAGCATAGTTTGAAACTAATAATCAACATAAACGATTTGATTTCGTTTTGATATGGCAGAAAACGAAACAAAATCATTTCGTTAATTTGACGTTCTTAACGTAAATAAACGAAACGAAATGACTTTGTTTCTTTTATTAATGTTAATTATCGTAACGAAATGATATCGGTTCGTTGGTTAAGCATACCTGGTTTAACCTAGAGTGACTCGTGTTTCCCTGGGGAGTGTGCGTTCCTCTTTCGCCAGTTTTGGGTACTGTTTTTTGAGTACTGGATTCACCGGGCAATTCCCGGCATTAAGGTTCGACGCCTGTTTGTGGAGTTCACTGATAACCTGCTTGTGTTTTTTGGCTTCATACGGCTGAGTTCTCAGGTGCCGTATTTCCTCATAATGCTTACGGAGATTACTCCTTAAGCCCCTAGGCGGTGTTGGCTCATCAATCAGATGGGATGCCCAGGTTATGGGTATTCAACAGGAACTGTTCGGTTAGCATCTCATTTCTCTCCCTGATGGGGAGTATTTGGGCCTCATTATGTAGATGGTGCTCTGGGAACATAAGAAGACAGCCCGCTGCGATTCTGAGAACAGAATTTTGGCAGGCCTGTAGCTTCTTCCAGTGAGTAGTTTTAAGGCTTGGCGACCATATAGGGGCCGCGTAGCATGCCATCGACTGGCCAATTGCTTTGTAAGTAGTAATGAGCGTTTCTCCATCTTTTCCACAAGTACTGCCAGCAAGAGATTTGAGGATTTTATGACGGCTCTGGATTTTCGGTACAATTGCGGCTGCATGCTCACCAAAATGTAGATCCTGATCAAACGTCACACCCAAGATTTTGGGTTGTAGGACAGTCGGTAGCGTAGTGCTATCGACGTGGATGTTCAAAATAGTGGACATTTGGGACTTCCAAGTTGTAAATAAGGTCGCGGAGGATTTAGTCGGTGATAATGCCAGGTTTCGCGAGGCGAAAAAACTGGAGAGGTCAGGGAGGTAGCCGTTTATTCTGTCGCAAAGCTCATCGATCTGTGGCCCCGGGCCTGTGGCCATTATTGTGCAGTCGTCTGCGTAAGAAACGATAGTAACTCCTTCCGGTGGCGAAGGTAGTTTTGATATGTAGAAATTAAACAAAAGTGGGGATAGGACACCACCCATTGGCACCTTTAATCCTTCTAGGCTTTGATGTTTCGTTTCTGAATTGCACTGATGCCTGCCGACCACCAAGATAATTTGCGGTCCACCTTTCAGACATGGGGGAAGGGTATACCCTTCCAGGTCTTGCAGTAACGTGTCATGGTTGACCGCATCAAAAGCTTTTGATAGGTGTAGCGCAATGAGTACTGTTCTATGGTGGGGCTTCTGATTTAAACCACAATTTATCTGGGTGCTAATGGCATTTAGCGTGGTGGTGGTGCTATGGAGTTTTCTGAAGCCTTGATGATGGCAGGCTAGCTGCAAATTTGGTTTGAAGTAGGGGAGCAAAATGGCTTCAAGCGTCTTGGCCACTGGCGATAGGAGAGATATCGGGCGATATGACTCTCCAATGTTAGCTGGTTTCCCAGGCTTTAGTAGTGGTACCACCTTGGCCATTTTCCATTTTTCGGGAATGACAAAGGTGGAAAGAGACAGGTTGAAGACATGCGCTAAATATTTGAAACCCTCTTTCCCTAGGATTTGAAGCATCGGCATGGCTATGCCGTCTGGCACACTGCTTTTGATGGTTGAGCATGACCGACGGCATCCTCAACCTCTTTGGCGGTGATGGTAATCGGAGACGCGCTGAATTTATGTTTATGTAGAATGCATTATATATAGTCGGCAGAAAGCGCTCGCGTAATTTTTCGCATCCGACAGCACTTTATCGCCAAAGGCGATGGAAATTTTGTCATTGTGCTTAGAGGGCTTCGATAGGGACTTTACGGTGGACCAAAGTTTACCTACATCGGCAGAGAGGTTACGCCCGCTTAGGTGCTCATCCCATTTCGCCCGCCTGCGTTCATCCAAAAGCAATCTGATGTATTGGTTTATATCCCTTATTTGAGGGTCGCCGGGATCGAGCTGTCTTATAAGGTCACGTTCTCTCGCTAAATTTGCGGCCTTCAGCAGAAAGTGAGGCCGAATTTCGGAAATTCTACCGGCGGGAATGAACGGAGCCGAGGCGGATTCAATGACCTTGCGGTAAGCACGCTCTCCTTGGCGAGCATCAGTCGGGATTGGGAGGGCAGCAAAGCGGTTGTCTGTAAAGGATTTGTATTCGTCCAACTTTCCTTATTTTAAGTTTATGAAAGTGCGTTTTTCTTTGACAATGAAGTCGGCGGTACGCTCGAGCGAAATAAGGCAGGTGGTCGGATGCCAATGTTACCATCGGCTGCCAGTTGACGCAGTTTCCGAGTCCTGCACTCACGATAGATATATCCGGCGAACTGTGGCAGCTTCCTACCATACGTGTGGGGGCATCTCCGTTTCTTCTATTTGATCCGCCAACATCTCACCCCTACTGTCTGACTGCAAGTTTGGATGCCATAGATCGTGATGGGCATCGAAGTCGTCTAAAATAATGCGATTATTGCCAGTGAGTGTTAGGGCGGTATCCACTGGGGCAAGAGGTGGCAGGAGGGATGTAGATGTTGTAAGTTTTGAGTAATCAGTAACATGCAATGTTAATTTAACAGAACTGTAAGTGACAGTTCTCAAGTCAAGTCAAGTCTATGCCAAGTATCAGTAATGGGCCCTTGATAATTGGTAAAGTGCGATCAATTGCAATATTAGAATTGCGAGTTTTGGATTAAACATGGTTAAGTATGCATTTCGCATCTCTAATGAATGCTGCTAAGTAAAAAGTACTATACAAATCAAAAAAGGATAACAGAGCTATCTCCTTTGTACAACATATAAATATGTTTCCAAGTTAGAAATTACCTTTAGTAATATATATGTCCCACGCATTCACTCACCACTTACCACTCACTAGATTGAAACTCATGCTTACTGCCTGTTAGGCCATCAAACGTCACAAGCTATTGTGGCACAGCTGTGTAGGCAACTAAATTGTTGTACGATTTCGTGGGTCGAAGCCCGCTCCAGTTAGCTTTATTATTTTTTTTTTTTTTGCTGAAATTAGAAAAATGCTGATAATGCGCCAAAATAGCAAAATTTTGCCGATAAGCGCGTTTTCTTCCAATGCAATATCAAAGCAAAATTTTTTGCAAGATATAATAATGTGCATCCGGCAATACAAATGTGCCTTCAGGCATTTCGTTTGGATTTTCGCAATTCACCGATATGCCTGTACAGCTACTAAAATCATTTGCTTCCAAATAATATTTGGGAAAAGCCCCTTCAGGACTCTATTCTTTGCAAGATATTTGCTGTCAAAGTGACGTTCGCAAATGCTCAAGGTTTTTCTGTTTTTAAAAGCTACATTTAAGCAACATGCCGTCGCCCACGAATTGAAAGCAGCCTCGTCGCTAGGGAACGAATAAAGGACACAGCTTTCGTCCTTTGGGCAGGACCCTATGCAGCATTTTCTGGCCCGTTTTCGTGGCTCCGCAATTGGAGTTGAAGAAAAGGGCGCAGAAAAAGTGGCTGCATAGCACATTGGCTCCTCGTCGGCGACCTCGGCAATCGGGGCAGCAACCGCAGCATCTAAACCCCAATTTCCCAATTAAAAATTGTATAAAAAAATTAATAAATTTAACAAAAAAAAAATGCCTCTTAAAATATTTGATAAAAAAGCTTTACAAAATAGAATAAAAAAAAATAACTTTATAAAAAAACAATAAATTTAACAAAAAAATGCCGCTCAAAATATTTGATAAAAAACTTTAGAAAATAAAAATTAAAAACAGAAAAAAATGTTGGTAAAATAAATGAAAATAAAAGTATAATAAAACACAAAACAACATAAACAAATAAACTAAAAATTTAATAAAAGGAATTAGAAAAAAAAATTAATAAATTGAATTAAAAAAACTTTAATATAAAAGAATACAATATTATTATAAAACAAACCAGCAACGAAATGAAATAAACCGAAAAAATTAATAAAATTTATTTCAAAAATATATTTATTTATATAAAAATATTTTTAAAAAGTTTACAGAATAAGATATTAAGCTTATAAAACGCTGATTTCGAAATGGAACGTTGGTTAGAAGCTTAAAAGTGTAAGCTTGCATAAAATTTTAAAAGAAAGCAATACATTTGATTTTTGTTTATAAAACTAAATCATTAACAAACATTGGGTCTCAACGCTTACAAAAATATTATTGAAGAAAATTTAAATTTATTTAATATTGAAAGCGTTTTTACTTCGCTTATTTTATAAAATTTCTTAAAGTTATTTCCAAAAACATTTACAGAAATTTCTGTTGGGTAAGAAAACACACACATCACACGCACATGTACTTTTTCACACTCTTTTACACCACTTTCACACATTAATTAAATTATTATTTTTTACTTACCAATGTCAACGTATGGCACAGCATCCTCCCTCAGGCGGTTGGCTTTCCGATTTAGGTCCCGTTCCGTAAAGTGTGCCCGGCTCACATAGGTATTCCATTTAGGAATATGGGCGTCAAGGGCAATGCCCAAAGCCGCCCTCCACCTCTTCTCTTGAGAAGGCTTTACCGGCCAACGGAAGACCGGCAAAACCTTCTCGGTGTTTACACACCCACCAACAACATATTTGCGTACGCGCGACATCGTAATTAATTTATTAAATTATATTTAAACACGCGTAACTTTTATATCGATCGCGTCAACCGCACTTTGAAGAAAACTTTTTGGAATGAGCAAAATAACATCGGCTTTTGCTTATCGAAAATTCATAATTCGATATTTTAACGGGATTTTCTATCAAAAAAAAAACCAAGCTTTATTGAGACTCGAACCTGAATCACCTGCAGAATTAAACAAGCACCTAACAAGGGCGCCAAACGTACTATTGAAATTTCGCTGTCATATCTGCTACTTAGAGCGTATATACGTATTTGCAACGCCGCAAGGCCAATTTCAACCCTCCATTTCCCACTGAAATTAAGCTTTATTTACCTCTTTTAAAATTTCTAAATTATTTTAATTAAATTCGAATTCATATTACAACATAAAACATGTAAATATATTGCTACAAATAATAAAATTTAAATATAATTAATCCTACTAAATACCTATATTCCCACAAAGAAATCGTCTTAAGAGAAAATCAAATAATATTAACTACAGCTGAAACTGTTGACAGAGAATTTTCTGCTGTTAGCAGGTTAACATTGAAATTGGATTGTGTGTGGTGAATTGCAAGACGTGTTCGCATGCAAAAAAGTTGGAATCTAGCAAAAACTCCTTCTCATTTTGTACAAATTCTCTGGATCAATCTTTGGTAGTAACAGTACTCGCAGTCGACGACAACGCCTGACTTGAGTGGTTTTTACTTGTATCAGGCAATGGCAAATGAGCTGAAATTGGCTGTTCAGTAGATGCAATCGTGTTTTGTCATTGTTTGCAGACTTAACCTTACAGAATGAGGCAAAGGAGAACCAACAAAAGTAGGCTGTTAAGTTGTAGTAGTTGAAATTTTGCTGTTTGCCTTTGCAATAGATGTTTTTTGCTTATGATTGTAGTCATTGCTAGATATTGCTTTTGACCAGATAAACTGTTTTGTTTTTGCAGCCGAACCAGAGTCATTGACTTTGATTTGCGAAGTTGGCTGCTTTGTTATTTCGGTAAATTCTGTTTGAATATTCTTATGCAAATCAGTTGAAGGAGATGATTTAAGATCAGTTGCATAAGCAGCAACAACACAATGAAGATTTATCAACTCCAATGACAACGAAGAAATCGCAGAATTTTTTTCATCAATCGCCGAATGGAGAGAACGAATTTTGGCAAAAAGAGTATTGTGGCATTACCACAAGACAAGGTATTTGTATTTACGTAAATGCCAGAATGAGTCTAGCTTGTAATGCACAACGAAATGACTTGGTATTGTAACGAATGTTAGCAGCACTGAGCGATGCTATCGTCTCTAAGCCGATGCTAAGCAGTGACGTGAATTCACATCCATAGATCAATCACTATGTATCTACATAAACGAAACAATAATTGCGTCTACACATATGTACCATGTAGGTATACGAGCAGCGGAGAGTCAATGCACAAACAAATGCATATATCGAGATACTCCTGAAAGTATGCAATGAGAAAAACTATAAAATTGTGCAATCGTAGTTACAGCTGAGAAGTTTGAGAGCTGCTGGA
This sequence comes from Eurosta solidaginis, assembly GCF_040869045.1. Taxonomy (NCBI): domain Eukaryota; kingdom Metazoa; phylum Arthropoda; class Insecta; order Diptera; family Tephritidae; genus Eurosta; species Eurosta solidaginis. The sequence goes on along the minus strand of NC_090319.1, from coordinate 147,496,517 downwards.
CTAGTAGATTCTGGAAGCGCCTAGAAGATGCGAACATTAAAATCCGAGAGTATAAAAGGCGGCAATTGTAGAGGCGCTGAAATTCAGTTTGATTTGAGTTGTCAAGCAGTTTCAACTAAGACGCTATCTAGCGAGCAAGAGCAGTATTATTTTGAATAGTAGATTTTTATTTAAGCTATCAATCAGTTTGGTTATTAAGCAAGCTATTCGTCGCACAGTTTGAGTGTTATTGTGAAGTACTTTAATAAAGGCCATTTTTCCATTATTCAATATTGGATTTATTTATTCAACAGTTTAGTCATACGAACTTAGCAAAAAGGCAAATAAGAGGAATTGCAAGCAAATTCGTTACAGTATATAGAAATAGAATGTAGTTATTCTTAGTGTGTAAGTATTGTATGTAAATATTGTAATAGTAATAATTGTAAGTCATTTTATTATAAAAGAGGAAGTATATCTGAATAAAGAACAATCAGATTTCTGCGCTGAATATAAGCGCTCATTGAAATTACTTTGTTTTATCTTCTTCAAACATTTTATATGGCGATCCTGCCAGACTAGATTTAAAATTAGCAAAACTGCTAAAAATCTAGCTGGAGGAGACCCTGCAAAATTTAGATAAAAAGTAAATTCATTAAATTCTGCCAATAAGGCAAAAGGAACAAATTTCCATTTTAAGAAATTTTGATTTCCACGCTCAAAAATCGAGCGAAGGATCACACTTGCAGACAAGGCCAGCAAAGGGACAACACAAAAAATTATACAGCTTAGTTTAATGGAGAGAGGAGCACGCAGGTGAAGTGGAATATACACCCCAGGATAAAAGCATTAGGCGTGAATAGCAGGTGAAGTGGAATATACACCCCAGGATAAAAGCATTAGGCGTGAATAGCAATATATATGGAATAGTTATATACCATTGGATCCCAGCATTGGACGTGAATAACAAACTGGAGAAGCAACAATTAAACAAAAATGTTTTAGAATAAGTACGTATAATTTTAGAATCAATTGAGCGGCCCCAGGGACGCTAAGCTATGAGCCAAAACTTCGTTTTTGCTTAGGAATTTTTTTTAAAGTACGACTAGTTTAACGGAAAGGAAGTTTGAAATTTTAAGTCAATCATGTTTTACTAAAATTTAAAGAAAGTTATTGAAAAACTTTTAACGTTAAAATCTAAAGGATTTTTTTTTTTTGAAAAAAAAATTTAATGTGACAATAAACATTTTTTTTTATAAATTTAAGTACGTAAATTGGAATGCTTAGGACGTTTTTATAAAGTTTCCTAAATACTTTGTTAGTAATAAATTAAAAGGGAACCCACCATAGAAGACATAATAAACCCCACAACCAAGGTGGAGGAAATAATGCGAATAATTAGAAGTGTGTTACCCGAAAACGCCAAAAATTTAATTATAATAGCGTTTGAAATTTTTTTTATTATGAATAAATAAAAATATTTTTAAATATTTTGTAAAAGAAAATAAACTATACTAAGCTAGTAAATTATAATTTTTTTTTGAAATGTTAAAAATGTTAACCTAAATAAAAATATTTTAAAAAATATTTTAGAATAATGATTTTTACAATAAAAAGTTATAAATAAAATAAAATATTGTAACGAATTTGCTGCAAATCCTCTTATTTGCAATCCTCTGCTAAGTTCGAATCACTAAACTGTTGAATAAATAACTCCAATATTGAATAATGGAAAATGGCCTTTATTAAAGTACTTCACAATAACACTTATACTTTGCTTCTCGCTGGCTTAATAACCAAACTGACTCATTAAACTCTACTATTGGCCTCCAGATCGCATGCTTAATCAATAACTCATTGATTGCTCAACTCAAACTGAATTACTTCTTACTCGCCTGCCCCGCTTTTATAGTTTACGCTGCATACTTCTAGGCTCTTCGATTTCCAGAAGTTACTAGTTAGTTTCGGCTACAAAATCGCCAGGCACAACTACGTGCACAAATTATTGCTCTCTCTTGTGACAACCCAGATAAGTTATATGCATGTGTTTGTGCATTGCCGCTCCGATGCTCATATACGTGCATATGTGTAGACGCAATTATTTATTCGTTTATGTAGATACATAATGATTGAATTATTGATGTGAATACTGCTTGGCATGGACTTAGCATCGCCTTAGTGATGAGATAACTTAGTGATGCTAATATCCGTGACACTGCCCTCCACCTAAGTCTGATCGTCCCGATCAGACAAATCTCCCGATCTAACTGCCGCTAGCATCTTCAAATGTACCACTCTTCTAACCATTGGTTTCCCAGTGGTTTGTATGCGGTAGATGGTATCACCAATCTTCTTCACAACTTTGTACGGGCCTTCCCAACTGCACCGAAATTTAGCTGGGACAACTTTCCGCCGGTGAGGGTTGTATAACAGTACCAAATCTCCCGCCAAGAAACATTCCGAATTAAAGTTCTTGTCATGCCAGTGTTTCATCTTACTACTCATTACCCTGGGCCGTTCCTTCACACTCTGTTTTTTGGTCAATGAACCACTTCGTAGAGCTTGCGCTGGAAGAATTTGCTTTGCATAATCGGTATCGTTCCCACATTTTACAACAGTAGTGCGCTCCGGCTTGAAACTACCCTCGCATTCTTTCTCGGAAATTCGTTGCTTCGTTTTCCTGCGTCTTTTAGGTTTTGTCAATACCAGTGTTTCTCTCGCAGGTACTTTTTATTTTGATTTATTTGGCCCATTCGATCTATCAACCTTTGCCTTTGACTTTCGTGGTCTTTGTCGAGTCTTTTCCACCAGTACCCGATTACTGCTGAACCTTTTTTCCAAACTAAAGTTAAGTGGTATGTCCTGGTTCTTATAGCGGATAAATTTTTCTCCGCATATCGATCCTGACGTCATGGTCAACCAAGAAGTCCACTCCCAATATGACTTCATCAACGATCTCCGCCACAACGAAATTGTGTAGAACCATGACTTTTCCAATTAATACCTCACATACCACTTCGCCTTGGACTTGATTATATTCGCCTGTGACCGTACGCAACCTTGCTCCAGGTAATGACTTTACTCTCCTGTAGACCAAATCAGATCGAATCAAGGAATGAGATGCCCCCGTATCTACAGTCAGTACATGCTCTTTACCATCCACATTCCCTCTGACGGTAAGACTGCTTGATTTCCTTCCAATTTGCGACACAGATATCACAGGAAATTCAACAGCCGGGGCAAGTTTTCGTTCTTTACATTCGACACGCTCTTGCTCATTTCCGCCAGCTTTGCGTTTACGGCCACCCACATTGTTGGAACTATTAGGACCAACATCGCAATGACGTGCAATGTGACCTGGGTTGCCGCACTTGAAACATTTAATAACTCCGGCATTCTTCTGTTGAGATCCTTTTAGTGCTTCCAAAATTGTGTCTACCCACTCTGGCCTTACTACTTCCACACGGCGTGCTTTGAAAACTGGCTTACACAGAAGCGACGCTGTTTCCTGAATCAGAGCTTGTGACACCGTTTCTGCAAATGTTGGCTTTGGGTTTGCGTATGTAGCTCGCTTTGTTTCGGCGTCCCGTATGCCATTTATAAAGCTCTGAATTTTTACCCTTTCAGTGTATTCCACGGGTGCGTCCGGATTTGCAAGATGAGCCAATCTTTCAATATCTGAAGCAAACTCCTGCAATGTCTCATTTGCTTTTTGGTAGCGGTTTTGCAACTCAATTTGGAATATCTGTTTCCTATGCTCGCTTCCGTAACGTCTCTCTAAAGCGCTCATCAATGTTTCGTAGTGGTTCCGCTCGTACTCTGGGATGGTATGTAAGATTTCCGCGGCAGGCCCTTTCAGTGCCACGAACAGAGCTGCAACTTTATCTTCAACATTCCATTGGTTCACTGCTGCGGTCTTCTCAAACTGTAGCTTAAATACCTGGAAAGGAACAGAACCGTCAAAGGATGGTGTTTTTACCTTTGGATTATTAGTTGAAACTGCCGGGCGATTTAGTTGCAACTGCTCGATACGTCCTCTCAAAGCATCCACCTCGGCCTCGATTTTTTCTTCAAACTGTAAAATTTTTGTATCTTGCGCCTCCAACTTCAAGGAAAAACGTTCTTCTTGCTCTTCCAGTTGAGCAGAGATCTGCGATGATATCTGTGCTGAAATTTGCGCCGACATTTCGGATATTCGTGCGTCTTGTGCTTCAATCTTCGCTGTTATTTCAGATGACATTTCTGCAATACGTGTCTCCTGTGATTCCATCTTGGATGCCATATATGTCTTCTGTTCTTCCAGTTGAGATGACACTGTCGATGTTTGAGCAGATATTGCAGCTAAAATCATGTTCAAGTCTGTACTGGTAACCGTCTGCGATGTTTCGTTCTTCTCTTCAATTTTTGTTGTCTCCTCGCCATCAAGATGAAAGACATGCTCTTCCACATCAATTCCTTCTGCTTCCATTGCCTCTCGTAGCCGTGCCTGAAGTTCGAGTTTAACGCCGCTTGTATTCAATCCACGGCTCTCCAACTCCTTCTTCAGTTGCGGGATCTTCAATTCACTTAACTTTGCCATGTCCTTGTTGTCCTCTAGAATTTATTCAACAATTCCTCTTCTGACACCAATTGTAACGAATTTGCTGCAAATCCTCTTATTTGCAATCCTCTACTAAGTTCGAATCACTAAACTGTTCAATAAATAACTCCAATATTGAATAATGGAAAAATGGCCTTTATTAAAGTACTTCACAATAACACTTATACTTTGCTACTCGCTGGCTTAATAACCAAACTGATTGATAACTCAAATTAAACTCTACTATTGGCCTCCAGATCGCGTGCTTAATCAATAACTCATTGATTGCTCAACTCAAACTGAATTACTTCTTACTCGCCTGCCCCGCTTTTAGAGTTTACGCTGCATACTTCTAGGCTCTTCGATTTCCAGAAGTTACTAGTTAGTTTCGGCTACAAAATCGCGAGCCACAACTACGTGCACAAATTATTGCTCTCTCTTGTGACAACTCAGATAAGATATATGCATGTGTTTGTGCATTGCCGCTCCGATGCTCGTATACGTGCAAATTATTGCTCTCTCTTGTGACAACTCAGATAAGATATATGCATGTGTTTGTGCATTGCCGCTCCGATGCTCGTATACGTGCATATGTGTAGACGCAATTATTTATTCGTTTATGTAGATACATAATGATTGAATTATTGATGTGAATACTGCTTGGCATGGCCTTAGCATGGCCTTAGTGATGGGATAACTTAGTGATGCTAATATCCGTGACAATATTTAACACTTTATTAAAATTAGAGAAGTTTCAAAATGTCTTGGTGGACAAAAATAGCCCAAGGCATTATGATGACCATAGCTGGCTACGAAGTAGGAAAAGGAAACTCTGAAACATCAGAGAATAGTATAGTCAAGTATAAACCACCAATAGGATCAGATACGAAAAACGTTCCAAGCATCCCAGATGTTTGGTTAGCAGTCCTAATGCTACGTTTCCACCAAACCCAAACTCCGTGCTTGTCAACTCTTTTATGCAAAATATCTCTTGGCAGAAATACAACTTTTGATTTTTGCTTTCGCGTTATTGATACCGAAGTTTAAACGCGTTTTTCGATAGCTTACGCGATATTTTTAGACATGTTTTAACAGTCATACGAAACTGGCAAACACGGAGTTTGGGTTTGGTGGAAACGTAGTATAATTTGTGCATTCATGCTATTGGTCGTCACATTAGCTATGATGCTCAAAAACTACATGAAGCATAAATATAGGCAGTTGAAACCCGTACAAAACCGTATCTAAATTCTTTTATCCAATTTGAGGAAGATCAGTAGACAATTAAAAATAAACCTTCATCACATAGTAAACCCCAAAAGTAACCTTCAAAATGTCTCAATCGACAGTAAAGGCAGCCTGCCTAAAGTGAACAGCAAATCAAAAATTTGCATGATCTTTAAAGACAAAGATAATCAGGAAGCATTAGCAAAAATCCACAGAAGTTCACATGGAAATATCAAACACAACGGCTATCACGGTAGAAAATCTATACCAAAATAACAATTCTTTTAAATTATATTTGAAAAGAAACTCCGTGTCGGCGGAAGTATGCAAAATTAAAAAATAAAATAACAATATTACAAACAACAGCAAAAATGAAGAAAAGTCACAAGAGAACGCATAAATATATAAAGCGCTATATAAATTGGCAACAAAAAGACTAGACGCGCCCATTTTCATCTGCGGATTGAAAAATGGTAGCCTAGAAAATTTTCAAGCAACCATATTGTTGAGGAAGTTATTGATTTAGGACAATATTCGACCAGGCTGAAGTAAGCCGGCAATCTAGGACTTGAAAATAAGCGAAAACACAGTTGTCCTAAGGGACAAATTGGTGATAAATAATAGAATATTACTGCAGTAGGCAAATTTAAAATAAAAATAGGTACCCAAGTTCTCAAAGATCAAATAATTGCACTAACCCAAGAGGTTGTGCATGTGACAATCCCGGTAAAAATAAAAATAATTCTTCATAAAAGTCTTGACGATTCTGTCTTGGTGGCCGGCGCAGAAATCGTATGACGTAAAAGACCAAAAATATATTGCTGGAAAATAGAAAAAATAAAAAGTATTAAGATATGAAAAATGTTTGCATCGACTGTACCTTTCTTTTACCCATAAATTGAACTACTACCAATACATAGCTACCTTGCTCTTCCGTCAACAACTACAACTCCTCTATTATCTAAAATGTTACAAATTTCACACCTCGTATGAAAAAAAAAGTCAAAAAGGCAACAGAAAAAGGAATCATTCCATATTACACGAATAACCCATTTAGCACTATTAGTTATTAGAAATAAATAAAAATATTTAGGTGCCTGGGTTTAATTTTAGAAAACCTCACAATTCAAGAGGTCATAATTTTACATAATAGAAAAAATATTTTTACTTTAGCCACCGGTAGAATAGGAGATACTAATAGGAAAATATCTTTTATTCTAAATAGAATTGAATATAGTAATAGAAAATATTTTTACTTCAAACCCTACAGAATAAAAAATAGTAATAAGATATATTTTTACTTTAACCTACACACATAATCCATGAGAATAGGTTTAAACCAGTATAGAACATTTGCTAGTAACCCAAATGATTTGAAAAAAAAAAAAAAAACAATCGCATTATAAACATTCGAATTTACTCGTCAATAAAAATGTAAAAAAACAAAGAAAAAAAGTTACGCTTACTTCATAATAATTTGTAAACACAAGCCGATTTTTAAGTGAGTCGACGCTCTTAAAGACCGGCTGTGAAAAACACATTTAAAATTCTGATATGTAAAAACAAATGTCAATAACAGTTGATGCAAAACATTATTCATAATCATAAGCACACAACCATAGAAAATTAATACAAAAACAAGCAAGGAAGGCTAAGTTCGTGTGTAACCGAACATTACATACTCAGTTGAGAGCTATGGAGACAAAATAAGGAAAATCACCATGTAGGAAAATGAACCTAGGGTAACCATGGAATGTGGTTGTATGACATGTGTATCAAATGGAAGGTATTAAAGAGTATTTTAAGAGAGAGTAGGCCATAGTTCTATGGATGGACGCCATTTAGGGATATCGCCATAAAGGTGGAGCAGGGCTGACTCTAGAATTTGTTTGTACGATATGGGTATCAAATGAAAGGTGTTACTGAGCATTTAAAGAGGGAGTGGGCCTTAGGTCTATCGGTGGACGCCTTTTCGAGATATCGCCATTGAGGTGCACCAGGGGTGACTCTAGAATATGTTTGTACGATATGGGTATCAAATGAAAGCTGTTAATGAGTATTTTGAAAAGGAGTGATCCTTAGTTCCATAGGTGGACGCGGTTTCGAGATATCGCCATAAAGGTGGACCAGGGGTGTCTCTAGAATGTGTTTGTACGATATGGGAATCAAATGAAAGGTGTTAGTGAGCATTTTAAGAGGGAGTGGACATTAGGTCTATAGGTGGACGCCTTTTCGAGATATCGCCATTAGGGTGGGCCAGGGGTGAATCTAGAATGTTTGTACGATATGGGTATCAAACGAAAAGTGTTACTGAGCATTTTAAGAGGGAGTGGGCATGAGGTCTATAGGTGGACGCCTTTTCGAGATATCGTCATTAGGGTGGGCCAGGGGTGACTCTAGAATGTGTTTGTACGATATGGGTATCAAACGAAAGGTGTTACTGAGCATTTTAAGAGGGAGTGGGCATTAGGTCTATAGGTGGACGCCTTTTCGAGATATCGCCATTAGGGTGGGCCAGGGGTGACTCTAGAATGTTTGTACGATATGGGTATCAAACGAAAGGTGTTACTGAGAATTCTAAGAGGGAGTGGGCATTAGGTCTATAGGTGGAAACCTTTTCGAGATATCGCCATTAGGGTGGGCCAGGGGTGACCCTAGAATGTGTTTGTACGATATGGGTATCAAATGAAAGGTGGTAATGAGTATTTTAAAAGGGAGTAATCCTTAGTTCTATAGGTGGACGCCTTTTAGAGATATCGCCATAAAGGTGGACCAAGGGTGAATCTAGAATGTTTGTACGATATGGGCATCAAACGAAAGGTGTTACTGAGCATTTTAAGAGGGAGTGGGCATTAGGTCTATAGGTGGACGCCTTTTCGAGATATCGCCATTAGGGTGGGCCAGGGGTGACTCTAGAATGTGTTTGTACGATATGGATATCAAATTAAAGGTATTAATGAGGGTTTTAAAAGCGAGTGGCCCTTAGATGTATTTGTGAAGGCGTTCTCGAGATATCGACCAAAATGTGGACCAGGTGATCCAGAAAATCATCTGTCGTGTACTGCTAATTTATTTATATATGCAATACCACTAATAGTATTCCTGCCAAGATTCCAAGGGCTGTTGATTTTGCCTTGTATAACTTTTTCATTTTCTTCTACTTAATATGGTAGGTGTCACACCCATTTTACAAAGTTTTTTCCAAAGTTATATTTTGTGTCAATAAACCAATCCAGTTACCATGTTTCATCCCTTTTTTCGTATTTGGTATAGAATTATGGCATTTTTTCATTTTTCGTAATTTTCGATATCGATAAAGTTATGGTCTGATTTCGGCCATTTTTTTATACCAAGATAAAGTGAGTTCAGATAAGTACGTGGGCTAAGTTTAGTAAAGATACATATATCGGTTTTTGTGCTCCTACCAAATTTGAGAAGGATTGGTAAATTTTTGTTCGACTTATGGCATTAAAAGTATTCTAGAGAAACTAAATGAAAATGGGCGGAGCCACGCCCATTTTGAAATTTTCTTTTATTTTTGTATTTTTTTGCATCATATCATTACTGGAGTTGAATTTTGACTTAATTTACTTATATACAGTAAAGATATTAAATTTTTTGTTAAAATTTGAATTAAAAAAAATTTTTTTTTAAAAAGTGGGCGTGTTCTTAATTCGATTTTGCTAATTTTTATTTAGCACATATATAGTAATAGTAGTAACGTTCCTGCCAAATTTCATCATGATATCTTCAACGACTGCCAAATTACAGCTTGCAAAACTTTTAAATTACCTTCTTGTTAAAGTGGGCGGTGCCACGCCCATTGTCCAAAATCTTACTAATTTTTTATTCTGCGTCATAACTTCAACCCATCTACCAAGTTTCATCGCTTTAACCGCCTTTGGCAATGAATTATCGCATTTTTTCTGTTTTTCGAAATTTTCGATATCGAAAAAGTGGGCGTGGTTATAGTCCGATATCGTTCATTTTAAATAGCGATCTGAGATGAGTGCCCAGGAATCTACATACCAAATTTCATTAAGATACCTCAAAATTTACTCAAGTTATCGTGTTAACGGACAGACGGACGGACGGACGGACATGGCTCAATCAAATTTTTTTTCGATGCTGATGATTTTGATATATGGGAGTCTATATCTATCTCGATTCCTTTATACCTGTACAACCAACCGTTATCCGATCAAAGTTAATATACTCTGTGAGCTGTGCTCAACTGAGTATAAAAATTATATGTAAATACGAAAGTCAGCACAACAATTCAAATTAAATACGTTCCTTCCTTAAAAGCATATTAAAAAATTTACAAGCAAAAGAACAAAAAAAAAGGTCAGCACAAAATCACACATGTCAAACAAATGTAAACGCATATAAAAATAAGTAAACAAATTCTTCACTCTCAATATCAAGTTACTGCAATGCAATAAATTACAATAGAAAACTAAAAAGCAATTAAAATTTTGTAAATTCTATGTGGGTCATTAAGTCACTTTAAGGATCACATACAATTGTTCTCAAGTCTATGTGACTCTTCTTAAGGTGGATGGTGTGTCATTACCACAAGACGAAATATTTGTATTTATGTAAATGCCAGAATGAGTCTAGCTTGTAATGCACAACCAAATTAATTTCACTTTCGACCACACGCAAATAACTCGTAGCGACTTAGTCGTAGCGGCATAGATAAGTTATATTTAACCCAGCGGGGAGCCGTATCCGTTTACAGTTGTTTAACCTGTATGTGTCACACTGACCAGCTCACGTATCGATCAGCATGACTGATCGACAGCGTCGGTCTGTCAATGTGACTGCCCAAATATGATTACATAGTTATGTAATAAGAATATTTTGCTGACTTGGTATATAGAAATAGAATGTGGTTATCCTTAGTGTGTAAGTATTGTATGTAAATTTTATAATAGTATTGTAAGTCTAAGTTTTACTATAAAAAAGAAAGTATTTCTGAATAAAGAACAATCAGATTTCTGCGCTGAACATAAGCGCTCATTGAAATTACTTTGTTTATCTTCTTCAAACATTTTATAGTATCACACATTCGCGAGTTATCATCCTTCAGAGCATTCGCCAGAGAAAAAATGTTGGCATTTTCAGAGCGTAGTGCAGCAATTTCATTAGCGATATCAAAAATAAGATAGTTGTTGGTTGCTATTGTTCTCGTCGCATTGTATATCACTGATTGCAACTCAAGATCGGCCGGTGAATTATTCGCACATTTGAGATGAAAAATGTCTATACATTTTACACATCCCACCTACGGTTGACCACGGTCAACTTTCTGTCCACAAACACATGGAATATTGAATTATAATTTTATATGCATATATTTATTTTTAACTATTTTATAGGAATTATTAATTTAAAAATCAGATTTCATGAATAGAGTAACTGTCTCTAAGCAGATAAAGCTAGAGTTAAGAATGTTCACAACTTTAGCTAAGAAAATACATAGAAACGCGGAGCTATAAAAAAATACGACCACCCCGTTTAGCAGTTCTTCTTCGTTTGTTACAGCTAGGAGTTTCAAATTTCATTAAATACTTACGTTTACGTCATATATTGTTGAAATACGTGATTCGTAGTCATAGTTTTTACATGCAGACCACAAAAAACGTGAAACTTTGCATCCTCACAAAAAGTACCTACCTATTTTTTATTTTATATTTATCTTAAAAATCGTTTAGGTATGTACATATGTTGACTATATATTTCTTATCTTATACAGCCGATTATTGGGAGATTACGAATGGGATAAGATTATTGTTCAGCCCCATTCATGAAAGGTATGAAGTCTTCGGCACAACCGAAGACAGTCCCGTCCTTACTTGTTTTTTGTTGCTTTGGTTTCTCGCATTAGTTAAATTTTCATTTCTTTTCGCGCTCACTTATTACATAAGTGTATACAGTGCCGACACAGATATAGCGCGAGAAAATTCATGTTTATAAAGCGATAAACTTGGTTTTTCGTTTGCGTATTACTCGCGAAGCTGTATTGAAACTAAAGAGAAAGTGGAAAATATCTGAACTATTAATGTTAATAGGAAAATAGGTGTTATTAACGAATTCTTTACAGCATAACTACACGGCGAGAAGGCCTCAACCCTACGTGGGATTATGGTATGAATATGTAAGTGAAGATATTTTATTTTCCTCTTTGATAACGACATTTTCTAATTTCTAGTATCATAATTTAAATACTTTCTTTTGTTTGTGATCCATATGCACCTATCGATCTATGCGCGATTGTGAACCTGAGATTTATGTGCTTAGATTTTCTTTTTGTCCTCCTGATCCTTTCGTTTGGAAGATCAGCGTTTGCATATACATATATATGTATGTACATATGGAAGTGCTAGACATCTTCTATTTTGTTTGAAGATTTTTTTTTGTCTCTCTATAATTCGTTTGAGACTTTGTCCTCCCACTCCCTTTTCTTACCTCTTTTACTTGCCTGTCACTACTAATGTATATATATAATAATGTATATATATATATATATATATAATAATGTATATATATATATATATATATATATATATATATATATATATATATATATATATATGAAGGTATGTAACTTGCCTTGGTACAAATTATATGCGTATCAGCTATTTATTTATATACATACCTACAAGGAATATTCTTAGCCCTTAAATACATGAGACCAGAATTTTAATTGTTATAATTATTAATATCAATCATTAGATTTATACTCAGATTGTGCATTGAAATCCAGAAATATACTTTTTGTAATATTCCTCTAAATTAAATTCGTTTGGTCTGATCAAAGGTAGTGAGGGTGGTTTATTGGGGCCTTTTTACCATCTTAAGGCCAAGGTAGGGTGGGTTAAGAGCAGCCAAAATACATGCGTGCGCTGACAGGTGATCAGGGTTGAATTTCGGAACAGTAAGTACGTTCATCTTTGGGTAAGTTGGTATGTGTTTTGTGTAGTGTGCAAGTATAAAGATTTCTTGTTAGGACTATCGATTAGGGAGGGGAATCTTGATCCTGCAGTTGCTTAATTACCCCGACCCAGGCTGAAGCTCCGGGAACAAGCTAGTGCACACGCAGCAACTGTAGGACATCTCTCACAAGACCTTCTGAGCGACTCTCAGACCTTTCGTAGGACTCTTTCCATAGGGCCCATAACAGATAGAACGTAACGAAAAGGCCGGCGCAACACTCGCTGAGTCGACGATAGACGTCCTAACCCGTTTGGGAGAAATCAGAAGCAGAAAGGAGTTGCACATGATCCATCAAGCAGGAAAGGCATGGACAAAAGCGCGTAGCTGCAAAATTTCTAAGATCGTGTGCAAAGTTTACGATAGTAGACTCACGATGGGCATACTGACTGGACACTGGCTTCCGGGGTGACATGCTTATAAGTTAGACCTCGTGGGTAACAGCAAGTATAGGAAATGTGAGCTGCAGGAAGAAACGTGTGTTCATGTCCTGCGCTCGCCAGTTTGAGGCTCAAGCTATTAGGGGCGACAGAGCTGCCAGATCTTGAGGCAGCAATTAAGCTGGGTCCCAGAAAACTGCTAGTATTTGCCAAGAGAACAAAGTTATTCTATAACATATGTCCTGGCACCTGATTGGTGTTCTTCCGTTTGGTCGTCAAACAAATTCTGGTAACACTATGGACACAGCCAGTTCAACCTAACTTAACCTGGACGAATATGGGTGTTCTGCTTTGCAGTTAGCACATAGTGTACGGGTACATTTTTCGGGGGAATGGCGAGGAAGTGAACAAATATCGCAGGCGGGTGAGCGCTTGCAATGTTTAGCGGTTACCCAAGTAATTAGCAAAATTAGCTACGCATGGGTGTTGGGATATACTCCCTTACTATGAATTTAGACCAGGCAATTTCGACCTTATTAAGCACTTTTTAAAGATTGAATGTTAGGAATACCACACCTGAGGCTACTAATTTTCCATCAATATTTTTTTTTTTGAATTTGTAAGCTGAATCCCCTCCTTGAGAGCTAAGCTCTTCAACAATTTCCTCATCCGGAACATTATTTAAGACTGCCTTTGACTTGATTAAGAGTTTCATGGAAAGAGGTCGATATACTTCAAATATTTGGCAATTGTTTGGTATTTATGAAATAAAGAGCAACGGTTTTACTTTTAACTAAAAGCAGTAATTTTCCATCGCGGAGAATGGAGATTGAATGCACTTCATAACTTATAAGTGAATTGCTCGATGAATACCGAAAGGCGAAAAAGGCGAGAGAAGTTTTTATGAATCAGCGGATTAAACAACAACAAACTTAGGATCTTCAACCTTACCTTCTGTTAGAAAGGGGAAGGGGACCACTGGTGATGCAGTACCGTTTTTATGTTTTTTTCTTTATGGGTCCAGAGTCCAATAATTGAAAGCGATTTGCTTTTAAAGTTTTTTGACCTTTGGCCATAGCACTTAATTAAATTTTCTATTCACTTATGAGAATAAAATAGATTTACATACACGGAAAATAAATATGTAAATATATAAAAAATCGCAGGTAGTGAAACAAAAGTCAGCTAGACTTTAAAGGACCGCTATAGAATATAAGTAACCAAGTAACTCCTTAGGCGAAAAGAGAACGTCAGTTGAAAGTGAGAGATAGACGGTGGCGGATATATGTTGATATATTGTTGAGTTGTGCATGAAGTAATTGTTTTCTCTCAGAAAAAATTCGAGTATATTTTGAAATCGTTTCTTTGTAATTTGTGTATGTTTTTTCCAACTCTGACCACTGTTTCATTATTGTCTGTATTGCAAGGTGTATCGGAATGTTTGTGAACAGTAAAACTACGTCAAATGATATAAGGATTTCGTCATCTTCTATATGGATGTTTTTATACTCAGCGTGATTTACACACAGAGTATATTTACTTTGATTGTATAACGGTTGGTTGTACAGGTATAAAGGAATCGAGATAGATATAGACTTTCGTATATAAAAATCATCAGTGTCAAAAAAAAATTTGATTGAGACATGTCCGTCCGACTGTCCGTTAACACGATAACTTGAATAAATATTAAGATAAAATAAATAAATGTAAGGCGCGATAGCCTCCGAAGAGATCTAAGGCCGAGCTTCTCTTACAATTTGCGTCATGCTCCTATTGATTTTCCCTACAAATCGGCCGGACGGGACCTACATGTTTTATGCCGACTCCGAACGGCATCTGCAAGGCAGATGAGTTTTCACTGAGAGCTTTTCATGGCAGAAATACACCCGGAGCGCTTGCCAAACACTGCCGAGGGGCGACCCCGCTTAGAAAAATTTTCTTCTAATTGAAAAACCTTATTTCTAAAATTTTGATGTTGCTTTGCCCGGGGTGTGAACCCAGGGCATACGGTGTGGTAGGCGGAGCACGCTACCATCACACCACGGTGGCCACCATTTTTGGTACACGAGCTTATCTGGACCCAGAATAGGTTGGTATTGAAAATGAGCGAAATCGGATGATAAGCACGCCAACTTTTTATATATATAACATTTTGGAAAACACCAAAACCTGATTATTTAGTAAATAATACACCTAGAATGTTGAACTTTTACGTTCGGGCTTATATTGAGACTCTTGATAAAAATTTTAAAATTTTTCTTAAAATGGGTGTTGCACCGGCCACTTGTGATAAAATCAATTTTACAAATGTTATTTATCATAAATAAAAAATCGTTAAATCTATCGTAACAAAATTCGGCAGAGAGGTTGCGTTTACTATAGGGAATACTTTGAAGAAAAATTAACGAAATCGGTTAAGGACCGACCACCCCCACTTTCATATATAAGATTTTTAAAAGGGTAGTGGATGAATAAAATAAGCTATATCTTTGCAAAAAATGGCTTTATATCAATGGTATTTCATTTCCCAAGTGGATTTGTAACAATAAATAGGAAAAACTTCAAATTTAAAAAAATGGGAGCGGCACCGCCCCTTTTATGACTGTATCATTCAATAAAACAATTGATTTGATATTTAAAGATTTAGGTTAATTTCCACTTGGCGTGCGTGCACAGCTAGATTGTTCAAAACGGAAGTCGATGTCTTTCAATTGGTGTACTAAAGTTATCGAACTATCGAACTGCACACTAATAATACATTGGTAATATTATACAGATGCGTTCATTTTAAAGATGTAACATAATAGGAATATCTTATAGTATGTGGCTTACACCTAGTTCACACACTCAATACATGCTCTGTTTTTTTTTTTTTTTAATTTTTAATCATCATGAAAACCATACAGCTTGGGAGGAATAACTAGACGTCTACTTCGTGTTTGATAGTATGGCTGTAAACTGCTTGTGCCTCCATCCATAGCCTCATCTCTTTCAAAAGTATTACTTTTATTTTCAGGTATTGTAACTGACTCATCGTTACTTATTACCTCGCGAGTCACAGGCATACTATTTTCATTTAACGAGCAGGACGGTGCTACTGATTCTCTCTCATCATTCCGCTCAAGCCGCGGTGTACATATTGGCAAATTTTCATTACAATGACTCATGCCTTCTTCAAATAACATTTCAGGATTACTTACACTATTCTTACTTTTTGCTATAAATCTTCGATTATGTCTAAAATAATTATTCAGCCTTATCGCTAGTTTTATTTTCACCCGAAAATATTCACAGTTTTTATTCACCCTATCGCAGAGGATGCCGAAAAAATTTTTCGTGTTCGAAAAGATTTCACCTTATCGGCAACTCTTTGTTCGGGCGAAATGAACAGCGGGGAAACGCAAATTTGTTCATTTATATTTTACAGGAGAACGAGAGGAAAACAAAATGTAAGTAATTTTTTGTTTTGAAATTTGATACTCTGATAATTATATGTACTTGCCGATATGCGGAAAAAGTTCACCCGAACAAAAGAAGTGACGGCGAACACTTTTCCGCGTAAACTTCGCGATAAGGGTGATTAAAATACAATTATCTGGCTTTTGCTAACGTTTTTTCTATTCCGAGGTGTGGCCTGTGCAACCACCTGCATACAACTGGTTGTAACGAGGTTGGAATTATTTGTCTTGATTTTTAAGCAGCATTCTATTTTCGTAGTGGATTTCAGACTTGTATTTGTGAAACTTTTTGCTTAGGTCATTCAATGTTGATAACTGGGCCATCCCTGTTCCAACATTTGCTTACCGGGAGTATAAACTACCTCCATCTTTGGATATTTAAACAAAAACATGAACATAGCCTGCAGCTTAGGCGTGACCTCATCAATTTCTTTCTTCAGAAGGGATTCGAGCGGCTTATGATCACTCTGTACTAAAAATTCACGACCGTAGAGATAATAATGAAACTTATTGCAGGAAAATACTATAGCTAGCAACTCTTTCTCTATTTTTGCCCATTTCTGTTCTGATTTACAGAAAGTTCGGGACGCATAAGCTACAGGATGTCCCTCTTGATGTAAAACGCAACCTAAACCATATTTTGATGCATCTGTCTGCACCACTACCGGTTTTTCCTTGTCATATATAACTAGTACTGGGTCAGATGTAATGATCGTAATGAGATTTTGAAATGCATCTTCATGAGCATCAGTCCACTGAAACTTGCGTTGTTGTTGTTGTTGTTGTAGCAATGCTTCGCCTCACCTAACAGCCGCGACCGATCACAAATTGTCATCAATATCCTCTAACGGGAGTCCAAGGATACTTGCTGTTTCAACAGGGGTGGACCATAATGAAAGCGGTGTTAGAGGCGTTGGTTCCACATTACAATTAAAGAGATGGTTGGTGTCATGTGGGGACACATTGCAATCGGGGCATACATTTTGTGTGTCCATTCCATTTAAATTGTTGCAAAACTTAACGTTTTTATGCGTTAGTTCACGTAAATTTGCCGGATGGTTTGATAAGTGCGGAATATATGCCGCCAGAAACTTAAGCATACCCAAAACTCGCATAACATCGCTTTTATTTTCTGGCTTTTTCAGCTTGATTATAGCTTCGCGATATTTGTCAATTGGTTTAATTTTACCTTTTGACACTACACGACCCATGAATTTCATTTCCGTTTGTCAATTGCTCGCTTCAAGACTGTTGCGAGAATCTCGTCATGCTGATCCAGAGTTTTTGCCACGACTGCCATATCATGACAACGGGAATATCGCCGAAATGTTTGACCATTCTTTCTGAAACATATCTCGTGCACAATTTAAGCCAAAGGTACGCGATTGAACTTATAGCGACCAAACGGCGTCATAAACGTGGTTCAATTTGAGCTTGGTTCATCCAACTCCATTTGCCAAAACCCACTACTGAGAAGGAGTACAGTAAATATACATTTGTTTGCTAATTGACTAGTTGCATCATTGAAAGTCGGGATCAGAAAATGCTCTCGTTGTATACACTTATTTAATAGCTTTGGATCCAGACACACTCGAATGTCATTTTTCTTTTCCACTAACTGTACATTATGTACCCAGTCCGTGGGGTGATTAACTGGAGTGATAACTTTATTCCCCACCATCTCCTCAATTTTGCTTTTAAAACGCTCTAACAAACTTAATGGTATTCTTTTCTTATAATGCAGACAAGGTATAGACCCCTCCTTTAGTGTTATTGAAACAGTTCCTGGAAATTTACCTAATCCACTGAAAACAGTACTATATTGCTTAATAAAATCAGTCTAATTTTTTGGAAACGGTGTCGTTTTAGACTGTATAGTATTGATAGCCATCCGTTTTATGATCTTAAAGTTCACACTAGTCTCCAACCCTAAAATTGGTACGCTCGCATTATCTACAGCAAAAAACTCTGCCTCTTGTTCCGTATTCAAGTCAGGATCAGAACATTTTAATATTACTGTGCCAAGAGTTTTTATTTTATTCCCATTATAATCGTACAACGGATAATCATTACATTTGTTAGTGAATATAATTTTAAATTTTGAAAGATATTTGAATGCAATTGGCATCGGATCCGGAGTCTATTTTGAATGAAATTGGGCTGTTTTGTATATAATATTTCTTGGTCCACTTGCATGTTCCATTATTACTGGTATTTATTCTATAAATATGAACATTACCTACTAACCTGGTTGATATATTTGTTTTATTACAAGCTTTACCTTCATCGTTCCAATTATAGTGATCTCCTACTGAGTGTACCTGTCCATACTGCTTGCTTAATTCGGGATTTGCTCTCTGTCCGTTGTTTTTGTCTTCTTATCCGTTAATTGCTGGTTTTTCTTTCCGCGACACATTTTCAAAAAATGACCCTTTTTTCCACAGCCTTGGCAGGTTACTTCCTTTGCTTTGCACTTAATGACCAGTTGTAAATTGTTGCCCGCAATTGTAGCAAAAACATGTAATTGCATGCACAGATTCTTCGATTGGGTAGACGGTTTTGGAATTTCCCTGTTCCAATAGCATTTTGTGAGAATTTGCAGCTTCGTATACCTTACACTTCTCAATTATCTTTTCTAGTGGATCATCTCTCCCTTCAAGCAATTTAACCCTGGACGGTCATACTTATTTTTTGTACATTAACGTCATCCTTCGTCATTATGACGACGACCTATTTTAAACCCATTTTCAGAAGGGTGTGAGTAGAAATAATGAACGCGTTTTATTTTATTTTTTTTATTTATTTCATTATTGGTAAATACAAGTCAAAAATAAAAAGAAAAACTTATATTATTTTAACTAAAATTAATAATTCACAGTCGTCTATCAATTGGCTAAAACTTTAAGGGATTGACTTAAAAAATAAAAAATCACAATTTGTGGCAGGAATTCTCATAAAAGTCTTTAAGTTTCTTAAAACTAAATAATTAAACTTAAATAGGAAAAGCAACATTTAAAGTTCTAACCTCAGATAAGACAGGAGGCACAAACATCAACTTTATACTTTTCACATAGGTGTTTATGTCACTTTGCTTATACCACCTTCGTTATTCTTCGTTTGGAAGAAGGACGCATGGCACAAATCTTCCGTTTTTTAGTTTCTGTTGCCGGTATCATATTTTTAGATCGATTTGTGCAGGATGAGGACGTAAATTTAGTATGTCATTTCTTATCGTAGTGGTAATAGTTGGCATATTAAGTCTGTCATCTAAATTACTATTTATAAGGCGAGCAAAAAGCGTTTTTATAAAATCTACACGTTTTAAAGGCTTTTGTCCGACTTTAAACATATTGTGTGTGTAAATAACAAACAAAAAACAAAATTTATAAAAGAAATGTTCAACATACCGAAAAATTGGCATAAAGACAACCTGTTCCTATTACTTTAGAGCATGATATAATATTAGAATTTGATTTTAAAATATTAAAGGGAACTTCGTCTTCATCCACCTCAGTTTCTTCATCTGAAGAGCTTGAATTATCAGCATTATCGCATAGATCCACACTAATTCCTCCAACTGACGAGCTTCTATTTTAGGTGCATTCGTCTTGATCTACTTCTGTGTCAAGACTTAATTCACTAGTTTCGTTTTCCGACTCATCGTCATCGATCGAGTAGAGAAACTTCTCTATTTCCTCATCATTTAACAGTTTCTTAGTAGTCGTGGCAAACGAAATAAGTCACTAGTCGATCATGAAAAATATACCGCAAAAACCTGAAAGTTACATAAACGTCATCCTTCGTCAATTTGACTACGCCATAAAACAAAACCGAAAAAAAACCTATTTACGATTTGCGTGCTCCTCTGTATGCGTGCATTCAAAGAGAGTAAACAACCGACTATCGCTGTACGAAATCGGAGATCAAAACGGACAATAAAAACATATTTACAGTGAAAATAAGATCGTGCGTAGTCGTATTGACGAAGGATGACCGTCTAGGGTTAATACACCCAAAATGATTCGGTCTCGTAACATACGATCGCCGAACGACTGACCACAGCTACAGTTATATTCGCAATAACGTATTTGAGTGCGCAGTTCCGTTTCAAACTCAGAAAAAGGCTGTTTTTCTTTTTGCGTTAGCATATTAAATTTGAATGATCCCATTGTCACGTTCTTTTTTGGAATTCAGTAATTGTCAAAAGCATCCAGCACATTTGCTAATGACCGTGCACCCTCACCACCATTGTTAGTATTTACAGGTATGCCAAGCAATTGCTCAGTTGGCCCATCGTTTGGAAACAGCGTGTTATTCATTTCCATTGCTTTCGGTCCTAGAAGCCATACAAATGTTGCAATTTTGACGTCTTCTTTCCTTTCCATGTGGGCCAGTCTTTAGCGAGATTACTGCAGTCCAATTCAGGCGGTAGGCGATTTTCAGCCATTATGGCAATTATCAATGGTAATTATATTATAAAAGTATAAAGCTTGATGAGTTTTTGCCCACTTCTGACACCATGTATCATTCAATAAAACAATTGATTTGATATTTAAAGTTTTAGTTTAATTTCCACTTGGCGTGTGTGCACAGCTAGATTGTTCAAAACGGAAGTCCATGTCTTTCAAATGGTGTACTAAAGTTATCGAACTATCGAACTGCACACTAATAATACATTGGTAATATTATACAGATGCATTCATTTTAAAGATGTATCATAATAGGAATATCTTATAGTATGTGGCTTACACCTAGTTCACACACTCAATACAATGACTAAGAAATTTTCTATGTTTCGGGAGCCATAATAACTCGAAGAAAAATTAACGGATCGTAATAAAATTGGGTACACAAATTGTCCCTATAGTAGAAAATATTTCTAGTAAAAATGGACGGGATCGGTTAAAGACCACGGAAACTTTGATATAAAACAAATTTAAAAGGATCATAAATAAATAAATGAAAAATAACTTAGCAAAAAATAGTTTTGAATCAATGATATTTCACTTATCAAGTTTTATTTTAATAGGAAATGGGGACACATTTTTTTTAAACAGGCGGTGCCATGTGTTATGTAGAAAAGTAATTTATCTGAAATGAAATGTGCAATTGAAGCTCACGCTGAGTATATAATGTTCCGTTACACCCGAACTTAGACACCTTTACTTGTTAAGTTTGTCTTTAATTGGAATGAATTTTTAATATTATATTCGCCAGAGACCATATTTTTGGGTATAGCCCCAATAATATTGGAAAGTTGTAACATGTTACTTTTGTCGATGTTGCGATTGGTAGGGCCATGTTGTCTTTGTGTTTTTTTGGGAAGACCGAATAGTCTCGGTGCGATGGATGCTACACTGGATAAGTGAAATTTTTCTTTAATGTCGATTTCGTTTCTTCTCCGCATTTTGTTTATAATTGTGTTACTTTTTCTCATAAGTTGTTATATTGGATCTTTTTTTTCGTTTTATACACTTTCTGTCACTTAATAATTCATTCAATTTCTTCACATAATCGCTTTTGTACATCAATACTGTTATGTTCCCTTTGTCAGCCTGGGTTAGAACTATTTCTTCCTTATATTTTGAAAGGTTCTTTTACGTGTCTTCATATGTTTTCATTATAAATTTGTCCTACGGGTTGTTGCTGAGCCTTCTTTGGTAGTTGCTAATTTTCATTGCAATGTTGCTTCTTGCACTAGCTTTGGATCTGTCATCTTCGATTTCCTGAACCGCCTGATCCAGTTCTGCGATGATATGCCATGGTGAAAAACTATTTTTGGTGACTGGTAGTGCAAATTTTATGCCTAAAGAAAGTAAGCAACGGTACTCTTCCGGTATTTCAATTTTAGTTTTGTCTATAAAACAGTCTTCGTTAAATTGAAACCAAAATTGTTGTATGTTTTTAGAAATTTGTAATTTCACATTTTAAAGTTATAAAAATATCTGATAAGAAATTTTCATTTTGAAACAACGTTCAGCACAAAGTAACTTAAAAATAATTCCCAAAAGTAAAGTACATTTAACAAAGTAAATATACTTACCAATTTCGCTTTCGAATTTTCCAAAAACCCAAAAACCTGAAACTTTGAGCAGAGGTTTGGTTTCTATTAGGTTGTAATATTTAGGATAAATGAGTTTGTTAGATGGGACAGGAATAGATATATACAGATATATTCACTAGGGTGGGTCGATTTGTATGGACGAAAATTAACCGATATCGCGCCATCGATTTTTCGATAGAATTTGGGATCAGGAAAAAAAGTTCCACTGCGCATAACCACAAAAGTAATTTTCGAGCCTGCGAAATTCCATTTTTTTTTTTTACTTTTTTCGACTTTGATTTTTAAGGTTTTTTTCATAACCTACTAAAAAAATTTTCATATTGTAACGAATTTAGTGAAACTCCGCTTATTTTACACCTTCTACTAACGCTCGTATCGCTAAACTGTTGAATAAATAACTCTAATATTCAATAATGCAAAATGGCCTTTCTTAAAGTAGGTACTTCACAATAACATTGATACTTCACAACCAATAGCTTGCTTAAATCAAACTGATTACTGTTTACTCAGCTTTAACTCTTTTATATTCTGTGATGTCTCGTTCGCATATTTCTAGCCGTTTCTATTTCTAGAATTTACTACTTGTTTACCAGCTATACATTTCTCAGCTATAACTACAGATGCACGACCAAAGCTTCTCGCGCAGCCATATGCGCGTGTATATGTGAGTGATACTTCCACCGTTGATTGCTTACCTTTGGGAGTATCTCAGACATATGCATGTGTTTGTGCGTTTCTCTCCGCTGATTGTATGGACATATGTGTAATGATTAATTTGTTTACGTACATACAAGCTTGCTTTATTGTTGTTGTGGCTTTATTTACTTAGTATCAGATTAGTGATGTGAGTATCACTTAGTGTCACTAATACTCGTCACACTGCCTCCCCCGATCAGACAAATCTCTCGATCTAAACGCTGCCAACCTTTCCAAATGAACCCCTTTCATTTTGGTTCGTGGTTTGCCAATGGTTTGTATGCGGTACACTACATCATTGATCCGTTTTACAACTTTGTATGGGCCTTCCCAATTACACTGCAATTTCGGTGAAAAACAATTTTTTCGTTGTGGGTTGTATAACAGCACGAAATCTCCTTCCTGAAAACCTTCCGAATTAATTGCTTTATCGTATCTGTCTTTCATCTTGTCACTCATACTCTTTGTTCGTTGCCTTACAAGATCGTGTATCTCTCTCAGCTCTTCTTCCAAGACAACAGTGGATTTCTTGATATTTCTCTCCGCATCGGCATCTATCCCAAACTTCAAATCAGCTGGCAGTTGAAGGTCATTGCCGATCGGTAAGCCATAAAGAATAATGATATGTGTGTATCCCACTCCTTATGGTACTTGTCTACTATTTTCCTTAAATGCTCATCCAAGGTTCTATTGAAACGTTCAACCATACAATCGGACTGAGGATGCAATGTAGTTGTCCGTGTTTTTCGAATGCCCACTGATTTACACATTTCCTGGAACACAGCTGATTCGAAATTCCTGCTTTGGTCAGAATTTAACTCCATTGGTATACCATACCTTGCAACCCAATTGTTTATAAACACTTATGCTACTGTTTCCGCTTCTTGATTTTGGATTGGGTATACGTCTGGCCATTTGCTGAAATAATCCGTAACCACAGTACATATTTGTTTCCGCAGTTGCTAGTAGGAAATGGACCTGCGACATCCACAGCGATCCTTTTAAATGGCTCACCTGAATTATATTGCTTCATCTGGCCATGTCTTCGGGTTTTGGGCCCTTTCACTCTGCTGCAAACCTCGCAGTTCGCAATCCACTCAGTGACCGACTGACGACAACCAAACCCATAGAATCTCTATTTAATCACCTCGGGCGTCTTCGTGATTCCAAGACGACCTCCGGTTGGACCATTATGCAGCTCGCTGAGCACGTCAGGAATCCTCTTTCTGGGAACAACTATCAGTTTCTTCTTGCATTGGCCATCCTCAATCTCCCATACTCGATGCAAGCAACCTGATATCAATTCTATACTGTTCCACTGTACCCAATATGACTTCGCAATGGGATTATCTGCTGATATCTGCTCTCTATTTGGTTTTTCGTTTCGTTCGAGCCCTTGCATAACATGTGACAGGTCAGTATCTTCTAGCTGACACTTCCTTAGTTGTTCCTTGTATCATTCATCCGTACATATTATAGTCATTAGCTGGACATCTATAATGTCTTATTTAGCTTCGGCATTTGAACAGTGCTTGCATTCCAAACTACATGGTCTTCGTGACATTGCATCAGCATTTCCATGGGTACTACCTTTTTGATGCTCAATGGAAAAGTCATAGCTTTGTTGTCGCTCGATCCAACGTGCCAATTGTCCTTCCGAATTACGGAACTGCAGAAGCCATTTCAACGCTGCGTGATCTGCCCTGACACGGAATCGCTGGCCGTAGACTTATTTGTGAAAATCTTCAATGCAGTCTATCAATGCCAACAGCTCTCTCCGTGTAACGCAGTAGTTCTTCTCTGGTTTTCCAATTGAACGGCTGTTATATGCAACAACATTCTCCTGTCCATCGACCAGTTGTGATAAAACGCCTCCTATAGCATCTGTATCTAGATTAAATGTTGCTCCTGGAATCGGATATGCCAACATTGGGGCAGTGCACAAACACTCCTTCAATGTTTGGAAAGCCACCTCTTGCTCCTTCTTCCATTCAAAAGCTTTATTTTTTCTTATAAGCTCATGGAGGCCATGGGCTACGCTGGAAATGTTTGGTACAAATCGGCGGTAATATGTGCACAGCCCAAGGAAACTTCTCAATTCATGCAGGTTTACTGGTCTTGGCCAATCCTTTACTGCCTCTATCTTTTCATTCGGTGCAGTACAGATGCCTTCTGTCGTTACCTTGTCACCCAAATAATTTACTTCCTTTTTAATCAGCGAACACTTTTTGGGACTTAGTTTCAGACCAGCACCAGCTTTCTCTGGAAAACTTCCTCTAAGTTTTTAAGATGTTCATCAAAATTCTTGCCCAGTACGATGGTCCAGGTACACCAAGCATGTTTTCCAATGTAGTCCATTCAATACCTGATCCATGAGTCTCTCGACAGTAGCTGGTGCGTTACATAGTCCAAAGGGCATTACTGTAAATTGCCAAAAACTATCACCGACAATGAAGGCTGTTTTCTCTTTGTCTTCCTCCTTTACTTCGACTTGCCAGTAGCCGCATTTTAAGTCCAGTGTGGAAAACCATTTCGTACCAAATAGCGAGTCCAGTGTGTCGTCAATTCTTGGCAATGGGTAGCTATCCTTTTTAGTAACGTCGTTCAATTTTCGATAGTCCACGCAAAACCTCATTTTTCCAACCCTCTTCTTCACAAGTACCACAGGTGAGCTCCATGGACTAGCTGCTGGCTCGATGACGCCGCTGTCGCTCATTTCTTGTATGATTGGATTCACAACTTCCCTCTTCGCCAGTGGAACACTACGTGGAGCTTGACGGATTGGCCTCGCATCTCCAGTGTCAATTTGTTGTTTCACAACGTTGGTGCGGCCTGGTTTGGAGCCATCTTGGTCAAATATATTGGCATATTTTAGAAGCAGTTGTTTTGCCTTGCTCTGAAAGTCTTCCTCTAGCCTCGCCGTCCATGCCGTGATGTCATTTGAAAGATCATTGTTGGTGGTTGAAACGTGTTCCTGGAGCTGCTCACAGTTAATAACTACATCAGCCTCTTGGGATCTCCCAAATATAGCTCCTTTGGTCAGTTTGATTGGTGACTTGAACTCATTGAGTACTCTTACGGCAATACGTGCATCTTGTTTTGTCATAGCCAGGGTTTTTCCTACAAGTGTGTTCGGTGTTGATTTGTCTGCTGCCTCGACAACTTACAATTTGTTTGTCCCATAATCTTCATCAACCTTTGCACAGATGACTGCTTTGGATTTTGGTGGTATTTGCTGACTCTCTTCCACCAGCACTCGTTTACTGCTGTAGCCTCTCTCGTAGCTGAAATTAAGTGGCACATCCATGTTCTTATATCGCATCGTCTTGCTTTGCATATCGATCTTGATGCCTTGGTTGATTAAGAAGTCCACTCCAATTATGATTTCATCAACAATATCTGCCACTATAAAATTGTGTAGTACCATGACGTTGCCAATTGCTACTTCACATGCTACTTCTCCAATTACCTGGGTGTCCTCTCCCGTGGCTGTACGTAATCTTGCTCCAAGCAATGGTCTTTTCTTCTTTTTGACTAAACCTGATCGAATGAGGGAATGAGATTCACCCGTATCTACAGTCAATAAACGTTCCTTTCCATCCACATAATCTCCGACAGTAAGATTGCTTGACCTTCTTCAAATTTGCGAGATAGAGATTATGACGCTTTCAATTGAGGGAGCCTGCTGATGCCCCTTGCGACTGACTCGCTTTAGTTTAACTATTGTGTGGACTTGGGGATTTGCTCATCTCAGTCAACTCTGCATTTGCGGCCACCCACATTGTTGGAACTGTTAGGTTTGGTACTGCAATAACGGAAATATGCCCTGGCTTTCCACATTTAAAGCATTTGACGGCACCATCGTTCCTTTTAATGCTTCCAAAATTGTGTCTACCCTTTCTACTTCCACACGATGAGCTTTGTATGCTAGTTTAAACAATAGTGACGCTGTTTCCTGAGTCAGTGCATAGGATACCGTTTCAGTAAATGTTAGCTTTGGGGTTGCGTATGTAGTTCGCTTCCTTTCCACGTCCCGTGTGCCATTTATAAAACTTTGGATTTTTACCCTCTCGTTGTATTCCACAGGTGCGTCGGCATTTGCTATATGGGCCAGCCTTTCGACATACGATGCAAACTTCTGCAAAGTCTCATTCGATTTTTGGTAACGGGTTTGGAACTCAATTTGGTATATCTGTTTCCTGTGTTCGCTTCCGTATCGCCTCTCTATAGGGCTCATCAATGTTTCATAGTTGTTCCGTTCGTACTCTGGAATCGTCTGCAAGATTTCAGCTGCAGGCCCTTTCAATGCCACGAACCGTGCATCAACTTTATATTTAAAATTCCAGTTGTTCACTGTTACAGTCTT
The DNA here is from genome assembly GCF_040869045.1 of Eurosta solidaginis. Classification (NCBI taxonomy): domain Eukaryota; kingdom Metazoa; phylum Arthropoda; class Insecta; order Diptera; family Tephritidae; genus Eurosta; species Eurosta solidaginis. Next base: position 147,468,769 of record NC_090319.1, on the reverse strand, counting down.
CTCAAACTGAAGCTTAAATACCTGGAAAGGAACAGAACCGTCATAGGATGATGTTTTTACCTTTGGATTACTCGCTGAATCTGCTGGGCGATTTAGTTGCAACTCCTTTATATGACCTCTCAATGTTTCAATCTCGGCATCGATTTTGTCCTCGAGTTGTAAAATTTTTGTATCCTGCGCCTCCAAATTCAAGGAAATACGTCCTCCTTGCTCTTCCAGTTGCGCAGAGATCTGCGATGATATCTATGCTGAAATTTTTGTCGACATTTCGGATATTCGTACCTCTTGTGCCATATATATCTCCTGTTCAGCCAGTTGAGATGTTATGTTTGTTCTTTTTTCTTCCAGTTGAGATGACATATATGCCTTTTGGGATTACAGTTCCTTCCAACTCCAGTACCTTTCGCAGCCGTGCTTGAAGTTCGATCTTATTTCCGGTTATATTCAATCCACTGTTTTCCAACTCCTTTTTCAGTTGCTGGATCCTTAATTCACTTAACTTTGCCATGTCGAAGTTGTATTCTGCAATTAATTCAACAATTCCTCTTCTGACACCAATGGTAATGAATTTGGTGAAACTCCGCTTATTTTACACCTTCTACTAACGTTCGTATCACTAAATTGTTGAATAAATAACTCTATTATTCAATAATGCAAAATGGCCTTTATTAAAGTACTTCACAATAACACTTATACTTCACAATTAATAGCTTGCTTAAATCAAACTGATTACTGTTTACTCAGCTTTATCTCTTTTTATACTCTGTGATGTCTCGTTCGCATACTTCTAGGCGTTTCTATTTCTGGAATTTACTACTTGTTTACCAGCTATAAATTTGCAGCTATAACTACGAGACTCTGTGATGTATCTTTCGCATACTTCTAGCCGTTTCTATTTCTAGAATTTACTACTTGTTTACCAGCTATTCATTTTCAGCTATAATTACAGATGCACGACTATAGCTTCTCGCACAGCCATAAGCGCGTGTATATGTGAGTGATACTTCCACCAATGATTGCCTACTTTTGGGAGTATCTCAGATATATGCATGTGTTTGTGCGTTTCTCTCCACTGATTGTATGGACATATGTGTAGACATAATAATTAATTAGTTTACGTACATTGTTACGTGGCTGACTGTTTGGGTGGTGAGGAGCGGCGGCAGCAGGTATGCTTGCGGGCCCAGGTTAGCTCGTCGTCTTGGGCGGGGTATTGCACCACCGACCTCACCCGCAGCCACATGAACAAAAAAGGTGCGTAAAGCCATTTCAGCTGAAGTTATTCGATTTTTAGAAAAGGAGGTATTCCGTGTATTTGGTGTTCCTGAATACATATATTCGGATAATGGGAAACAGTTTGTCTCCGAGATATTTTCTTCCTTCCTAAAAAAATATGGTACAAAACACATAAGGACGGCATTCTATTCACCACAAGGAAATGCTGCAGAGAGGGTTAACAGATCGGTGTTGTAACTTGTAAGGTCATACGTCAAAGAAAACCAGAGAAGCTGGGACAAATACCTCAGTGATGCCGCCTTCGCTCTTCGCAGTGTGGTACATACCAATATAGGAAGTTCCGCATATTTCGCAGCGTTTGGTATTCTCATGGTACAGGATGCAGCATCGTATGAGTTATATCGTAAGCTCGGAGCTTTAAAAGATGGAGATTGCGAGATTTTGATAACCGATGAGAAAATGCAAATGATTAGAGATAAGATCATGAAGGAGCTGAAGTTGGCCCATGACAAGAACGCAAAGGTTTATAACACCAGATCTAGAGAAGTGCAATTCAAAATCGGACAAGTGGTGTACCGCCGCAACTTTAAGCAAAGCTCGCAGATAGCGATCTATAACGCTAAACTCGTCCCGAAGAATGTTAAGTGTTTAGTCTTGAAGGTCATTGGAAATTCAGTATACGAGCTAGGCGACATAAGTGGCAAACGAATGGGGGTATACCACGCCAAGGATATCTTTGCAAAATAGTCCGTTGTGTCTTTGTAGTGCAAGTCCGTCTGTTTAATGTTGTCGTATTTACAGTCATATTATTTTAATTGTTTTGTCTGTTATTAATTGACGCATTTTCGTATGTACATATTTCGTGACCCATGTAACTATTTATTTACTTTACGATTGACTTTATTTACTTATTTATGTATATATCTTTAAGCCTCGTATTTATATATTTTTGATTAGTTTATACACGTTTTTACCATATTAATGTGATATTTTCCGATCGTTTTATTTATTTATTTTTTTTTCTGTGATTTTTTTATTTAATTTTTTTATCTTATTATCGGTGATATTTTGTTACTAATAGGTACGTAGAGTATCTAAGTTGTCTGTGGTATAGTTTAAGTAAAGTATAAGATGTAGAATTGGAAGCACACTGAATTAACCCAGGCACATGCGTAGGAAGGAATAACTAGAGAGGTTAGTAATGATGGTAACATTAGACCCGACATTATGGCGTGGGTCGAGGCCACACATTGAGTGAGGGAATCACATGTTGCAGCCTGCGTTGAATTTTTTTACACACTCGCTTCATAGTGCAGGCACCATCGGCGGTTTCGAGCCTGTAACGCCAGCCTTTTACCACACGGCCATAAACGAGAGGTAACATGTATCCATGTTAAACGCAGCAGTATTGTTGCAGGTGGCAGAAACAAAAGGCGCCAGCAGCACGATGTTTGCAGCAGCCACAATGTTGCAGAAGGCTCAGCAACATTACGGAAAATACACGTATGATTTACATCTAAATGATAGTTAGTGTGAGTGTTTGGGTGAATGATTGTGTACGTGTAAATACGGGAAATCCGATAGATATTTTGTATATGTACTAGTTAAAATTTTCCGTTTTTACTTTTTTTTCTTTATTGACAACAAAATTTGATTGGTACTTAACAAATTATCTGTCTGCTAACACAATTACGATCCCTGCTAGATCTGAAGTCATTACACAAGTAACAGTAAACACTGATAATAAAACCATCTTCATACCCCATCAACAATTATCTGAAGGCATTTTCATAGCGAACACAATCACAAATAAAGAACAAACTTTTGTCAGAATTATGAACACCACACATAAAAACACAACTACTCAAAATTACAAAATACATACTGAAAATTTAGATGACTACAATTTAATTAAAACAAACACACACAGTAAACAGAGTAATGACACAGAAAAATTAAAAAGATTAACTAAAAATTTCCCAAAATTTGTCAATTCACAATTAACATCATTATGCACAGAATACATAGACATATTTGCACTTGAAACAGAACCAATTTCCTCTAATAATTTTTACAAGCAAAGATTACACATGAAAAATAATACATCCTTAAAAACCTTTAGATTGCCCAAGACACAAAAAGGGGAAATAAGCAAACAGGTTAATAAATTAATCGAAGGTGACATTATAGAACCCTCAACATCAGAGTACAAAAGCCCAATTTTACTGATACCTAAAAAATCACTACCAGGTAATACTGAAAAAAGATGGAGACTGGTAGTTGACTACAGACAACTAAACAAAAAACTAGCAGCGGATAAATTCCCACTTCCAAGAATGGATGATATTTTAGACCAACTTGGAAGAGCAAAATATTTTTCATGCTTTGACCTTATGTCAGGTTTTCACCAAATATAATTACACCAAGACTCTAGAGATATAACCTCATTCACAGCAGAAAATGGCACATATAGATTCAAAAGACTACCCTATGGATTAAAAGTAGCACCAAACTCATTCCAAAGAATGATGACCCTGGCATTCGCAGGCCTCAAACCATCCCAAGCATTTCTATATATCGATGATTTAGTTGTACTAGGGTGTTCAGAAAAACACATTCTAAAAAACTTAAGAGATATTTTCTCTACTTGTAGAAAATACAACTTAAAACTACATCCAGATAAATGCCTATTCTTCAGCGAAGAGGTAACTTATTTAGGACATAAATGCACAAGCGAGGGAATACTACCAGACCCAAGCAAATTTGAAACCGTTCAAAATTACCCAACACCAAAAACAGCAGATGAAGTTAAAAGATTCGTAGCGTTCTGCAATTATTACAGAAGATTTGTACCGAATTTCGAAGAATACTTAAGAAAATTAACTAAGCTTTGCAAAAAGAATGTTTCATTCGACTGGACAGAAGAATGTCAAAAAGCTTTTGTCTATTTAAAGGAAACATTAATCAGCCTAAAACTTTTACAATACCCCGGCTTCAGTAAAGAATTCTGCATAACAACAGACGCTAGTGGGTATGCTTGCGGAGCAGTCCTTAGCCAAGAACATGATGGCAAACAGTTACCAATTGCTTACGCTTCTAGATCCTTTACAAAAGGCGAAACAAACAAAGCTACAATAGAAAAAGAACTAGCAGCAATCCATTGGGCAAAAACCTTCTTCAGACCATATGTTTATGGCAGAAAATTCATAATTAAAACCGACCATCGCCCTTTAACATACCTTTTCTCGATGAAGAGTCCTTCATCTAAGTTAACACGAGGAAGACTCGATTTAGAAGAATATGATTTCGAAGTGGAGTACATTGCCGGAAAAGAAAACCATGTCGCGGACGTATTGTCTCGCATTAATATAACAAACTTAAAAGAAATTTCAGTGGAAGCTTGCAAAATAATGAAAGTCACAACCAGATCAACAGCTAAAAATATAAAAAATAATGTTAAAATTAAAGAAAGTCGCACTGAGAACCCCAAAATATATGAAGCGCTAAATAAATTTGAAGTAAAAAGACATGTCAGGCTCGTTTTCAATCCCCCGAAATTATATTTAAAAAAGGGAAAAAAACTTGTAGCACCATAAATACAAGCAACCTAATTGTAGATGATAAAATTGACTTAGGACAATTCTTTATAAGGCTTGAAAAAGAAGCCGCCAATTTAGGACTTGAAAAAATACATTTGTTTTTAGGGGACAATTTGTTTAAAAGTAATTATACTCGAGTAGGCAAATTTATTGAAACAGGAAACAGGGTTCTCAAAACACTAACAATTGCACTAACCCCAGAGGTTTTGTACGTGACTAATACCGGGAAAATTAGAGAAATTCTTCAGAAATATTATGACGATCCTATTAGTGGTGGCCACCCAGGAATAAATCGCATGATAAAGAAAATCAAACAAAGCTATAGCTGGAAAAATATGCGAGGTGACATAAAGAAATACGTAAATAACTGCATCCACTGCAAGAAGAATAAAATAAATAAGCATATCAAAGAGCCAATGAAAATAACGGAGACACCTCCGAAGGCTTTTGATATAGTACAGATCGATACTGTCGGACCATTACCGAGATCAATAACCGGAAACGAATACGCAGTTACAATCATATGCGACATCACTAAATATTTGTTGAGCGGCATTACGCATCATGAACTTCTATGCCTATACATTTTCGTATAACATAATCATATTACAATATCATACGACATAAATTACATTGACCTCACACAGCGGTTAGCTAACATCAATGGAATGCCGAATATGAACCCCTTGTCAGTTCACACATAACAAATTATGCCTATCGGCAATGTTAGTTTGTCACCAAAATATTTACATACAACCAATAAAATGAATTAACCAAATATTCACATTTCACATGAATATCGATCTGCTGACTTTGCATACAAATCTACATGTAAGTTAGCACCAACTAAGTCAACATTCGAGCTGACGCTAACGTAAAGAGCTTAGTCAGCAATACGCAAGTTGATGGCTCAAAATACTTAATAATAATTTTGAAGCAAACAGGAAAAGGCCCAGACGCCTAATCAGCAAAAACACAAATATTGTGAACGACATCCGGAATTGAATTGGGAACAACATCCGGCACGCGCCGAACGAAATAATGCAGGCACAGGTAGAATTAAGTTATATTTAGAACTAATTTACCATTTTTAAGTCAGTCAGTTGTAAGCAGTTAGTTGTAAACGTTTAGTTTTAATTAGTGAGTAACAAAGTAAGGTCTTACGACCAATAATTAAATTAGTGAATAAATAGTAATAAAGGTCTTGAGACCCAAAAAAAATTATTTTTTTAGTATCCTTAACAAAGGATGCAATAATTGGCGCCCGAGCTAAAAGGCTTGGCCTGGTAAAGTTATAGTGTTGTAAAATCGGTATAAAGCTTAATAAAGTGCCGCGAAGGAAACTGTTATCAAAAAATTCCAAAAGTGCCACCAGTATAGCATTAACTTTCAAAAAAAAGTGCCACAATACAAAAAGTGCCACAACAGAAAGAAAACCGGTAGAAAAAAAACTTTCAATAAGTACCACAAATAATAAAGTGCTACGAAAGAAAAACTATTCCAGTTTATATTACTATAAGAAGAGGCGTGAAAGGGGTAGTGAAAACTTACAAACTTCCCGGACGCCCCAACGATACCAGCCAAGGAGCCACCCCCAGCAACAAGGTATAAGCCAGTGTACCACGAGTACCGCCAGGAAAAGGGAAAAATACACACTTATCGAGATGGAGCTGAAATTAATGTAAGAAAATATTTATATATTTAAGAAAAAAATTTAAAACAAAAAATTCAAATCTACTAAATTTTGAAATTTCATCTTAAAAACGCATATTTGAAAAATTTAGAAAGTAATGAGCGAAAAAAAAAATTTTTTTTTTAAGGAAAAAGAAAAATATTGAAAAATAAGTAAATTTCAAAAAGATTTATAGGAATTAAAAATTATAAAAAATAAGAGAAGTAAATTACTACATAAAAAAATACAATTACGAAATTCGAATACTTATTGTGGAAGTCACTCAAAAAATTTAAATAATTTAGAATTTAATAACTTAGATATTTCATTTTAAAAGTGAAAGTGCGGAAATAAAAAAAAAAAAAAAAAAAAAAAAAGAAAAAATTTAGGAAAATCCTTTTCAAGACAATCGTAATTTTTTTTTTGTGATTTAAGAAGTCCAGAAAATCAAATCCCTTACCGAAAGAAAAAAATCAAAAATTCCTTACAATGTCAAACCCAAACAATTTGATTAGACCCTCAATGCTTGGAGCTAACCCTCCTGCTGCACCACCAGCACCGCCAAGCGCTAATAACCAAATTTCACCAGACTTGGCCAATATGATAAAAAGCATGATATCCCTAGCCATAGAGGCAAGCGTGCCTAATATAGTACAGAGTGTCCTTAACAACACAACAAATCCTATCATAACTGATCAAACTATAGACGCCCAATTCCAAAATAATATGAGTGAAATGGATAAGATTCCAGATGTTGTACGTTCATTAAGAGAATTCTCAGGAAATGCCTCAGAGTTTAGCTCCTGGAAAAAGAGTGTTGAAAGAATTTTGAGAATTTATGAACCCTCAAAGGGCACACCTAGATATTTCGGCATTTGGAATGTTATTAGGAATAAGATAATTGGAAAGGCAGACATAGCTTTAGAATCGTACAACACCCCTTTAGATTGGACAGCAATTTCCCGCTGTCTAACTACCCACTACGCCGACAAACGAGACATAGGCACTTTAGAGTACCAAATGACATGTCTCATATAAGGACGAATGTCCATTAATGAGTTCTACCAGAAGGTATACGGACACCTATCACTACTTTTAAATAAAATAGGCTGTATGGAGATAGGTGAAGAAGCAGTTCACCTGTTAACTGAGAATTACCGAGCTAAGGCCCTCGACACCTTCGTCAGAGGACTTTCGGGTGATCTCCCCAGGTTACTTGGCATAAAGGAACCAAAGAGTTTGCCAGAAGCCTTACACCTTTGCCTGAAGCTCGAAAACCAAAACTTCAGGGCATACCACGCGAACAACCAGATGTCTAACTCCCGTCAACAAAGCTTTAATTCTCCGAATCCACGACAGCAGAACTTCACGGTAAAATACCCCCAGCCGCAATCTTACCAACAACTCCAACCACAATCAAGGTTTTATCCCGAACTAGCACACCTACCTCAACCCATATCAAATCCCATTCCACAAAACTATCATCAACAAAATTTGAATCCTCCCAACTATCAGCTATACGCCAACCAAAACCCAAACCAGGTAAATAGATACCAACCACAAAACCCTTTTAACCAACAACACCACGCTCCTCCAAGACCACCTAAACCACCTCAACCCATGGACGTAGACGAAAGCGTCAGGACAAGAGCGGTAAATTATATGAACCGCCCTAAAGCTCAAGAAATGGGCAAACGGCCACCTAATACATCAATGATAAACCATCCCCCTATCAAAGTTCAAAGGAACTTTCACATAAACACCGACGGAGCGACGGATAGCCAACACTACCATGACCAATACTACCAAGACCAATACTACGAAGATCCAAACGACCACAATCAGGACACAACCTTTAACAACGAAAAGGAAGAACCGCAGGATCTTTTTTAGATTGAACAGCTCTTCGTTACCCTACTTTAGATGCAGGACGAAGAGCGGCGAAATTTTAAACATTTTAGTGGACACTGGATCTAACAAAAATTATATCCAGTCCAGCTTAGTAACAAAATCAATAGAAAACGACAACCCCTTTTTTGCAAATTCTGTCGGGGGAAAAATCAAAATTACCCATCACACTTATCTCAACCTCTTCAACTTAGAAAACTACAAGCTTAAATTCTTCTTGCTACCCACTCTCAAAACCTTTCATGCAATACTAGGCAATGACAGCCTAAAGGAACTCTCAGCGGTCATACATACAAAAGAAAATTTTATGGTTATAGCAAACATAAAAAAAATCTTTTTAAGACAATACAGTGTACAAAATGTTAACACAATACAAATTCGGGACCAACACATGACCACGGAAGAAAAAAACGAAATTAGACAATTAGCACAGAAACACCGTAATTTATTTTCAGAGCCAAACGAAAAATTAACTTATACAACAAAAGTAGTTGCCGAAATTCGCACAAATTCTGACACACCAATATACTCAAAATCATACCCATATCCCATGAGCCTTAAGCAGGAAGTTGAAACTCAGGTAAACAAACTGCTAGAGGACGGAATAATACGCAAATCAAGATCCCCATACAACTCACCCGTCTGGGTCGTGCCTAAAAAGGACGATGCCTCAGGGGAAAAAAAATTTGGAATGGTCATTGATTACAGGAAACTTAATCAAGTAACAATCGCAGATAGGTACCCAATACCCGAGATAAACGAGGTACTTTCCCAATTAGGAAAGAATCGAATTTTCTCAGTGATTGACTTAAAAAGCGGTTTCCATCAAATTCCTCTTAAGGAATCTGACGTGGAAAAAACAGCTTTTTCAGTGAACAACGGAAAATACGAGTTCACGAGACTTCCTTTTGGCTTAAAGAACGCCCCTGCCATCAACGGACACTGGACGACATACTTAGGGAACACATAGGTAGAATTTGCTATGTATACATAGACGATATAATTATATTTAGCGAGGACGAAAAAACGCACGCCGAACATATTGACACAATTTTCGAAACTCTAAACAAGGCAAACATGAAAGTCCAGATTGACAAATGCGACTTTTTCAAAAAGAAAGTCGAATTCCTGGGATTTGTCGTCTCTTCTGACGGAATCTCTACAAACCCAGCCAAAGTACAATTAATAACAGATTTCCCCTACCCCAAAACAATTAAAGACTTACGCTCATTCTTCGGTTTATCCGGATATTATAGAAGATTCATCCAAGATTATGCGAAACTAGCAAAACCTCTGACATCCCTACTTCGAGGAGAGGAAGGAAGAATGTCTAAAAGCAGTTCCAGGAAAATTCTAATAAATTTGAATGAAAAAGCAAAAGAAGCATTCAATAAAATTAAAGCCACCCTCACATCCAAAGATGTTATCCTACAATACCCCGATTACAGTAAAGGTTTCGACTTAACTACAGATGCCTCACAATATGCCATAGGCGCAGTTTTGGAACAGAATGGCAAACCGATCACATTTATTTCAAGAACATTAAACAAAGCTGAAGAAAATTATGCAGTAAATGAAAAGGAAATGCTTGCAATAATTTGGGCTTTAAATTCCTTCAGAAATTACCTATACGGCACAGCAAAAGTTATTATACACACTGACCATCAGCCACTCACCTATGCCTTAAGCAATAAGAACACTAACTCTAAATTGAAACGATGGAAAGCAATACTAGAGGAATATAACTACGAAATACAATATAAACCAGGAAAGGCCAGTGTAGTTGCAGATACATTATCAAGGCCATTTGAAGTAAATTCCTTATCAGTCGCAACGCACTCAGACGACAGTTCATCGCACAACCTAATCCCAGCAGTAGAAGGACCCATAAATGCCTTCAAAAACCAAATTTGGATCTCGCTAGGAGATGAAGACAGCTATCAGTTTAAAATACCATTCCCGACCTATCATAGACACTTAATTTGTAAACCCCAATTTTCAACCGACGATTTAACAGCACTACTAAAACGTTACCTAAATCCTTCAGTGATAAACGGCTTATTTACCTCTGAAGAAATAATTGGAAAAATTCAGGAAATCTATCCCCTTCATTTTTCCAATTACAAAATTCGCTATACCCAAACAAAAGTACAAGATTTAGTAAACGAGGATGTTCAAAATGAGGAAATATTAAAAGAACACACACGAGCACATAGAAACAGGGATGAAAACAAAAAACAACTAATACAAAAATATTACTTCCCAAAAATGACAGCAAGAATAGAAAATATAATTAAACAGTGCAAAGTTTGTAAAGAAAATAAATATGACCGTCACCCTAATAAACCACATCTACTTAAAACCCGAATTCCCCGGTACCCTGGTGAAATAGTTCACATAGATATCTATAATACGGAGAAACGCCTGGTACTAACAGCAGTAGATAAATTTTCTAAATATGCCCAGGTAAGAATAATACAGTCAAAAGCAATAGAAGATATCAGAGAACCTTTGCGACAAATACTCTTCGCATTTGGTGTACCTAAGACAATAGTTATCGACAATGAAAAGTCCCTAAACTCACTATCCATACAATTCATGGTAGAAGATCAACTTGGAATTAAAATCTTTAAAACACCCCCATACGCAAGCACAGTTAATGGTCAAGTGGAAAGGTTTAATTCCACCTTATCGGAAATTATGCGCTGCCTCAAAACAGAACGCACCCATCGTTCATTTCAAGAACTATTAGATAGATGCACATATGAATATAATTACTCCATACACTCTGCAACAGGAAAACGACCTATAGAAACATTTTTCGGTAGACGAGTATCGATAGACCCAGAACAATACGAGAATTCACGGCGAGAAAACATAGAAACCCTTCGGAAAAGACAAGAAAAGGATTTAGAAATCCATAATAAAACACGGAAACCCATTAAGACATACACTCCTGGTGACATAATTTATGTTAGGATTAATAAAAGAATAGGATCAAAACTCACTGCTAGATATAGGAAGGAAATCGTGAAAGAAGATAAATCTAGTGTAGTAATTACTGAAAAAGGAAGAATAGTACATAAGAGTAACATTAAGACTTAATATGATTTTAGTAAAATAAGAAACACCCCCTTCAAAATTCTCTCTTACAGACTTCTCGTGCACCTAGTGTACGCGGACTTTAAAATAATAGATTACTCCAACTCTCAACTTGCAACATTTAATACGGGACAAACCAAAATTCAAACAGGAACGTACAAAATTATACATAAAATAGATCTGGACGTATGCCAAAAGACACTAAATGAACTTAGCCATACCATTAGGACACAAATCAATGAAGGAAACCCCCTCTTGCCCATTCTCAATAATGAATTAAGATCAATACAAGATTATTTGAATAGACTTAAACCAAGGAAATTTAAAAGAGCAATTAATGAACTAGGAACCATCTGGAAGTGGATCGCAGGAAATCCCGACCACGACGACCAAGTCATCTTAGAAAATGAAATAAATAATATAGTTGAAAATAATAACCAGCAAGTGGTAATTAATAAAGTAATTTTTAATAAAATAAATGAAATTACAGCAATTTCTAATAAAATCGCGAAATCCATACAAACGGATGAACACACTCAACATAATTTTGCTATTGAAATGAAATATAAGTTAAAAATTATAAAAGAAGAAATAATTAATATAGACTATGCGATACATTGGGCTAAGGCCGGCATAGTCAACTCCTATATATTTTCAAATGAAGAAATTATGTTAATTAAATCAATATATGAAAAAAACAATTTTACCCTAAGTAGTATAGAAGAATCACTAGAAATCGCAAGCGTAAAAATTGCAACAAACGATAAAATGTTATTTTACATAATAGGATTACCAATAACAAATGAAGACATTTGTGAGTCAATTTTGATAAAACCTATAAAGATAGGAAAATTTATTAATAAAGCCCCTTACGAGGACATTGTAACATGTAATAATAACCTAGTATATGGAATTGAATCTAAATGTAAAGAAAATAATAATGTAAGAATATGTAACCGTAAGGATATAGTAGACATTAGCAACACTACCTGTGTCCCACCTCTACTGAGAAGCAAGCCAGCTGAATGCGTTTTTGTTAATAACCAGCACATCCCAACCGTAGAAAGCATCACTCCTGGCATCCTACTACTAAATCAATACAACGGCACTATAGATATCGACAACCAAAAAGTAAACCTGACAGGGTCATACGCAATACAGTACCATAATTCCACAGTTCGTATCAATAAACAGATATATTCTTTTAACGAACTACTAACCAGCAAACCACTACCTGCAATTCTCCAGTCAAATGTCCCATCAAAGCAAGAAGAAGAAATCCTAAGTTTGGAAATGATGAAGGAACTCCATATAAATAACACAAATCGTATAAATTCATTGCGCACAAAACACAAAGCAGCCATAATCACAAATTTGTCTCTAATAATCATGATAATAATCTGCCTAGGAGGACTCATATTCGCACCAGTAATAAGAAGACATTTTACAAAGGAACCAGAAGAGCTATCAAGCTACAAAGTAAGCATCCAGGTAAACGATAACAAGGAACCTGTAGCATCCGAAATACCTACCTTAACAAACGAGGACGTTCGTTTTTGGGGTGGAGGAGTTAGCACCAACTAAGTCAACATTCGAGCTGACGCTAACGTAAAGAGCTTAGTCAGCAATACGCAAGTTGATGGCTCAAAATACTTAATAATAATTTTGAAGCAAACAGGAAAAGGCCCAGACGCCTGATCAGCAAAAACACAAATATTGTGAACGACATCCGGAATTGAATTGGGAACAACATCCGGCATGCGCCGAACGAAATAATGCTGGCACAGGTAGAATTAAGTTATATTTAGAACTAATTTACCATTTTTAAGTCAGTCAGTTGTAAGCAGTTAGTTGTAAACGTTTAGTTTTAATTAGTGAGTAACAAAGTAAGGTCTTACGACCAATAATTAAATTAGTGAATAAATAGTAATAAAGGTCTTGAGACCCAAAAAAAGTTATTTTTTTAGTATCCTTAACAAAGGATGCAATAATTTGTATGCATAGTAATACAAATCTACATGTATGCATGGTAGTAATACAAATCTACATGTATGTATAGTAGTAATACAAATCTACATATATGCATAGTAATACAAATCTACATGCATGCATAGTAATACAAATTTACATGTATGCATAGTAATACAAACTAGTATCGCCTGTGGTCGAAATTCGTCCAACTCTTATTTTTTTCAACTCAGTCTATGCATCCAGTGTTGGGGGTAGTGAAATAATGCGTTAATAGTTAAGCAGTGAGCGGAAATATAGCAAACTTGTCTGACTTACTTAAATTTTTCATTAAGACATTGTAATTTTTATTGTATTTTCTTAAATTTTCTACAAAATTTTCAAATGTAATTATAAGCTTTTGGTATGGAGCTCCTTAAACAAAAGTATAAAAAATATGTAAAATCAAAAGAAATTGACATAGAATTAAGGTGAAATTACTTGACATTAAATTGAAAAATAGCTTTTTCCACACCACCCGGGAGATCCCCGTTGGGGCGCTACCGAAGTTAGTTTTGTGTGCTCGGTTCCCCAGTAGGCCTATATCTCCCATATACATATATCGCCCATTTACTTCAGTAGTGTCATAATTCAAAAACACGAACTTTTAGTTAAAACGAAGAAATGTGCTTAAGGAATTTAGCCTATTTCACGCCACCCGTTAGGTATGCAATTGGCGCTTTACTGAGTTTAATTTTGTATAAATACATATGTAGTATGTACATAAGTGTGACACAAAACGAAAATTTCGAATAGAATAGAGGATACCTTCAAAAAAATTAAAATATAAAAAAATTATGTAATGAGAAAGAAGGCAGAGTTTACTAAAAAAAATTAAATGAAAGAAAAAAAATAAAGTACTTAAAGTGCGAAAAAATTAAGTGATGTGAATAAACAGTTCCATATAAAAACGCAATAAGTGCACTTGGACCTTTTTCCGGGTTTTAGTGTTATCATTGTGAAAATATGAAGATTCTAATATTCGGATATTTAATGTTGGGGTTCCCATTGAGAACTATGTACGTAATTCATTTGTATTACATTTGTAAACATTCATATCCATGAAATGGAGATGAATATATATGACCATATCTACCATAAAATATCGTCTGTGAACGATATAATACTAAGAAATAACAAAGAAAAGAAAAAGAAACAAAAACATGGAAATTATTCACGCAAACATATTTACCAAAATAAAATTGATTTCATAATTTTAAGCGACATAAATAAATTTGGATTATAGGATCTAAGCATCCGATTAATGGGCATATAAAAAAAATAATCACACAAAATTAGCCTAATAACGAACATAAAAAACAAATAATCTGTTAAATAAAGACTTATGTATTTACGTGTAAGTAAAATTTGCCACAAAAAATGGGCCGTTCAAAAATTAATTCTATGCACTGCGGCTGTTCAATACGAATCGATTCATATAACTTTTATATGATTTTACGTATGCTAAGTATGCGAAACAGCCTGTCAATTTATTGTATGGAAATTTTGTTAGTGTATTAATATATAGATAGTGGGTAAAATACTGCCTATGCAATACGGCCGCCATGATGCCGGATGCCGTTTTCACCTAAAATCAAGGGACGTTTTTTTTCGTCTAATATACAACGTGAAAATTTCCGATTCAGTCAAGTTGCATTTAAATAATAATAAAGTAAAATAAGAAATAAAATAAATTAGCATAAAAGACAATATAAAAAATTTTATGTTATATTTTTGTAAATTTTTTGTTTTTTGTTCAGTATAAGACGTACTTTATTTAAAATGAGGATTAAATCTGCAAATGCAAAAACATTTTCGGGCAAATTTGCATTAATGGTTACAAATGAATTTAGTTAGTTCAAACAAAATTTAACTCATTATTTGTGATTTCATGTTTTCTTGAAAACAACTAAAAAAACAAATAATCTGTTAAATAAACACATATGTATTTACGTGTAAGTAAAATTTGCCACAAAAAATGGGCCGTTCAAAAATTAATTCTATTTAAGGTCTTTTGGTACGCTACAAATTATTTTGGAACAATTTTTTAGGATTTTGGTAGAGGCTATTATAGGTAAGTGGCAACATTGGGCACCATATTTGTATGTACGTGAAACATTTGTGCTTTCGAATTTAGCAGGGAATCATAAAGGTTTAGGTCTTTGAAATTCGCATTAGAACACTTAGATAACTGTTCCCAAAGATGGCGCGCTTGTGCACGAAAATTTATTTCGATATTTGTATGAATTGCTCGAATTTACAAAAAACTTTTTCTATTAATCATAAACAAATAGAGTAATATTTGTTAACAAAAATAGGCCTATGCACTGCGGCTGATCAATACGAATCGATTCATATAACTTTTATATGATTTTACGTATGCTAAGTATACGAAACAGCCTGTCAATTGATTGTATGGAAATTTTGTTAGCGTATTATTATATAGATAATAGGTAATATACTGCATATGCAATATTTCGACCTAAAATCGAAAAAAAAATTCCTATTTGTGAATATCTATTCTGGAGTTTTAATCGTAGAGATAAGATTACTTATACTAGAATATACCTAGTTTAAGAGAATTGTTTGTAAATAAACACCTGAAGAATGTATCCTTGAACTACGTGATCTTCACTGAAATGCAGGGCTCAGGTAAAAATTATTTTGGTGTGTGGTTTGCGTTTGAGCGCGCTACGGTAGGTGAAGGATAACACGGAGGAGAAATGGCTGAATGACATATAAATACTTAGACGGACGTCAGGCTTGGGGGCACTGTAAGGTAAACAGGAGTCAGCACAGTGCCCACGGTGCAGTGCAAGTTGCACTGCAGAGGGAGGTAGACTCCACCTGACAAGACAGACCTTCACCCTTTTCTTCTCATCCTACTTTCCTCAGAATTCTCCTATTTATTTCTTTTCAGCTAGGCATGAACCACTCTTATTTTTGTAAAGGTAACTGCGGGTAAGGAGGGTGTACAAAACCCACCCCATTCGGCGAGCTAGCAGGGGCTTGCAACCATGCCGCATGCCACATCCGCCTTACCACCAAAAGCCAGTTACGTTACAACATACAAGTGTGGCAGCTTGCTTTATTGTTGTTGTGGCTTTATTTACTTAGCATCAGATTAGTGATGTGAGTATCATTTAGTGTCACTAATATTCGTCACAATATGTATACCCTGTCCGACCCAAAAATGTCCCCTGAAAAATTTTTCGATAACAGTTTTTTGAAAAAACAAAAAAAATATATATGAAAATGTCACAGTCAAACGAAAACTTTTTTAGTAGTTCATGAAAAAACCTTAAAAATCAATTTTTTTTGGGTATGCGTAGTGGAATTTTTTTTCCTGAGCCCAAATCCTATCTAGAAATCGATGACGCGATATCGGTTAATAAATCAACCCAGTGTAATATTCACCCTTATTATAACGTCAACCATCGACATCAACGTCACGTCAATACGAAATGGGTATTTACTAAAACAATGTATTGACGTTGATGTGTTATCGATGGTTTTATAGAAAAACTACGATCCCTATATTTTTGACAGTTGTTTATTTATAATTTGTTCAGTGGTTATTTGGTAATTAGTGTAAAATTTGTTATTAAAATGTTTTTCTTATAAGACAGTGAAAATTCGAGTGCACACAGCTAAAAGACCCCTAAAATTCCCTCTAAATCAGAACAGAGTTTAGCGGATTTCTCTATGATTTTTTTCCAATAAGATGCCCGTCTTATTATGACTGGATATCTCCTTTTATTAAAACTGAGTAGATAATCTATAAAACTAAAATGAAAATATTTTCAATAAAATTAAAATGGTTTCTCGTAGAATTTAGATGAAATCCTTTTCAGTATAATCTAGTAGATAACTTTTAAAATTAAGATGAAACCCTATAAAATATATTTAAGAAGGAAATCTAAATTTTCATTAGATTCCTCTTAATTGCTATAAGCCGATGATCTTATCAATTTGAAATGATTGCCACCTAAATTAAAATATACTTCTTTCCAAAAATATATACCACACTTTATTAAGCTGTTTTTTATTTAAGTAAATGAATACGTTTTACGTATGATTATAATATCTAAGTTAAAGTACTTATATATTATAAAAATATACTTTAGATATTTGCTTATAATTTATATTCTTGTAAATCTTACACTTTTAATTTTAATTTTTATATTTCTTATAATTCTAACAGAAAATTAAGCGTCGATTTTTCAAAAACCTAAAAATGCATTGTATAAAGTATAGTATTTTTTGCAGTTTTTATAAGTCGTACACTTTTAATTTTTATTTTTATGTTTCCAATTCTTCTAATAGAGAATTAATCATCGACCTTCCAACACTTTTTGGCTCTTATAACTTTAAGTCCATTGTTTAAAACGTAAAAATTTATTGGCGATCCGTCTAAGGAATCAAAATTGATGACAGTGCAATTATGTGTTTCCCTTCCAACCAAATATGATTGAAATCTCTCAGAAAAATTTAGACAAGTATGATTTTTGACTACAATACTAACATTATTTTCTTCTATTAAAAAATCGCATATTTCGTAAATGAGAAAAGAATCTTCAGTAACTGAAACAATATGTCCAACTTGGAAAGCTTTCCCTCGGAAAATAACAGAATTTGTTCTGTTATATACACTCAAATCGGATAATTTTAATGATTGAATGTAAATTTCCTGTGAAATAGGACCTAGTTCTTTAAAAACAAATTCGGGTTGAAAAAAGTTATTAGTTAAAATTGAGTTTGCAAATCTTACTGCTGATTTTATTCCTAGAGATAAAGGAATATTTACTCTGGACTTTATACTTCTGGCATATTTTTTATGAATTTGGTGTTCAGCTTCAAATCTGAATGACCATAAGCATTTAGGGGGTCCTAGTTTCTTAACAATAGTCGGGTAATGTACAAGATTGTGGTGTTTGGGTTTTAAAGTATCTTTAAATAAACATTGATATAGTTTGTTATGCTCTTCAATCAATATTTGAAGTTTAATCAAGATATCGTCACCAAAATTTGGCAATAACACACAGTCAATTATTTTAATGAAAATAATTAAAAACTTATATACAGAATCATTCGGGGGGATAAGATTGCCAATTATTAGCAGTACTAAGTGGGAGAAAGTTTTCATTTGCTTATCGCTCATTATTTATATGATCTTTTTTTACAGAAGGAGAAACATTACCGATTTCTGTTTGTCCATATTGAAACATTTGCTTCCGGGAATTGAAAGTTTCCAAAGTGACAAATTTTTTTTCGTATATAAAATAATGTAATATTTTACTAAAATTGTATTTGCATAGGTACACCACTGAATAAATCATGCATGATATCGCATGATATGTTATCGGTGACATGAAAATATGGAAGAGAATTGAATATAGAATTATTTTTAACACCAGTTGACGCTGGGTCATTTAATGTAATATAAAGTTCGTAATTAATATTATTTTCTAAAGAATCGGGATATTCGATACAATCAACCCGTGTTACGTTCTTGCTGCGTTTGCATACTCTACAAAAACATTTTGATGAAAATGAGCTATTGTATCTCAGATCTGTGTTGAGGCTTAAGTTGTCACCTAAAATTTTAACAAGCTGCACATAAATATTGAAGTGATCACCTCTTATATCAATATTCAAACCATCAACATAGGTTTTTTGAAAATATCTATTAGTGGAGTGAAGGTAATATTAATACCATACCCAGATATATCTGTACTTTTCATAAATCCGCATACAAATACATTCATGAGCCTTCCAGCTTGATAATTAGGGATTGTCGGAAAAGTGTAAGAGATTCCACATATTTTTTGTTGGCAGGATTTGGCCTAAAGGATCGCTGATCTCAAAATCGTCCATGTACAAGAAAAGTGGTATTGCCAACTTGTTTTCATCAAATTTCGCCATTCTCCAAAAATCTCCATTTATAAACTTGTAATAAGAAGTAAATTTTGATAAGATTTCAACATTAGCAATAATTTCTTCCCATATCCCTTCACTTTCAAAGAACTTTTTAATTTGAAGAGGTATGTCAGTCAATACTATTTCTGCCTTAGCGCTAATCAAAGTCGGATTATTGTTTAAAATAATTCCAGACAGGTCATTGCTAATTACATATTTTTGCGGATGTTTAAAATGCTTCGAATTCTCCAACTCTTTAAGAAATTTATATTCAGGACGCACGTTCAGAAATGGTTCAGATATATTTCGAAGTATTTCTTGAGATACAACTTGATTTTCATAATTTTGAGTTAACGGGTTAATAATTTCAGCTATTGGAGCCGTAATACGTTCTGTTACAGATTTTTGAATATCCAGAATGTCTTTTCTCGAAAAATTTGGATAATTGTGAAGTTCAAGAGTAAATGCAAGGATTGAAAGCTTGAAGTTTGAAAGACGTGTAAGTTGACACTCATCAGGGCATTGTAAATGTGTAACTGGCTCTTGCGAAACCGAAGCTTGATATGTAACTGACTCTTGTGAAACTGAATCTTGATTTAAAATATGATTTACCGGGGAAGAACAATCAGGTTTATGTTTCCCTAAGTATTTTTGAAACATATACATATTGTGAAATATTTTATTGCAATATTGCTCATTGCAAACAAATTTCGCTATGGGTGGAAGCCCATGATCTTTTTTTAAATAGCTGATAATTAAACATGAAGTTAAGTGGTTTTTGTTACGTAAATAACAAGCAAATTTTGGCATTTTTAACAATTAAGAAAATAAAGAATTAGTTATCTAATTTGCTAAGTAAATTTGAAACTGAAGGAAAATCTTCAGATTTAAGACCAACAAAGTATTGTTCTAAAAATACCCAAAGTTGCTCGCTATAATGGGAATATTCAACATTTAAGATAGGAAAGATTATTTTATGAAATTTGTCCAGTTTTAAAAATAGCTGGTTTCCAATACGTGGATGCATTATATTGAAATCAATATCAACCTGTTATATATAAATCATTTTTAGTTGTTGTTTTTAGTAGTATTTATATACCGGTTCTGGACCACATTTTGTATGGAAAGCTCGGTGCATGTCTCACCCTAAAAACTCTTTACTTTTGGACCAGTCCGTCACCAGCCTGGTCTTAGGAATGGGTCCAGTTCATTATTTTCGGACAGTCTGGAAAGGGTCTGACCGAAGGAATGAAAAACAGGTCTATATTTATCTTGACCTGAAATTTTTCCCACCTCTCAAGATCATTCAACAATTCCGCTAGGTGGCGCATACGTTTTTTCGGTTTGTGTTCTGGCTGATCTTCTGGTTTGTCTTCTGGCTAACTTCCGCTAGGTGGCGCAAAAGAAAACGCTTAGTGGTGTATAAGAAAAAGCTTAGAGCTTTTTACCTTTAGCAGAGCTTTGACGTAAATAAGACAGCATATAAATTATATATATATATATATATCAACAAACCGCATAATACATACCGACACAGACACACCCATCCGTATACATACATTTAGATAAGAGCTACTTGTCTCAATGTATATAAGTTGGATATCTTTTGAGTAAAAAAAAATGAGGATCGTTAAATGGGGGGCCCTACATTTTTAAAGGGCCGCAAATTTTTAGACTTCACCCGAGTCGTTTTAAAGAGTCCTATAGAGTTCTAATCGAGCGACTGCTCTCCAATCGTCCCACCCACCCGCCTTTTTTCTCGTCAGCAAAAAGTAGCAGTTGGACACCTGTAGTACCCCCAACTCCCAACCACCAACACCCTTTTTTCCCGCCTACAAAAAGGAGTCGATGGGCACTTCTAGTACCGCCCCCAATTTTTTCTCGTCTGCAAAATGGGCCTGTCAGGCACCCGATCAGGGGCAGATTGTTAACTAAAGGTTATCTTAATATGGAACTCATGATTTTCCATTATTGAACAATTTATTTGTATGTACATACTTACACATATGATTGTTTGATCGTAAGTTTGTGTACACATGCTGATGCTGGCCCATATATATGCATGTGAGAATTTCATAATTCCATTTGGGCTCCTTAAAAAAAATTATATTTTTTTTAAATACGAATATTGAACATTTTGTGTACATGCCATAACATATGTTTGTACATGGGAATTTTATTAAACCACACTGATAAGAAACCTCAACCGTACAACATTGAAACATATTTATATGTATATATATGTAAATAAAACTTCATGCTGTATTTCATTTAATTAAATTCGTTATCAGAATTTTCCCTAAGTATAAAACATAGAAACCCGATCAGGGGCAGATTGAAAATTTTATTTGTATGTACATACTTACATATATGATTGTTTGATTGTAAGTTTGTGTACACATGCTGATGCTGGTCAATATATATGGGGTATTCCATCCCATTTCGACCAATTTTGAACCCGACCCCTTTAGAATTGGCTGAAAGTTTTTCTTCTTTTTCTAGCTTACGAAAGACGTTTTTCAAAATTTTTTCAAATTTTTTCATCCAACTCAAAAAAAGTTATGAATTTTTAAAAAAACACCGTTTTTGTTTTCAAAATGCTATAACTTTTTCAAAAATTTACCGTTGGGATCTTTTTTTTTTAATTTGTTTTTAAATGTACTTTTCGGAAAAAATACAAAAAATTTTTAAAGTTTTTTTTTTTAATTTTTTAGTTTTCGAGATTTTTCGAATTTCGCCATTTTATTTTTTTTTCTCATAAATAACTTCAATCATCAGGTACATTAATGTACATATGTTAATAATGTTGTGCAAAAATTATATTAGTACCTGAAATAAATAATTATTAATGTGAATATTTATATCCCCAAAGAAGAAGACGTAAGGTAACGTCGAAACGCGTCGGGGATAACAAATATACCCTGTTTTAATTTATGGCCACAAATGCTCATTTTAGCAAACCAATATTTATAAATTGGCCCAAACAACATAATAATGATTTTTTTGTTTTGTATTTCAATAAAACATGTTCTCACATTGATTACAACCATTTGGGCTCGTTTGGTATTTTATTAGATGAGTTTAAGTGATTTTAGAAGATGATTATTCGAAAAGAAATTGTACTTTGACTAATGTATATTTTTAGATCAAAATGTCATGAATTGTATACACAAGAAATAAATAAATTAACATTAAGTTTTTTAGATGATAAGTGATTTGTAAAAAATACTGGAATTAATACCTACGCTTGGGAATGTTTGTATAAGAGAAAAAATCAAAACATGCTGATAAGAAACCTTAACCGTACAACATTGAAACATATTTATATGTATATATATGTAAATAAAACTTCATGTTGCATTTCATTTAAATAAATTCGTTATCAGAATTTTCCGTAAGTATAAAACACAGAACACCGATCACTTCCCATTTTAGTTCAGCTTTACAACTATTCCAAAATTAGCTACCCGTTGAGTTGAACTTTAGACTGCGCTTCAAAAATCGGAGAAGAAAAAACAAAAAACAGAATTTATTATTAAGATTTATATCTCGAGCCGACAAAAACATTAAAAAAGGAACCTAACATAATAAAAACTCTAGAAAAAAGAAAATAAAAAAAATAATATGCCTTCATTTGTGTGCGAGTATTGTAACAAAGAATTTAAATATGATCGTAGTTTAAGACGACATATTGGAAACTATCATGTAAAAGAAGTGAGTTGCAATGCATGCTAACAAAAGTTTAATAACATTCAAATGTTGTTAACACATAAACGTAGATAATTTAGAGGATGAGTACTCACCGGTTGGTAGGTAGGGCTGCGGACTGAATAGGCGTAATCAACAGCACCTCACAATTTACTCCGAATTGCTATCCTTGTGGTTCGAACGCGGTTTGTTGTAGGATGACGATGAATTTGGGATTTTAAGGTTGTACTCGGGATCGTTCGAGAGCTTCACTTTTCTTTCCAAGACCAATTTAGGCCGCTTATCACTTGGACTATGTATACCGCCGCAAAAACCTTTGCGCCAAATAATGAAACGACTTTTAGGCTAACAGTTGCCAAACAAATCAAATTTTATTCCAATGTGTAGCAACTTTATTTCTTGTTGGATTACAAATTCCGCGAACGGCAACTTGAAAAGGCACTATATATATATATGGTTTACAAAAATTTTGATCTCCGAATTACTGCAACTGATTTTGCACAATGCCAAATGATAATACACCAATGGATACAATAGTTCGAACTCTTTTTTTCAAATACAACTTTTATAAAAGAACACTTGGATTATAAGTAGATGTAATATAAGGGAGAACGATGATTTTCACTATTTTTTTTTTGGTTCACAATCAAGGAAAATTAACTAGCGAAAATAGTTGCTGCTGATTACTTTGCGAAAAATTATAATAATCATAAAAATTCATATGACCAAAAGGTGGTGGTTTTTTGACAGGTGGCGATTATGCCAGATCGCCATCCTGTACTTGCGGCGAATTCGGATTGGCGGATTTTGCGCGGTGGAGGCTGCCACAAGGCCATGAGGATTCCCAATAGGGAATTTAACGTTAAGTTATACTAGGATATAATTCAAGGTAATATATAATTCCATATTTATACAATACAATTCCATGTAATAATAATATGTAATACAATATGGGTTAGTTATAAATTCATGGGTAAACATAAGTACAATGGGGAAATGATACGTGTGACAGCCTATGCCGCGCAAACAAAACGTTTACAACATACAACTAACGCGGATGATCCTATATATTGTTATGTTTGTGCAATTAATATCGCAAAAAAACTGTGGTCATATCACATACGGACTAATAAACACAAACAAAAAGCTAGACAGAACTTCACTTCTAATGTTAAAAGCATTAAATCAGTATTCAATAAGCGAATCGAAACACTTGTATTTGAAAATAATGTAAAAGAGGATTTGATTGTTGAACACTTTTTTGCAACAATAAAAAAAGAACTTTGTAAAATTTTAAGAGAAAAACTAACTCATATCAAAACATTAAGTTTAATTGCGAGCTGTTTTGTAAATATATTTTGATTAAAGAAGGAGTAGAGTGTTTGATGGAATTGAAATCACATCAAACCAAGATGATTTTGCTTGAATCAACTTCTACGGAAAATGATATTAATCTATTTTACGAGAACCAGTGTGCCATTTTATCTTCAAAAATGAGCGAATTTCAAGAAAGAGATAGTGGTTGGTTACTAATTGAGATATAACATCTAGAAGCGAATATAAATAAATATGAGCCTATTAAAAGGTCAAAATATATACCTTTACCACCAACAATTCAAAACAAACATTCGTGTATAAATATTCAAAACACAGATGAATACTGTTTCAAATGGGCAATTATATCAGCTCTATATCCTAGAAGCTGTCACACAAATAGATGTTCATCATATGAAGTTGATGATATAAAAGCAGGTGTGATAGAACTGCGAAACAATATTACAATCAACTTCCATAATCTAAATTTTCCACTTGCGGTTAAACAAATCAAGATATTTGAAGAAAACAATCTTGGTATTAGTGTCAACGTTTTCAGCCTGGATAATACCACTATAGTGGGTCCATATTATTTTACAAAAGAGGAACGAGAACATCATATAAATTTATTGCTGTTAGAGGACATTAACAACTTCCGATACGTTTGGATAAAAAATTTAAGTAGATTAATGTGGTATCAAGCTACAAGCTAAATTATATTTTTGCAACACATGTTTAATCCACTTCCATACAAACGAAGCTTTAGCATAACACAAGGATCATTGCAATAAAATAGTAAGAGAGATGCCTTCCGAAAATGATAAAGTATTAAACTTTAGTAATTTTAAAAAACAATTGCATGTGCCCGTTTGTTAATTATGCAGACTTTGAGTGTATTCTAGAACCAATAGATAATAAAAATTCTAGCAAAGTTAAATCAGTTCAAAAACATATTCCTTACGCTTACAGTTACTATATCAAATGTTCTTATGACAACAGTTTAGATAGTTTTAGAATATATAGTGGTGAGGATTGCACAAACCATTTTTTCATAAATTTAATTGAAGATGTTTTAAAAATATATGGTATTATAAGTAAAATAAGTAAGGAAGGTTAAGTTCGGGTGTAACCGAACATTACATACTCAGTTGAGAGCTATGGTGACAACATAAGGCAAAATAATCATGTAGGAAAATGAACCGAGGGAAACCCTGGAATGTGTTTGTATGACATGTGTATCAAATGAAAGGCACTAAAGAGTATTTGATGAGGGAGTGGGCCATAGTTCTATAGGTGGACGCCATTTAGGGATATAGCCATAAAGGTGGATCAGGGTTGGCTCTAGAATGCGTTTGTAAGATATGGGTATCAAATGAAAGGTGTTAATGAGTATTTTAAAAGGGAGTAATCCTTAGTTCCATAGGTGGATGCCGTTTCGAAATATCGCCATAAAGGTGGACCAGGGGTGACTCTAGAATGCGTTTGTACGATATGGGTCTCAAATGAAAGGTGTTAATGAGTATTTTAAAAGGGAGTAATCCTTAGTTCCATAAAGGTGGGCCAGGGGTGACTCTAGAATTCTTTTGTGCAATATGGGTATCAAACGAAAGGAGTTAATGAGTATTTTAAAAGGGAGTGGGCCTTAGTTCTATAGGTGGACGCCTTTTCGAGGTATCGCAATAAAGGTGGACCAGGGGTGACTCTAGACTTTGTTTGTCCGATATGGGTATCAAATGAAAGGTGTTAATGAGTATTTTTAAAAGGGAGTGGGCCTTCGTTCTATAGGTGTTCGCCTTTTCGAGATATCGCCATAAAGGTGGACCAGGGATGACCCTAGAATTTGTTTGTACAATATGGGTATCAAAAGAAAGGTGTTAATGAGTATTTTAAAAAGAAGTAATCCTTAGTTCCATTAGTGGACGCCGTTTCGAGATATCGCCATAAAGGTGGAGCAGGGGCGACCCTAGAATTTGTTTGTACAATATGGTTATCAAAAGAAAGGTGTTAATGAGTATTTTAAAAGGGAATAATCCTTAGTTCCATAGGTGGACGCCGTTTCGAGATATCGCCATAAATGTGGACCAGGGGTGACCATAGAATTTGTTTGTACAATATGGGTATCAAAAAGGTGTTAATGAGTATTTTAAAAGGGAGTAATCCTTAGTTCCATAGGTGGACGCCGTTTCGAGATATCGCCATAAAGGTGGAGCAGGGGTGACCCTAGAATTTGTTTGTACAATATGGTTATCAAAAGAAAGGCGTTAATGAGTATTTTAAAAGGGAGTGATCCTTAGTTCCATAGGTGGACGCCGTTTCGAGATATCGCCATAAATGTGGACCAGGGGTGACCCTAGAATTTGTTTGTACAATATGGGTATCAAAAAGGTGTTAATGACTATTTTAAAAGGGAGTAATCCTTAGTTCCATAGGTGGACGCCGTTTCGAGATATCGCCACAAAGGTGGACCAGGGGTGACTCTAGAATTTGTTTGTACAATATGGGTATCAAAAAGGTGTTAATGAGTATTTTAAAAGAGAGTAATCCTTAGTTCCATAGGTGGACGCCGTTTCGAGATATCGCCATAAAGGTGGGCCAGGGGTGACTCTAGAATTCTTTTGTTCAATATGGGTATCAAACGAAAGGAGTTAATGAGTATTTCAAAAGGGAGTGGGCCTTAGTTCTATAGGTGGACGCCTTTTCGAGGTATCGCAATAAAGGTGGACCAGGGGTGACTCTAGACTTTGTTTGTCCGATATGGGTATCAAATGAAAGGTGTTAATGAGTATTTTTAAAAGGGAGTGGGCCTTCGTTCTATAGGTGTTCGCCTTTTCGAGATATCGCCATAAAGGTGGACCAGGGGTGACCCTAGAATTTGTTTGTACAATATGGGCATCAAAAGAAAGGTGTTAATGAGTATTTTATAAGGGCGTGGGGCTTAGTTCTATAGGCGGACGCCTTTTCGAGATATCGCCATAAAGGTGGACCAGGGGTGACTCTAAAATGAGTTTGTACGATATGGGTATCAAATTAAAGGTATTAATGAGAGTTTTAAAAGGGAGTGGTGGTAGTTGTATATGTGAAGGCGTTTTCCAGATATCGACCAAAATGTGGACCAGGGTGACCCAGACCATCATCTGTTGGATAGCGCTAATTTATTTATATATGTAATACCTGCCAAGATTTTAAGGGTTTTTTATTTCGCCCTGCAGAACTTTTTCATTTTCTTCTACTTAATATGGTAGGTGTCACAACCATTTTATAAAGTTTTTTCTAAAGTTATATTTCGCGTCAATAAAACAATCCAATTACCATGTTTCATCCCTTTTTTCGTATTTGGTATAGAATTATGGCATTTTTTTCATTTTTCGTAATTTTCGAAATCGAAAAAGTGGGCGTGGTCATATTCGGATTTCGGTAATTTTTTATACCAATACAAAGTGTGTTCAGATAATTATGTGAACTGAGTTTAGTAAAGATATATCGATTTTTGCTCAAGTTATCGTGTTAACGGCCATGCGGAAGTACAGACGGACGACTGTATATAAAAACTGGGCGTGGCATCAACCGATTTCGCCCATTTTCACAGAAAACAGTTAGCGTCATAAAATCTATGCACCTACCAAATTTCAAAAGGATTGGTTAATTTTTGTTCGACTTATGGCGTTAAAAGTATCCTATACAAATTAAATGAAAAAGGGCGGAGCCACGCCCATTTTGAAATTTTCTTTTATTTTTGTATTTTGTTGCACCATATCATAACTGGAGTTGAATGTTGACATAATTTACTTATATACTGTAAAGATATAAAATTTTTTGTTAAAATTTTACTTAAAAAAAATTTTTTTTAAATGTGGCCGTGGTCCTTCTCCGATTTTGCTAATTTTTATTAAGCGTACATATAATAATAGCAGTAACGTTCCTGCGAAATTTCATCATGATATCTTCAACGACTGCCAAATCACAGCTTGAAAAATTTTAAATTACCTTCTTTTAAAAGTGGCGGTGCCACGCCCATTGTCCAAAATTTTACTAATTTTCTATTCTGCGTCATAAGTTCAACTCATCTACCAAGTTTTGTCGCTTTATCTGTCTTTTGTAATGAATTATCGCACTTTTTCCGTTTTTCGAAATTTTCGATATCGAAAAAGTGGGCGTGGTTATAATCCGATATCGTTCATTTTAAATAGCGATCTGAGATGAGGAACCTACATACCAAATTTCATCAAGATACCTCAAAATTTACTCAAGTTATCGTGTTAACGGACGGACGGACGGACATGGCTCAATCAAATTTTTTTTCGATCCTGATTATTTTGATATATGGAAGTCTATATCTATCTCGATTCCTTTATATATGTACAACCAACCGTTATCCAATCAAACTTAATATACTCTGTGAGCTCTGCTCAACTGAGTATAAAAATACCGATGATCCCTTTAACTCCCTCACAAGAACAATTCCATAAAGAATTTTCAAAATGTCATATTTGCAATGAAAATTTTAATGAAGATGGCAGAGTTGCAGATCATTGTCATTTAACTGGTGAATATAGAGGTCTTGCTCATAATAAATGCAATTTAGAATATCAAATTTCGCGCTTCGTGCCAATATTATTTCCCAATCTTTTGTCCTACGACTGTCATTTGTTTGTTAGAGAACTTTCGACAACACAAGGTGACATTAAAGTAATTCCCTTAAATAAAGAGTTATATATATCCATATCTAAGAGAATATATATAATTGAAAAAGATTCTATCGAACTTCGTTTTTTGGATTCAGACAGATTTATGCCATCTAGCTTACCCAGTTTAGCAAGTTACTTAACCGATGAAGATTTACTTATTGTAAAATCAGTTTATAAAAATAATGATGAATTTACGTTAATGAAACGCAAACGTGTATTTCCTTATGATTACCTAATCTCGATAGACCGTTTAAAAGAAACAGAACTACCTGCTCGTTCATTTTTCTTTAACAAATTAAATAATGAATCGTGGAGTGCAGCTGATTACGTACATGCTCAAAAAGTGTGGAATATATTCAAATGCAAAAACATAATGGATTATTTATTGTTATATTTGAAAGTAGATGTCTTACTATTATGTGACATTTTCGAAAATTTTATAAAAGTATGCAAAGATATCTATAACTTAGATCCATGTCAATATTATACCACCCCAGGGTTATCTTGGGATGCTATGTTGAAGACAACAAAAATAAATTTAGAACTAATAACCGATAACAATATGTACAGTTTTATAAAGCGGGGTATTAGAGGAGGAATTGTTCAGTGCAGTAAGCGATATTCAAAACAAATAACAAATATATGACTGTAATAAATAATCAAATTATCTCATTTATTTAGATGTAAACAATTTGTATGGTTTTGCTATGTCACAATATCTTCCATTTAGAAATTTTGAATTTTAATGTAAAAAATATTGCAGATGATTCGGAAATTGGTTATATATTAGAAGTGGATTTAAAAGATCCATTTAGTTTACATGATTATCATAATGATTTTCCATTCTGTTCAGAAAACAAAAAAAATAAAAATATGAAATATGCTAAGCTGATAACAGACTTATCCAAAAAAGAAAAATATATAATACACTACAGAACTCTTAAACATTGTATAAGACGTGGATTAGTTTTAGTTAAAATACATAAAATTCTAAAATTTGTTCAATGAGATTGGTTGAAAAAATATATTGATTTGAATAACCACCATCGAACATTAGCTAAAAATTCATTTGAACAAAAATTTTTCAAGCTATTAAACAATGCAATCTATGGAAAGACTATGGAAAATGTTGATAAACGAAAAGATATAAAAATAATAACCGAATGGGAGAGTAGAGGTAGGAGATTAGGAGCTAGAGCTCTAATAGCAAAGTTTAATTTTCATAGTTCAGAACAATTTACTGATAATATGAATGCATTTACAATTGAATAAAGGTTTCACAATTTACAATAAACCTATTTATATAGGTTTTACCGTTTTAGAACTTTCTAAACTGAAAATGTATGCATTTCATTATGATTATATTAAACCAAAATATTGTGAAAATGTTAATCTTAACTATATGGATACTGACTCCTTTATTTACGATATTAAGACAAATGACTTTCATGATGATATTTGTAAGGATATAAGCATGCAATTTGATACATCTGCATACCCAAATCCAAATGTGTTTGATTTTCCATTGTTAAACAAAAACATTTGGGTATGATGAAAGATGAATGTAATGGTAAATTAATGAAGGAATTTATTGGTTTGAGAGCAAAAATGTATTCTATTCGCATCGATCAAGAAGAAAAAGAGATTAAAAAAATTAAGGATGTTAAACAATGTGTTACTCTCAAACTTTCTGCACATTAATTTAAAAGATGTTTATTCGAAAAGAAATTATACTTTGACTCAATGTATATTTTTAGATTAAAATCTTATGAATTGTATACACAAGAAATAAATAAATTAACATTAAGTTTTTTAGATGATAAGATATTTGTAAAAAATAATGGAATTAATACCTACTATTGGAATCATTATAAAATAAAAGAATAAAAAACATAATTCAGTTTTATCTTATTTAAAGCTCGAAAAAGAATACTTTCGAAATGGCATTATCGTCTTCTTTAGCAGCAGCTAGGTTAATTATTCTTGAATTTGTTTTCATTTTCGATCTTCTATTATCAAATGAGGAAGGTCCAAATTTATGTATACTCATATTACTTAATAATATCTGCTTCTCGCAACACTTCAGTGATTAATTAATCAGTTCAATCGGTGGCTGTAAATTTCCAATACTATCAAAATATTTTTTTAGATTTCCTCAATACTTTCATAGTCTTAGCAAGATTTGCTAATACAGTCATATGATTATTTGACATGATTTTAAACGAGCGATTTCGTTTTAATGTATTGGCGGCTTCAGATCCTATAAATAAAGGTCGATATCGAAAGGGGTTCGATACTTTTATACAGATATAAAAGATCTATAAAAGAAATGTACCATACCAGATTCTTATCAGATACACACAATTGATAGATAACATGTTTACCAGATTCTTATCAGATACATAACTGATAGGCTACAGATTTATCAGATTCTTATCAGATACACAACTGGTAGATAACAGATTTATCAGATTCTCATCAGATACACAACTTGTAGCTAACAGATTTAACAGATTCTTATCAGATACACAACTGGTAGGTAACAGTTTTACCAGATTCTTATCAGATACACAACTGATAGGTAACAGATTTACCAGATTCTTATCAGATACACAACTGGTAGCTAACAGATTTAACAGTTTCTTATCAGATACACAACTGGTAGGTAACAGTTTTACCAGATTCTTATCAGATACACAACTGATAGGTAACAGGATTTTTTCGATCACTCATTAAAAATCACGTCAAATAATCATATGCCTGTATAACAAATCTTGTTAAGACCAGGAAAGTATTAAAAGGAAAACTTAAAAGAATGAAATTGGGAGAATTGTATAGAATCAAATTGTTAGAGGATACAGGCATTCTACTAATTAAGACTGTCTCGGCCGTTTCGTGTTCATAACGAAAGCTGATACCGCAAACACTTTGAACAAATGTAATTCCCTTATCTTCCTTTTCTGAAACACAGACGCACACAAGTAGATTACGCATTGCTTAATGAGATGGCGTGTTGCAAATAGATTATGCATTGCTAAACACATTTTTCCTTATCGCACACACACAAAAATTTGTTTCACAATTTAAGCAGTTGATAACTCCACTGATTATTTTATGCTTATCCATAATAAAATGTATGAATATATTCGATGACATGTTGCAAGTAGATTAAGAATTGCTTACTATAATGAGATGTAATGTTAAAAGTAGATTACACATTTCTTATCGCACACAAAAAGTACTATATTGTTCTATTCTTCTATTCTATTCTATTCAGATCCAATTTAAATTATTCAAACAGCAAACCCATAATATGTTCAACATTTTAAACACAAAAATAGTAATCTACAGCGCATACATTAGGAGGGATAATCTCCCTCTTAATGATTTTGCGCGATGGTGTCAAATTTTGAAGAATGGTCAGCAGCGTTAAGAGCTGCTCGACGAAATCGTTGAGTGAGGGAATGTTGGAGTTTTTAAAATTTCAGCCCGATTTTGTTAATTTTTCTAATTTATCAATGATTGCAACAAACATTAATTTAAGTGATACTGAGGCGGGAAATTTTTCTGTCTCAGTATCACTTGCGAAAAAGATATGGACGCTTTATGGTCCATAGGGGTGGGCGAAATTCAATTTATGGAGGGTACCATAACACTCTCTTTAAGATACTAAAAAATAAAAAAATTTTAAAATTTAAAATAAAAATTGTTTTTATTTATTTATTTAAAAGGTTTATTTGAAAAAGTAAGTATTTACAGGTAGAATTTACAACGAAGTTGATTATAAATTTTTGTGTAAGTGTTTATAATTATATAGGCTTCCTCATCCAAATGCTCTAGGTGTGAGCAATTGCAAGTGTTTGGGCCATCTGTGCTATTAGAATTCGACCAAACACAGTTTTCATAGTGTTCACTGAATTGATTTTATATTTTACTTAATTTATCTCTATACTCAATTTTTGAATGAATTTCGAAAAGTCTATTCCTCTGCTCTTCAGGTAAAATATGTTTAAATTGTTTCAGAAAATTAAATATGTCTACTGCTGCTGACGATGACGATGCCATGTTTGTGATTACTGAACCTTCATATGCAATGTTTGATAATAACGATCAACATGAATTATTGTTGGATTTATATCGTATGAAGTGTGCTCACATAATGCTTCTCGTTTATGTAATGTCTCCGTATTGTCTTCCGGAAATTCAAAGCAATAGATATTTAAAGTACGCTGTATATAATTGCTGTAATAAGAGCATTTAATTCGTATTTCACAATTATCGTAAACTAAATTGAAATGTGTATTTAATTAGCGAGCTTTGCTCATATTGCTGTATACAATGGTTTTTGTAATGGATATTAGAGAAAAATTGTAAGTTTACAAACGGCGATGGTTACTAGGACATGTTTCTGAATTTCACTTCTTCATCAGCTAGCTTTTCGGGAGCTGAGCGTTGAACTCGAATCTCCAACATTCATATCAGTGCAAAGGTAGATACCTTTTTAGCTGCTAAGCCATATGAATGTCCCGTTGTTCGCTGTACAATTGGTCTCTAAGAGTTGCCTTTTTGTTTATATTCCTTTTGATCACCATGTAGGCACATACACTCTGTATGTAGTTTATTCCTAATGGTGTGGATATGATTTTTAGGCGCGCTTTTGAAAGCTTAGTAACATTTGTTCGTATTTTTACAGTATTTGTTTTTAATACTTCCGCTGTTACTATTATATCAATATGATCATATGTATTTAATTAGCGAACTTTGATCATATTGCTTTATACAATGGTTTTTATACTCAGTTGAGCAGAGCTCACAGAGTATATTAAGTTTGATTGGATAACGGTTGGTTGTACATATATAAAGGAATCGAGATAGATATAGACTTCCATATATCAAAATAATCAGGATTGAAAAAAAATTTGATTGAGCCATGTCCGTCCGTCCGTCCGTCCGTCCGTCCGTCCGTCCGTTAACACGATAACTTGAGTAAATTTTGAGGTATCTTGATGAAATTTGGTACGTAGGTTCCTGAGCACTTATCTCAGATTGCTATTTAAAATGAACGATATCGGACTATAACCACGCCCACTTTTTCGATATCGAAAATTTCGAAAAACCGAAAAAGTGCGATAATTCATTACAAAAGACCGATAAATCGACGAAACTTGGTAGATGAGTTGAACTTATGACGCAAAATAGAAAATTAGTAAAATTTTGGACAATGGGCGTGGCACCGCCCACTTTTAAAAGAAGGTAATTTAAAATTTTTGCAAGCTGTAATTTGGCAGTCGTTGAAGATATCATGATGAAATTTGGCAGGAACGTTACTCTTATTACCATATGTACGCTTATTAAAAATTAGCAAAATCGGAGAAGGACCACGCCCACTTTTAAAAAAAAAATATTTTTAAAGTAAAATTTTAACAAAAAATTTAATATCTTTACAGTATATAAGTAAATTATGTCAAGATTCAACTCCAGTAATGATATGGTGCAACAAAATACAAAAATAAAAGAAAATTTAAAAATGGGCGTGGCTCCGCCCTTTTTCATTTAATTTGTCTAGGATACTTTTAACGCCATAAGTCGAAGAAAAATTAACCAATCCTTTTGAAATTTGGTAGGGGCATAGATTTTATGGCAGTAACGGTTTTCTGTGAAAATGGGCGAAATCGGTTGATGTCACGCCCAGTTTTTATACACAGTCGTCCGTCTGTCCTTCCGCATGGCCGTTAACACGATAACTTGAGCAAAAATCGATATATCTTTACTAAACTCAGTTCACGTACTTATCTGAACTCACTTTATCTTGGTATGAAAAATGAACGAAATCCGACTATGACCACGCCCACTTTTTCGATATCGAAAATTACGAAAAATGAAAAAAATGCCATAATTCTATACCAAATACGAAAAAAGGGATGAAATATGTTAAGGTAATTGGATTGTTTTATTGACGCGAAATATAACTTTAGAAAAAACTTTATAAAATGGTTGTGACACCTACCATATTAAGTAGAAGAAAATGAAAAAGTTCTGCAGGGCGAAATAAAAAACCCTTAAAATCTTGGCAGGTATTACATATATAAAGAAATTAGCGGTATCCAACAGCTGACGTTCTGGGTCACCCTGGTCCACATTTTGGTCGATATTTGGAAAACGCCTTCACATATACAACTACCACCACTCCCTTTTAAAACTCTCATTAATACCTTTAATTTGATACCCATATCGTACAAACTCATTCTAGAGTCACCCCTGGTCCACCTTTATGGCGATATTTCGAAAAGGCGAAGACCTATAGAATAAAGCCCACTCCCTTTTAAAAATACTCATTAACACCTTTCATTTGATACCCATATCGTACAAACAAAATCTAGAGTCAGCCCTGGTCCAGAAAGGCCTACTCCCTCTTAAAATACTCATTAACTCCTTTCGTTTGATACCCATATTGCACAAACGAATTCTAGAGTCACCCCTGGCCCACCTTTATGGCGATATCTCGAAACGGCGTCCACCTATGGAACTAAGGATTACTCCCTTTTAAAATACTCATTAACACCTTTTTTCACCTGGTCCATCTTTATGGCGATATCTCGAAAAGGCGTCCACCTATAGAACTAAGGCTCACTCCCTCTTAAAATACTCATTAACTCCTTTCGTTTGATACCCATATTGCACAAACGAATTCTAGAGTCACCCCTGGTCCACCTTTATCGCGATATCTCGAAAAGGGGTCCACCTATAGAACTAAGCCCCACGCCCTTTTAAAATAATCATTAACACCTTTCATTTGATACCCATATCATACAAACAAATTCTAAAGTCACCCCTGGTCCACCTTTATGGCGATATCTCGAAAAGGCGAACACCTATAAAACGAAGGCCCACTCCCTTTTAAAAATACTCATTAACACCTTTCATTTGATACCCATATCGTACAAACAAAGTCTAGAGTCACCCCTGGTCCACCTTTATTGCGATACCTCGAAAATGCGTCCACCTATAGAACTAAGGCCCACTCCCTTTTAAAATACTCATTAACTCCTTTCGTTTGATGCCCATATTGTGCAAACAAATTCTAGGGTCACCCCTGGTCCACCTTTATGGCGATATCTCGAAACGGCGTCCACCTATAGAACTAAGGCTCACTCCCTTTTAAAATACTCACTAACACCTTTCGTTTGATGCCCATATTGTGCAAACAAATTCTAGGGTCACCCCTGGTCCACTTTTATTGCGATACCTCGAAAATGCGTCCACCTATAGAACTAAGGCCCACTCCCTTTTAAAATACTCATTAACTCCTTTCGTTTGATACCCATATTGCACAAACGAATTCTAGAGTCACCCCTGGCCCACCTTTATGGCGATATCTCGAAACGGCGTCCACCTATAGAACTAAGGCTCACTCCCTTTTAAAATACTCACTAACACCTTTCGTTTGATGCCCATATTGTGCAAACAAATTCTAGGGTAACCCCTGGTCCACCTTTATGGCGATATCTCGAAACGGCGTCCACCTATAGAACTAAGGCTCACTCCCTTTTAAAATACTCACCAACACCTTTCATTTGATACCCATATCGTACAAACAAAGTCTAGAGTCACCCCTGGTCCACATTTATTGCGATACCTCGAAAATGCGTCCACCTATAGAACTAAGGCCCACTCCCTTTTAAAATACTCATTAACTCCTTTCGTTTGATACCCATATTGCACAAACGAATTCTAGAGTCACCCCTGGCCCACCTTTATGGCGATATCTCGAAACGGCGTCCACCTATAGAACTAAGGCTCACTCCCTTTTAAAATACTCACTAACACCTTTCGTTTGATGCCCATATTGTGCAAACAAATTCTAGGGTCACCCCTGGTCCACCTTTATGGCGATATCTCGAAACGGCGTCCACCTATGGAACTAAGGATTACTCCCTTTTAAAATGCTCATTAACACCTTTCATTTGATACCCATATCGTACAAACGCATTCTAGAGTCACCCCTGGTCCATCTTTACGGCGATATCTCGAAAAGGCGTCCATCTATAGAACTTAGGTCCAGGCCCTTTTAAAATACTCATTAATACCTTTCATTTGATACCCATATCGTACAAACGCATTCTAGAGTCAACCCTGATCCACCTTTATGGCTATATCCCTAAATGGCGTCCACCTATAGAACTATGGCCCACTCCCTCATAAAATACTCTTTAATGCCTTTCATTTGATACACATGTCATACAAACACATTCCAGGGTTTCCCTCGGTTCATTTTCCTACATGGTTATTTTCCCTTATGTTGTCACCATAACTCTCAACTGAGTATGTAATGTTCGGTTACACCCGAACTTAACCTTCCTTACTTGTTGTAATTGATATTAGAGAAAAATTGTAAGTTTACATACAGCGATGGTTACTAGGACCTTTTTCCAATTGTGCAGCGAACAATGGGACATTCATATGGCTTAGCAGCTAAAAAGGTATCTACCTTTGCACTGATATGAATGTTGCAGATTCGAGTTCAATGCTCAGCTCCCGAAAAGCTAGCTGATGAAGAAGTGAAATTCAGAAACATGTCCTAGTAAACATCGCCGTTTGTAAACTTACAATTTTTATCTAATATCAATTACAACAAGTAAGGAAGGCTAAGTTCGGGTGTAACCGAACATTACATACTCAGTTGAGAGCTATGGAGACAAAATAAGGGAAAATCACCATGCAGGAAAATGAACCTAGGGTAACCCTGGAATGTGTTGTTTGTACGATATGGGTATCAAATGAAAGGTGTTAATGAATATTTTAAAAGGGCTGGGCCTTAGTTCTATAGGTGGACGCCTTTTCGAGATATCGCCATAAAGGTAGACCAGGGGTTACTCTAGAATTTTTTTGTACGATATGGGTATCAAATGAAATGTGTTAATGAGTATTTTAAAATGGAGTGGGCCTTAGTTCTATAGGCGGACGGCTTTTCGAGATATCGCCATAAAGGTGGACCAGGGGTGACTCTAGAATTTGTTTGTTGGGTATCAAATGAAAGATGTTAATGAGTATTTTAAAATGGAGTGGGCCTTAGTTCTATAGGCGGACGGCTTTTCGAGATATCGCCATAAAGGTGGACCAGGGGTGACTCTAGAATTTGTTTGTGCGATATGGGTATCAAATGAAAGGTGTTAATGAGTATTTTAAAAGGGAGTGGGCCTTATCTCTATAGGTGGACGCCTTTTCCGGATATCGTTATAAAGGCGGACCAGGGGTGACTCTAGAATGCGTTTGTACAATATGGGTGTCAAACGAAAGGTGTTAATGAGTGTTTTAAAAGGGAGTGGGCTTTAGTTCTATAGGTGGACGCCTTTTCGAGATATCGCCATAGAGGTGGACCAGGGATGACTCTAAAATGCGTTTATACAATATGGGTATCAAACGAAAGGTGTTAATGAGTATTTTAAAAGGGAGTGGGCCTTAGTTCTATGGGTGGACGCCTTTTCGAAATATCGATATAAAGGTGGACCAGGGGTGAATTTAGAATTTGTTTCTACAATATGGGTATCAAATGAAAGGTGTTAATGAGTATTTTAAAATGGAGTGGGCCTTAGTTTTATATGTGTACGCCTTTTCGAGATATCGCCATAAAGGTCGACCAGGGATGACTCTAGAATGCGTCTATACAATATGGGTATCAAACGGAAGGTGTTAATGAGGATTTTAAAAGGGAGTGGGCCTTAGTTTTATGGGTGGACGCCTTTTCGATATATCGCCATAAAGGTGGACCAGGGGTGACTCTATAATGTGTTTGTACGATATGGGTGTCAAATTAAAGGTATTAATAACGATTTTAAAAGGGAGTGGTGGTAGTTGTATATGTGAAGGCGTTTTCGAGATTTCGACCAAAATGTGGACCAGGGTGGCCCAGAACATCATCTGTCGGGTACCACTAATTAATTTATATATGTAATACCACGAACAGTATTCCTGCCAAGAATTCAAGGGTTTTTTATTTCGCCCTGCAGAACTTTTTCATTTCATTCTACTTAATATGGCAGGTGTCACACCCATTTTACAACGTTTTTTTCTAAAGTTGTATTTTGCGTCAATAAACTAATCCAAATATCATGTTTCATCCCTTTTTTCGTATTTGATATAGAATTATGGCATTTTTTTCGTTTTTCTTAATTTTCGATATCGAAAAAGTGGGCGGGGTCATAGTCGGATTTCGGCAATTATACCAATACAAAGTGAGTTCAGATAAGTACGTGAACTGAGTTTAGTAAAGATATATCGATTTTTGCTCAAGTTATCGTGTTAACTGCCGAGCGGAAGGACAGACGATCTACTGTGTATAAAAACTGGGCGTGGCTTTAACCGATTTCGCCCTTTTTCACAGAAAACAGTTACCGTCCTAGAATGTACGCGCTTACCAAATTTCACAAGGATTGGTAAATATTTGTTCGACTTATGGCATTAAATGTATCCTAGACAAATCAAATGAAAAAGGGCGGAGCCACGCCCATTTTGAAATTTTCTTTTTTTTTTTTGTATTTTGTTGCACCATATCATTACTGGAGTTGAATGTTGACATAATTTACTTATATACTGTAAAGATATTAAATTTTTTGTAAAAATTTCACTTTAAAAAAATTTCTTTTTTAAAGTGGGCGTGGTCGTTCTCCGATTTTGCTAGTTTTTATAAAGCATACATATAGTAATACAAGTAACGTTCCTGCAAAATTTCATCATGATATCTTCAACGACTGCCAAATTACAGCTTGCAAAACTTCTAAATTACCTTCTTTTAAAAGTGGGCGGTGCCACGCCCATTGTCCAAAATTTTACTTATTTTCTATTCTGCGTCATAAGCTCAACCCACCTACAAAGTTTCATCGCTTTATCCGTCTTTGGTAATGAATTATCGCACTTTTTCGATTTTTCGATATCGTGCGTGGATATAGTCCGATATCGTTCATTTTAAATAGCGATCTGAGATGAGTGCCCAGGAACCTACATACCAAATTTCGTCAAGATACCTCAAAATTTACTCCAGTTATCGTGTTAACGGACGGACGACGGACGGGCGGACATGGCTCAATCAAATTTTTTTTCGATACTGATGATTTTGATATATGGAAGTCTATATCTATCTCGATTCCTTTATACCTGTACAACCAACCGTTATCCAATCAAAGTTAATATACTCTTCCATCACATCCTGTACTCTCCTCTTCAATGTTAAACACCGGCTTTTGGAGGGACTCTGCTATCCATACACTTTTTTCTTGCCCCTTAACATAAACTTTTATGTTCTTCAATGTTGATATCAAATAGTTTTTTACAGGTTTAAAACTATCGCTTCCATAGGACCATAATAAATTATGGTGGTGTAACATTAACCAATTAGCTTGCCGTTGATTTTCCTTACTCAGGTCCGAAAATTCAAATGGAGCTCTTATGTGGAAACAATGGAATCCTTCATTGTTGAGGACCACAGCTTTTCCCTTTACAATAAATCTATTATCGTATGCTTTAAAGCCTTGAACATCTACCGTCGAAAACATTATGACAGTTAATAAAGAAATATCTTTGTAATGGTAGGCTTTTTATATGTTAAGCACAGGCAGGTGAAGTATAGTTGGGTATAAAATAGAACTTTTATATTTCGCTCACACTTATATACCTTAGAAATATGGACCCTTTAAAAATTTTTTATGTGTAAGTATGTACATACAAATAAAATTTTCAATCTGCCCCTGATCGGGTTTCAATGTTTTATACTTAGTGAAAATTCTGATAACGAATTTAATTAAATAAAATACAGCATGAAGTTTTATTTACATATATATACATATAAATATGTTTCAATGTTGTACGGTTGAGGTTTCTTATCAGTGTAGTTTAATAAAATTCCCATGTACAAACATATGTTATGGCATGTACATAAAATGTTCAATATTCATATTTAAAAAAATATAATTTATGTATATGCTCTAATTTTTAAGGAGCCTTAATGGAATTATGAAATTCTCACATGCATATATATGGCCCAGCATCAGCATGTGTACACAAACTTACGATCAAACAATCATATGTGTAAGTATGTACATACAAATAAAATGTTCAATAATGGAAAATCATGAGTTCCATATTAAGATAACCTTTAGTTAACAATCTGCCCCTGATCGGGTGCCTGACAGGCCCGTTTTGCAGACGAGAAAAAAGGGGGGGGGGCGGTACTACAAGCGCCCATCGAATCCTTTTTGTAGGCGGGAAAAAAGGAGGTTGTGGGTTGGGGGGTTGTGGGTTGGGGGTACTACAGGTGTCCAACTGCTACTTTTTGCAGAAGAGAAAAAAGGCGGGTGGGTGGTGGGATTGGGGAGCAGTCGCTCGATTAGAAATCTATGGAACTCTTTAAAACGACTCGGGTGAAGTCTAGGACTCATTAGAAATATGAGGGGACATTTAAAAATTTGCGGCCATTTAAAAATGTAGGGCCCCCCATTTAACGATCCTAATTTTTGTTTGTTTAATGGTGTGTTCAGTTTATACTTATATTTAAGAATTCATGAGCTTAACACCGGCTTATAATAATTGAATTTCAATTATTATGTTTTCTAAGAGAAACTGAAAAGAAAGAAACATTTACTGGCATATTGCGATGGACCCATTTCGAAAACCGCCAACGTAATCATCATCAGGCAGTTTTGTAATGTTGTCACATGTAGATTTGTTTTTGTAAAGTTCTTCTTCGTTGCGAATGAGAAGCTTTGTAAACTCGGGCTCAGTTGTACATATTTATGTATGTTTGTTTAATGGTGTGTTCAGTTTATACTTATATTTAAGAATTCATGAGTTTAACACCGGCTTATAATAATTGAATTTCTATTATTTTGTTTTATAAGAGAAACTGAAAAGAAAGAAACATTTATTGGCATATTGCGATGGACCCATTTCGAAAACCGCCAACGTAATCATCATCAGGCAATTTTGTAATGTTATCCAAGGTTTCACCGGGATTCGAACCGTGAATCACATGGTGAAACTGCAGTAGCCTTTAACCGCTAGGCCATCCTGCTGGTATTTGTTTTCATGCTTAATTCAGTTTTTCTCATTTCTACACTAGCAACACAATTGAGACATTTTGCCTCTATACTGATTTGTATGCCATGTAGATTTGTTTTTGTAAAGTTCTTCTTCCTAATTTTTTTTTACTCAAAAGATATCCAACTTATATACATTGAGACAAGTAGCCCTTATCTAAATGTATGTATATGGATGAGTGTGTCTGTGTCGGTATGTATTTTGCGGTTTGCTCATATAGATATATATATAATTTATATGCTGTCATGGTTACGCCAAAGCTTTGCTAAAGGTAAAAAGCTCTAAGCTTTTTCTTATACACCACTAAGCTTTTTCTTATGCGCCAACTAGCGGAAGTTAGCCAGAACACAAACCAGAAGATCAGCCAGAACAAAAACGGAAAAAACGTATGCGCCACCTAGCGGAATTGTTGAATGATCTTAAGAGATGGTAAAAATTTCAGGTCAAGATAAATATAGACCTGGTTTTATTCCTTCGGTCAGGCTCATCCCAGACTGGTCCGAAAATAATGAACTGGTCCCATTCCTAAGACCAGACTGGTGACGGACGGGTCCAAAAGTAAAGAGTTTTTAGGGTGAGACATGCACCGAGCTTTCCATACTAAATGTGTTCCAGAACCGGTATACACATACTACTGTTTTTAAGCTTAATGTATGAAAACATTTTTAACTCAATTTAAAAAAATATTAATTTATTAAATATTATGGGACAATTTTAAACAACCCGACAGCGAAACGGTCAACTGATATCGCGTTTTAATTTTCCTCTAAATATTTAATAAATTAAAAAACATGTAATGAAGATAAAAACTTTGAGCTTTCCCCTTTTTCTTACCAATTCGTAACCGTTAAAATCATTGTAGCGCGGCCAAGCTGCCAGAAAATCCGATAGAGAGCCCCTACACTTATTTCTAAAAACCGCGTGCATCTGCCCAATACTGTTTTAATTTTTCCCAAGGAGTGCAGTTAAGGGCTAGCCAACATTGTTTTTCCAAAACATTATCTTCAATATAAAAAGTTAAATATTGTTCAAAGAACAAATTCTTAAAAAAGTATTAGTAAGTATTGCATACCATCCAAATTATCTTCATGAGCATCTTGCGTATCAGAAGTGACTTTCTTTTCCAATTTTATGGCATTGGCCCAAAGGGAGAACAATTTCCCACTCGGATTCTTTCCCCTTTTTCCTTTCCAAAAAGTAAATCTCCTAAAATATAAGAATAAAAAAGGATGTATGTAAGTTTTTGATAGTTATCATCGAACTCATGCAATTACCTTGTTTTCTTTTGGAAAAACCGCAACAATTCCATTGGCCCACTTCCTCATATCTGAATATTGAATTTTACGCCCCAAGGCAATATAATTATCCACTATGCAATGAGTTAAACTCTTCTGGTTTCTGCTATCCAGGTAGCCGTTTTTTTTTTTGTGGAAAGTTAAAACAAGTTGACCTTTTACTGTTTTTTTTAACGACTCCACAAGGTTCAAACAGCTGGAATTTTCAGAACAAGAAGGTGGTGCACAGTCGCTCGATTAGAAATCTATGGGACTCTTTAAAACGACTCGGGTGAAGTCTAGGGTCCATTAGAAATATGAGGGGACATTTAAAAATTTGCGGCCCTTTAAAAATGTAGGGCCCCCCATCTAACGATCCTATGCCCCTATTACCGTTTACAACTCAACTTAGTTGGGTTGTAATTAAAACAACTCAACTTTAAGACAACTCAACTCCTGTTTGGTATTACGAATTACAACTTATTTCAGTTGAAATTGAATTGAGTTGCCAACTTCAGAAAGTGATGATTTGACAGATAAATAAACAGCTGATCAATTTGTGGCAGAAATTTAAGCATTTTCAAATGTGATTTTTTTATTAATATTATATGAAATCTATTTTATAATGACAAAAATGTTGGTGACTGACATGTCGCGAATACGGAAAGCATTCGCGTGATCATTCCAATCCCTTGGAACTACCAAGCACCAAGTAAGAAAATGTTTAAGTGACAAATAATGAGTTTCATATGAAGTTATTTTGCAGATTTGAAGGGAAGCATTTTACTCAGTACTAAACAAAATTAAGGACCATTTCCGCATACGCGTTCGTATTTAAAAATTATGATTTTGGTGTTGGACTGGTTTTAGATATTATTGAGGAGCGTATTTGTGCGAAGTAGATTAAAACCCAAACAGAAAAAATTGTATTTTACTCAAATAGGATTCCCAGGAGTAGTGATAAGTATCAATGGGACTCGCATAATTTCACCTATTTTGACTGCATCCGAACTGCGGCCAGCCTCGTCCAACTATGGAATGTCGCTACATAAAGTCAAAAAGTTATTCAATGTAATTCGTTTAAACGTTGTTTTTTCTAGAAATGTGTACAAAATTGGTG
This sequence comes from Eurosta solidaginis, assembly GCF_040869045.1. NCBI lineage: Eukaryota > Metazoa > Arthropoda > Insecta > Diptera > Tephritidae > Eurosta > Eurosta solidaginis. The sequence continues at coordinate 147,424,136 of NC_090319.1, read as the reverse complement.
ATTATTGTTTGATTAAAAAAGGTTTAACTACCGGCTTTAAATTGTTTGCTTTTTTTTTTGTAACGTTTTATAAGCCCGTGCACCATCTAACTCTTATCAAAGGTGGTATCAAAAGACGGGTTTCCATCTCCGTTTTTAGGATTCGAAAGCGGAAATTAAAAATTTTATTTCTTTCGAAAGATATTTACAAAGACCCACAAAATGGCCCAAGAGGGTTCGAAATATGAGGCCCGTTACACAGTTTTTTTGCACAGAACATCTTTGTGCGTTGGCGGCCTTGGCCGCGATTCGTAAAAATAACTCTGGTTGGGTCCAACTCCTTTCTGCATTACTGTGTACAAAAAATCTGGCAAAATACAACAACCACATGAAATTAGATTTTATTAGAAATAAAATTTTTAATTTTTGTGGTAATTTTTTACGACAGCATGACACTAATACGTGTCCAAAAATATCGAGAGAGGTATTAAACGATGCGTCTTGACATCAGTATTAATAATCCAAAGGCAGAAAATAAAAATTTTAACTCGTTCAAAAGATATTAAACAAAAACCGAAAAAAGACAACAACATTACATCAACCACATGAAAATCGCCAACTTCAACTGCAAATATCTCCGGACAGAGATAAAATGTATCTTTGCCACCGGATTATTGTTCTCGAGATTAATTCGCGTGTTTTGATACCTCTCTCAATATTTTTGGACGCGTATTACCAGTGTCATGCTGTCGCAAAGAATTACAATTTTTGTTTTCGGATTCTTAAATCGGAGGTCGAAACGTGTCTTTTGATACCAACTTTGAACATTTTTGTTAAAAATTAGGTGGTGAACCGTCTTCTAAAACGTAAAATTTTTTCAAAACAACTGCAAAATTGCATGAGACAACTGCTAGTAAGCAGTTGTAAAATTTTGACGTCTTTGACAACTACACCAACACAAGGTTGTAAACGGCAATGCCACAAAAAGTTGTAAGACTAGACAACTCAACCGAAATTTTTTTTGACAGGTTGAGTTGTAATCTGTAATACCAAATTGCGAAATTTCAACCCAACCAGAGTTGAGTTGTAAACGGTAATAGGGGCACTAATTTTTGTTTCTTTAATGGTGTGTTCAGTTTATACTTATATTTAAGAATTCATGAGCTTAACACCGGCTTATAATAATTGAATTTCAATTATTATGTTTTCTAAGAGAAACTGAAAAGAAAGAAACATTTACTGGCATATTGCGATGGACCCATTTCGAAAACCGCCAACGTAATCATCATCAGGCAATTTTGTAATGTTATCAAAGGTTTCACCGGGATTCGAACCGTGAATCACATGGTGAAACTGCAGTAGCCTTTAACCGCTAGGCCATCCTGCTGGTATTTGTTTTCATGCTTAATTCAGTTCTTATGATTTCTACACCAACGACACAATTGAGAAATTTTGTCTTTATATTGATTTGTGTACCATGTAGATTTGTTTTTGTAAATTTCTTCTTCGTTGCGAATGAGAAGCTTTGTAAACTCGGGCTCAGTTGTACATATTTATGTATGTTTGTTTAATGGTGTGTTCAGTTTATACTTATATTTAAGAATTCATGAGCTTAACACCGGCTTATAATAATTGAATTTCAATTATTATGTTTTCTAAGAGAAACTGAAAAGAAAGAAACATTTACTGGCATATTGCGATGGACACATTTCGAAAACCGCCAACGTAATCATCATCAGGCAATTTTGTAATGTTATCAAAGGTGTCACCGGGATTCGAACCGTGAATCACATGGTGAAACTGCAGTAGCCTTTAACCGCTAGGCTATCCTGCTGGTATTTGTTTTCATGCTTAATTCAGTTTTTCTCATTTCTACACTAACAACACAATAGAGACATTTTGTCTCTATACTGATTTGTGTGCCATGTAGATTTGTTTTTGTAAAGTTCTTCCTAATTTTTTTTTACTCAAAAGATATCCAACTTATATACATTGAGACAAGTAGCCCTCATCTAAATATATGTATATGGATGGGTGTGTATTGTTTGTTCATATAGATATATATATAATTTATATGCTGTCATGGTTACGGCAAAGCTCTGCTAAAGGTAAAAAGCTCTAAGCTTTTTCTTATACACCGCTAAGCGTTTTCTTTTGCGCCACCTAGCGGAAGTTAGCCAGAACACAAACCAGAAGATCAGCCAGAACACAAACCGAAAAAACGTATGCGCCACCTAGCGGAATTGTTGAATGATCTTAGGAGATGGTAACAATTTCAGGTCAAGATAAATATAGACCTGATTTCATTCCTTCGGTCAGGCTCAACCCAGACTGGTCCGAAAATAATGAACTGGCCCATTCCTAAGACCAGACTGGTGACGGACTGTACCAAAAGTAAAGAGTTTTTAGGGTGAGATATGCACCGAGCTTTCCATACAAAATGTGTTCCAGAACCGGTATATACATACTACTGTTTTTAAGCTTAATGTATGAAAACATTTTTAAATCAATTTAAAAAAATTTTAATTTATTAAATATTATGGGACAATTTTAAACAACCCGACATCGAAACGGTCAACTGATATCGCGTTTTAATTTTCCTCTAAATATTTAATAAATTAAAAAACATGTAATGAAAATAAAAACTTTGAGCTTTCCCCTTTTTCTTACCAATTCGTAACCGTTAAAATCATTGTAGCGCGGCCAAGCTGCCAGAAAATCCGATAGAGAGCCCCTACACTTATTTCTAAAAACGCGTGTATCTGCCCAATACTGTTTTACTTTTTCCCAAGGAGTGCAGTTATGGGCTAGCCAACATTGTTTTTCCAAAACATTATCTGCAATATAAAAAGTTAAATATTGTTCAAAGAACAAATTCTTAAAAAAGTATTAGTAAGCATACCATCCAAATTATCTTCATGAGCATCTTGCGTATAAGAAGTGACTTGCTTTTCCAATTTTATGGCATTGGCCCAAAGGGAGAACAATTTCCCACTCGGATTCTTTTTCCCCTTTTTCCTTTCCAAAAAGTAAAACTCCTAAAATATAAGAATAACAAAGGATGTATGTAAGTTTTTGATAGTTATCATCGAACTCATGCAATTACCTTGTTTTCTTTTGGAAAACCGCAACAATTGCATTGGCCCACTTCCTCATATCTGAATATTGAATTTTACGCCCCAAGGCAATATAATTATCCACTATGCAAAGAGTCAAATTCGTCTGGTTTCTGCTATCCAGATAACCGTTTTTTTTGTGGAAAGTTAAAACAAGTTGACCTTTTACTGTTTTTTTAACAACTCCACAAGGTTCAAACAGCTGGAATTTTCAGAACAAGAAGGTGGTGCACTGGATTCTCTTGATTTAGCGGAGGACAAATCCTCAGAAATTTTTTCGAGCCATTCCAGAATTTTGTTGTTTGTCGCTAAAGTCTCTTGGTCACAAATAAATGGAATTGCCTTGAAAAAAGAAATCAGTATATTATTTAACAATAAAACAAACAACTTACCTTTTGTTTTCGCCACTCTCTCAAACCTGCCTTAAATTTGATGCGCTCTCCGAAATATTTTGTATCCAATCGATCAAAAAAAGCTTCAACATCTTCAATTTTACTTTTCTCGAGAACGAAAAGGGAGTTAATTCCGCACTCAATTAGAATAGTTACAATCTCATTTGACAATCACCAAGATTTAAACGATTCCAATATTTCAGCATTGCCTTGGCTTGGTAGAGATGAAACAAAAATATCGCTTTCTTTTACATATCTCACAAAGTCACTGAAAAGAAATAAGAAAAGGTGCACATGTATTGCACCATCAAAATTAAAACGAAAGTAATCACCGCACTATATTTTATTATTATTATATTGTAACGAATTTACTGTAACTCCGCTTATTCTCAACTTGCTTCTTACGTTCGCATCGCAAAATTGTCGAATAAATAAGTCCAATATTGAATAATGGAAAAATGGCCTTTATTAAAGTACTTCACAATAACACTTATACTTTGCAACTAGCTGGCTTAGTAACCAAACTGATAGCTTAAATGAAACTGACTTTCAAAATAATACTGATATTGCTCGCTAGATAGCGTCTTAATCGAAACTGCCCATAGCGCCTCTACCGCTGATGCTTTTATACTCTGTGATTTCCTCGTGACATCTTCTAGACGCTTCCAGAATTTTACTTAGTTAGTTATAAATTTCTCAGCTACAACTACAGATGTATAATTTCTCATTTGAGCAATACTTGCACAAATTATTGCCCTCTCTTGTGGCAGCTCAGATAAGATATATGCATGTGTTTGTACATTGCTTCTCCGCTGCTCGTATACGTACATATGTGTAGACGCAATTATTGATTCGTTTATGTAGATACATAATGACTGAATTATTGATGTGAATTCACGTCACTGCTTAGCATCGGCCTAGAGATGGCAGCACCCCTTAGTTCTGCTAATATTCGTAACACTGCCCGCACCTAAGTCTGATCGTCCCGATCAAACAAATCTCTCGATCTAAACGCCGCTAGCAGCTCCAAATGTACCACTCTTCTACTTCGTGGTTTCCCAATGGTTTGTATGCGGTAGATGGTGTCACTGATCTTCTTCACAACTTTGCACGGGCCTTCCCAACTGCAACGAAATTTGGATGGAACACCTTTCCGCCGGTGAGGGTTGTACAACAGTACCAAATCTCCCGACAAGAAACCTTCCGAATTAAAGTCCTTGTCATGCCAGTGTTTCGTCTTACAACTCATTACCCTGCGCCGTTCCTTCACACTCTGTTGTTTGGCCATTGAACTACTTCGTAGAGCTTACGCTAGATGGATTTGCTTTGCATAATCAGTATCGTTCCTACGCTTCACAACAGTAGTGTGCCCTGGCTTGAAACCACCCTTGCATTCTTTCTGCGAAATTCTTTCCTTCATTTTGGTACGTCCGTTAGGGCTTTCAATGCCAGTGTTTCTCTTACAGGTACCTTGGGTTTTGATTTGTTTGGCCCATTTGTTCCACCAACCTTCACCTTTGAATTTCGTGGTCTTTGTCGAGTCTTCTCCACGAGTACCCGATTACTGCTGAACCCTTTCTCCAAACTAAAGTTAACTGGTATATCCTGGTTCCTATAGCGCATACTTTTTCTCCGCATATCGATCCTGATGTCATGGTCAACTAAGAAGTCCACTCCCAATATGACTTCATCAACAATCTCCGCCACAATGAATTTGTGTAGAACCATGACCTTTCCAATTAATACTTCACATACCACTTCTCCCTGGACTTGGTTATACTCACCAGTAATCGTACGCAATCTTGCTCTAGGTAATGGCTTTACTCTCCTGTTGACCAAATCAAATCGGATCACGAAATGAGATGCGCCCGTATCGACAGTCAGTACACGTTCTTTGCCATCCGCATTTCCTCTGACGTTAAGACTACTCGATTTTCTTCCAATTTGCGAGATAGATATCACAGGACATTCAACAGCTGGAGCTAGCTCTCGATTTTTACATCTGTCACGCTGTTGCTCATCTCCTCCCGTTTTGCGTTTACGGCCACCCAAGTTGGAACTACCAGGACCGGTGCTGCAATGACGTGCAATGTGACTTGGGTTACCACACTTGAAACACTTCATAAGTCCGGCATTTTTCTGTTGTAACCCCTTCAGTGCTTCCAAAATTGTGTCTACCCAATCTGTCCTTTCCACTTCCACGCGATGAGCTTTGTATGCGGGCTTACTCAAAAGTGACGCTGCTTCCTAAGTCAGTGCATGGGATACCGTTTCTGCAAATGTGGGTTTTGGGTTTGCATATGTCGCCCGCTTCGTTTCTACGTCCCGTATGCCATTTATAAAACTCTGAATTTTTACCCTCTCGGTGTACTCCACGGGTGCGTCCGCATTTGCCAAATGAGCCAACCTTTCAATATCTGAAGCAAACTCCTGTAATGTCTCATTTGCTTTTTGATAACGGTTTTGCAACTCAATTTGGTATATCTGTTTTCTATGCTCGCTTCCATAACGTCTCTCGACAGCGGCCATCAATGCTTCATAGTTGTTCCGCTCTCCTTCGGGAATCGTCTGCAGGATTTTGGCTGCTGGGCCCTTCAATGCTACGAATAGAGCAGCCACTTTATTTTCAGCATTCCAGTTGTTCACTGCTGACGTCTTCTCAAATTGAAGCTTAAATACCTTGAAAGGAACAGAACCATCAAACGTTGGGGATTTTACCTTCAGAGTAGACGCTGAAGTGATTGGACGGTTCAACTGTAACTCCTGAATCCGATCTTTCAAATCATCCATCTCTGAAACTGACTTTAAAAAAAAAATTTTGCTATTGCTCGCTAGATAGCGTCTTAATCGAAACTGCCCATAGCGCCTCTACCGCTGATGCTTTTATACTCTGTGATTTCCTCGTGGCATCTTCTAGGCGCTTCCAGAATTTTACTCAGTTAGTTATAAATTTCTCAGCTAAAACTACAGGTGTATAATTTCTCATTTGAGTAATACTTGCACAAATTATTGCCCTCTCTTGTGACAACTCAGATAAGATATATGCATGTGTTTGTGCATTGCTTCTCCGCTGCTCGTATACGTACATATGTGTAGACGCAATTATTGATTCGTTTATGTAGATAGATAATGATTGAATTATTGATGTGAATTCACGTCACTGCTTAGCATCGGCCTAGAGATGGCAGCACCCCTTAGTTCTGCTAATATTCGTAACAATATAATTTACTTAGCTTTTAGAACACCAACCAGAAAACTCAGAATATTTGTGAACATTTCCCATCCAAATCAAAAACTCAACTGGCACCTATTAATATAAGAGCAATTTATATATGGCACGTGTTATTTCTTGAACATGCATTTGGACGTATTTAGCTTCAAAAGAAAGTAACGGGAGAAAAAGAGTGTCACTGTCGCCAAAAATAAGAAGTTTTCCTTCTTAATAAATTCAATAAGGTTCAAGTAAAAAAAAAGACCTTATTGATTTACTTTTTCTCATAAAAACAAGCAGATTTCTCCTAAAAATTGAATTGTTCTGAGAAAAAAAAAACAAACAAGAAGTTATAAAAATAACAAACAAGAAGTTATCTCCTTGTTTTCAGCCGATTTCCTTTTCAATAAATTTGAGACGAAAATTAAGCTAAAATCTAGAAGATTTTCCAGCAAAAATTTCTTCAGTTTTGTCCCGTCTCGCTCTCCTCTGCCAAAACGCCTTTTTAGACGTTGATCTCTTTGATTATAGGTGAACTTTTTGGCTCTGTGTGACGACGAGTGCAAGGAGATGTTACTTCCCCAAAGAAAAGGGATGCGCCAAAGGTATGACATTTTAAATTTGCCAAATAAGAAGCTAGTTCTATAATTGCTGATTTGCATAAGAGCACAATTCTCCATTCCGGGCAAAATATAAAGAATGTATTTAAAATTTATTGGAGATGCCCCCTGTTAAACCCCTTGGCAATGGTTGGATTCTTTTCCAACTCTACAACAAGCTCCGTGAACTGGTTGCTGTTGGTTATTTCTACCGTTTTCTAAAATTTAATTAAAATTACATAAATAGCGTGTATTTAGAATAGATAAAGCGTATTTCACAAATTTTTAATAGTAGAATTTCGTATGGCAGCGCTTGTGGTCACCAAAAACTATGTCGAAAAATTTTGCGTCACGTCGATACAACTTCAATATTGTTTCAGCCTATACCAAAAAAGCATCAACACTTGTCAATAGTTATCGACTTTGACAACGCCGATACCAATTTATGACACTAATTTTCTCACTATTGATAACCATAATAGGGGTGACTTAGAAAGTTCATTTAAAACATGTGGAATTTTGTAACAACTTTTTGAGTAATTTCCTGTAGACTTGATTCTTGAAACTAACATAATAATTCAGAACCCCATGACAATACAAAAAGGGGTTCCGCCGCATTTACTCAACCTCTTTTGGTCCGTCAGTTGACATTTCAAAGATTCGCCTTTTGTTTAGTTTGTGCTTGCAAATTATTGTTAAATATGCAAAAATTATTTCTTATATCGGTTAAAAATTGAGAAACTTGATTATATACACAATAATTGAGAATAGGAGAAACTCAGCAGCAATATATGATAAAAACATAAATCTAGCTTAAACTCTAAATCCGCAAGGCAGATGAATTTTCACTGAGAAGTTTTTAATGGGCGAAATACACTCGGTATGTTTGATAAAAGCAGATTTTCTACACCCGTAATTTTTATAACTTTCAGCTGAAATGGTTCAGCCCGATGCTAGTAGATATGAGAAGAACAGATCGGACCAAAAAAAATTATATAACAATGACTGTTCGGGACGGCGTTAAAAGTGGTCGAGGAGCGAGAGTCTACCGAATCCCGAAGTACTTCGAGGGTTGAACAAGTTGTTAGAAAAAAGGAATAATCGAATTAACTCACTCCCTATCTCTTTATAAAGCTTACATAATTTAATATAAGCAAATATCAGTTCATTATATATATATGGATGTGTGGTGGTTCTTCTTTATTTTACCACTTATATATGTTATACAAAAAATTATTGGTGTTCAAAATGTTTTTTTTTTTTTATTTCAAAATATGTTAAACAATTTTCAACTGAGATTTAATTTTCATTATTCTTAAAAGGTTAGAGTATTTACATTTCTTTTAAATGGAAGCTAACGTCTTATATTAAACAAAAACAAGTAAGGAAATCTAAGTTCGGGCGAAGCCGAACATTATATACCCAGCTGTACACTTGAAATGCTGTTGTTGTTTGTTTTGTGTGCTTAATAGTATTACAAGGCTGCGCAATAATACATATACATATGGTTCTATTATGAACTAATTTTTCTTCGACTTATGCCTCCCGAAACATAGAAAATTACTTAGTCATAAAGGGTGGTGCCACGCCCATTTTTTACAATTTGAAGTTTTTCCTATTTATTGTTATCAATCCACTCTGGAAATGAAATACCATTGATATAAAGCTCCTTTTTGCAAAGATATAGCTTATTTTATTCGTCAACGACCCTTTTAAAAAACTTTTTTAACCGATTTCGTTAATTTTGCTTCAAAGCATTCCTTATAGTAAAGGCAACCTCCGAATTTTGTTACGATAGGTTTAACGATTTTTGATTTATGGTTAATAAAATAATATTTGTAAAATTTATGTTATCACAAGTGGGCGGTGCCACGCCCATTAAAATTTTTTTTTTTCAAATTTTTATCAAGAGCCTGAATATCAGTCCACACGTCAAATTTCAACATTCCAGGTGTATTATTTATTAAATAACCAGGTTTTTTGTGTTTTCCAAAATGTTATATATAAAAAAAGTGGGCGTAGTTATCATCCGATTTTGCTCTTTTGCAATACCAATCTATTCTGGGTTCGGATAAGCTCGTGTACCAAATTAGGTGAAGATATCTCAATATTTACTCAAGTTATCGTTTTAAAGGACAGATGGACGGACGGACGGACATGGCAAATTTGTTTTCGATACTGATGACTTTGATATATGGAACTCTATATCTATCTCGATTCTTTTATACCTGTACAACCAACCGTTATAAAGTCAAAGTTATAATAACCTATGTACAAGTACAGCTGGGTATAACTAATTAAAATATTAATAAATATATATCAACATAAATAGAAAATTCTATAATTAGCGATGTTGCCAGGAGACCTTAAGCCTCCGTTGTTCTTAGCCGCTGGATAGCTTTTCTAACATATTGTAACGAATTTGCTGCAAATCCTCTTATTTGCAATCCTCTGCTAAGTTCGAATCACTAAACTGTTGAATAAATAACTCCAATATTGAATAATGGAAAAATGGCCTTTATTAAAGTACTTCACAATAACACTTATACTTTGCTACTCGCTGGCTTAATAACCAAACTGATTGATAACTCAAATGAAACTCTAATATTGGCCGCCAGATCGCGTGCTTAATCAAACTGATTGATAGCTCAACTCAAACTGAATTACAGCGCATCTACATCTGTCGCCTTTTATACTCTTTGGTTTCCTCGTTCACATTTTTCTAGAATCTACTAGCATTGTCCATGAGCTCTCAAACTTCTCAGCTATAACTAAAATTGCACAATTTTATACATCTTTTAGGCGCTTCCAGAATCTATGCTTGTGTGTGCATGTGTTTGCGCATTGACTCTCCGCTGCTCGTATTCGTACATGGTACATATGTGTAGACGCAATTATTTATTCGTTTATGTAGATACATAAAGTTTGAATTATTGATGTGAATGTTTGTAGTTTACAGTCTCTCGCGCACACATAGGCGTATAAGTAAATACATCTGTGTGTGACATCTCTCGGCTGCCTTATATATGTGTATACATGATTTGATTATTGACGTAAATATCGCTTAACATCGCCTTAGTGATGGTATAGCTTACTGATGCTAATATCCGTGACACTGCCCTCCACCTAAATCTGATCGTCTCGATCAGACAAATCTCCCGATCTAACTGCCGCTAGCAGTTTGTATGCGGTAGATGGTATCACTGATCTTCTTCACAACTTTGTACGGGCCTTCCCAACTGCACCGAAATTTGGCTGGAACACCTTTCCGCCGGGGAGGGTTGTTTAACAGTACGAAATCTCCCGCCAAGAAACCTTCCGAATTAAAGTTATTGTCATGCCAGTGCTTCATCTTACTACTCATTACCCTGGGCCGTTCCTTCACACTCTGTTGTTTGGTCAATGAACCACTTCGTAGAGCTTGCGCTGGACGGATTTGCTTTGCATAATCGGTATCGTTCCCACATTTTACAACAGTAGTGCGCTCCGGCTTGAAACTACCCTCGCATTCTTTCTCGGAAATTCGTTGCTTCGTTTTCCTGCGTCTTTTAGGTTTTGTCAATGCCAGTGTTTCTCTCGCAGGTACTTTTGATTTTGATTTATTTGGCCCATTCGATCTATCAACCTTTACCTTTGAATTTCGTGGCCTTCGTCGAGTCTTCTCCACCAGTACCCGATTACTGCTGAACCCTTTTTCCACACTAAAGTTAAGTGGCTCATCTTGGTTCTCATAATGCATCACCCTTCTCTGCATATGATGTCATGGTCAACCAAGAAATCCACTCCCAATATAACTTCGTAAACAATCTCCACCACAACAAATTTGTGTAGAACCATGACCTTCCCAATCAATACTTCACATATCACTTCTCGCTGAACTTGGTTATACTCGCCAGTGACCGTACGCAACTTTGCTCCAGGTAACGGTTTTACTCTCCTGTTGACCAAGTCAGATCGGATCAAGGAATGAGATGCGCCCGTATCTACAGTCAATACACGTTCTTTACCATCCACATTCCCTCTGACGGTAAGACCAAGATCGCAATGACGTGCAATGTGACCTGAGTTGCCGCACTTGAAACATTTAATAACTCCGGCATTCTTCTGTTGAGATCCCTTCAGTGCTTCCAAAATTGTGTCTACCCACTCTGGCCTTTCTACTTCCACACGGCGTGCTTTGAAAACTGGCTTACTCAATAGCGACGCTGTTTCTTGAGTCAGTGCATAGGATACCGTTTCTGCGAATGTGGGTTTTGGGTTTGCATATGTCGCTCGCTTCGTTTCTACGTCCCGTATGCCATTTATAAAACTCTGGATTTTTACCCTCTCGGTGTACTCCACGGGTGCGTCCGCATTTGCCAAATGTGTCAACCTTTCAACATCCGAAGCAAACTCCTGCAATGTCTCTGGAATAATCTGTAAGATTTCGGCAGCTGGTCTTTTCAATCCTACGAAGAGTGCGGCAACTTTATCTTCCACATTCCAGTTGTTCACTGCTGCGGTCTTCTCAAACTGTAGCTTAAAGACCTGGAAAGGAACAGAACCGTCAAAGGATGGTGTATTTACCTTTGAATTACTAGTTGAAACTGCTGGGCGATTTAGTTGCAACTGCTCGATACGTCCTCTCAAAGCATCCACCTCGGCCTCGATTTTTTCTTCAAACTGTAAATTTTTTGTATCTTGCACCTCCAACTTCGAGGAAATACGTCTTTCTTGCTCTTCCAGTTGAGCAGAGATCTGCGATGATATCTGTGCTGAAATTTGAGCCGACATTTCGGATATCCGTGTCTCTTGTGCTTCAATCTTCGCTGTTATACGGTTCTCCTGCGATTCCAGCTGAGATGACATTTGCGACGACATTTCGGATATACGCGTTTCTTGTGCTTCCATCTTCGATGTAATCTGTGTCGACATTTCTGACATACGCGTTTCTTGTGCTTCAATCTTTGATGTTATACGTGTCTCTTGAGATTCCATCTGTGATGACATTGTCGATGTTTGAGCAGATATTGCAGCCAATATCATGTTCAGGTCTGTGTTCGCCATTGCCTGCGGTGTTTCTTCCATTTTTGTTATTTCCTCGCCATCAAGATGAAAGTCATACTCTTCCACATCAATTCCTTCTGTTTCCATTGTCTCTCGTAGCCGTGCCTGAAGTTCAAGTTTAACGCCGCTTGTATTCAATCCACGGCTCTCCAACTCCTTCTTTAGTTGCTGGATCTTCAATTCACTGAACTTTGACATGTCCTTGTTGTCCTCTGGAATTTATTCAACAATTCCTCTTCTGACACCAATTGTAACGAATTTGCTGCAAATCCTCTTATTTGCAATCCTCTGCTAAGTTCCAATCACTAAACTGTTGAATAAATAACTCCAATATTGAATAATGGAAAAATGGCCTTTATTAAAGTACTTCACAATAACACTTATACTTTGCTACTCGCTGGCTTAATAACCAAACTGATTGATAACTCAAATGAAACTCTACTATTGGCCGCCAGATCGCGTGCTTAATCAAACTGATTGATAGCTCAACTCAAACTGAATTACAGCGCCTCTACATCTGTCGCCTTTTATACTCTTTGGTTTCCTCGTTCGCATTTTTCTAGAATCTACTAGCATTGTCCATGAGCTCTCAAACTTCTCAGCTATAACTAAAATTGCACAATTTTATACATCTTTTAGGCGCTTCCAGAATCTACTAGTCCAGTAGCTCTCAAACTTCTCAGATATATGCATGTGTTTGCGCATTGACTCTCCGCTGCTCGTATTCGTACATGGTACATATGTGTAGACGCAATTATTTATTCGTTTATGTAGATACATAAAGTTTGAATTATTGATGTGAATGTTTGTAGTTTTAGTCTCTCGCGCACACATACGCGTATAAGTAAATACATCTGTGTGTGACATCTCTCGGCTGCCTTATATATGTGTGTACATGATTTGATTATTGACGTAAATATCGCTTAGCATCGCCTTAGTGATGGTATAGCTTAGTGATGCTAATATCCGTGACAATATTTTTACTAGTGAATTACAAATGTTAATGTGACTATAATTTTCACATACATACATGTGCCTACACAATTGTGCAAACATTTGATTAAAGAAAAGCCAGACCATTAAGGCAGTGATTAGTTTAAAATTCAAAGATTATTTTATATAGAAATTTAAATAAAAGAGACATATTCAAAAAATAAACTAACTTATTTTTTAGTGTCAAAACATTTAAAGAGAAATTTGATTAAAAAAAATACTATTATTTACAAATAGTTTATATTCAAAACTTTCACGTCGACATCAACAAATTAAAAACTTTACTACAAGCATATATGTAATACTCCTATGTCACTACAAAAGGCTAGGTACATTCCCAAATATATTGTTGTTTAAACGTTTCTGTTTTTGTATTCAATAATCGAATGTACCTAAATTTAAATTTTTTCTTGTCACACTTATGCTGCTACAATCAGAAAAATTGTATAGGCTGTCCTGTTTTGATTTCGAATTCAGAACACATTGCGAGCATTTTCTATTAGCAATATAGGGGTATTACATATATGACTACAATAGTGAACAAAAACAAAACATATTGAACACAAATCATAAGTGGTAAAATAAATAAGGACCACCACATTTATATTTAACAAAAAACGAATTAAAATATTAAATAGTGTTATTTAATAAGTATAAATGAACATAAATAGAAGATTCTATAGGGTGTTCTCTTGGTCTAGAACCATATATGTAATACCCCTCTATTACTAATACAAAATGCTCGCAATGTATTTTGAATTCGAAATCAAAACAAGACAGCCTATAAAATTTTTGTGATTGTAGCAGCATATGTGTGGAAAAATTTAAATTTAGGTACATTCGATTATTGAATACAAAAACAAAAACTTTTAAACAGCAATATATCGGCACTCTGATATTTGGGAATGTACCTAGCCTTGTGTAGCAATATAGGAGTATTACGTATATGTCTAGAACCCGTAGAAATCTAGAAAGTTTTCCATTTTACCGTCAAGACATTTCTAAATGCAACAACAAAATACATTTGCGAAACATTATCTACGGTTTCTACATTTTCTATACTAAAACCCATGTATATTTAAATAGAAAATTTATAAATGTGGAAAAATTGTTGAAACTGAAGTTTAAGTTTATAAAAACAACAAATTTCTGTGCGCGGCAGTTTCGTAAACTTTTTGAATGCATAAAGTATTGATTACGTATTTCACTTTGGCGACAAATGCAACTCAGATCGAAAAGAAATTAATTGCGTAAGTGAAGCGTTCTCTGAGTGTTGTTTACTTGGTCGAGGAAACGTAGAATATTTTTTACGTTTACTACGCTTCCTAGACTGAGAGAATTGCCATAACATATATATCTAAGGGGCTAGCTTTTACTTACATACAAATTTTTACCGTTCTTACTCAGCTGGAGTTCTAATCCAAAGAGGACGAGAGCTGGGTGATCACAGAAAGGGAAGTGTGCAACGGAACTCGAAAACGAGAACTCAAAAGGAGCTCAGATAGAATTCCAGTATCGAGTACCCGGGACCCCTTTGCCCGAGCGACATCTACAAGTCACAATGTAGGGCATTAGGGTGCTGGCCAAAACAATTAAAATGTCTCAATATACTGTGAGGACCACATAAATCCTCATTAATTTGGCCCACACAAAACGACCCCACAACATATTTGACACGACATTAACACAACAAGTGGCCACAAAAGGCTCTAGCAACACGATCAACCAACAAGTCTCAGCAACACAACGAGCGGTCGCAACATTTAACAGCAACACGATCAACCAACAAGTCTCAGCAACACAACGAGCGGTCGCAACATTCAACAGCAACACGGTGACCATGGTAACGCAACCATTTGAGCTAGCAACACCAAACACAACGGCCATAAAAGGCAGCACAGAGTCAGACAGCACGGAGCTGTGGTCGTGACCAGAGCTACAACGAAGTATATCCCTATTGCAGTTGACCTTCTCTATGCAATAGGAATCCACTTCATAGGAGCGAGTCGTGGAATGGTGATTGCGGTTGATCTTCTCTACGCATCACCCCCAGAGACCAAAGGCCCCGCCACAGTAACGCGCAACCGCGACAGGTGACGCCCGCTCACCTCCGCCAGTAGAAGTACGCCAGCAGAGGTCCGCCGACGCACAACGTAACCAAAGTCAGTCAGCACGGAGCCGTGGTCGTGACCAGAGCTACTGGCGAAGTATATCCCTATTGCAGTTGATCTTGTCTATGCAATAGGAATCCACTTCATAGGAGCGAGTCGTGGAGCGGTGATTGCGGTTGATCTTCTCTACGCATCACCCCCAAAGACCAAAGGCCCCGCCACAGTAACGCGCAACCGCGACAGGTGACACCCGCTCACCTCCGTCAGTAGAAGTACGCCGGCAGAGGCCGCAACAGAGCGGCAACGCACGTAAACCAGCGCAGAGCGCGGCAGCAAAGCGCAGCAGAGGTCCGCCGACGCACAACGTAACCAGGGTAAGCCAGCGCGAACCGCGGCAGCAGAGGTACGCCGACAGAGACCACGTCAACGCGGCGAAGCAAAGCGCAGCCAGCCTAAGCCAGCGCCAAGCGCGGCGGCAGAGCGCAGCAGAGGTACACCGACAGAGTAATACAAATAGACGCCGACGCAAGGCGCGTCAAGGCACCGACGCCACATACTAACGGGATCCGTCTAACGGAACACGGCGACAGAGCATCGCCTCAACAATACAAGTAGATGCCGACGTAAGGCGCGACATAGCGCCGCAGCAGAGAGAGACGCTGTCATAAGGCGCGTCAAGGCACCGAGGGCTAACGGGGCCCAGCTAACGGAATACGGCCGGACCGCTAAGGCCCGCCACCGCAATCAGGGATACCGCAAGATAATCCAAGTAAAATTGAAAATGAAGCATACAAACACGTTTTATTGTATATTATAGAATTTAGAACCAATAAAGAGAGTGAAGTTTTTATATTAAATCGATTTGCAAGGTGCCCCTTTAATACAAATTTATTGTAAACGAACCCTTGGCACGGCGAGTATACCCCAGCAAATATCAAAGAAGCAACGGGGCACGAAAAAGCTTCGTTACAATTGGCGCCCGAGCAGGGACCCCGCAAATCGTACAACGTCAGAAGGAACATTCCTGACTAGAAACCTAACCGTAAAATGGCCGACCAGATTGATACCACGTGGTTAAACACAATTTCAAAGGAACAGCTGATATCCATCACACAGGAATTGGGTATTGAGCACACAGGCACCACCCGGGAGATCCGAAAGCGCATAGCAGCTCTGGCTTCGAAAGCAAATGTTGACGCGGAAATCCACGAAAATTTTTTATCCCTCTAAGCCACCTACAAGGAAACTACGCACATGAGCGACGTAAGTGAGGTTAAGACACCGACTCCGGCGAACGGACGAGGCACACCGAAGGTCGCCGTTACAACAGTAGAACAAACTCAATTCGCGTTTCCTCCCAGGAGTACAGTACTCACACAACAGTACTTACCATCAGGAATAGCGGTACCACCCAACGGTACATCTCAGGAACCTCCCAGGAGTACAGTACCCACACAACAGTACTTACCATCAGGAATAGCGGTACCACCCAACGGTACATCTCAGGCACCTCCCAGGAGTACAGTACCCACACGACAGCACGTACCATCAGAAATTACGGCATCATCAACCGGCACATCTCAACCCACGCAACCGTACTTACCAGCGGGAATGACGGCACCAGCCATGAACTATACAGGCCAGGTAACTCAAGCACCGACCGTGGTGTTCGCGCCCATCATCGACCAGGTAAGAAAGTGGTCCGTAAAGTATGAAGGTGGACGGAACCCGTTAGGTTTCATCGAACGGTTAGAGGAGTTAGCCGAAGTATACGCGCTAAACGTGGACCTCCTGCCAAAAACCACGCCCGAGCTACTAGGGGGCGCCGCGCTACAATGGTACCGCAATAACAATGCGCACTGGGGAGAGTGGACAAGCTTCAAAAAGGATTTTTTACGTTTCTTCCTACCAATCAGGTACTTCGAGCGGCTCGACGACGACATACGCCAACGAAGGCAGCACAACAAGGAGAGGTATAAGGACTACGTACTAGGAATCCAGAGCTCGATGAGACACGCAGGGTACACCAGCGAACAGCGGCTGGAACGAATCTTCCGTAACAGCCACCCCGATTACCAACTTTACATCCGTCGGAGGGACTTCACTAATCTCGCAGAGCTCCTGACACTCGCCGAAGAATACGAGAACATACGCGAGGACTATCGAAGATCATCAGGCGGACATCACCGCGAAGTTACGCGACACATCTCCAGTGACACAACCCGGGTGTCACCATCAAAACCTGAAACACAACCACCACCACCACCGAACCTAACGAACCGCACGCCTCCAAGCAATCAGAGATACGACCCCAACGGCGTATGCAGGAGATGCGGCGAACGAGGACATGACACCAATAGGTGCCGAAACCCACAGAAAATTTTTTGCTGGGAATGTGGCCGCAACGACATACGAACCATCGAATGCTGCCGCCGACGTCACGGAAACGACAGAGGGCTCCACGAAGAAGAAGGCGCCGTGAGCCCAAGGGACCTAGCGCCGAAACGGCAGTAACGATACCCAAGGAACCCAGCGGCAGTAAAAATGTAACAAGAGCATGGTCGCCTCTACGCCGTAGCCAAGCTCGGCGCGGAATCAGCCGAGGCAGTCATCGACACAGGGGCATCAAGAAGTTTCGTCTCGAGCAGCTTAGCAGAACGTGTGGTGAACTCGGGAAGCGGAGAAATGGTGAGAGTGGCCATCAAAATAACGATGGCAAACGGGACTAGCCCTACCAACTCCGACGCCATAAGGACTGAGGTACGCCTCGGAGAAGCGTCACTCCACACAGTTTTACACGTCCTGCCCGGAGCGATCGACGACATCATACTGGGCCTGGATACGCTAGGAAGCATGGGAGCCACCATATCATGTGGAGAAGGCCACCTCGTGCTAACCAGACCCCTTGCCCAGCACACACCGAATCCGGGAGCCGCGCCAGAAACTATTCAGAGAACAACACCAGCAAGAACGAATATCGCCAGGTACGACAGCCCTGGGACTATTCCAAGTTCAATATCATCAAGAAAGGATATCGCCAGGTACGACAGCCCTGGGACTATTCAAAATTCAACATCATCAAGAACGGATATCGCCAGGTACGACAGCCCTGGGACTATTCAAAATTCAACATCATCAAAAACGGATATCGCCATGTACGACAGCCCTGGGACTATTCAAAGTACACCATCAGCCAGAACGGATATCGCCAGGTACGACAGCCCTGGAGCTATTCAAAGTACACAATCAGCCAGAACGGATATCGCCAGGTACGACAGCCCTGGGACTATTCAAAATTCAACATCATCAAGAACGGATATCGCCAGGTACGACACCCCGGTGACTAATCAGAGTATAACACGAGCGAGAAAGGGTAACGCCGGGTACGACACCCCTGGAGCCCCATCTGGAACCATTCAGAGTGTAACAGCACCGAGCAGTAGTAACTTCAAGCACGACGGCATTATGCAAAACAACGACGACGACATACAAGAAGAAGCGGAACGAGTGCGCGGTTTTCTGGCAAAGTAACTCCGAAAATTCGAGAGCATGAGTGGAGTGACGACAATAGCCGAGCACAAGATTGTCCTGACGGACGAACGCCCCATCAAGCAACGTTACTTCCCACGCAACCCAGCCATGCAGACAATCATCAACAGCGAAGTTGACGAATTGCTCCAGAAAGGATGCATCGAGCCATTTTGTAGCCCACACAGCGCGCCGATCGTACTGGCCAAGAAGAAAAACGGGAAGTGGAGGTTATGCGTGGACTATCGGCAGCTCAACGCCCGATCCGTACCCGACGCATACCCCTTACCCAGAATACAACACATCCTGGACAAACTACGACAAGCGAAGTACATCAGCAACCTGGACTTAAAGAACGGCTACTGGCAAATACCACTGGAGCCCAAGAGCCGGCCCTACACAGCTTTCACAGTACCGGGACGCGGATTATTCCAGTGGCGCGTTATGCCGTTCGGCCTACACTCCGCACCTGCAACGTTTCAAAGAGCACTAGATCAGGTTATTGGACCGGAGATGGAACCCTACGCTTTCGCTTACCTCGATGACATAAACATCATAGGATCCACCTTGGAGGAGCACATTCGCAACCTGAAAGAAGTGATGCTACGACTACAGCGCGCCAACCTCAGAATAAATCCGGAGAAATGCGAGTTTTTCAAGAAAGAAATCCGATACCTAGGGCACGTAGTAAGCGACAGGGGAATTCACACCGACCCCGAGAAAGTTGCAGCCATCTAAGACCTGAAACCACCAACGAACGCGAAAGAGGTGCGTCAATATCTCGGTATAGCATCTTGGTACCGACGATTCATGCCCGACTTCGTGACGATCAGCCAGCCACTCACAACCCTGCTGAAAAAGGGCAAACACTGGAAGTGGGGAGCCGAACAACAGGAAGCCTTCGAGGTCTTAAAGCAAAAACTAACGGAAGCACCGATACTTGCCTGTCCGGACTTCACCAAGACCTTCACCTTGCAAACGGACGCAAGCAATTTCGGGCTAGGCGCCGTATTGACACAAAATTTGGAAGGCGGGGAACGCGTGATCGCCTACGCCAGCAGGAAACTCAACAAGGCGGAAACCAACTACTCGCCTACCGAGAAGGAATGCCTCGCGATCGTCTGGGGAATACGCAAGATGAGGCCATACTTGGAAGGGTACCGATTCAGGGAAATCACGGACCATATATCTCTAAAGTGGCTAAACTCCATCGAAAGCCCCTCCTGCCGTATAGCACGATGGGCCTTGGAACTTCAGCAGCACACCTTCGACATAGAGTACAGGAAAGGAAAGCTGAACCTGGTAGCGGATGCACTATCACGACAGCCACTGGAGACCCTACGACTGGCAACCACAACAGAGTGACCATGCAAGTGGTGGCACAAGCGCGTGAATGAAGTGCGCACTAACCCCGAGAAATATTCTGACTACATGATACAAGATGGACAACTGTACCGCCATATTCCCTGCCGATCACAAGATGAGGAAGCGGTACCTTGGAAACTTTGTGTACCCACACCACTGCGACAACGAGTATTAGAAGAAAATCACAATATACCAAGCGCTGGACACATGGGCATCCGCCGGACGGTAGCGCGGATTGCCAACCGGTACTACTGGCCCGGCGGGTTTCGGGACATCAGTCGATACGTACGACAGTGCGTGTCTTGCCAGAAGTACAAGGAAACACAGCAAAAGCCGGCCGGAAAGATGCTCACACAAGTGGCCCAAGAACCATTCGCCACGGTATGCGTCGATTTCGTTGGACCACTCCCACGATCCACACACGGGAACACGATGCTACTAGTATTTTTCGACCGCTTCAGCAAATGGGTGGAGCTGGTCCCCATGAGGCGTGCGACAGCAGAAGGCCTACGCCGTGCGTTCAGAGAACGCATCCTCGCAAGATTTGGTGCTCCCAAGATACTAATATCGGACAACGGCGTCCAGTTCACCAGCACAATGTGGCAGCGTTACCTCAGGGAAATGGGGATACGACAACAATTCACGGCGCCCTACACCCCGCAAGAAAACCCGACGGAACGGGCGAACAGGACAATCAAGAGAATCATAGCACAACTCACCAGATCACAGCACAACAGATGGGACGACCGCCTCCCAGAAATCGAGCTGGCCATCAACACCAGTGTGACCGCGTCCACAGGATACAGTCCAGCCTTCTTCGTACAAGGACGGGAACCGCGACTACCAGGGGCATTGTTTGACGAGGTCAACCTGGGGACGGGCACAGCTACCACAACGGCAGAAGAGAAATCTGACAGAATGCAAAAGGCATTCAGAATAGTGAGGCAGAACATGGAACGAGCGGCGGCAGATCAAGCACGGCACTACAATTTACGGCGGAGAAAATGGACCCCCGTAGTCGGCGAACTAGTGCTCGCAAAGGAACACCATCTCTCCAAGGCCGGCGAAAATTTCGCGGCAAAGTTGGCCCCCAAATATGACGGACCCTACCAGATCCTAGGATATGTATCACCAGTGATACTCAAAGTACGAAAAACCAACGGCGGGAAGGAGAAAACGGTCAATATTGGGGAGCTAAAGCCCTATCATGCAGCAGAGACCATCGCGGGAAATTAAAATAAATTCAGGGAAAATAATCTAATCAATATCAAGGATGGGAGGATAAGCAAGCACCGGTCATTCTATCGCAAACGACCGAGGCGACACGTTCTTTTGCTACGAATTTCTTTTCCAAAAAAAAAAAAAAAAAAAAAAAAAACAAAAACCAACAACCTAAGATGGAGAGCCATAACGCCAAACTAAACAACAGCGTTAAGCGTATGCGCCAGCATTACGAGGAGGAGGAAGCAAAGCGCCCCAGGGTAGTACTGCTGGAAGGAGATACCGGCGCCGACGTCAGCAACACGCGTGGAACCACACGCACAAACACGTACGCTGACGTCGCACGCAACGTTACACCACCAAGCGCTACTGGCGCCGACGTCAGCAACACGCGTGCAACTAAGCGCGAAAACACGTACGCTGACGTCGCACGTATCATCACACCACCGAACACCACAGGCGGCGACGTCAACAACATGCGTGCAACTACACACGCAAACACGTACGCTGACGTCGCACGCACCATTACATCACCAAACACTGCAGACACCTACACCAACACCACGAACACCGAGTCAGCCAGAAGAGGAACACGGAAGAAAATTACCGACGCATACACCGCTGGGTCCGGAACGTCGACCTGTTTGGCAAGAGCGTGATCCTAGCGCCCCACAACGTCGCCAAACAATGGTACCTACTCGGCCTGGCGAACGCAGCAGCCACACACCACATCACTGACACGGAATGCTGGCAGGAGCGGTACGTATGGATAGCGGACTCGATGCACAGGGCCAAAGATCCGCACGCAACACAGGCTTGGGTGGATTTCCTTCGGTGGGAGTATGTACAGCGGTACGGGTATGACGGGTTTAAGGCCCAGGAGCTAGTACTCGAGGTCCCTCAACAATGCAACAACAACGACTGTGGCGTATACGTAGCCGAGAACATGGAGAGGGTATAGCGATACACAGGGAGCGGAGAAGGAGTACCCGGACTGTGCAGACAGCCGTTCACCGAGGAAATGGCGAGCCAGAAGAATGTGAGGACCAAATAAATCCTCATTAATTTGGCCCACACAAAACGACCCCACAACATATTTGACACGATATTAACACAACAAGTGGCCACAAAAGGCTCTAGCAACACGATCAACCAACAAGTCTCAGCAACACAACGAGCGGTCGCAACATTTAACAGCAACACGGCCAACCAACAAATCTCAGCAACACCACGAGGGCTCGCAACATTCAACAGCGACACGGTGACCATGGCAGCGCAACCATTTGAGCTAGCAACACCAAACACAACGGCCATAAAAGGAGCGACACAGCAGCACAGAGTCAGTCAGCATGGAGCTGTGGTCGTGACCAGAGCTACTAGCGAAGTATACCCCTATTGCAGTTGACCTTCTCTATGCAATAGGAATCCACTTCATAGGAGCGAGTCGTGGAATGGTGATTGCGGTTGATCTTCTCTACGCATCACCCCCAGAGACCAAAGGCCCCGCCACAGTAACGCGCAACCGCGACAGGTGACGCCCGCTCACCTCCGCCAGTAGAAGTACGCCAGCAGAGGTCCGCCGACGCACAACGTAACCAAAGTCAGTCAGCACGGAGCTGTGGTCGTGACCAGAGCTACTAGCGAAGTATATCCCTATTGCAGTTGATCTTCTCTATGCAATAGGAATCCACTTCATAGGAGCGAGTCGTGGAGCGGTGATTGCTGCTGATCTTCTCTACGCATCACCCCCAAAGACCAAAGGCCCCGCCACAGTAACGCGCAACCGCGACAGGTGACACCCGCTCACCTCCGTCAGTAGAAGTACGCCGGCAGAGGCCGCAACAGAGCGGCAACGCACGTAAACCAGCGCAGAGCGCGGCAGCAAAGCGCAGCAGAGGTCCGCCGACGCACAACGTAACCAGGGTAAGCCAGCGCGAACCGCGGCAGCAGAGGTACGCCGACAGAGACCACGTCAACGCGGCGACGCATAGCGCAGCCAGGCTAAGCCAGCGCCAATCGTGACGGCAGAGCGTAGCAGAGGTATACCGACAGAGAATTACAAATAGACGCCGACGCAAGGCGCAGCAGAGTAATACAAGTAAACGCCGACGTAAGGCGCGTCAAGGCCCGACGCCACATACTAACGGGATCCGTCTAACGGAACACGGCGACAGAGCATCGCCTCAGCAATACAAGTAAACGCCGACGTAGGGCGCGACAGAGTATCGCCCAGCAAATACGAGTAGACGCCGACGCAAGGCGTGGCTGAGAATCACCCAGCAACCAGCAATACAAATAGACGCCGACGCAAGGCGCAGCAGAGTAATACAAGTAGACGCCGACGTAAGGCGCGTCAGGCACCGACGCCACATACTAACGGGATCCGTCTAACGGAACACGGCGACAGAGCATCGCCTCAGCAATACAAGTAGACGCCGACGTAAGGCGCGACAGAACACCGCAGCAGAGAGAGACGCCGTCATAAGACGCGTCAAGGCACCGACGCCACATACTAACGGGACCCAGCTAACGGAATACGGCCGGACCGCTAAGGCCCGCCACCGCAATCAGGGATACCGCAAGATAATCCAAGTAAAATTGAAAATGAAGTATACAAACACGTTTTATTTTATATTATAGAATTTAGAACCAATAAAGAGAGTGAAGTTTTTATATTAAATCGATTTGCAAGGTGCCCCTTTAATACAAATTTATTGTAAACGAACCCTGGGCACGGCGAGTATACCCCAGCAAATATCAAAGAAGCAACGGGGCACGAAAAAGCTTCGTTACAATACCTAAGACCGGCTGCGTGTTTGATCTCAACTTTATCTAGAGCAGTAATTTTTTTAAATGAAATGTGACACACGTAGGAAAACATTAGTTTATTTTCTGGTGAAAAAAGTATATCAAAAAGTTTTTAATTGTCTCTGACAAAGTGAAAAAGTGTCGTGAAAAAAGGGTCCCTGTTAATTTCATGAAAAAATAAGCCCCAGGTAGCGTGCTTCTCCTCCTGATTCTGGCAGAGTAGATAAATAGCTATTTTTCGTACAAATTTTTCAAATTCTAAAATAGTGAATTTCGAGCTTTATACCATAAGTCGTAAAATTATACAGCAATAAGTAAAATTTCTTATTTCAAGTTAAAAAAATATGTATTATTTATATTTGAAAATAGCGTTCTGGGTTCTTGGAAATTTGTACAACTGGATTAAGAGTGAAAATCAACTCCAACTGTGGCAAGGAAAAAAATTACGAAAATATTACTCCTTTTCATAATATTGCTGTTTGGTCTGCAGTAAAGTTTGTACAATCAGGACACAATGTTGGTGCAGCTTTCTTACCACTGATCACTGATCCCGAAAATATTGACAAGGCTTCATTATTTCGTCCGCTTTGGTAAGTTGAAATAAAAAATATTAGCACCAATGTGTTTTCAAAACTTCTTATAGATATATCGCCGCCCATCTGGTATTTGAACTTTACAGACCGTATATCATTTAAAGCTTTTAAAACATACACAAACTAAAGCAGTTGATGTATATTGGTACAATTTTCCGTCATCCCTTGTCCAATTTGGTTTGGAGACAACCCGGTTTCGGCGCTGCGCTTCGTTCTGATGAATTGTTGTTGTTTGCCTTATATTTATGGTTCGCTAGTTCATGAGCAGATCTTGTCAAATTGACAGTTTTTGTATGTATACATGTGTGTGTGTTATGTGTTCCTTCAGACACGGGTGTGGGTGGCTTTCCTCTGATCAACTTGTGTGCTTTTTATGTGTTTTGTTGGTTTGTTGTTTTTTGTTTATTTGTCGATGCGTGTTTGTCTGTTGTACCTGGGTTATTACTTTGTTTTTTGTAAATAAGTTTTAAAGCTTCAAATATAGTGTCAGAAATAGGGCTTGTCTACCGTCGCATGTTTTTTGTTTGTTGATTTCCATGTTTTTGAGTACGTCCTCACGCCGGCCTTTTGCTTGCATTTGAAGGACCTTGACTGTCTATCTAGTTGGTACCCCAAATGATCCCGAAATAACCACGTCGGGATCCCGGACGGATCCCAGAAAACCATCCAGAATTGATGCCGGAAAGGTCCCCAAATGATCCCAAAATAATACAGACAAAATAATACAGAAAAAGTCACGAAATTTCTCCTAAAGGGTCCCCAAATGATCCCGTATTAGTCGAGAAAAAGTCCCGAAATGACCCTGACGGGATCCCGAAAACCATCTAGAAATGATGCAGGAAGGTACCCCAAATGATCCCGAAAAAGTTCCGAAATGACCCCGACGGGATCTCGGACGGATCACGAAAAACATCTAGAAATGATGCCGGTAGGTAACCTAAATGATCCCGAAATGACCCTGGTGGATCCGGTAAACCATCAAGAAATGATGCCGAAAGGGTCCCAAAATGATCCAAAAATAATACAGAAAAAGTCACGAAAATTTCCCCCTCGAAATAGTCCCGAAATAACCCTTACGGGATCCGGCACTGATCCCGACAACCAACCAGAAATGATGCCGAAAGGTCCCCAAATGATCCAGTATTAGGCACGAAAAAGTCAATAAATGACCCCTACGCGATCCCGGACGGATCCCCAAAACCATCTAAAAATGATGCCGTAAGGGTCCCCAAATGATCGCGAAATAGTTCCTAAATGATCCCGGAATAGTCCCGAAAATATCCCAAAATAACCCCGATGTGATCCCGGACGGATCCCGAAAACCATTCCGAAATGACCCAGTTAGGGTCATATCGAGACCCTTCCGATTATAACTAAGGTGAAGCTAATTATAAAATCATGTTAATAAGGCAGCACGCGCGTTGGAGCGAATGAAGAGTTACAAAGAAAGGTAAAGCTAATAAGAGCGTTGTAATAAAAGCAAATGAAGGAGGGCGGATGGCGGGAGGAGGAGAGGACCACTGATTGTTTAGATCTCGATCTGTATGTGCCAGATACCAAAAACCATTGATTTAGGAGAAAATTTATATTGAGTTATAACAATTTATAGATTTTACACCTAAGGGGTGAGAAGGGGGAGGATGGAGGATGTCACTGCTCACTTTGTAAGTCCTTGACTTATTTGACGCATTGAGTTTGTAATATTTGTGAAGGTCAGTATACGTAAAGTTATAATGTGTAAAAATTGTTAAAAAGTAATTATTCGAAGGGGTCGTGCGGCCCCCTCCCCCTTTCCATGTTCAAAAAAATTTCGCCAGTAGACTATTGTCTGTACCAAATTTCATCAAAAGCCGTGCAGCTGTTCTGGCGTGATTCCGTCACAAAGACGAAAAATACAATAATTAAATTATAACTGTTCATAGGGGGCGGTCCCCCTAAAAAAAATATAGCTATTTGATCCTTATAGACTATTGGCTATATGTGTGCCAACCGACTCGAGTCACCGTGATGAGTTTCTGGAAGTATTTCTTAAGAACTATGAATGCACCTACAGCTTCTTTTAGCGGTGAACTTTGAAAACGCGCCTAGAAAAGTTTCTGTTGAAAGATCACCAACTGCTTCTAAGTGAATTGCTTTCGTAGAAAAGCATACAAAAATTCAAACTTAACCTTTAGTCACCTTATATGATCTTGCTAAGGCAGCGATTGGTGCTAGCCAACTTGCTGGGTCAGAAAGCTTAGCTAAAGGAGGCAATACATCTCGTTTTTTATAAGTGTCCTTCAACGATGGAATCTGAAATTTTAAGAAGAACTGATTGAATTCGAAATGCTTTTGTAGCGCTTGTTTCATTTAATTCCAAAAAATTTTTGCCTACTAGGTGACCTTGTGGAAGATTTTTCAAAATATTCTTCGAGTTTCAGGACCATTTCCGTAACGAAAAGCCTGCGCTGCTTAGCGCTTCGGTAAGCGCTTGCAGAGCTGTGAGGATATTGCCAAGTATGGCATGCAGTTCATCCCGAATGTTTTTGTTTTTAAACGGTTTTAATAAGCTTGACTTGACAGAGCGGCCGTTGTGAACGAATTTTGTTATTTAAATTTAAGTAACTTCCCGATAAGCTACAAGCTTGAACCCGATGACAATGCAATAATAAGATTTAAAAAAATCGCCACCAGGTGGCGCAAGGGTCAATATATTAAAAATACTCGTATTTGTGGTCCGATTTGGCTCATATTTGGAACAAATATTACATATCTACAGTCCGCTAGAAGTGACATCAAAATACTTTGGAGTTCGGGGAGGGACAAGCATACGTGGCGCCGAGTCGAGTAAAGCCTTTGGAAGGATTATGTATTGATGACTTAGCTGTATCAAATTGTCAGGAAAGAGTCCTTGTAATAATAAGTCACTAAATGAACTAAATAGAATGAGGAATAATAGGCAATTTAATAAAGACTAAAAACTTGAAAATAAAATAATAAAAAAAAATGTTTAAGTTTGACGGCTTTATTGAAAACAATACTTAAATGAATAAAAATACTAAAAGCTAGAAAATAATTAGGTAAGTCCTAGGTACTAGTCATCACACTCCTCATCAATCTAGAGTGTTGATCACACAATTAATAAAAGCGTTGGGCGCGAGCAATTTCTAAAAATGGGAGGCGGTTATTAAGGTTAAGTAGGTCTTACTTATGACTATCAATAGAAATTTGACGCGTCCAACGCTTTTATTTAATTGTATGATCAACGCCCTAAATTGATGGGTAGTATGGTACTAGTCGCAGCTAGGACCTACCTAATTATTTTCTAGCTTTTAGTATTGTTATTACTTAATGTAAGTATTGTTTTCAATAAAACCGTTTAACTTAAACATTTTTTTAAAATTATTTTATTAATTGACAGTCCTGTATGTTAACTTGTGGGGCATCCCTAAAAATAATCGTGTTCCGGTTTGACAATAATTTGAGGATGCATTTTCTGAATGTCACTATTTAAAACGAACGTATATAGCTGCCACCGGATTAAAAGAAGGGTTACATTTATTGAGCGATTTGTTCGAAATTTGGTACATAGGTTGCTTTTCGCCTAAGTTAATATTAAAGAAAGTGAACCATGGACCGACCTATTTTATAAAAAATTTTTATTGAGCGATTTGTTTGAAATTTGATACATACATAGGAAGGTTTTCGCCCACTTTTATAATTAATATTTTTGCATAATGAGATTTTTTGCTATTAACCAAATTTATTTAAATAATGCAGTTGGAGATCGGCATTAATTAGAATTTTTCTGGTGTTTTTTGTACAACAGGAGAGATCTTACTAAAGAAAAAATCTGGACTTCCCTATTAAACTTAAATGGAAAATGAAATTTTAGTTTAAAAAAGCCAATCGCAGTTAACTTTTTTAATATCTGTATTTATTTATTATTATTTCATGCAATCAGATTTTTTTATTGGAGACAGATAATAAAATTCTATAGCATGTTACAACATATTAGGGGGACTCATTTAACCTTATAAATGACTTATAAAGTGTATAAACTTATAAATTTATCTGGTGCGTAAACGAACTGTCAATTTTTTTATGAAAAATCATTTGTATAAATTTCCATGCACTATTCATGATGTAAACGCGGTAAACTTCATCAGAAATCTCCAACATCTGCAACTCTCAGCTGAGTATGTATTGTTCGGTTACACCCGAACTTAGCTTTCCTTACTTGTTTAGGTATCTAAACTCAACTAACTCCAAGGAAACGTTTAGCAGCCACGGCGTATACAAACTTACCTGCGAGTTCCAACACAGTTACATAGGACAAACATGATGACAAGTAAGAGCGAGGTTCAGAGAACACATTACAGATTACAACAAAAAACACGGAGTCCAACTTTGCGAATAACATGGTCGAAAGATATGCTCCCCAGCAAACATCATAAAACAGTCAAGGTCCTTCAAATTCAAGCAAAATTTTGACGTCTTAACGTACTCGAAAACAGGAAATCTACAAACAAAAGACACTTGACGGTGGAATAATAAACGAACAGGCAAACACTATTCCTGATACAACATTTGAACTTTTATTACTTGCTTATAAAAAAACAAAGTAATCCCACATGGACAACAGACAAACAGGCATCAACAAATAAACACATAACAATAAAAAAACACACACAAAATAGGTCAAACGACTAAAATTACTGATGTGTACCTGCCTCAGTTAACCCCACAAAGTGATCAGAACATACAAACATACATAAACATTCAATATGACAATAACTGCTCCTGCACTAGGTTAGATTAGGTTAAGCTAAAGTGGCTGCCCCCCAGCAATATGAGGGACACACTTCGGGCGACTGTGATATGGATTGATTTCTAGCCCAATTCTCTTAAACGAGTAGTGTAGAACTAATTGCGAATTAAATGAACCTTTGTGTCATGATTTTAACACTCATTCTCTTTCATTTGATATAACGGATTCACTTTTTACAATAAAGAAAACTGTCCTATCCTATCTAAACTCGTAACAAAAACAAATAAAAATAAAAATTTACGTATTAATAAGTTCACTTACTTAAAAATGCATATTTCTCACTGTTATTTATAATACTCAGCTAATGATTTTTATTCTGTATTTGAGCAGTTTTAGATCTTAACGCTTAACAAACCTCCGCCTTTAGAAAAAAACTTTGTAAAATGGGTGTGACACCTACCATATTAAGTAGAAGAAAATGAAAAGTTTTGCAGGGCGAAATCGAAAGCCCTTGGAATCATGGCAGGAATACTGTTCGTGGTATTACATATATAAATAAATTAGCGGTACCCGACAAATGATGTTCTGGGTCGCCCTGGTCCACATTTTGGTCGAAATCTCGAAAACGCCTTCACATATACAACTACCACAACTCCCTTTTAAAATTCTTATTAATACCTTTAATTTGACACCCATATTGTACAAACACATTATAGAGTCACCACTGGTCCACCTTTATGGCGATATATCGAAAAGGCGTCCACCTATAGAACTAAGGCCCACTCCCTTTTAAAATACCCATTAACACCTTTCTTTTGATACCCATATCGTACAAACAAATTCTAGAGTCAACGCTGGTCCACCTTTATGGTGATATCTCGAAAAGGCGTCCACCCATAGAACTAAGGCCCACTCCCTTTTAAAATACTCATTAACACCTTTCATTTGATACCCATAAAGTACAAAAATGTTATAGAGTCACCCCTGGTCCTCCTTTATGGCGATATCTCGAAAAGGCGTTCACCTATAGAACTAAGGCCCACTCCCTTTTAAAATACTCATTAACACCTTTCATTTGATACCCATAAAGTACAAACATGATATAGAGTCACCCCTGGTCCTCCTTTATGGCGATATCTCGAAAAGGCGTTCACCTATAGAACTCAGGCCCACCCCCTTCATTTGATACTCGCATTGTACAAACGCATTCTAGAGTCACCCCTGGTCTACTTTTATGTCGATATCTCGAAAAGGCGACCACTCCCTTCTAAAATACGCAATAACACCTTTCTTTGATACCCATATTGTATAAACGCATTCTAGAGTTATCCCTGTTCCACCTTTATGGCGATATCTCGAAAAGGCGTCCACCTATAAAACTAAGGCCCACTCCCTTTTAAAATACTCATTAACACCTTTCATTTGATACCCATATCGTACGAACAAATTCTAGAGTCACCTCTGGTCCACCTTTATGGCGATATCTCGAAAAGGCGTCCACCCATAGAACTAAGGTCCACTCCCTTTTAAAATATCCATTAATACCTTTCATTTGATACCCATATCGTACAAACAAATTCTAGAGTCACCCCTGGTCCACCTTTATGGCAATATCTCGAAAACACGTCCACCCATAGAACTAAGGCCCGGTCCCTTTTAAAACACTCATTAACACCTTTCGTTTGACACCCATATTGTACAAACGCATTCTAGAGTCACCCCTGGTCCACCTTTATAACGATATCCCGAAAAGGCATCCACCTATAGAGCTAAGGCCCACTCCCTTTTAAAATACTCATTAACACCTTTCGTTTGATACCCATGTCGGGCAAACAAATTCTAGAGTCACCCCTGGTCCAACTTTATATCGATATCACGAAAATGCGTCCGCCTATAGAACTAAGGCCCACTCCCTTTTAAAATATTCATTAGCACCTTTCATTTGATACCCATATCATACAAACAAATTCTAGTGTGACCCCTGGTCCACCTTTATGGCGTTATCTCGAGAAGGCGTCCACCTATAGAACTAAGGCCAACTCCCTTTTAAAATACTCATTAACACCTTTCATTTGATACCCGTATCGTACAAACAAATTCTAGAGTCACCCCTGGTCCACCTTTATGGCGATATCTCGAAAAGCCGTCCGCCTATAGAACTAAGGCCCACTCCCTTTTAAAATACACATTAACACCTTTCATTTGATACCCATATCGTACAAACAAATTCTAGAGTCACCCCTGGTCTACCTTTATGGCGATATCTCGAAAATATACGATATGAGTATCAAATGAATGGTGTTAATGAGTATTTTAAGAGGGCGTGGGCCTTAGTTCTATATGTGGACGCCTTTTCGAGATATCGCCATAAAGGTGGACCAGGGGTGATTCTAGAATTTGTTTGTACAATATGGGTATCAAATGAAAGGTGTTAATGAGTATTTTAAAAGGGCGTGGTCCTTAGTTCTATTGGTGGACGCCTTTTCGAAATATCGCCATAAAGGTGGACCAGGGGTGACTCTAGGATTTGTTTGTACTATATGGGTATAAAATGAAAGGTGTTAATGAGTATTTTGAAAGGGAGTGGGCCTTAGTTCTATAGGTGGACACCTTTTCGGAATATCGTTATAAAAGTGGACCAGGGTTGACTCTAGAATGCGTTTGTACGAATTGCATATCAAATGAAAGGTTTTAATAAATATTTTAAAAGGGCGTGGGCCTTAGTTCTATAGGTGGACGCCTTTTCGAGATATCGCCATAAAGGTGGACCAGGGGTGACTCTAGAATTTGTTTGTACGATATGGGTATCAAAAGAAAGGTGTTAATTAGTTTTTTAAAAGGGCGTTAGCCTCAGCTCTATAGGTGGACGCCTTTTCGAAATATCGCCATAAAGGTGGACCAGGGGTGACTCTAGAATTTGTTTGTACGATATGGGTATCAAATGAAAGGTGTTAATGAGTATTTTAAAAAGGAGTGGACCTTAGTTCTATATGTGGACGCCTTTTCGAGATATCACCATAAACGTGGACCAGGGGTGACTTTAGAATTTGTTTGTACGATATGGGTATCAAATGATAGGTGTTAATGAGTATTTTAAAAGGGCGTGGGCCTTAGTTCTTAAGGTGGACGCCTTTTCGAAATATCGCCATAAAGGTGGACCAGGGGCGACTCTAGAATTTGTTTGTACGATATGGGTATGAAATGAAAGGTGTTAATGAGTATTTTAAAAAGGAGTGGACCTTAGTTCTATATGTGGACGCCTTTTCGAGATATCGCCATAAACGTATCAAATTAAAGGTATTAATGAGGGTTTTAAAAGGGGGTGGCCCTTAGTTGTATATGTGAAGGCGTTTTCGAGATATCGACCAAAATGTGGACCAGGGTGATCCAGAACATCATTTGTTGGGTACCGCTAATTTATTTATATATGTAATACCACGAACAGTATTCCTTCCAAGATTCCAAGGGCTTTTGATTTCGCCCTGCAAAACTTTTTCATTTTCTTCTACTTAATATGGTAGGTGTCACACACATTTTACCAAGTTTTTTTCTAAAGTTATATTTTGCGTCAATAGAGCAATACAATTACCATGTTTCATCCCTTTTTTCGTATTTGGTATATAATTATGGCATTTTTTTCATTTTTCGTAATTTTCGATATCGAAAAAGTGGGCGTGGTCATAGTCGGATTTCGCTCATTTTTTACACCAATACAAAGTGAGTTCAGATAAGTACGTCAACTGAGTTTAGTAAAGATATATCGATTTTTGCTCAAGTTATCGTGTTAACGGAAGGACAGACGGTCGACTGTGTATAAAAACTGGGCGTGGCTTCAACCGATTTCGCCCTTTTTCACAGAAAACAGTTATCGTTCTAGAATCTAAGCCTCTACCAAATTTCACAAGGATTGGTAAATTTTTGTTCGACTTATGGCATTAAAAGTATCCTAGACAAATTAAATGAAAAAGGGCGGAGCCACACCCATTTTGAAATTTTCTTTTATTTTTGTATTTTGTTGCACCATATCATTACTGGAGTTGAATGTTGACATAATTTACTTATATACTGTAAAGATATTAACTTTTCTTTTAAAATTTGAATTAAAAAAAAAAAAATTTAAAAGTGGGTGTGATCGTTCTCCGACTTTGCTAATTTTTATTAAACAGGCATATAGTAATAAGTGTAACCTTCCTGCCAAATTTCATCGTGATATCTTCAACGACTGCCAAATGACAGCTTGCAAAACTTCTAAATTACCTTCTTTTAAAAGTGGGCGGTGCCACGCCCATTGTCCAAAGTTTTACTAGTTTTCTATTCTGCGTCATAAGTTCAACTCACCTACCAGGTTTCATCGCTTTATCCGTATTTGGTAAGGAATTATCGCACTTTTTCGATGTTTCGAAATTTTCGATATCGAAAAAGTGGGCGTGGTTATTGTCCGATATCGTTCGTTTTAAATAGCTATCTGAGATGAGTGCCAAGGAACATACGTACCAAATTTCATCAAGATACCTCAAAATTTACTCAAGTTATCGTGTTAACGGACAGACGGACGGACGGACGGACATGGCTCAATCGAATTTTTTTTCGATACTGATTATTTTGATATATGGAAGTCTATATCTATCTCAATTCCTTTATACCTGTACAACCAACCATTATCCAATCAAAGTTAATATACTCTGTGAGCTCTGCTCAACTGAGTATAAAAAGTGTTATATATACATACGTATGTTGTTAGTATTATATTACATGGCATTCATATTTGAAAAAAACTTACCGTACAAAATGGAATTGAAATTTTCAAGATTTTTAAATTACTTTTTTCCTTTTATTCAAATATAGTTGAATAATATCAGCAGTTTTGGTATAATTTGCTTTGGTAAACCCTTGTTCAATCAATTTTCTCGTAAAATAGAGTAAATCGTTGATTTCTGTAAGTAAATAATGATACATATGTTTAGTTACTCGCGTAATTAGAATTAATTTAGTAGAGAACAATCAAATTAGGTATTTTACGTTTTCTGCTATGTTGCTGTCAATTTTGTACAGTTTTGTAAAAAGTACTCCGCTTTATTTATTTGGTTTTAAAGACCGGTATATATATACGAACCAGGAGATACCATTCTTAATATGTGCCTTTTGGAAACACTCAAAGATTTAGACGGTTTTGGTACATTAATATTTTCATCACGAAGTATTTCTAGCAATCCATCAACCGCTGCTATACAAATATTGAAAACTGTAGCCCAATTTCCTATTTTTTGTGCTATCGGTATTTGATTACTACACTCCGGCGTCTCATCGAATTTACCTACCGTTATTTAATTTTATTGATGTTTATTTGCCGAATAGTTTAAATCACTTTAATAAAGATTTGGTGTCAAATAATTTGTTATAAAATTAAGAGCACTTGAGCTGCGAACACAAATTGATGAAACACAAATTGAAATGCGCAAGAAGATGTGTATTTATTATTACAGATGGTAGCATATCGATAACTGCTAAGATATCCTGTTTTATGTATTAAATTCTCATTAACTCTGTAATGCAGATTTGAATGCATTTTAATAGATTTTGTTTCAGATTACGACATATTAAGAAAAAATTATGTATAAACTTAGTAATATTTTAAAAACATTGGAATTTTGATAAAGATGTAATCCATAAATGCATCTATAATTATTTAAAATGGAATTCATAATGTATGCTTTTGTTATTTATTTGAAAATTAACCTTTTGAATGCATTATATAATGATATACTGGAATAATCCGTTACCATTTTCCCACTGGGCATGGCTCATCTCATCAGTTGATTTTATTTTTTTCATTTCACTGTTATAGGGATTGTCAAAAGGAGATGGCAAAAGCAAAATGTAACCAACACATTGACAATTATTTTCTGCCATGGTGGTAAATTTTTTATAAAACAAGTAAGGACAGGACTGTCTTCTGCTGTTCAGAAGGCTTCATACCTTTCATGAATGTGGCTGAAGAATAATCTTATCCCATTCGTAATATCCAAATAATCGGCTGTATAAGATGAGAAATATATAGTGAAAAGTTGTACAAAAAAACTGTTATCGCCAACATTTTAGTGGACAATTTTGGGGAGGAAAAGGTATACATATGAAAATTTTTTAACAGGTCATGAAAAAAACCTTAAAAATCAAAGTCGAAAAAAAGTCAAAAAAATGAAATTTCGCAGGCTCGAAAATAATTTTGTTGTGTATGCGTAGAGGAACTTTTTTTCCTCAGCCCAAATCCTATCGAAAACCGACGGCGCGATATCGGTTAACTTTAGTCCATACAAATCGACCCACTATATTGTACATAACTAAGTGATTTTTAAGATAAATACGAAATAAAAAATGGGTAGGTACTTTGTGTGAGGATGCAAAGTTTCACGATTTTTGTGGTCTGCGTGTAAAAACTTTGACCAGGAATCACTTATTTCAAAAATATATGACGAATGCGTAAGTATTTGACGGAATTTGAAGCTTCAAGCCGTAAAAAAGGGGCCAGAAATTAGAATTTATATGCACCACCGATCTCTCTGATTTTTTAAGACAACAATACATGCTGTATACAGAAGCATTTGGTGAAAGTTGAAGGTTCTAGCTGTTAAAATGGGGCAGAAATTACGAAAAGTTTCTTATCTGAACAATCGGTTGAATGAGATATATACTAAATATATCACCAATCTACAAAATTATTTTTTTTATTGGTTTTTTTGGCCTATAGTTTGTAAAAATGTTTGTAAATTGTCGAGCTCGAGGCCATACAATATTAAATAACACACAAAGAAAACTTTTTATTTGTATATGTTATATATTGTCGTTTTTTTATTTATCGATATTTCGACTTCAATTAGAAGTCATCTTCAGGACTATAAATACAAAGTACAAGTATTATAATAAAAGACACAAAAGTACAATGTACATTTGACTTACATCGTTGGATGTACCAGATCGACTAATTTAAAATTTGATGTGACAAAAACGAAAATAAAAATAAAAAGTAAACAAATAAATAATCGTAATTATAAACAAAATTCTTAACTAACAACAATATAGCATAAAAAGTTAAACTGTGAGCGACACCCATAGCATATGTAAGTATTAAATTCCCACCAGGTAAATGTTCTTGTATAACACTCTCAGCATTAATTTTTGCAATTTCTCTTTATCAATTGTCTGTATGCGTGAGCGGATTGGTCTGTGTCTGACTTAGAATTCATTATTTTATCGTTGGGTGTGCTGATTATGTGAAGCATCTCCAAAATATAGCGTTTCGTATTGTAACGAATTTTCTGCAAATCCTCTTATTTGCCCTTTTGCTAGGTTCGTATCGCTAAACTGTTGAATAAATAACTCCAATATTGAATAATGGAAAATGGCCTTTATTAAAATACTTCACAATAACACTCAAACTGTGCAACGAATAGCTTAATAACCAAACTGATAGCTTAAAGGAAACTGACTTTCAAAATAATACTGCTATTGCTCGCTAGATATCGTCTTAGTCGTAACTGCTTGACAACTCAAATCAAACTGAATTCCAGCGCCTCTACAATTGTCGCCTTTTATTCTCTTTGGTTTCCTCGTTCGCATCTTCTAGAATCTACTAGCATTGACCATGAGCTCTCAAACTTCTCAGTGTAACTACAATTGTATAATTTGTATAGCTTCTCTCACACCCCATGCGCTTGTATGTGTGGGCGATACTTCCACAATTATAATTGCCTACATTTAGGAGCATCTCAGTAAGATATCTGCATGTGTTTGGGCATCTCGTCTCCGCTGCGTGTATGTACATATGTGTAGACATAATGATTGAATTATTGATGTGAATCACGTCACTGCTTAGCATCGGCTTAGAGATAGCAGCACCCCTTAGTTTTGTTAATATTCGTAACACTATAATGTTTTTCTTGTTGTAGAATTTGTACCTCATCGAAATCCGGAGAGTGTCCAGTTGTTTTGCAATGCTGAGTGAGGGCCGTTTTGTTATCATTAGTATGGTCCCTATTTTTTATGTTTGATTTGTGAGCGGAAATCCTTGTCTTTAGTATGAATTCAGTTGTCCCCACATATACCTTATTGCATACGTGGGACCCGTCGCTGTTGCATTTAATTTTATATAACGTCAGTTTTCTCATGTTGTTGTTGTAGCAATGCTCGCCCCACCCAATAGCCGCGACCGATCACAAATTGTCATCAATATCCTCTAACGGGAGTCCAAGGAAACTTGCCGTTTCAACAGGGGTGGACCATAAGGAAAGGGGTGTTAGAGGCGTTGGTTCCACATTACAATTAAAGAGATGGTTGGTGTCATGTGGGGACACATTGCAAGCAGGGCATACATTTTGTATGTCGGGGTTGATTCTGGATAGGTAAGAGTTTAACCTGTTACAGTATCCAGAACGAAGTTGAGCAAAAGTGACACGCGTTTCCCTGGGGAGTATGCGTTCCTCTTCTGCGAGTTCTGGATATTTTTCTTCAAGTACTGGATTCACCGGGCAATTCCCGACATAAAGGTCCGACGCCTGTCTATGGAGTTCACCAAGGACCTGCTTGTGTTTTTCCGCTTCATACGGCTGGGTTCTCAGGTGCTGTATTTCCTCAAAATGCTTACGGAGATGACTCCTTAGGCCCCTAGGCGGTGCTGGTTCGTCAATCAGATGTCTGCTGGGATGCCCAGGTTTCTGGGTATTCAACAGAAACTGTTTGGTCAGCATCTCATTTCTCTCCCTGATGGGGAGTATTCTCGCCTCATTATGCAGATGGTGTTCTGGGGACATAAGAAGACAGCCCGTGGCGATTCTGAGAGCAGTATTTTGGCAGGCCTGTAGTTTCTTCCAGTGGGTGGTTTTTAGGCTTGGCGACCATATGGGTGACGCGTAGCACGTAATCGGCTGGCTAATTGCTTTGTATGTGGTCAAGAGCGTTTCTTTATCTTTTCCCCAGGTACTGCCAGCAAGGGATTTGAGGATTTTATTACGGCTCTGAATTCTTGGAACAATTGCGGTTGCGTGCGCACCAAAATGTAGATCCTGATCAAACGTCACACCCAGGATTTTGGGGTGTAGGACAGTCGGTAGCGTAGTGCCATCGACGTGGATGTTCAATATGGTCGACATTTGGGGCGTCCATGTTATAAATAAGGTCGCGGAAGATTTAGTCGATGACAATGCCAGGTTTCGCGAGGTGAAAAAACTGGAGAGATCAGGGAGATAGCAGTTTATTTTATTGCATAGCTCATCGATCTTTGGGCCTGGGCCTGTGGCCATTATTGTGCAGTCATCGGCGTAGGAAACGATTGTGACTCCTTCCGGTGGTGAAGGTAGCTTAGATATGTAGAAATTAAACAAAAGCGGGGATAGGACACCACCCTGTGGCACCCCTTGTTTAATTCTCCTTTGTTTAGATGTTTCGTTTCTGAATTGCACCGATGCCTGCCGACCACCCAGATAATTTGCGGTCCACCTTTTAAGACATAGGGGAAGGGTGGACCCTTCCAGGTCTTGCAGTAACGAGCCATGGTTGACCGTATCAAAAGCTTTTGATAGGTCTAACGCTACGAGTACTGTTCTATGGTGGGGATATTGATTCAAACCGCAATTTATCTGGGTGCTAATGACATTTAGCGCGGAGGTAGTGCTATGGAGTTTTCTGAAGCCATGCTGATGATGGGCTAGTTGCAAATGTGCTTGGAAATAAGGGAGCAAAATGGCTTCAAGCGTCTTTGCCACTGGCGATAGGAGAGATATCGGACGATATGACTCACCTACGTTAGCTGGTTTCCCAGGCTTTAGTAGCGGGACCACCTTGGCCATTTTCCATTTCTCGGGTATGACAAAGGTGGAAAGAGACAGGTTGAAGACATGCGCTAAATATTTGAAACCCTCTTTCCCTAGGTTTATAAGCATCGGCATGGCTATGCCGTCTGGGCCCACTGCTTTGGATGGTTTAGCGCGACCAATGGCGTCCTCAACCTCTCTAGCGGTGATGGTAATTGGTGACGCGCTGAGTTTGTGTTTATGTGCGTGTCTATTGGCTCTCCGTCTATCTTTGTCGACCGTAGGATGCATTATATATTGTCGGCAGAAAGCGCTCGCGCATTTTTTCGCATCCGACAGCACCTTATCGCCAAAGGCGATGGAAAAATTGTCTTTGTGCTTAGTCGGATTCGATAGGGACTTTACGGTGGACCAAAGTTTACCTACACCGGTAGAGAGGTTACAACCTCTTAGGTGCTCTTCCCATTTCGCCCGCTTGTGTTCGTCCACAAGCAATCTGATGCGTTGGTTTATATCCCTTATTTGGGGGTCGCCTGGATCAAGCTGTCTTATAAGGTC
Source organism: Eurosta solidaginis (assembly GCF_040869045.1). Classification (NCBI taxonomy): domain Eukaryota; kingdom Metazoa; phylum Arthropoda; class Insecta; order Diptera; family Tephritidae; genus Eurosta; species Eurosta solidaginis. Next base: position 147,384,063 of record NC_090319.1, on the reverse strand, counting down.
GCGTTCCCTCGCTAAGCTCGAGGCCTCCGCCGGGAAGTGGGGCCGGATTTCGGGAATTCTCCCGGCGGGAATGAAATGTGCCGAGGCGGATTCAATGACCTTACGGAAGGCACGCTCCCCTTGGCGGGCATCAGTCGGGATAGGGAGGGCAGCAAAGCTGCTGTCTGTTGCAGATTTATATTCTTCCCACTTTCCTTTTTTGAAGTTTATGAAAGTGCGTTTTTCGGTGACGATGAAGTCGGCGGTGCGCTCGAACGAAATAAGTATGGGCAGGTGGTCGGATGCCAATGTTACCATCGGCTGCCAGTTGACGCAGTTTACGAGTTCTGCGCTCACGATTGAGATATCTGGCGAGCTATGACAGCTTCCTACCATACGTGTGGGGGCGTCTCCGTTTATTGTGCAGAACGTCGTTTCGTCTATTTGATCCGCCAACATCTCACCCCTACTGTCCGCCCGCAAGTTTGAATGCCATAGGTCGTGATGGGCATTGAAATCGCCTAAGATAATGCGATTGTTGCCAGTGAGTAAGGCCTCGATATTAGGGCGGTATCCACTGGGGCAACAGGTGACTGGAGGGATGTAGATGTTGATGATTTCTAGATTTGCATCGCCTGACCGGACAGATAGGCCTTGACGTTCTAAGACATTGTCACTGCGGTCGATGCCAGGATCAAATATATGATATTGCACAGAGTGGTGTATAATAAACGCGAGGCCGCCTCCATTTCCGCTCTCGCGGTCTTTCCTGTGGACATTATAACCAGAGCAGGTCTGCAGTGCAGATCTTGCTGTGAGTTTAGTCTCTTGAGTCGCAGCAATGCGGATGTTGTGCCGCTTCATGAAATCGACTATCTCCGTAATCTTCCCAGTTAGTCCATTACAGTTGAACTGCAGAATTCTGAAGTGCATGAGGGGTGACGCCGCCACTCTAGGGGTAAGTGAGGGGTGACTACGCCTAGGTTGTGGAAGGCCAGGACGCAATTGCTGTTGTGGCCTTGGGACTGGGCGCCATTGGGCAAGCATTGGGGTACCCGGATGATTTGGGTTTGCGACCTGGCAACATGGCGCGATGAAACCCGTCGGGGGGTTGCCGTCGCGGAGACCAGAACATCTAGGAAAGTGGCACCACCCAAGGCAGGAGCTGCATTGAGCGGATGTCGCAAACCTATATATTCTGTGCTGGCAGACGGTGCAAACGGAGGCAGGGACTAAGAGTCTGTTTCCCTGACCTGCACGACTGCTGCCAGAAAAGAGGGGGGGAGAAGAAGACGGGGGCAGGGGCTGATGCTCAGCATTGCAACCAGCTCTACTACGAAGGTAGTAGTTATGAGTGGTATCAGCTGTTTGAGTTGTTGGCGCCGTGGGGCGCGAGCAGCAGCGGGTACTTGTTGTGGCTTGCTGAGCAGCGAAGCTGCTGGAAGGTGGTGGGGATACGCTTAGGCGTAGACTACGGGACGCCCGTGGGCGTGAGCAGCAAGGAGCCACAAAAGATTTATAAAAGTTACGTGGACGTCGGGTTTTGGGATCAAGCCCAGAACAACCTGTCCGATGCAACCATCCCTTGCACGAGACACACTGAACAGAGTATGACCGTCCTAAAAAGATTCTTTTCTGGCAAATGCAGCAAAACCATTTCTAATGACCGGGGTCAGGAGACGGACCCGGATTGGGTTCGATACCTTCCCGGAGTAAGAGAATATGTAGCAGTCCTGCTGCAAGGAGCTGCTAGGAGGATGACAATTTGTGGGGGGGACGAAACAAATTAAATGGGGTCACACTGAAATGACAGTCCTTGGTCGGGAAAAATCCCGAGTCACTCCGGTACATAGAACCGACTGCCTTGGGAAGCGCAGTTTTCTCATATTTTCCGATTTTGCTTTTTGTATTTGTAAATATTTTTTATAAAGTGTTATTATATGTGAAGGCAATTTGAAATTTGTCCCTGTTTTTATTATTTCAATATTTTTCTTATGGTACATAGCGTCGCTAATTGTGAGAACACGTCTTACGAAATTTGTGGCCGTATTTACCACTGCAGACTTGTCGTGTTTCGAATAAAAGTTTAATAATCTACCGGAGGCAGTAGGCTTTCTATACAAATCTAACGTGAGGTGGTTGTTGTTTTTTATTACCAGTGTGTCCAGAAATGGCAATTCTCCATCTTTCTCAACTTTTAATGTAAATTTTATAGATCTGTTGTATTCATTTAAGTTAGCCAGCATTTCCTCAATATGCTCCGTTCTTGCAATGGCAAACAGATCGTCTACATATTTAGTGCGGAGGCGTGGTTTATATGGTGTATCTTCCTCAAATTTAGTTAGCAGTTCTTCCATCACAATATCTGCTATGACCGGAGATGCCGGTGACCCAATAGGCATTCCTGCACGTTGTTCATAAATCTTATTGTTGTAGTTGAAGTACCTGTGTTCTTTAATACAACACCATACTACATCAAGGAAGAATTCTTTGGTTAGATTTGTATGCTTTTTAATTTGGTTCCATTAGGACGAGGTGATTTCCAAAGCATGGTCTACTGGAATGCTAGGGAATAATGAGACAACATCGAACGAAATTAAGCTCTCATCATCAAAGATATATGTATCCTTAATTTTATTTTTAAACTCAACGGAACCTTTTACATTGTATTTTGATTCTTTGGTTATATTCTTCAAAATATTTACAACGAGTTTACATAGGTTGTACGAAGGCGAATTGATGGAAGAACATATAGGCCTCAATGGGATACATTCTTTATGAATCTTCGGTAGATCATACAGTCTTGGTGCATTAACGGTCTTACTCAAGAGTCGGTATTTTTCTTTCAAGTCTATCATATTGTTTTTAAAGAGTTTTCCACGATCGCATTGTTTCTGTCTTGCAGCTTGGTAGTTGGATCTCGTTTTAATACTCGATATGTGGAAATTTCATTGACGATGCGTTTTAATTTTGTTTCGTAATCGTCCCTTTGCATTAAAACTGTCGCACTTCCTTTGTCCGCGTTTAGAACTAATAATTCTTTATCATTTCTAAGAAATATCTTTGCCGACTGTAGGGTATCTAGAACAAACCTGTCCCTCGCGCTAATATCTGCTTTGTTTTGGTGATCTCGTATAATTGTTGTAAAATTATTTCTCTCTATTTCTTGCTGTTTTTTGCCTTTGATTGTATGTATGCAGTCTTCGCCATCTGCTATAATTTGAAAAAGGAGGAGGCTATTCTTCGTTGTTGCTAAAGAGTATTTTGGGCCTAGTGAGAGAATCCACTGAACGTCTGGTGGTATGGTAGTTCTTGTTGTATTATGAAACCACTGCGGTACGTTTTTTATGTTAAGTAATTGTTTTTGTTTTTCACTAAGCTTCTCATATTTGTTCGTTTGTGTTTTCCTTATTTTTGCGGTAACCTTTTGAGCTAACACTTTTTCGCTCTCGAAAAACATGTTGGAATCATCCTCACTAAGTTTTGTTGTAATTTAAAATTTAATGTATTTACCTCTTTTATTTGTTGTTGTTGTAGTTCATGTTTTATTTGTATTATGAGTTTCAGGAGCTTCTAATGCACATTTTCTAAATACCTCGATGTTTAGTTGGTGATTTTCTCTGATATTCTATTTTTGCCGATGTTGCAGTTGACAATATAAAAAATAGTCTTAGTAGATTTGCTGACAAAACTTGGTATAATCCCACTCTTTCTACATCTCCCAAGGAATTTAATCGACTCAGTCAGTCTGCTTGGTTGTTGTGCGCTGCGCTGATAGCGTTTTGTACATTTGATAGTTTTAATAGTATACTTATCTTTTAAATTTCTATAGATGTTGTATGTATTTTTGTTATTACGGCGTGCTCTCCGTTCCATTATTATTTTTTTGTTGGTTTTTGGCCTTTAATTTGTAAAAATGTTTGTAAATTGTCGAGCTCGAGGCCATACAATATTAAATAACACACAAAGAAAACTTTTTATTTGTATATGTTATATATTGTCGTTTTTTTATTTATCGATATTTCGACTTATATTAAAAGTCATCTTCAGGACTAGAAATACAAAAATACAAGTATTATAACAAAATACACAAAAGTACATGTATACATTTGACTTACATCCTCGGATGTACCAGATCAACTAACTTAAAATTTGATTGATATGACAAAAATGAAAATAAACATAAAAAGTAAACAAATAAAGAACCGTAATTATAATGCTGAGAGTTTTATACAACAACATTTACCTGGTGGGAATTTAATACATACTTATGCTATGGGTGTCGCTCACAGTCTAACTTTTTATGCTATATTATTGTTAGTTAAGAATTTTGTTTATAATTACGGTTCTTTATTTGTTTACGTTTTACGTTTATTTTCATTTTTGTCATATCAAATTTTAAATTAGTCGATCTGGTACATCCAACGATGTAAGTCAAATGTATACATGTACCTACTTTTGTGTATTTTATTATAATACTTATATTTTTGTATTTCTAGTCCTGAAGATGACTTCTAATTGAAGTCGAAACATCGATAAATAAAAAAACGACAATATATAACATATACAAATAAAAAGTTTTCTTTGTGTGTTATTTAATATTGTATGGCCTCGAGCTCGACAATTTACAAACATTTTTACAAATTAAAGGCCAAAAAACCAACAAAAAAATTATTATGGAACGGAGAGCATGCCGTAATAACAAAAATACATACAACATCTACAGAAATTTAAAAGATAAGTATACTAATAAAACTATCAAATGTACAAAACGCTATCAGCGCAGCGCACAACAACTAAACAGGCTTATAGTAAAGGCAACCTCTCTGCCGAATTTTGTTACGATAGGTTTAACGGTGCCACGCCCATTTTAAAATTTTTTTTTAAATTTTTATCAAGAGTCCCAATATCAGTCCCCACGTCAAATTTCAACAACCTAGGTGTATAATTTACTAAATAATCAGGTGTTATGTGTTTTCAAAAATATTATATATATAAAAAGTGGGCGTGGTTATAATCCGATTTCGCTCATTTTCAACACAATCTATTCTGGGTCCAGATAAGCTCGTGTACCAAATTTGGTGAAGATATCTCAATATTTAATCAAGTTATCGTATTAACGGACAGTCGGACAGACGGACGGACATGGGTCAATCAAATTTTTTTCGATACTGATGATTTTGATATATGGAAGTCTATATATATCTCGATTCCTTTATACCTGTACAACCAACCGTTATCCAATCAAAGTTATAATACCCTGTGTACAAGTAAAGCTGGGTATAAAAATTAAGAGAACGAAATTAAAATATATTTATTTTAATGGCAAATCAAGGTGAATATTTTTTCATAAATTGCTTAATCATTACACACTGCGACAAAATCAACTTTGTTTTGGGTATTGGACCAAACCAACTTTTTTGAAGAAATTGAGGGTTAAGTATAAAAAGTACTATCTTCGTTTCCCCAAGTTAGCCTGCAAAAATAGATATCAGCTTTCGAAGTTCGAAAATCTGCATTTCGAAATTTTACTTTTTTTGTTAACGCGGTCAGCAAATTAAAAAAGTAAAAATGTGGTCGTGGTCCGCTCTTTTCCCTTATTTGCAGGGCTTAATTCTTTTTTTGAGAAAATTAGAATAACAGCTGTTATACGAGGTGAAAAGTCAGAACTTCGAAAATATGAAAAACCTGATATTTCCGAATTTTCGCTACACATATCAAACGTTTTAGTATTGCTGTGAAGGTGGTTAGATGACATTTATTTTGATATGCATATCATTAAAGAAAACTTTGGCAAAACCCCTGTTTAAGGGAAAAAATGCGTTTTTCACCAAAAAGTGATTTTAACCAACACAATTTCTAGCTGGTAAAACTATTGAATATTAAACAAATCATAAACTTTCATTAAATGTGCTCTTTTCAAATCAAAGCACTGCGTTTTTATGCTTTTCAGCTCTTAACTATACTTATGTATGTCTACTGTGCTCCCAACAAATTATAACGATCATCATTTAAATGTGTGTAAAAACGACAACTAAACCAGTAGCTACAAAAAAATTTTGACAATTAAATCAAACAAAGCTTGACTACACAGTAGAACTGCAGTTCAACTTGTGTTTTTTTAAGCTTAATTTATTAAAAATATACATTAGACTAGGTTGGTCCCCATACAAAAAAAAAAGTTGCTAATGTCCGCCCCAAAATTTGAAGATTATGTTTCGGGAAAATCTTTTTTTACTTATTTTGATCCTTCGAAATACAGCCAAAAAGGTTTTTTTGTTGTAACTTGGTTATTTGACGTCCGATTTTTAAAATTGATATGTCATTATTTTGCCCTTGAGAAGCTTCACATTTCCGTTTGTTGTACTTTTAGGCTATGAAGTCGTTTTCACATTTTATTTTATTTTTTTGTTAACTTACTTACTTTACTTAATTGGCGCTTAACCGTCTAAACGGTTATGGCCGTCCAACAAGGCGCGCCAGTCGCTCCTTCGCTCCGCCAACCGGCGCCAATTGGTCACACCAAGGGAGTTTAAATCGTTTTCCACCTGGTCCTTCCAACGGAGTGGGGGCCGCCCTCTACCTCTGCTTCCATAGGCGGGTTCCGATAGAAACACTTTCTTGGCCGGAGCATCATCTTTCATTCGCATAACATGGCCTAGCCAGCGCAGCCGCTGCGTTTTAATTCGCTGGACTATGTTAAATCTTCTTCGGTACTCGCCATCGCCAACGCGTAGAGGTCCATAAATCTTTCGAAGAACTTTTCTCTCGAACACTCCAAAAGCCGCTTCATCTGATGTTGTCATTGTCCATGCTTCTACCCCATATAGCAGGACGGGTACTATAAATGACTTGTAGAGAATGATTTTCGTTCGCCGAGAGAGGACTTTACTTTTCAATTGCCTACCTAGTCCAAAGTAGCATTTATTGGCAAAATTGATTCTTCACTGTATTTCAGTGCTGATGTTGTTGCTAGTGTTGATGCTGGTTCCCAAATAAACGAAGTCTGTTACTATTTCGAAATTATGGCTGCCAACAGTAGCGTGGTTGCCAAGGCGCATGTGCGCTGACTCTTTGCTCGATGACAGCAGGTACTTCGTTTTGTCCTCATTCACCATCAAACCCACCTTTACCGCTTCTTTTTCCAGTTTGGAGTAAGCAGAGCTAACAGCGCGGATGTTTAGGCCGATGATATCAATGTCATCAGCATATGCCAGTAATTGCACGCTTTTATAGTATATTGTCCCAGTGCGGTTAAGTTCTGCCGCTAGTATAATTTTCTCCAGCATCAAATTAAGGAATTCACCCTGTCTGAAACCTCGTTTAGTTTCGAACGGCTCGGAGAAGACCTTCCCAATTCTGACTGAGCTGATGGTGTTGCTCAACGTCATTTTCAACAGCCGTATAAGTTTTGCGGGGAAACCAAATTCAGACATGGCGGCATATAGGCAGCTCCTTTTCGTGCTGTCGAAGGCGGCTTTAAAGTCGACGAAGAGGTGATGTGTGTCGATTCTTTTTCACGGGTTTTTTCCAATATTTGGCGCATTGTGAAAATCCGGTCGATGGTAGATTTACCACGTCTGAAGCCGCACTGATAAGGTCCAATCAGCCGGTTCACGGTGGGCTTCAATCTTTCGAACAATACACTTGAAAGAACCTTATATGCGATATTGAGAAGGCTGATTCCACGATAGTTGGTGCATTTTGCAGTATCCCCCTTCTTGTGGACTGGGTAAAGAACACTTAGATTGCAACCGTCGGGCATGCACTCTTCCGCCCATATTTTGCTAAGAAGCTGCTGCATGCGCCTTACCAACTCCTCGCCGCCGTACTTGAATGGCTCCGCAGGCAATCCATCAGCGCCCACGGCCTTGTTGTTTTTCAATCTGGTTATTGTTATTCTAACTTCGTCATAATCCGGCGGGGGACATATATTCCATCATCATCGATTGCGGGATCGGGTTCTTCATCTCTGCGCGGTGAATTGCTGCCTCCATTTAGGAGAAGAGAGAAGTGTTCCCTCCATAATCTAAGCACTCTCTGGACATCAGTTACAAGGTCGCCGTTTTCGTTCCTACAGGAGTTTGCCCCGGTCTTAAAACCTTCCGTCTGTCGCCGTATTTTTTGGTTAAATTTTCGGGCGTTATTCCTGGTGGCTAACAGCTCAAGCTCCTTGCACTCACGCCTTTCTGTTTCTGCTTTTTTCTTCCTGAAAGGCGTCTCGCTTCCTTTTTCAACTCACGATAGCGTTCACACACTCCTCTTGTCGCGCTCGCTTTTAACGTAGCCCTGTAGGCAGCGTCATTTCTTTCAGTTGCAACGCGGCATTCTTCATCGTACCAGTTGTTTTTTCGTGGTCGCCGGTAACCAATTTTTTCCACAGCGGCAGTACGAAGTGCTTTGGAAATATGCTCCCACTGCTCCTGTATTCCTTCAGGATGAGTTGTGCTCGCAGAGAGCAGGTGTGAGAGTCGAGTTGCGGAAACATTGGCAGTCTGTTGTGATTGAAGCTTTTCGGCGTCTAGCGTCCCTTGCGTTTTTTGTTCCTTGGTTTTAGCCGCGTTGAGGCGAGTGCGTATTTTTGCTGCAACGAGATAATGGTCCCAGCCGATGTTAGGTCCTCGGATCGTGCGCACATCTAATACACTGGAGGCATGCCGTCCGTCTATCACAACGTGATCGATCTGATTGCGAGTATTTCGATCAGGAGACAGCCATGTAGCTTGGTGTATCTTTTTATGCATGAACCTCGTGCTGGATATGACCATGTTTCGAGCACCGGCAAAGTCAATCAGCCTCAGTCCGTTAGGAGAAGTTTCATTGTGTAGGCTGAACTTTCCGACTGTAGGGCCAAAAACACCTTCTTTGCCCACCCTGGCGTTAAAGTCACCAAGCACGACTTTTATATCGTGACGGGGGCAGCGCTCGTATGTGCGTTCCGATTGTTCATAAAAAGTGTCTTTCACCTCATCGTCTTTCTCCTCTGTCGGCGCATGGGCGCAGATGAATGATATATTCAAAAATTTTGATTTTATTCGGATAGCGGCGAGACGTTCGTCCACAGGTGTGAACGCCAGAACTTGGCGACGAAGTCTCTCTCCCACCACGAATCCGACGCCGAAACTGCGCTTATTCGTATGGCCACTCCAATAGATGTCACAATTTTTGATCTTCTTTCTTCCTTGCTTCGTCCAACGCATTTCTTGGATGGCGGTGATGTCAGATTTTGCTTTGACGAGGACATCAACCAGCCGGGCATCTGCACCAATCCCATTCAGGGAGCGGACGTTCCAGGTGCATGCCCTCAATTCATTGTCCTTCAAACGTTTGCCATGGTCGTCATCAAGAGAGAGTGTATTTATCCAAGGCTTGTTGTTTTATTTCATTGGAGTATGGTTTTACGTGGCGGGTCCAAAGCCCAGCGCACAACCCGCTTAGCGGGGGTGAAAATATTACTTGGCACGTTTATATAGCGACCCGCTTGCTCCAAGACAGACACCCGTTTGCAGCCGCACCTAGAGGTGTACAGCTCAGAAGTCAGAGGCTGACTTTTCACCTCGTATAACAGCTGTTATACTAAATTTCTCAAAAAAAGAATCCAGCCCTTCTAATAATGGAAAAGAACGGACCACGTCCACACATTTACTTGTTCAATTTGCTGAACGCGTTAACAAAAAAATAAAATAAAATTTCGAAATGTAGAATTTCGAACTTCAAACTTCGTAAGCCGATATCTATTTTTTGGAGGCTAAGTTCGAAAAACGGAGATAGTACTTTGTTTACTTAAGCCTCAATCTCTACGAAAAAGTGCGTTTGGCCAATACCCAGAAAAAAAGTTCATTTTGTCGCATAGTGTTATTATTATAAATACGAAACAACAGGTTTGACTCACTTATTTACTTTGACTTCCCCTATTCATGATATTTGGCATATCTTTATTAACTTTTCTATACAAACCCGTCAATTTTTCCTCCAATAATATCATGAGTTTCAGGTATAAGTATAATAAGAATCAGGTAAAATAACAGTTGCAATAAATATTGAAAGTGCTATAACTTCTTTGTTTATTATTTTAGTAATATGGTAAAATTTTGTTAGCTGACCTAATCATGTGAAAACGACTTCATAGCTTAAAAGGACATTAAAAGGAAATGTGAAAATTCTCAAGGCCAAAATAATGACATATCAATTTTAAAAATCGGACGTCAAATAACCAAGTTACAACGAATAAAACCCTTTTGGCTGTATTTCGAAGGATCAAAAAAAAATTAAAAAAAAAATTTTCCGAAACCCTCTCAACATGATCTTCAAATTTAGGGGCGGACATTAGCAACTTTTTTTTGACCCAGTCTAATATACATATATTGTATATACCGCCACGATCGGATATACACGTCTATACTAGAGTTGTCACGAATATTCGGCAACTATTCGATATTCGGCCTATTCGGCCACTTTTTTTCTATTCGTAATACGTACTATTCGGCCGAATACCGAATACCAAATTATGTAAAAAATACACGTTATATTACTTTAAATTATGTATTTATTTCCAAATTACAACACTTTAGTATTTAAAATTCATCAGTGGTAAGTTATGATGGATAAAAACAAGCTTTTCAGCATTTTTGGGTAGCAAACGATTACGCTTTTCATCGTAAATGTTACCAGCCTCAGAAAATAACCTCTCACTATACACGCTACTTCCAGGAGAAGAAATATAAACTTTAGCAAATTTCGAAAGGTTTGGGTATTGTTTTTCGTTTACTAACCACCACTTGTAAGGATCGGCCTTCCGATCTAGGCGAGCTGTTTTCAAATAAAAACCCAACTCGTTTGCGACAGCATTCTTCTCCACGTCCTCCTCATCATTAGCATTTCGCATATTATCTATAGCGACTTCCTCAAAGCAGTTCCAGAAACTGTCGTGTATTTCAGTATTCCTATCATTTTCATTCAAGTTTCCTTTCTTATGAACTGGAGAAGAATCGTCATCGGTACTACTAGATTTATCACAACTAAGATTCATCATAACTAACTCGTCCCGACAAGCATATATTTCGTGCCGAATATTATGCGGCCTAATATTCGGCGCTTCGGCCGACAGCGTTGCCGAATATTCGGTATTCGGGCAATTCACTATTCGTGGCATCTCTAGTCTATACACGTCATAGCACTGTTGTTTGTAGTTTGTACTCGCAATTGCGAGACAAAGATCGCTTAGTAGTTCTTGGTGATTTCAATTTATCATCAGTAATTTTTTGTATGAATTCCACCACTCAGCACGAGTTTTTAAATAGCCTGCTGGATACATATATTCTCCAAATGAATAATATTTTAAATTCCAAAAGGAAAATCTTAGACTTAGAGTTTACGGATCACTCTGCGGGTATTACTCTAACTCGAACTCCCCCATTATCCCTACCTGAAGACCCTCTACATCCTACGCTTGATATAGTACTGTATGTTGTTCAAACTGTGATACTCGATGTTCCTAAACCAAATTCCTGACTCCGTTCGAGACGTTTGTAGCATTCATTCATTCACTCATTCATTCAGTCATTTATTCATTTGAACAAACACATATTTTCGTTTTGGCATGTCTTGAGATGCATTGGTTGTTACATATGTACATAACCATTCATTTATACATAGATACAGTCTACGTCTTGTAACTTGAGGCTTTTCCTATTTCAAATTGCTCACTACAAAGCTTTGCCTACACACAATTTATTCCCACGACTCGTTTACGCTTAAACTGCGTTTTCCATACTCCTGCATTTCCCACAGCTGATAATTTAAGGAGCAGCCTAAGCAGGACTAATATTTTTATCGCAGCGGATCCTAGTAAAGGCAGCAATCTGCTGAAACTCTAAAAATTTCAAGAAATTGGAAAATATACACAATCTTTGCTAAACGTACTTCCACAATATGAAGAAGTGTGCACAAACCAAGTTAAGTGTGTTTGGAGTAAAACCATTCAGGAAAATATACTACCGAGCATAACATTAATCGCAGAAAAACCACCATCAAGAGCAAAAATGTTGATACGGACAAAACAAAGGAGTTATTGACGTGTCCTCGAGCGAAGAAATATCACAACTGCGGGGAATGCCGGCAAGCATAATCAAGCGGAATACAAACTAGCAACATCTACGAATGGCAGCGTGAAGCATAATCAAGTGGAATAAATCCTGACTGGCAGCAAAAGCCCTGACTAGCAGCAAAAATACTGTAACAAATGTTAGCAGCACTGAGCGATGCTATCGTATCTAAGCCGATGCTAAGCAGTGACGTGAATTCACATCCATAGATCAATCATTATGTATCTACATAAACGAAACAATAATTGCGTCTACACATATGTACCATGTACGTAAACGAGCAGCGGAGAGTCAATGCACAAACACATGCATATATCTGAGATACTCCTATAAGTATGCAATGAGAAAAACTATAAAATTGTGCAATTGTAGTTACAGCTGAGAAGTTTGAGAGCAGCTGGACTAGTAGATTCTGGAAGCGCCTAGAAGATGCGAAGGTTTAAATCAAAGAGTATAAAAGGCGGCAATTGTAGAGGCGCTGGAATTCAGTTTGATTTGAGTTGTCAAGCAGCTATATCTAGCGAGCAATAGCAGTATTATTTTGAATATAAGAGTTTCATTGAGCTATCAATCAGTGTGCTTATTAAACAAGATATTCGTTGCACAGTTTGAGGGTTATTGTGAAGTACTTTAATAAAGGCCATTTTGCATTATTACAAATTGGAGTTATTTATTCAACAGTTTAGTGTAACGAATTTACTTGCAAATAAGAGGATTTGCAAGTAAATTCGTTACCATTGGTGTCAGAAGAGGAATGGTTGAATAAATTCCAGAGGACAACAAGGACATGGCAAAGTTCAGTGAACTGAAGATCCAGCAACTAAAGAAGGAGTTGGAGAGCCTTGGATTGAATACAAGCGGCGTTAAACTTGAACTCCAAGCACGACTATGAGAGGCAATGGAAGCAGAAGGAATTGATGTGAACGAGTATGTCTTTTATCCTGATGGGGACGAGACAACAACAAAAAATGAAGAGAAAAACGGAACATAGCAGACAGTTACGAGCACAGACTTGAACATGATTTTGGCTGCAATATCTGCTCAAACATCGACAATGTCATCTCAACTAGAAGAACAGAAAACGTATATGTCATCACAATTGGAATCGCAGGATACACGCATAACATCGAAGATTTAAGCACAGGAAACACAAATTTCTACACAACTGGAAGAACAGAAAACATATATGGCATCACAATTGGAAGAGCAGAAGACATATATGGCATCCCAACTGGAAGAGCAAAAGACATATATGGCATCCCAACTGGAATCACAAGAGACACGTATCTCAGAGATATCGTCAGAAATAACATCTAAAATTGAAGCCCAAGACGCACGAATATCCGAAATGTCGGCACAAATTTCAGCACAGGTATCATCGCAGATCTCTGCACAACTCGAAGCGCGTATGGACGAGAAAATAACGCAGTTTGAAGAAAAATTCGAGGCAGAGGTGGATGCTTTGAGAGGTCGTATACAGGAGTTGCAACTAAACCGCCCAGCTGTTTCAGCAAGCAATCCAAAGGTAAAAACACCATTATTTGACGGTTCTGTTCCTTTCCAGGTTTTTAAGCTACAGTTTGAGAAGACCGCAGCAGTGAACAACTGGAGTGCGGAAGATAAAGTTGCTGCACTGTTCGTGGCATTGAAAGGGCCTGCAGCGAAAATCTTACAACCGATTCTAGAGTACGAACGGAACAGTTATGAAGCATTGATGGCTGCTGTAGAACGACGTTATGGAAGCGAGCATAGGAAACAGATATTCCAAATTGAGTTGCAAAATCGTCACCAAAGAGCGAATGAGATTTTGCAAGAGTTTGCCTCGGATGTTGAAAGGTTGGCTCATCTCGCAAATGCGGACGCACCCGTGGAATACACCGAGAGGGTAAAAATCGAGAGTTTTGTAACGTAGCGTTACAATAGTATGACCCCCACTGTAACCCTTTTTCTCCTACGCCTGAGACCCCCACTCTAATCCTTTTTCACCTACGCCTGAGAGTATACATACATAGTACATTAACAGGTAGCCAACAGCAGCAGCTACATACCAATGCATACGAATAGCATTTGGCGATAACAATAATATGCACAGGGTACGCCAACTCACAGTAAATGGCAAACTGAAGTACCCAATTAGCGGTTCATTTCTCACTCGCATCATAGCAGAAGCAGTACAAAAGAGAATGAATTTGCTGTTGTCACTTCATTCCTCGCAGGTTAGTCAGAGGAAGTGGTTGCTTTATTAAGCAACCCAGTCACTCTTCCTGACTAGCTGAGTTGAAGGGGTGCTGCCTTGGCACTGGTCACCCCTTGCTTGCGGGGACAACGGGTCGTCGCCTTTATAGTTTCTCGCCCGTGTCCCAGCTAAGTAAGGGGGGGGGGCCCGCCGCCTTAGGGCTACCCCACCTACCTTCCTCTCAGCTAAGGCTAAAGCCGACCCGGTTCGGCAGCTGCGTAGCGTAGTGCCTTCGGACCCCAGTTTCTCCTCGCAGCCTACGAACCGGCAAGGAAAGAGCTGGTGCACCGCCCCCCGGCACGTTACCTTAGTGTGCAACCACGGGGTGAGCGATGTCCAGCGAACGAGCCAATCCCACCTCCAGAGGGAAAGGGGGTGCCGCCATGGCACTGGTCACCCCTTGTTTGCGGGACAACGGGCCGTCGCCTTATGGTTTTCTCGCCCGTGTCCCAGCCAAGTAAGGGGGGAGGGGGGGAGGCTCGCCGCCGTTCGGCCGATAGATCCCTTCCCCTCAGTCCTGGCTCAGGCAGTAGAGCGACCCGTCGGCTAAAGGGGCTACCGCTGTGCCGTCAAGGCGCACTTCCCCTCAGCCCACGGATCGACCTACAAAGACCCGCCTGGTACAACTCCGCGTCCACCCCTGCCATCGTGCAAGCATGGAGGCGGTGGTGTCCAGCTAGCGAGCCAGCACTGGGTGGGGGGGGGGGGGGAGGGCTCGCCGCCTTATGACCACCCGGCCCTTTTCCCCTCCGCCCCGGCTCCGGCCGTCAACCAGCCCAGCAGCTAAAGGGGCACCGCTGTACCGTAAGGTGCACTCCCCCTCAGCCCATGGATCGGCCTTCGGAATTCCGGCTGGTACAACTCCGCGTCCAGCCCTGCATTCGTGCGGGCATGGAGGCGGTGGTGTCCAGCTAGAAGACCGGTATTAACCATAACTCTTTTATTCTTTCCTCGCAGGTCCGTCCGCCGCCGCCACTGAGACAGCGTCCTCGCAGGAATCCGCAACCCGCAACCGCCGCTACTGGTCACCCCCCCCCCCCCCCCCCCCCCCCCTAAAAGGTAATCAGGCAGAAAGTTTACACCGACACCTCGCCTTGGCCACGCCACTGGTACGCGCGCCGTTGCCCTATTGTTGTCGCCGCTATCCTACGCCGTTGCGCCGCCGCTACGACGACCGTAAGCCGCTCGCTATCCTACGCCATTGCGCCGCTGCTACGACGACGATCGTCAGCCGCCCGCTATCTTACCACCGTTGCGCCGCTGTTACGACGACCGTCAGCCGCCGCTTTCCTACCGCCGTTGCGCCGCTGCTACGACGAACTTTAGCCGCCGCTACCTTATCACCGTCCAGCCAGCCCGCTGGTGCCGTCACTACGTCCATACCGCTACATCCATCCGGCCGTTAATACTGTCCGCCGTCCAGCCGCCGTGCTAATCCCGCCACTGTGCCCATGCCACTGCGCCAATCCGTCCGCTAATACTGTCCGCCGTCCAGCCGTCGTGCTACTCCCGCCACTGCGCCAATCCGTCCGCTAATACTGTCCGCCGTCCAGCCGCCGCGCTGAACCCGCCGCTGCCTCCGGACCACCGTACCATCCCGCCCGCTACCGCACCGCCGTTCAATCGCCGTACCGACCCCTCCGCTATTACTACGACTATTAGTCGCCGCTCGCCTCCCTCCCCTGCCATCTTTGTACGGAAAGCTGCTGCCCTCACTACCCGTCAAGCCGTGTGTGTGTGTGTGTATTCGTCGTTAACATGTGTTAACTACTGTGTTCTTATTAAGTGGGGGTTTGTGGGACCTCTACTTGACCCTGGATTGTCTGAGTGCTACCTCAGCCTTCGACAAAACCCACCTCATAGTTTTATAAATAGCATACGGGACGTGGAAACGAAGCGAGCTACATACGCAAACCCAAAGCTGACATTTCCTGAAACGGTATCACATGCATTGACTCAGGAAACTGCCTCACTATTGAGTAAACCAGCGTACAAAGCTCATCGTGTGGAAGTGGAAAGACCAGATTGGGTAGACACAATTTTGGAAGCACTGAAGGGATCACAACAGAAAAATGCCGGAGTTATTAAATGTTTCAAGTGCGGCAACCCAGGTCATATTGCACGACATTGCAGCACCGGGGTCAATGGCTCCAACAATTTAGGTGGCCGTAACCGCATAGCTGAAGGAGATGAGCAAATCTCCAAGTCCACTCAATCGTTAAACTAAAGCGAGTCAGCCGCAAGGGACGACAGCTGGCTCCTTCAATTGAATGCCCCATAATCTCTATTTCACAAATTGGAAGAAGGTCAAACAATCTTACTATCAGAGGACATGTGGATGGAAAGGAACGTTTACTGACTGTAGATACGGGTGCATCCCATTCCATTATTCGAGCGGATTTAGTCAACAAGAAAATAAGACCATGGCATGGAGCAAGATTGCGTACAGCCACTGGAGAAGACAGCACGTTTCTAGGAGAAGTATCATGTGAAGTCGAAATCGGGAACGTCACGGTAGTACACAATTTTATAGTGGCAGAGATTGTTGATGAAATCATAATTGGAGTGGACTTCTTAATCGACCAGGGCATCAAGATCGACATGCAAAGCAAGATGATGCGATATAAGAACATGGATGTACCACTTAATTTCGGCTACAAGAGAGGCTACAGCAGTAAACGAGTGCTGGAGGAGAGTCAGCAAATATCACCAAAATCAGAAGCAGTCATCTGGGCAAAGGTTGATGGAGATTGTGGAACAAACAAATTCTGGGTTGTCGAAGCAGCAAATAAATCACCACTGAATATACTTGTAGGAAAAACCCTGGCTATGACAAAACAAGATGGACGTATTCCGGTAAGAGTACTCAATGAGTTCAAGTCACCACTCAAACTGACTAAAGGAGCTATTTTGGGAAGATTCCAAGAGGCTGAAGTAGTTATTAACTGTGAACAGCTCCAGGAACACGTTTCATCTAGTAGTACTGATCTTTCAAATGACATCACGGCATGGACGCAGGGGCTAGAGGAAGCCTATCAGAGTAAGGCAAAACAACTGCTCCTAAAGTACGCGAACATATTTGACCAGGATGGTTCCAAACCAGGCCGCACCAATGTTGTGAAACATCAAATTGACACTGGAGATGCGAGGCCGATCCGTCAAGCTCCACGTAGTGTTCCACTGGCGAAGCGGGAAGTTGTGAGTCAAATCATACAAGAAATCAGCTAGTCCATGGAGCTCACTGGTAGTACTTTTAAAGAAGAAGGATGGAAAAATGAGGTTTTGCGTGGACTACCGGAAGTTGAATGACGTAACGAAAAAGGATAGCTACCCATTTCCAAGAGTTGACGACACTCTGGACTCGCTATCTGGTACGAAATGGTTTTCCACGCTGGACTTGAAAAGCGGCTACTGGCAAGTGGAGGTGAAGGAGGAAGATAAAGAGAAAACAGCCTTCAGTGTCGGTGATGGTCTTTGGCAATTTACAGTGATGCCTTTTGGACTTTGTAATGCACCAGCTACTTTTGAGAGACTCATGGACCAGGTACTGAAAGGACTACATTGGAAAACATGCTTGATGTACCTGGACGACACCATCGTATTGGGTAAGAACTTTGATGAACATCTTAAGAATTTGGAGGAAGTTTTCCAGAGAATAGCTGGCGCTGGTCTGAAGTTAAGTCCCAAAAAGTGTGCGCTGTTTAAAAAGGAAGTAAATTATTTGGGTCACAAGGTAACGACAGAGGGCATCTGCACAGCGAACGAAAAAATAGAGGCTGTAAAGGATTGGCCAAGACCACAGAACCTACATGAATTAAGAAGTTTCCTTGGGCTGTGCACATATTATCGCCGATTTGTACCAAATTTTTCCAGCGTAGCCCATAGCCTCCATGAGCTTACAAGAAAAAATAAAGCTTTTGAATGGAAGAAGGGGCAAGAAGTGGCTTTCCAAACATTGAAGGAGCGTTTGTGCACTGCCCCAATGTTAGCATATCCGATTCCAGGAGGAAGATTTATTCTAGATACAGATGCGAGGTGATATGCTACAGGAGGCGTTCTATCACAACTGGTCGATGGACAGGAGAACGTAGTTGCATATTACAGCCGTTCGATTGGAAAATCAGATAGGAACTACTGCGTTACGCGGAGATAGCTGTTGGCATTGGTAGAGTGCATTAAACATTTTCACAAATACCTCTACGGCCAGCGATTCCGCGTCAGGACAGATCACGCAGCTTTAAAATGGCTTCTGCAGTGCCGTAATCCGGAAGGACAATTGGCACGTTGGATCGAGCGACTACAAAGCTATGACTTTTCCATTGAGCATTAAAAAGGTAGTACCCATGGAAATGCTGATGCAATGTCACGAAGACCATGTAGTTTGGAATGCAAGCACTGCTCAAAGGCCGAGGCTAAATAAGATATTATAGATGTCCGGCTAATGACTATAACATGTACAGATGAATGGGACAAGGAAAGCTAAGAAAGTGTCAGCTAGAAGATACAGATCTGTCACGTGTTATGCAAGGGCTCGAACGAAACAAAAGACCAAACAGAGAAGAGATGTCAGCAGAGAGTCCCATTGCGAAGTCATATTGGGCACAGTGGAACAGTTTAGAATTGATATCCGGTTGTCTTCATCGAGTATGGGAGAGTGAGGATGGTAAATGCAAGAAGAAACTGATAGTTGTTCCCAGAAAGAGGATTCCTGACGTGCTCAGCGAGCTGCATAATGGTCCAAGCGGAGGTCATCTTGGAATCACGAAGACGCTCGAGAAGATTAAACAGAGATTCTTTTGGGTTGGTTACCGTCAGTCGGTCACAGAGTGGATTGCGAACTGCGAGGTTTGCAGCAGAGCGAAAGGGCCCAGAACCCGAGGTCATGGCCAGATGAAGCAATATAACTCAGGTGCGCCTTTTGAAAGGATCGCTATGGATGTCGCCGGTCCATTTCCTACTAGCAACGGCGGAAGCAAATACATACTGGTAGTTATGGATTATTTCAGCAAATGGCCAGAGGTATACCCAATCCCAAATCAAGAAGCGGAAACGGTAGCAGAAGTGTTTATAAACAATTGGGTTGCAAGGTATGGTGTACCAATGGAGTTACATTCTGACCAAGGCAGGAATTTCGAATCAGCTGTGTTCCAGGAAATGTGTAAATCATTGGGCATTCGGAAAACACGGACAACTGCATTGCATCCTTAATCCGACGGTATGGTAGAACGATTCAATAGAACATTGGAGGAGCACTTAAGGAAAGTAGTAGACAAGTACCATAAAGAGTGGGATACCCGCATACCATTATTCTTGATGGCTTACCGATCAGCAGTGCATGAGACAACGGGCCAAACCCCTGCAAAAGTAATTTTTGGCAATGACCTTAGACTGCCAGCTGATTGAAGTTTGGGATAGATGCCAATGCAGAGAGAAATGTCAAGAAATCCACTAGTGATTTGGAAGGAGGGCTAAGAGAAATACATGATCTGATAAGGCATCGAGCAAAGATTATGAGTGACAAAATGAAATCCAGATATGTTAAAGCAATTAATTCATAAGGTTTTCAGGAAGGAGATTTGGTGCTGTTATACAACCCACAACGTAAAAAAGGTTTGTCCCCGAAATTGCAGTGTAATTGGGAAGGCCCATACATAGTTGTAAAACGGATCAACGATGTAGTGTACCGCATACAAACCATCGGTAAACCACGAACCAAAATGAAAGTGGTCCATTTGGAAAGGCTGGCAACGTTTAGATCGAGAGATTTGTCTGATCGGGACGATCAGACTTAGGTGGAGGGCAGTTTAACAAATGTTAGCAGCACTGAGCGATGCTATCGTCTCTAAGCCGATGCTAAGCAGTGACGTGAATTCACATCCATAGATCAATCATTATGTATCTACATAAACGAAACAATAATTGCGTCTACACATATGTACCATGTACCTATACGAGCAGCTGAGATTCAATGCACAAACACATGCATATATCTGAGATACTCCTATAAGTAAGCAATGAGAAAAACTATAAAATTGTGCAATTGTAGTTACAGCTGAGAAGTTTAAGAGCTGCTGGACTAGTAGATTCTGGAAGCGCCTAGAAGATGCGAAGGTTGAAATCAAAGAGTATAAAAGGCGGCAATTGTAGAGGCGCTGGAATTCAGTTTGATTTGAGTTGTCAAGCAGTTTCGATTAAGACGATATCTAGCGAGCAATAGCAGTATTATTTTGAATAGTAGAATTTCATTGAGCTATCAATCAGTGTGGTTATTAAGCAAGCTATTCGTTGCACAGTTTGAGTGTTATTGTGAAATACTTTAATAAAGGCCATTTTGCATTATTACAAATTGGAGTTATTTATTCAACAGTTTAGTGATTCGAACTTAGCAGAGGATTGCAAATAAGAGGATTTGCAAGTAAATTCGTTACAATATTATTAAAGGACATGATCGCCAGCAGTTTTTGTGCAAATGACTGGCAGCAGATTATCTTATAATCTATGTATATACATATATAAAAATCAAATTCTCTGTGTGTATGTGCATGTTCGCTATGGAAACGTGTTTCATTTACTTCAATAATCACAATAATTCGACAAGCTAGAAAATAATTAGGTAGGTCCTAGGTACTAGTCATCACACTCCTTATCAATCTAAGGCGTTGATCAGGCAATTAAATAAAAGCGTTTGGCGCGTGAAATTTCTAAAAATGTGAGGCGTAGCATAACCTGATTAAGGTTCAGTTGGTTTTACTTATGACTATCAATAGAAATATGACGCGTCCAACGCTGTTATTTAATTGTCTGATCGACGCCCTTGATTGATAAAGATTAGATTAGATTAGATTAGATTTATTCATTCTTTCAATAAGTTTTTTACATATATGTATACAATAGGAACTTAACTTAAAAAAATATTAATAAATGAAAGAAAGTTAAGGCATTCAGTAAAATAGTATGCAATTTTAGTGTTGAATGCCGTCACAAATTAAGAATCATGAACATGTACGATATGTGTGGGGTGAAGGTAAAGATAATCCATAAGTTCAATGAGTTAAATAATGAAAATAATAAAGCATTAAAAATAACAATTTTGGTTTCAGTTCACTAAGTGACAGGGTTCAGCAAAGTTTTGATCTCGTCGTGTGACAGCTCTAATAAAAATGATTTAACATTTTTTAAAAATTCTCGCAAATTCCTAATGACACGCATAGTCGCAGGTATCTTATTGAAGACTTTACAAGAAACGATAGTAAAGAAGTTATTAAAATGAGTAGTACGAGAAGTGGGAACAACAACAAGTCCCAGTGAGTTTTGCCTTAAGTTATAATTATCAGAGACGAGGCAGTGTAAATACCCACAGCGAATAAAAAATATTTTTAACGTTTTATAATAGTACATGTGCTTTACCGGAAGAGTTTTCATTTCCCTGAATAAGTCCATGCTGTGGTGAAAACGGTTAACGTTGCATATCTTCCTTATGAAAAATTTTTGAGTAATAAGAAGTTGCTGGATATAATTGTGAGAAGCACCCCCCCAACAGCATATGCCATATTGAAGCCTTGAGTGAACCAACGCGTAGTAGATTGTTCTAAGCGTTGCGTTTGAACATATCTTCCTCAGACTATAAAAATAGCGAACCGTGGATCGCATGTAGGACTTCAGGCGAGAAATATGTGTTGACCAACTTAAGGATTGGTCCACAGAAATTCCCAGATATTGGAAGACTTTAACTCTTTCAATTGGAAAACACTTGTCGCTACAAGTTGATTCAGAATTATACCACGTTCCAGAGCACAACAAATTGTTTAGAGCAAAATGTTCGCAGTCAGTGGCGTGGAATATAATATCAATATCGGGAGAGATTTTTGAATGTAAATCGAAATACATCATGTGTGTTTTCCTGCTAACAATCATTTTATGTGTAGCAAACCACACTCTCAACAGATGAACATCATAGTTGACACCTGCTACCAAATCCAGATAGTTCGTTGAACTATAGGCTATAGCAAGGTCATCTGCAAACGCGGTAACCTTCCCAAAAAAGGGCAAGGAAAATAACTAAGAACAATGTCGGACCTAAGACAGAACCTTGGGGTACTCCCAAGTCAATAGTAACAGAATCACTGAAACAACTGCCAACCTTAACTTTTTGCGCTCTTCCTGATAAGTAAGATTTCAACCAGTTATACATAAAGCCACGAAAGCCCACGCAATGTAATTTATTTAACAAGATTTGGTGATCTACCATATCAACTGCTTTCGTGATATCTACGAATAGGCCAGCACAGTTCTTTTTTTTGTCTAACTCGCTATATATAAAGGAACAAAAGTTCAAGAGGGCATCTTCGGTGAAACGTCCACATCGAAAACCAAATTGCATCGGGCTGAAAAAATTTTTGTTGTTAAGAAATTCAAGAATTCTACGTTTAACAAGCTTTTCAAAAGTTTTCGAGATGGAAGAGAGCAAAGAAATTGGTCGGTAATTGTTTATATCCTTTTTGTCACCCTTTTTAAATAAGGGAATGACTACAGCACATTTCAAGTCAGTAGGAAAAATTCCAGAAAAGATGCTTTTGTTAAACAAATAAACTAAAATATCGACTAAATTTAAAGCGATATTTTTCAAAACCTGATTGGAAATTCCATCAGAGCCACACGATCTGGAGTTATCTAAAGAATTAACTGCCTTTAATATTTCAGCGCCGGTAAAAGGTACAAGTAAAAACTGCTGCCTGAGGTCGAAAATATAGGGTTAATCATCGAAGTTTCGCATGTGCCTGCAATTGTGTGAGTTAGACCGACTGAAGAAAAGTGACAGTTAAAGAGATTCGCTACAATTTTGGGATCAGAAATGTTTACACCACTTTGTAATAAAATAATTGATGAGTCGACTGATTTAGAACCCCGATTAAAAATATTGTTTATTACCTTCCATTCCTTCTTTGGGTTCCCATGCGATGCTCTGAACTCATTTCTATAGAAACTGTCGCGTTCAAAACGGACTTCTTTCCTTAACTTTTTACATAAGCCTCTATACCGATTACGAATCCTCGTATTGGACGAATATTGAGCACACTTTCTCCCAAGCTTATTTTTAAGGCGGATGATTTTAACCAACCGCTGGCTGATCCAAGGCTTCAACTTTATTTCAGACCTAGGTGGAGTGAAAGAAAAGCTTGCTGCCTGTATATGGCTAATAAAGATATTTAAGAAGATTTGGTATGCAACAGAAACGTTATCTTCAGCATAAACTAAGTCCCAGGACTCAAACCGTAGGCTTTGGTTGAGGGAACCGAAATTAATCCTGGTGAATTTAGAATTAGCATTACTGCTATTCGGGGTTGTTTTTTTGCGTGTAATGTTTATTACTAAGCCTGTCATAGAATGATCTGTAATGTTGAGGTTGAGATTTATACCAGTAACAATATTAAATATATAACTGCTGCTGCGAACAAATACATGGTCGAGACAGCTCCCAGAAACACTACGAGTAGGTTCATTTAAAAAGGATGTTAGCCCATGATTAGTCATAAGCATAAGGTAGCTATCAGTTATAGCATTTAGGTTGAGGATATCTAAATTAAGGTCACCTAGAATAAAAAAGTTACCAGAATTTTCACTGCAAAGAAGATTTGAAAACTCATCCAAAAATATCTGAACAGCGACCGAGTGTAGCCTGTAGACACACATGAAACTGAAAACTTTGGAGTCCAACCTTAAAGATATCTTTAAAATGTCAGCACTCGTAATATCATATTCTAAGTATTCACATTCGTAATTACTTCTTACAAAAACTCCAACACCACCCGCTGAATATCGGTCATTTGTATTTGCAAAGAAAGTATAGCCAGGTATAGTAAAGTCACGTATTTCGTGACAGTATATCCATATTTCGGAAACAAAAATTAAATCCGGTTTGAATTTAAATAATACCAAATTACAGAGCAACAAATCAAAATTTTGCCGAAGACTGCGTATGTTTTGATGGACAACAACAAAAGAGTCACTAGTATT